>NW_027423757.1:11846244-13053117 GCF_013202065.1 Cotesia typhae | reverse complement strand
GAGATGTTAACGCATGGATTTATTTTAAACCTGAAATATTTTTTCACGGACTTAATCTCAAATAGATTTGTTGTACATGGACTTATTTTTGCATGTAATTATTGTTGAATAAATAAATTTTTGCCATACAAATATTCCCTATAAATATATATTTAATATAAATGTTTAACATGGAGTTCTTTACATGAAGATTTTATCGTGTACGAGAGAAATACATTTATCCTTTATATATATATATATATATTTTTTACTTTCAGTATTTTCCGCGAATCTCAAAAGAGAACGTTCATAGATTTCAATATATATATATAATTGTAAGTAAGTATGTACTTGTATATGTAAGTTTTAAATACGTGCCTATGCTATAGTATATAAATAAATATTTATTGAGTAAATACTTATCAGCTTAATATTTTTGTCAGTTTGCTATTTTTATCTTTATAAAATGTAAACCAACATGTCTCAATTATATGCGATTGTCGATATATGTATTGTTTTACACTTTTAAATTGAGTGTTGAATATATGATGATTAAGTCCGAATAATTTCTAACCTAATTTTTTTTACTATATCTCATCATTGAGGTTTTGTGTTTAAAATTATAAATTAAATAATTTAACGTTAATAACAGCTCTCTATAAATATATACGTACAAAAATATTGTTAAGAAATTATTATTTAAATAATTTATATTATATATAACCTACATACATATGTAATAGTAACAATGACGTCAATAACAACAACTCTACTATTGATATGAATGAATAAAAAACAAAAATGTAAGTATGATAAAATAGGTAAAAAATAATTTTGAAATGATACAATTTATTTTTATTGTTAACTAGATTTGAATGGTATTTGATATTTTGATGTTAAAATTACAAAGTTTCATAGAAATTAATATTTAAATTGAATTATTTACTTATTTTTTATATTAACAGCTATAAAACACGTTGAAAAACATAATAATAATTATATATAGTTAAATATTAATATTAAAATTTTTATTTTTCTTGATAATGAGATAAAAAATAATCTAATTTAATATTGATATTATGTGTTTATAATGATAGTTTTATGTTAGTAAATATATTAATTTTTTTGTTTTGTTTTAGAATCAACATCAATTTCAAAGGCAGACTATTAAAAATTTGATCAACAAACATAAATAAAAAACAATGAATAACAAAGAGGACTTGTTGAAAAAATGTTTACCTTGTTCGGTATTATTAATAAGATTACCAACTTGTGAAATAAATAAGTGGAGAAAAAGAACAACTGAACGACAACCTGAACGAAATTATTCTTGTCGTAGTCGAAAAAGATTTAATTCATCGTCAGAATCATATCTAAATGACTATTGTCGGTTATTGAGACCAAAAAGAAAATTAATTTCTAATAATTCTATAGGTCAAGTATTTGATTCATCATTATTATCGCATGTGTTGGATGACTCATCAAGTTCAAATGATTTGGATAATGATAATATTAATGTTATTAATATTTTAAAAAAAGACAATTCTTCAATTCAACAACAAACGAAATTTAAAGAAATTAATCCATCTGCAGATTTTAAATTGATAAATGATGATACTTTGTTACCCAAAATTACCTCAAATTCTATTGATGTTGAATTATTATCCGGTACACATGACAATAAAGATAATATTAATGAAGATATACCAGGATGTATGTATAAAAAAAAGGAACAATTACTTTTAGAATCAACCAACAATACAATAAATTACAATAAAAATGAAAATCCAATTCCAATAGAACAAGAATTTCCGACACTAGTCAATTGTCAGTTAGAAAATATTAATACAGACAACAATAAAAGTCTTCAAATAAATCTTTCCATTTAATTAAAGAAGTAAGAATAATTTCACCACGTTTAGAAGAAATAGATGACCCACATGTACGGCAATGGCAGTTGAAAACGGCTTCTGCTGCTATTGCCAACATTAAAGCTGCTGCAACACCAATTGCTGCTACTGTTATTGTATCAAATGTTAATACTACTACTACTACTACTACTACTACTACTACTACTACTACTACTACTACTACTACTACTACTACTACTACTACTACTACTACTACTACTGAAACTGGTATGACTACCACTACCAGTAGCAATGAATTTCAATTTCAATGTGCATCGACATCACACAATGATATTACATCAAAAAAAATAATAGATAGATCTTGTAAGAATATATCGAAAAATGGTCAAAGAATAAAGCGCAAACTTGAACCAAAATCTAAAACTTTAGATTGTAATGTTTGTTCAAGAATATTTGACAGTACAGCAGAATTAGCAGAACACATTTATACACATACAGCTCGTGAGCTACAACAGAGATTTGTGTTAGCACAACAAGAAAAACAGCAAAAGCAAATTCAAGAAATATCTGATAATAAGGAAAGTAAAAATTCAAATAACAGTGATAATAATAATGATGATATACAATTAATTGACGAATATAGCCAAAAATTGGATAATAACGTACAGTTGTCGATTTTAAATCAAACAGCAACGGAACCACCAATAATACCATCATCATCATCATCATCATCATCATCATTAGTAGTAGCATCAGAAAAAACAAATGATAAAGTAACTATTTGTTACTGTCACAATAATTATAAAATTAATGAGTGTCATGTTCAAATAGAAATGGTATTATTTTGTGAAATATGCCGTATATTTTACCGACGTGGTGAATGTTTTGAAACTCACTATCGAACTAGTCCTAAGTGTAATGAGAACAGTGGAGGACGAAGTCGTAGATTAGTTAAATTATTTTGTATTACGTGTGATATAGTTTTTGATGAATTAACAAATATGCGTCAACATATTGAAGAACATGTCAGTATTGATACTAATAAATCAATTACCATTGTTTGTAATATCTGCAAAGTTGTATTTAGCAGTATCGGAACAATATTTAACAATCATTGGTATAATCATGTACGAGATCCTATGTTTATTGCCAGTTTGTATTCATTTCAAAAAGTATATGTACAAAAAGAAGGACAATTACCAGTTGATGCGACATTAAACGATAAATATATTTTTATAGCTGAATTTAAATGTCCGGACTGTAAAATACCATTTATTTCTGAACGTATTTTAGAAAATCATATGAAAAATCAATGCCAAAAATTACCCCTCATTTTAACAACAACAATATTAACACCACCACCAATAATAATATCTAATGATAAAAACTTAACTCCTGTCAGTATCGTCAATAATCACCAAATTAATCTTTCAAATCAAGGTTTAGTAGAATCTTCAAAACTTGCTCCAATTATTTCTAAATGTGCCACTAGAGAAAATATAGTTATACCAAACTTTATTTTTAACAATAATAATAATAATAATAATAATAATAATAATAATAATAATAATAATAATAACAACAACTCACTGATAACTAAATTTAGTAATATATCAACAACAGAACCGTCTACATACAATAAAAATGTTGAATTAATTGTAAATAATCAAAAACACATTCAACCTTCGGTAGAGTGCATTAATGTTGTTAAAAATTTTAATAAAACTAATCCTAAAATAAAAACAACTAGTGATGATACAACTAGTGAAATAGCAACAAAAAAATCCTCACAATCACCGATAAATACTAAAACTCATAATTATTTGCATTATAATAATATTGAAAATACTAAACCTAATAATATTGAAGAAATTATTTTAACGGAATCAGCAACAACAACAGCAGGTACAACGTTACACAATAATTATGATATTGAGGAAGATATTACGGATGAAAGAAATTATTTGGATAAACCGAAAAAATTTTTGCGCGTTAAAAATTTTTCAGAGTTGCAAGCGGTAAAAAATTTTATTTGCCAACATTGTAAAGCAGCATTTGAAAACGTAACCTCATTAAATGAACATTTGATTGGACACAAAAGTACGTTAACTAAAAATCTAAAAGGACAAATTCCAACAATGAGAGCTGCTCTAATATTACCAATAACATCATCATCATCATCATCATCATTACCATCATTACCAGTTAATGTTCCTGATAAAGATACTGCTGTAGCTACAACAAAAGTGACGACGACGATGATTATTAATTCTTCAATACCAAAAACTAGTTCAGCCAGTATTAATTCAACAATTAGGTTGCCAGTAAGTAGCATTACAACGATGATTAAAAAAATTTCAGATTTAAATTCAAAAAAAGGAAATTCATTATCAAACATAACCACCGGTAATAAAATCCACAAGGATAATCAAAAATCATTTCCTATCATCATCACATGCCCTGTTTGTCTTAGTTATCAGTGTCAAAAACAAGAGGATCTCGTTGAACATGTATCAAGTGTTCACTGTACTCGATCATCGGCGCCTAAAAATGTTGAAAATAATAATAATACAAGTACATTAAAAAGAATTTTATTACAACCATCATCATCTTCATCGTCATCGTCATCATCATCATCATCATCATCATCATCATCGTCATCATCATTGTCATTAACGGTTGTTGCAAGTTCTAATGAAAAACAAAAAATGTTTAGTTGTAAATTTTGCAAATTTGATACATTGGATAAAAATAAAATAATTCAACATGTTCTTCAACATAATATAACTACGAGTGCTTTTGCAGCTGGTGAAACTCAAGTTAAACCTTCAGCTGGTGAATCATTATCAACTCAAGTACAATTTATACCCATCAATACAAATAATCTTACCAATACTATAATAAACAACACCAGCGAATCAATAACTAAAATAAAACCAACAGCAACAACAACAACAACAACAACAACAACAACAACAACAACAACATCAACAACTACAACGATTAATCCACATAAGTGTCCTATTTGTATGAGTTATCAATCAAATTCAATAGATGATTTAAATCAACACATGAGAATGAATCATTATGCTTGTTTACAGGGTAATGGTTTATTACTTTGTTTACAGTGTCCATTTTTACAGGGTTTTCAGGGCCCAGAAGCGTTAAAGAAACATAACGATACTTATCATTATCATTTTTGTGAGTTGTGTCAGAAAAAATTTCATTTATACAATAATTATAAAAATCATTCTTGTATTCCACATCTAGTATGAAAATCTATTATATATCAATTTCAAAGAGTCTTTGGTATAGATTATTGTACATATATTAAAGAAATAATTATTTATAAATTAGTATTATTAAATTATATTTCCATTAATAATATTTTGGTAGTAAAGTGACAACCACAAATAATTTTATCTTTCATTAGTTCTTTTATGGTAGTTGATGATGATGATGATGATGATAATGATGATGTTGTTCTTGTTTAATAATAAAATAATTTAGATTTGGAAATAAAAAAGAGCTATGTACATTATACTCAATATAATATTTAGCTGCTTTATTATTATTATTATTATTAATTATTATTTTCGACATACATATGTAATGTTATTCTTAAAAATTATGTAAATTATAATTAAATTTATAATTTTTATAAAAAATTACTACAATAAACTGTTTAGTAAAAAATTAATTACAATTGATGCAAATTTATTTGACTTAACATATTTTAATGAAATACATTTAATAAAATGACTAGTAGTATATGGTATTACTTATCATAAGTTAAAACTATAATAATGTTATTTCTATATTAATATTATATGCAAGTGTATATGGAACAATTTTTGGCACACCGAGTTCATAGAATTTTCAATAACTAATAATTAATAATAAATTATATTCCATATTGTTTATATTATAGTGTTATCAATTTTGATCCTTTGTGATAATTTTTTTAATTTAAAGTGACTTTTTATAAAAATTAAATACTCTACAAAGTTGTATGTATTAGTGTACACAAAATTAATAATTCTAAAAAGCATTTTTTTTACTTTTCTTTTTCTACATTAATGCTATACTTTACATAATGCCCTAGATTATATTTTTTCTACATCTCCAAATGTTGTCAACTAAAAAAATTAACGGAAAACACTTTTTTTTTTTTTTTTATATAATAAAAATTAATAATTATTTTTTTGATTATAATAAAGCTTGAAATAATTATAAATGTAATTATTGTTATTAGTTATTAGTATTTTTGATTCGGTAATTAATTATTTAATTTTTAGAGCACACAGTACATGCATATACATAATATGTATAAATTATCTACATAAGTATTTTGCTTATTTTGTATACTTAAATAATAATTAGTAATACTGGCGCAGGTCACAGATGTCTTTTTTTTTTTTTTTTTTTTGTCGTGTTTGTTACAATACATATAATTGGTATCAATATTTTGTATTTATCATAATACATAAATACCAATTATCATAATTTTTATTTATATATATCAAAATATTACCGTTTATTATAATAATTCATTTACCCACAAATTTCATTTTTGATTTAGAATAAACATATGTGTATAACTATAATAAAGAATATCCCGTCAAACGTTATGTATTTATATTAAAAATATAGATAAAATTTCTACAAAAAATTATTAATTTATAATAAATTGAATTTTAGTTTTGCGTATAATATATTCAAATTAAAAGTATTAATTAAACATATATGGTAAAAATTTAACATCAATAACGATGCAAAGATATGAAAAAAAAATAATGAGTATTTATACATATATAATGGATATATTAATTGTTGAAATGATAGATGACTAAAGAAATCTACAATTCGATTATATATATATTATTATAAATATTGTTTTTTTATAAGTAAAATTGAGCAAGTATTACTTTGTACAAAGTTGTTTTAATTGATGTAGAGTATTATACAAATAAAAAATATTTAAAAAGATATTATTTATCGGCATAATAATAATAATAATAATAATAATAATAATAATAATAATAATTAAAATAATGACAGTTGCAAAAAATGACAGTTGCAAAATTTATTGGAACATGCCATTTACAACAACCCGGCGGATAGATCACAACAAACCTGATATTGTGCTCTTCGACAAGGCCACTCGTGACATTTATGTCATTGAGTTCTCGGCCCCGGCTGAATACAACATCTCAGCCAAAGAAGAGCACAAAAGACAAATATATCAGGATCTCCTGTTTGAAATTGGCAAACTTTACCCAGGTTACCGTGTCAAGCTTGTCGTCCTGATTGTTGGCGTCCTAGGAGGGATGAAACAGTCTTTTGTATCCTCACTTGCCAAAGTTCCAGCTTGCTCATCAAAAGCTGAGTTCTTGGCAGTTAGGATGCAGAAGGCTGTTTTACTTGGTTCTCTCCGTCTCTTAAGGGAAATGACTTTGGCCTGCTGTGATCACTAACCGCCTTGTTGTGCAGAGTAGTCCAGTAGTAACGGATGGAGCTCAGGCTGGGCCCTCGGAGAATCGGACTCCGGGGATAACCCCCCCCCCCCTTAGCATTTAATAGCAAAATAATAATAATAATAATTAAAATTAAAATTAAAATTTACTAATTGCCTCATTGTTATCTTGGTCGTCATGATAATCATCGTTATTATCATTATTGATATTGGTATTGTTATAAATAAAAGTAGTGGAATAATTAATATCAGTAGGAGTGATCGTTGATCCGTAAATGCCATAGGTAGGACTTATAACAAGCCCACGTCTGCTTTCTACTCCAGTAACTCCAGTAGAATTAGTAATAAAACGATTACTATGCTCCTTATCATCGGATACTGAAGAATATCTATCTATATGGCTAGCACTTGTTTTTCGGTCTTTTTTATTAGTCATTAATACTGTCATTCTACAGTCTTCTGTACGTAATGGCATTGATGGATATACTGGTTGTCGAGCAAGAGTAGTTAACGTTCGATCACCAGTTTCATTAAAACTAAAAAATTGAAAAAAATTAATGTCAATATTAATAATATTAATTAATATTAATAGTAATTAATTAAAAATGAATATATATACCTGTGATGTCGTACAATTCCTCGTTTAATTCGACAGTGGTCATTACCTGAACCATCAACAGAAGTACCATGAATTTTACAAGCTTCAACTCCCAAAGTAGACGTTGGTATAGGTAATAATGATATTGGTCCACTGACACTTGATTCTCCGGTGGTGCCGCATTGTTTTTTATTGTCTAAAATGTTGACTAATTCAACAGACGGTGTTGGCGAAAATGTACTCTGTTAATATATTAATAAATTTACATTACATACGTTGTGATAATAATATATATATATATATATATATATATATATATAAATCATGTAAATATATAATACTGTACTTGAGAGGGACGTCGTAAAGTAGTCATAGTCATTCCATCCATACCAACAAGTTTAACACCAACGACATTTTTCTTTACAATTCCAGTAGATAGTAATGATGATGATGATGATGATGATGATGATGATGATGATACTGATACTCCTACACCACTACCAGACTCAACTTTACCTTCTTTTAAATTATTTAAATTATGATTTAGATTTAACTCTAGAAAGCTTCGATCTCCCGAAATAACACCACTTGCTTTATTTTCTCTATCTTTTGTTGTTTTTATACTTTCTAATTTTCCATATATCACATTGGAAGAATTTGTTGTTGTTAAATTATTATGTGATTGATTAGAAAATGATGGTGTTGATGGTACAGTAACTGTATTATTATTATTATTATTATTATTATTATTATTATTATTATTATTATTATTATTATTATTATTACTGTGATTTAATAAATTAATATTATTTGGTGATTCATTGGTGGTTTTTAAATAACAAGAAACTGGAATTAAATTTCTTACAGCTAAAATTTGTTCTGAATCTAAATGATTGTTGTTATTAATATTAATATTATTTCTTCCTGGTGTTTGAGTAGAATTTTTTGAAAAAGCACTACGATCGACCCGGGTGACAGGAGTGTTTTGAACGCTCATACCGCGATGAAGTGTATGTTCACCTTTAAAATTATTAAAATTAATTTTTTTAGATATTAATGATGAATCTTGATGTAATTGCTGTTGTTGTTGTTGTTGTTGGTGGTGGTGGTGGTGGCGGTGGTGGTTGTTTTGATTATACTGGTGATGATAATTATTATCAACTAATGTTGCTGTTAATTCTTCTTGACTATCAGTTGAATCACATCCATCACGTAATGAACCTTCCTAAAATAAATAAATAAATAAATTTATGTAATAATATTTTTATTTTTATTTTTATTATTTTGATAATTATACCTGAGTAATAGCAGAATCATCAAGAATTAGTGCAGCACCTGAGCTACTTTGAGCAACACTGGACTGTTTTTTTGATCCTTTTTTACCAGATAAAGAATAAATACCGAGAAAATCACAACATTTTGGGCAGTATGTCTTTTTGTGATTACCATCACCAGTAGTATTGTGTTGAGTAAATATACTTTTTGTAATAAAACTTACAAGTAATTGAATAATTATTGAAGATATAACGATTAGAGTGCGAAATGGAAATTTTTGATTTTGAGTTTGATTATAAAAAAAAGGATAATTTATCAATGGTGGCCAAAGGCCTAATTTTTTTTCTCCTCCTGTGTATAATAAAAAATATTAAACTATTATTATCATTATTTAACATGTTTATATAAAATATAATAATTTAACAAACCGGCAATTCTCATAATTATTGAAATAAAATAGCCTGCAAGGTATCCGTAAGTATCAATCAGTGATGGCCAATAAATAACACCAAGTAATTGAGGAAATAGTAGTACGTAGGTAAAATCCGAAGCCAAGTATCTTGTTTTGTTAAAAAATATTTTTATATATATATATATATATTTAATTAATATTGTTATAAATTTTACTTACGATAAATAGTATACGCTTGCATTGCCATCAATACTAAAAACAATTCCACCAGACATAAAAGTAATAAGAACAATAGTTATTCTCAAAATCCACAAAAGTTCATTGTCAGAAGCCTGTAAATATAATAAATAATAATATAAAAATATATCAAAATATCAAAATATTGTATGTACCTTGGGTCTGATTATTATTTTATATATATTTCTAACAAATATAAAACTACTGGATAAAATACTGGATGTAGAAGAGGAGATTACAGAAGCTGTAATAGCTCCCAAACTTATAAATCCAACCCATTGAGGTGTTAAATATTTCAAAATAATTGGCAAAATTATTGATCCATTATTCATATCATCAGAATTAATAACTCTTAAACTAGTTTTATTAATACTACTATTATCATTATCATCATCATCATTATCATTATCAATTAAAGACCAATTTATTTCTCTTGCAGCAAGTCCTATTAATATAGATGGCAATGTTAACGCTAAACAAATTAACATTGATACAATTGATATTATTTTAGCGTTGGATGTACTTTTTATACTGATCATTTGCTGAAAATAACTCTATAAAAAAATAAAAAAAAAGAAAATTTATAAAAACTTATAAAAACTTAATTAATAATAATTGATTATTGATATACCTGACATGATAGTCCTCCAAATGTAAGCAACAATAAACGATCGATCCAATCGGCAAGGTCTTCTACAGCAACCTCATCAAGCCAATCATTATTATTTTTAATAAAATTTTTTTCTAAAGATACCACAGCTGGATTTAATATCACATAAGGAGTTGCTATTCCCAATCCAACAATTAAAAAAATAACTTGAACAACATCAGCAATACTAGTTTTATAAATTCCTCCAATAAGTATTGTATAACTAAATAAAATATATAATTATAACAATAAATATAATTAATAAGTTATTTATTTATAAGTGTGACTTACGTTATTACAACAATTAATCCTACAGAAATGCTGATATTACTGTCAATTTTTAAAATTAAACTAATAGTATTTGAAAGTGCTTTAATTATAGATGCACACCAGAAGAGATCGCTAAATAATGTTGATATAAAAAGTAAGCTACCCAATCGTGGGCCGTATTTTTGTTGAAAAGGATCAAGTATAGTTAAAAATTTTTTATCATTTCTTATTGGTTTAATAAACAATATTGCGCCTGTATTATCGATAAATTATTATTATTATTATTAGTAAATTAAACATTTTTTTTTTTTTTTTTTTTTATTTACAACTTACCAAAAATAAGACTAAAACTGTAGCCAATGGGCACTTGACACCAAGTCAAATTTTTACTGAATATTGTTTCAACAGTACCATAGATGAAAACTCTTCCACTCCATGTTGCTTAAAAACCATTGTAGATTATAAATAAATCAATATTAATAAAAATAAATTATTATATATTTATCTTACCAACGAGTGTAGAAATTCCTAAAATTAATCCAATATTACGATTTCCAAATATCAAATAATCCAAAGATTTGTTGTTTAATTTTTTTCTTTTTGTAAAAACACTCCAAATAGTGATTCCTAAAATCGTACTGTAAAAAACTACTATTCCTGTTGTTCCTGCGATGTACATGTCGTACGTAATTTAAATTCTGTAACTTTAATTATTTAACAATCACTAATATAATTATTTAAAAGAAATTTTTTCACTAAAATTAATTCACCGAATCTTGTATATTGTATATATTATTAATTGTTAACTGATAAAACAAAGCCAAACGTATTAAATTTATATATTTTGATTTTTTATTAAATTAAAAGTACAATTTTTCTATTAAAATTAATTGATATAATATTATTATTATTTTTAAAAATATAATATCTACCTAATTAATATTTGTTTATCGTTTATTTATTTAATTAAACAATACTACTGTAGTAGACTGTAAGTACTATGAAAAATAATAGTACAAGATAAAATAACTTGAATTTGCGTCCAGCTGAATATTCATATCCAGTATCCGATTTAAAGTATATAATGTATAAGTTGAACACAGTTTAACACTGGACCGCCGCCTTCTCCTCAGTAGTAACAGTAGCATCAATAGTAGAAGCTGGATGCTGGAGAAAGCATAAATAAAAGGGGGATGGCTGTAAATGCGATCCACGTGCCGGGGGTTTCGCCCGGTTTATTGATCTGTTCGAGCAAGCTTGCTCTCTATCCTTTTTATTTCCTTTATTAAACTTTTCAACTTTTCATTATTTTATTAACTATTATCTATTATCTATATATACATATTATATAGAATAAACTTTATTATCGGGTTTGGCACTTGTTCATTCCAGCATGTTCAATAATACAGATACCGCAATTATTTCCTTTAATTTATAACATCTAAATAAATTTAAATCTAGATTAATAAATATTTGGAAGCGGTATTTTAAATTATCTTCATTGATTTAATTATTTCTGTATATAAATTATTTATATTTTATTCATTTACATAGCTTGTTATGATTAATTAATTGCTAATTTAATAGCAATTACTAATTATTATTATTAATAATAAATTAAAATATATTATTATTATTATATATGTATATATAATTATTTTATCATAAATTTACACATATATTATTGTATTATTTATTATTACTATATTTTCTCCATTGGCTACGTGTTTAATTGTTTGTGGAACACAATATTCTTTAAGAAGACTTGCGAGTAAATGATAAAAATTTTTATCTCGAGTTATTACAAATATTGGTAGTTATTATTATTTTTTTTTTTTACTTATTAAATTTAACTATAAATTACTTTACATATCATACTTGATAATTTTATTAAAAATGTTAATAATCAAGGTTATTTTTTGTTTTTTTTTATTTTTATTTATTTAATTATGTTAAAGTTAAGTCTCGTCTTTCATTCATATACAAAAGTATAATAATGTCATCATAATGATAATGATAATGCCGTATAGAAATTTTGTAATTGATCAGCATGTTTTTCTTTTTTCTTTTCTTTACAATTAAATGAAATAATTATTAAAATTGAATACAAATAATAATAATAATAATAATAATAATAATAATAATAATAATAATAATAATAATAAAATTTAATCTATTTTAACGGTAGAATAAATTTTACGAACAAATGCATTAGTACCAATATATCCAACTGTACCACACATGATACCAAGAGTTAAACTGAAGAGTGCCATGTAACTGAAGTAAAATGCAGTTTGGAAAAGTCCATACATTCTTTAAAAGAATAATAGTTATTATTAAATGAACCCTCTATCATTAGTCAGTATAATTTTAATAAAAATAACAGGTACTTACTTTGTTTTAAAGAAAAAGTAGTAAAATGAATAAATATAGACGTAACCAGCGGTGGAAGCAGCAGCTAAAAAGCTTGTCCATTGCCTAAAATAATAAAATGTTATTAAAAATAATTTTTTAACAATCAATAAAAAATAAAAATTAAACTTACCATCTGTAATCTTCAGCATTTAATAAAAAGTAAGTGCATACGATTGTTACACAAACAGTTACAATCATTAAAATAACAAATACCAATAACATAAATCCATAAACATAGTATATTTTGTAGGCCCAAAATGAAGTAAAAATAAAGTACATTTCAATAAATATTGAACCAAAAGGAAGAATACCACCGAGTAAAATAATTATCAGAGGTTCCATAAACCATTTTTTTTCAGGAATTGGTCGGGGCACTGCATTAACTCTGCATGGTGCATCTGGTGTTCCACCAAGATTACGCCCCAATATCGTTCCAACTAATGTTAATGGTAAAATAACAAATACGCATATACACGTTACTGCAACCTATAAAAATAATAGTAATTATTTATTTAAATTTTTCAATTAAAATATTAATTATTTATTTATTTATTAATTACCATTGAACCAAAGGGAATAGCACGGCTTGCGTGATAATACATGGCGATAAAATTTATAAAAAATGCTGTACCGCAAACCATAATTGGTAGCATAAATGCACTTAACAGCATTTGTTTTATCCATACTCGTCCACCCATACGCGCATAAAGTCCTCCACCAGCGTAACCATTAACTGGTGATGTTGCAGCGTACATAAATATTGCTGTTGAAAGCATTGATCCACGTTCAGTATAAAGCTCTCCAAGTATTGCAAATATTATAACACTGAGTACTACAACAGTCACCTGTAATATTAATATTAATATTAATATTAATATTATTAATAACAATATTAATTATAACAATAATAATAATAAATCCACCTGATAACCAGCTCCTATTAATGCCGAAAATAAAATAGGATGACTAGCTGGTCGAAATACATCACCATGAACTTGTTTCCAACCATACTCATCACCTAAATCTCGTTCAATGTCATCTATTTCTTCGTCTTTACTGTATCTTGCGTAGTCTTTTCTCAGTGTACGCATCAATATCATTGAGACAAGTCCAACGAGAAAAATTACCATCATAAAACTATTGAAAATACTGAACCAATGGATCTTTAATTTTAAAAATCATATTACGTTAATTTTATATATATATATATATATATATATAATATAATGATAATAATATTTACTCTATGTTGAAAGAACTTTGGTTCTAAATATTTATCAAATCTATCTTCAAACTTGACATTACTTTTCTTCCAGTTAACTTCATAAGTAAACGTTATGTGTGCATTTGGAGTTAATTTAACTTTAACGCTGTCAGTAGTTGAATTAACATCAACAATTTGTTTATCATTGTATCCAATGTCGAATTTTTTGTGAGTAAATAAATAGTATGATAAATGATCATTATTATCTTCAAATTCACCAACAACTCCTAGTATATAAAAAAAAAAAAAAAAAAAAATATATATATATATATATATATATATTGTATACGTATAAGTAGATACAATTAATTATG
Organism: Cotesia typhae; assembly: GCF_013202065.1. Classification (NCBI taxonomy): domain Eukaryota; kingdom Metazoa; phylum Arthropoda; class Insecta; order Hymenoptera; family Braconidae; genus Cotesia; species Cotesia typhae. Next base: position 13,038,357 of record NW_027423757.1, on the reverse strand, counting down.
ATGATAAATACCCCATATTGGAAGATTATCTATGTACATTTGGTACCAATACTGATTTTTAATAGCATAAACGAATGCTTTCATATCATTTTCAGTTAAATCAATAGTGCAGACAGTTGTTTTTGGGACTGGAACTGTTTAAAATAAAACATGCAATTACTTTTATTAATAAATATAATAGTTTTAAATAAATAAGATAGATTGATTTGAATTACCTTTGAATTCAATATCCAGACCACTAAATTTTAGTTCAATACCTTGTAGAGCTTCTGACAACGTTTCATGATAATGATCAATTGCCTCTTTCTGACCTTTGCAAAAAGGTAAAGAATCATAGGCATATGTTTCTTGTCTATTGTGATAAGGCCCAATGGTACTCATCCATAACACAACTTGTTCATTATCTTCATACTATATTTATTTAAATATAACAATATTAAAAAAATTTTCAAACTTATTATTATTATTATTATTAATCATTTGTACTTACAATATGATTATGTTCATCAGCAAATGTCAACTGAGTACACTGGTATAATAATATACCAAATAATAACGAAGATGATATTTTACGTATTAACTTCATTTTTAATTAACTTTATTATTAAGAATTATTTTTTTCAATTAGGAGTACTAATTAAAAATAATTTATTATTTATTTATTTAGAAAAAAATATAAATTAAGATATTATATCAATTATTTAGGGGAGTATTCCCCAATAATTCACTAAATTGCATTAAAAAGTTTTTATGTTAAATAAAGCCGACACGAGTACACTTGTTTATTACTATTATTATTATCTTTAATAAAATAATGTAAATTGTGCATTAATGTATTTATTTTTTTCAGAATAACAATAATACTTTATTTAAGAAATAAAATCCAACTTTGTCTTACATATTTTTCTTTTATATTTTTTTATTATTTTTCATGTAATACCAAATATATATATATGACATTATATGCATATTGGACACATACCAGTCAACTTTAGTAGAAGAGAGACAAGAGTAAAGGAGTAAAGATAAGAGTAGAGCGTATAGAGTATAGAGAGTAATAATCAACTACAATAATAATAATAATAATAATAATAATAATAATAATAATAATAATAATAATAATAATAATAATAATAATAATAATAATAATAATAATAATAATAATAATAATAATAATAATAATAATAATAAAACAGCTATCTGTTCTATCTGTGTGCCAGTGCTGCTCTGCTTCGAAGAAAGAATGAATATAAAATATTTATCGTCACATGAAAACAAATTTTAATTTTAATTATAAGGTTAAGAAAGGAAACGAATAGAAAAATATTTAATTTTTTAGTCGTTTTTAATAATATATAAAAGCATAAATATTTAAATTTATTGTAAAAAAGTTTATGATAATATTTTGATTGAGAAATATTGTAAAATAATTTTGAAAGGTTTTATGGCTGGATCGTTAGATCTCGGTATGTACTTACGACCAATCTGGTTAAGTGGTACAATTTGTTAATAAATCTGATTGGCCATTGACAGTGACACGTCCAATAGTTTTATTTATTATTTATAAAAGGTTGGTACACAAAATACAACGAGTATAGAATATGTTGGTAATTCTGATAATTGGTATAGTGTGTTTAGAGTGTATACTGTAGATTGTAACAATGTATATATAGAATGCGTAGATATTTGCGCGCGCGTCCGCGTACCTCCGATCCTCCGTAGCGTCGGTTGTTAATTCTTTCTCTTTTGTATTACTATTTCCTTTGCCAATGCCAAGCTGTGAACCCATCACACTACTAATACTACCAATCCTATAGTTGCGTATGTTGTATACAAGTAATATGTGTATACAAGTAGACTAAATCGACAAGTGTGTGTGAGTTTAGTTTCAACCGCTCGAACGTACATTCTCTTGCTCTTGAGGCTCTTGGCTTTTTAGTCGCTTCTACCAGCTTCTGCAGTCTTCACTACTCATTACTTTACGGCCTTTGGAGCATCCTTTACTTTTTTCTACTGAAAATCCGTTTATATTATTACAATCGTCATGGCAGAAGAATATCTTTACGGTAATTATTATTAATTAATACTATTACAATTATTATATTATTTTATTTTATATTTTTAATATTTACTTATTGATTAATATTTATAAAAATCTTTCTCTATGGAATAAACAGGACGCCGGTTGATTTTCGGCCATTGTGATGTATCGGCTACTGCTACTATTATATATATATATATATATATATATATATATATATATATATATATATATATATATATATATATATATATATATATATATATATATATATATATATATATATCTTTTAAAATTGTTAATCTTTATTATTTTTCCTTGTAATTCCTATAATTTACATAATTATTTAAATACTCATCATAATAATAGTTGAAAATATTTAAAACAATTATTTATTTTTTTTTTTTAGCTTAATTAATAAAATAATTTATTTATTTTATAACTTTTATTATTTGTATAGGAATAACTCTTCAAGGAGCTAATGCCAGTGAAGTTTGGGATCCTGAGCATAAAAATGATGATGCGGATGGAGGTAACCAGCATTTTGGAGTTGACCAAAAACTCATCATCAAAATGGTAATTATTTTATTATAGTTTTACAATTTTAACAATATATAAATATTGCACGTTAACAATTATTAACGGCTGAGGAACAAAAAAGAAAAAAAAAAAAAAAAAGATATTTTAATAAAATTTAAATTAATAAAAATGTTAGTATTAATTTTCTTGCAAATACGACAATGTGGTGAAGACGCTACCGTAAAGAGGTTATATTTAATTGTTTTTTTTTTTTTCCTCTCTCTTATATTGTTAAATCTTATTTAAGTAATAGTGATTTGCGCGGCAATTATTTAACTCGTATCCCGGTTAATTGAAAATTAAATTATTTATTTATTTTTAAGGCTTTATTGGGACCAGAAGCTAAACCCGGTGAACTTAATGTTCTTCAAGTCGAAGCAATGGGATTAAAAGGATTAATAAAAATACCAATTGCTTTATTGGAAAGAGGAAAAACTGAACAAATTATTTTGGATCTTAGTTTTCCTGATCCACCAGTTACTTTTTCATTAGTTAAAGGTAGTGGACCTCTTCACATAGTGGGACACAATTTGTTGGGTATGTATTTTTATTTTTCATCTAAATACAAATATATGTATTTTATATTTTATTTTATTTTATTTTATTTTTTTTTTTTTTTTTTTTTTATACTCTATTATTTATTTATATGTATATAGGGACACACATGGAAGAATTTGACGACTTGGAGGAAGAAATGGATGAAGAAAACATGGAAGACGAGGATGAGGAAAAGGTAAGAGACAAATAATTAATTTTTATTATGAAAATTAAAAGATTAAAAATATATAAGATGAATTTGAAATTTTCCAACTTATTGAAAACAATTATATTATCAATGTTAAATTTCTATCAAATAAAATTAATTAAATCAACAAAGTAGATGATATTATTAATAATAATAATAATAATAATAATAAAATAAAAAACTAAATAAATATTTCACGGGGTTTTATATAAAATAGAATAAAAATTTCAGGCATCACAAAAGAAACGAAAGCAAACCGCGGATGGTAAAAAAAATGGCACCAAACGCGCCAAGATGGATGAAGCAATAGACAAGTAAAAAGTTAAGTCAGGTGACAACGATATCACATACCATTAGAAAAAGTTTTACCATGTACAAACTTGCACTTGATAACACTGTGTTAATTACTTGAAAATTTTCACAATATTTTAAATACGATAATAATAATTATATCAACAATGGCCAATACGATATTATATTTTATTGTTAATATCGTATTAATTTACGAAAGACGCGATTAAAAAACTTGATTATAATATTTAAGTTTTTTTCTATATCTTCAGTGTTAATTTCTTTTTTCATTAAATAAATTATTTTATTCAAAAATTAATTCATGTTTTATTTATTTTTATTAAAATAATAATATTTATTTTTATTGTAATTATGATAAATTTGGCATTTTTCCATCTTGGCGTTAATATAAAAGAAAAAAATTAAAAATTAATAATAATCGATATTAAACTGTAAAATTATAAAATTATAAATGATATACATACGAATTTTTAATGTGTAACACAGGATACAGAAGTTGAAGAAGACGAAGATGATGAGCCCAAGAAGAAGAATGCCAAAATGACAGCTGCAGCTAAAACTAAAAATCAAGCCAACAAAAACAAGAAAAAATAAATATTCATTTTTCAACATCATCTATTCATCCCTGTCTTACCGTAAAATAACATACATATTCATTTTCACACACTCGATACATGATCACACAATTTTTTAAGTTAATATATATTATTTTTCATTAAAATCCATTTAATTAATAATTACATTTATTTTTGTCATTTGCATTTTCGCGCGCATTAACATTTTTATAATAACTATCATAATTATTACCTTTATTATTTTTATTATTATTTTATAATAAATAACAAAACGTATCCACGTATTTGGTTATTAAATTGATTATCGTCACGTGATAATTATAAATGTAATTAATGGTTTTAAATAAAAATTAAAAAACTTTTTAAATCACTAAAAGTTTAATTTAAAAATTTTTTACTTACATTAACAAGTTGGCCAAATAATAAATATCAATATTGAATTGTTGTATGACTTGAAAAATTCGTGGATACGATTGATTCCTTAAAAGCTTAAAAAAACTTTATCCAAGCCTTTGTCAATTAAAAGATGAATAATTTAATAATATTTTTTTATCTTCAGTGGATTAAAAGTTTTTTTTTTTTTTTTTTTTTTTTTTATATATATATATATATATATATATATTTTTTTTCGTTTATGAATACTGTTAGATGAATGTATTGACAACTTAAAATAATAATTATGTAAGTAAGAAATTTTTTACTGTTACAGATATTTTTCTTAAACTCAAAGTATTCCTAGTAAAATAATTTTTTTCTTTCAATATTTTCAACAGTCTGTCGATGTTTAATATTTAAAAGTAAAATAATCATTCCAATATTTTGTGATTTGTGATGATCATGGTATAACTAATTTATTTTATAATAGATTCTATGCGCCACGTATCTTATTTCTTTTTATAACTATCATTATCATCATCATCATCATCTTTTATAATAATAAAACTATTCTCGTAATAAGTTTACATAAAATACCTACTCTTGCATAAAAAAAATTTACAATGTAAACATAAAAATATTTAACTTTTCAGTGTGATTAATTTTATTGAATGTGTATATTTTTGTTTTATTACACATAATTTTGTACATATATTATTCAATAATAATAATAATAATTAATAACAATATTCGTCGTTTAATTTTCCTATAATTATAATACCTTTTTATATTTGTATAATCATAAATAGCGATAAGTTGGTTTAAGAGCTTGCATTATTTCTTATTTCTTATCTATATATTTCACTTTGTTAAAATACTAATTAAATAAAAAAAAATTTTTTTTATAATCGTAGAACAAGTTTAACTAAATTTATATTAATTCATTGTAATGATATGGTTGTTTTTATCAATATATATTGAAAAATTTGGATAGAATCTGAATGTTTTTTTTTTTTTTTTTTTTTTTTTCAATTATAAATTTTTTAAGATTCAGATGATCTGGACCCGAGCTGATAATCTTAAATTTCAAAGTTTTTATTTAAGTAATCCAATAAATAGCGCCATCTGTCTGTGGAGACGATTTCTCGGATAAATAGGTTTTCTTATTATTACAGAATGATTATCTTTTAAGACAAATTGACAAATCGATCTTGTCGATCCACGGTAAGAAAAACTGAAGAAAATATAATTATTATTATCATCGTTGTTAACAATAATATTTTTTATATAAATAAATCGATTTTTACAGGTAAATTATGAGTTAACAATTGTTGATTCGTGATTTTATACTAATCTTATATTGTTTGATCATTGCAAGTTATTTTAAATAATTGACTTATCAAGATCCAAATTCGGCCATATCAATAAAAAGTGACAATTTTTTTATTTATTTTTAATGGCATAACCAAATAATTGTTGATAAAAATAATTGTAGCAATTAATGATTAATTAAAATTAATATCCTTTAAAAAAAAAAAACATAATTTATTGAGGAATATCTATTTCATATCGAGTTATATAATATAATTCATCCAATCCAATAAATATATATGTTTATTTATTTTCAAATAATAAAAAATATTTTACAAATTATTTAATCTTTTTTTTTTTTTTTTTTTGTGTAAAATAAATTTTTATAAAAAGATATAAAAGAAGGTTTTGGTTGTTCCAATATTTAAATTCATAAAAAATGATCTTCATGACTAATGTTATTATATATAGAAAAAAAAAAAAAAAAAAAAAAAAACAATAAGTAATAGTTATTTATGTGAATCACTAAACTACTGATTAAATTGAATAAAAATAATATTGATAAATATATAAGCAACCTACGCAAATGGATTCATCTCATTTGTGGTGGTTTATTGCGCGTTTAAATCGTGCTTGGACCATTTCAGTTGAGTGCGCGTTAATTGGCCGATCCAATTAATTCCGACAAGTTCGCTTGGTGCGATTAGCTCCGCGCGCCCAAGTATGGTATACCCGCATAGCAATCCATGGTTCTATATATATATATATATATATATATATATATATATATATATATATATATATATATATATATATATATCCCTTGTTCGTTTTCTCGTTCTTATAGCTTTAAAATTTAAAATCAATGTGAAAACCTGTTTACCTGCTTATTCTGATTAATTATTTTTATTATAATATTCGTATATATATTTTAATACTTCTGTAATTGTTGTATAATATTTAATATAATTATTATAATTCACTTGATAATATTTTTATTTATAAAATAATATTAATAATAATGATAAAAAGTTAAAATTAAATAATCGCAATTTAGAGCTAATTGAGAGGGAAAGAGTTGTCTTTGAATTCCGGTAGCGGATTCGCATTAGCGAGAAACGAAGGACAAGAAGAAGAAGAAGAAGAAGAAGAAGAAGATAAGAATAAAGAACGGAAAGAAGGAGAGAGAAAGAAGGATCCATGGACATATCCACATGAGCACATATATGTTATAACCATGTGTCTCAAGTGGTCTCTTCTCTCTTTTCGTTTTAAAGATATATATATATATATATAGAGTCTAGAGTCCACACAGTAGACTGTCCACCGTAAGCAGAGAAGTGAGCCCAAGGTTGATTTATCGGCCAATTAGTCGAGTGTACCGGCTGCGCTTCTCCAGTACTACTATACGTCGTCTCACCTTCCGCAGATGCGATATTCCCCTTTCCAATTCTTCTCCTTCTCCGTTGCCCGTTTGATCCCCCATTCGATTAACCAAACGAAAAATGCACAGTTGAATAAGAAGCCCTGTTAATAAAAACCCCTACAAGAATAAAAGATGAGTGAGCAAGATCGAGTGTAAAAACATAATCAACAACAAAGAAAGAGGATCACCAACACGCATCATTAATAGACCCTCTTTTACTCTCATATTTTCTTCTCTTTACTTGTCAGCATCATCCTTCACTAATCCTCACCACCAAATTATTCTTACTACTCTTATTATTATTATTATTATTATTATTATTATTATTATTATTATTATTATTATTATTATTTATACACATATTACTTTAAATTAGAGAAAAATTACAGTAAAAATAGAGTTTGTATTATTTATGCAAGACGAGATGTTTAAATTTTTTTTTATTTTTTTCTGGCACTTATATTTCGGTACAGCCTTTGTTTTAGCCATGCCATAATAAAATATAAAAGTAAAATAATCATTGTAGTTGATCAGTTGCCGTCAACAGAATTGGTTTAGCTTGATCAAATTTCACTGGTGAAATGCCGCTTAACTGTTTAACTGCTTTAGCTTTTGTGCATTGTGTAATCCTTAAGCGTAATTATATAGTATACATTTTCACAGTATGCCAAATTAAAATAAACTATTATTTTTTTAATATTTAAATTAGTTAACTGTACAAGGATTATTTTAATATTTAAACAAATACTAAAACTTTTTATTTATATACATTAAATAATGATTAAAAAAAAAATTTTTTTTTATTATGTAGCAATAACAATGGATTATTCTGAATTTATTTTGGGGTGATAAAGTAAAATTAAAAGGTATATTACATATATAGCTATATAGTTATATAATATGATATTTTCTCTCATAGATTTTCTATTCCCTTGAAAATAGCTCACACAATAGCTCATCACGTTCGTCCTGGTGTTGTTGATACGAAAGCGTGTGCGGATGAAGAAAGGGAAGATGTCACCACGCGACGCTTCGACTTATCAACCGAAGCATATTTAATTTCCGTTTGACAGTAGTAACATTTACTCATCTACCCCTTTATAATACATTCCAGCATATACATATACACCCTTGCTAGCAAAACTAATATAATACACTATATACTATGTACTATATACTGTATACTATATACGGTGCTTCTGGGTCTGGGTATAAGGATTCTTATCTACCATACTATTATTATATTCTTTTTTCCAATGAGCTCCATTTTTTTTTTTTTTTTTTCTCAATTATTAATTGTAAATTATGTAAAGGCGTTTAAACGTCTACGTAAAATCATACAATACTGTATAATAAGTAAATTATTCAGACAAACTTTTTAATTCATATGTACCGGATGAAAAAAAATTTCTTTTTCGATATATCTAACGTTATAAAAAAAGTCAGCTAGAAAGCTCAGTGGTTACATTATTATTAATAAAATAATATATGATTGATAATGAGAAAAAAAAAAAAAAAAAACAAACATAATCATCTTTTGGATCTATTGAGTGAAGAATAATAATGATATTAGAGTATATACTCTGGTATTGGTTGATATTTTCAACAGTTATGTAATTTCCTGGGTATTGTTACCACCCGGCCGGTACTCCTATCATTCACTAGACGTTTACACTTCCTCTACTCTCTTGTTTTCTATATAGATATAGAGCGTAATGTCTTCCCTGTTGATGATATTGAACATCCTAACAAGGTAACCCTCTTTGGATCTTTGAGTTGCGCATCACCCCGGCAACGGTATACGCGCGGTAGCAGGCAGCGGCGGTCTTCTGTGTGCATGTCTCCCATCTCATCCGTTGCCAATAGCACCAACCAACCCTATATTACTATACTCTATACCAATCTCCTCTTTTATACCCTCCTCTTTCATTCTCGGGCTCATCGGATTCCTCTTCCAACAAAAAAAGATTCAATATTTATATTTTTATATTTATATGTGTGCAGATTCACAGTAATCGGTCTACGGTAATACGTAGTGTTGCGTTATTGCTCCATTTGCAAATAATTCTCACCAACCAACCAATCGATTTAAATATATATATATATATATATTATTATAGAGTTTACGGAAATTAATATTGCGAACCGATGATATAGTAATTAACTGCTGTTGGCTGTTGGACGGTCTATATTGTCATCAGTTATTATTATATACTGACAATATATGTTCACATAGATGTACATCGTCTATTGTTTCTTTTATAGTGTGTTAAGGCTGAAATAAATAAATATGTAATGAATAAAAAAAAAAAAAAAAAAACAACACAAGATAAAAGAGATGAAAAAAAAGAAAGTGGATGTTGATAGTTTAATTAAACAATCAATGGCTCGTCGTATGTTTATTCGATAAATGAATTGCAGTAAACAATGACAAGTTATCGACAAGATGAAATAGTTGTACATTGTATTTATTAATAAGGGTTTGTCAGTAGGAGATGATAATGTGCTTTCTATTATATATTTAAAATGATAATTTAATCATTTTTTATGTATCTATCCAATTAATTAAAAAATTTTGCTCCCAATAATATTTTTGACTGGTTATTTTTACCAAAAAAACCTTGTTTGAAAATATTTAGGGGTTTTTTTTTTTTTTTTTTTTTATTATCTTATCTCATTCCTCTGAAAATATTTCAGTAGAGGTTGTAAAAATAAAAAAACTAGCCGATAATTTTAAACAGGTCTAATATATAAATTAGTTTTAAAAGTCGTCTATAATACCTATAAAATGTAAATATATATTATATACAAGAGATAAGATTCCAAATAAATTGATTTAATGGAGAGAACTATAATAATAAATATAATAATGATGATTTTGATGAAATATATACGACTGAGTTTGCATGGAGTTGGAGTAAGACAGTGGCCTGAATAAAATCAGAAACAGAAACAGATATACCGCAGAAACGCAGAAACGCAGAGATAAAAACCGGTTAAGGATCCAATTTACTTAACAGCAACAACAACAACAACAACAACAACAACAACGCCCGAGAATTCAACACACAACACTTACGGTTGTTCGAATAATCTGACTACTCGCGCGATCACTATTAATATACTCCCTTAGTAGTTTATTCTGTAAATAAAAATATAGGTTGTGAGGATCAGTACGTCTGCATAGTATTCACTACCTGTTTATTTGTGTAATTATCAGCAAGATTATGTGTCGCTAGATTATAATTTATAATAAAAATATAAAGTAATATGTTAATAACCAAGGGCTTCTGGTTAGTGGTTTGTGTTCAGTAGCAAGTTGTCACTTGCCAACTATTAATTTCTACTTCATCAGAGAGATAACGTTGGAATTTTTTTCACCGTTTCAACTTTACACATTATTTTATCGATATTATTATTATTATTATTATTATTATTATTATTATTATTGGATATTTAATTTTCTGTAATATTATTAAGGAATAATATTTTTATTTAGAGGACTGGTTTTATTCAAAACTAAAAAAAGGAAAAAAAAAAATTGAGAGTATTTGTTAACTCAAATGTACATATATTATTTGATATAATTTTTGGTTTTTATTTAAATAATATTGATGGTATTTTGATGAGGGGGGTATTTGATTCTGATCAATACTGCTATTACATTAACCTGCTGTCATCGAACAGAAAACAGAGCAGTGATTACTACTTGATGATACCTTATGCTATAAGTTTTAAGTCTGAAGCTTAAAGTCTCAACCGGTATACGTACATATACGGATATAACGAGGGAATAATTTTTTACCTATTAAAATATCAGCTAATTACCCGTGTTCCGAGTTCCAACGTTAAGATGGCTTAACATTCTTTTCATCACATTTTTTTCAATTAACTCTGATATGTCAAGATCGAGTTATGATGATGATGATTAATATACTTCTCACTCGGTACATATGATATATAGATATGTATAAATTGGGGAATTTGGTTGTTGATCTTTGCCTTCTCCCTCACGAATTATCAATTCACTTTTTCTCGCCTAAAATTCGCTGTTAATTATTAAGTGCCCTATGAGCATTATTTGGATCCAAGCAGTACTTTGCTTATACTGTTTATACTGTTTATACTGTTTATACTGCTTATATTGCTTATACTGCTTATACTGCTTATATTACTGTCAGCCTACCGGCTAGGAACTGGTCCGGCACTGGCACGACACTTAATTTACGACCAATTAATTTGGATAAACTTGATTGAGTCGATTTAAAATCCAGAAGAAAACAAAAAAATAATATCAAGAATAAAAATAAATTCAATAAAATTTAGTTTGAAAAAATGCTAATATATATGATGTAATTTGCCATTTGTCACTCGAAGAATCTTTTCATTAAACTAACAATTTTATTAGAATCCTCTATTACTTTTTCATTATTATTACTAGTAATTTATAGACTCGCATTTTGATAAAACATATAACGATATTCTAATAGTTCAAGATGAATTTTTATAATTATTAAAGATTTTAATTTATTGTTGTTAACGGAATTAATGTCTTAAATTTAAAATACCTTGTATATCTATTCTATTTATAAATATTTATATGATACATTATCGATAAATGATGATGACTAAAATCATGTAATAAGAGTGTAATCTTTAATTTGTTTTTTTTTTCTTTATTTATAAAAATAATATTCTAGTGATGGTAAATCTACTTGAATTAAATAATATATAAGTTTTTTTTTTTTTTTTTTTTTTTTTATTTCATCGATTGTAGATATTGTTATATCTATCATAGAGGCTGTACATATATCATCAGATCATCGCTATCTAGATAAAAACTCGAATAATTAGAAATGATTAGTATTAGTTATTTAATAATAACGTCGATTAATTGAATACTTTAAATAAAACCCCTGCTCATAAAAATATATATATATATATATATATATATATATATATATATATATATATATATATATATATATATATATATATAAAATAAATAGCAAAAGACGCGGTTCTAATATACAGATGAATTTTAGATTTATAATGATGTGTTTCCGTTTATTTAATTTAATTAATAATGTGCTGTGTTTATAAAAAAGATCCTATAACAATCTACACGTATATTAATCACGTACATTACGATATACTACAATACAAATTTAATTATTTAATCATGGTTATAAAGATGCGTAATTAATAAAAAATAATAATAACAATTGAAAAGAAATATTTTGAGTTTTTTATATTATTGAAATTTTAATAGTAAGTGTGTACTCATGTGTGATAACTATTGTTGTAATTTATTTTTTCTTGTTTATATTAAATTGAATTCAATTTATGTATAAGTATAGAATAGAGGTAGAAAGGTGCGTGTTGATTTCACGCAACATTTTAATAATATATTTTAATGTTGTATTTACACTATATACAAAATTTTAATAATAATAATAATAATAATAATAATACACGGTTTATAAATGAATAATCAGTAAATGATGATGAACGATGGTGGTGGTGGTGGTGGTGGTGATGATGATGGGGTTGAATTAATATTGATAAATGATAGGCGAATAATAATAATAATAATAATAATAATAATAATAATAATAATAATAATAATAATAATAATAATAATAATAATAATAATAATAACTATTATTATTATTCAAGGTCGATGTCCAGGCGGAGTCATGAACATGGCAGCTGTTGCCGCGGCTGCGTGGCTGTGTCTGGCCATTGCTGCTGCGATAAAGGGTGGTACACCACCGGGAGTGCCGGGTGGACCGACTCCAGCTGAGAACATCAGACCCGTGCTAAAACTTGGATGTAATAATGGTCTTGCGGATAATCTCAGCTTTTCTATTTCCGCCTCTTGCAGTCGTTTCGCTTTTGCCCGTCGATTTTGAAACCATATTTTTACCTTAAATAATTAATATAAACGATAGAACAATACATCATAATAATAATAATAATAATAATAATAATAATAATAATAATAATAATAATAATAATTATTATTATTATTATTATTATTATTATTATTATATATTACCTGTGTCTCAGTCAAATGGAGTGATGATGAAAATTCAGCTCTCTCGGCAATTGTCAGATACTGCTTTTCTCTAAACTTTTTTTCAAGAGATAAAAGTTGTTGGGTGGTAAATGGAGTTCTTGGCTTTCGATTTGGTTTGTGTTTCCTCAAGGTACATCTCACCGGTCCTGGTCCAGGTCCTGGTAATCTCAGATCTTCTTAAATTAAACAAAAAAAAAAAAAAAAAATATATATATATATATATATATATTTAGAAGAAAAGGAGAAACCGGACTGGCGTGGATAGTAGTTGTAATACGGGTATTCCTGAATCGGTAACAATTATTACAAAGTAGAGACCGCCAATTAACGTCTGCCCGATGGGTGAAAAGAAGTAAGGCGCGATGTCGGGCTATCTGTCACACTGTGACATCGTTAAATCTCAACATTCAACCATTTAACCATTCAGCCTGTGTATATTTTTTATTTTCATTTATTAACCATTATTATTAGAGTATTATTTATCAAATATATTGGTTTATATATTAATTGATTTATTGATATGGTGTGGATTATAGCTATTAATGGTTTAAAGTGTTGAGCATAAAGTATAGAGTACAGAGTACAGAGTACAGAGTATGAATCCATTGAGAGCGTGGCACAACTGCCTAGCCGGTGCAGCAGGATCACCAAGCGACGAGTGTTTTTCCCTTGCGCTAATTAATTCCCGTTAATTACCGGGCAAGAGAAACGTCGTGGGTACACGAGCACGATCGAGTTGCGAGATTCATCCGGGATACAAATTACACGAGGTTGTGTCTTGCATAACCAATTCTTTCTCTTTCTTTATTTCTTTACATACACAATCACACAAACACCTATAATATAGTATACATGAACAAACTTAAATATACATTACTTTATGCGACACTACTTTTTTTTTTTTTTTTTTTTCAATTTCTCTTTATTATATAGATAGCAACTGAAGGAATACCTGTTTTAGATTTATTTTACTCCTGTCTACATGATTAAATTCTCGAATATCGAATATTTGACATTTTTAATAGGTGTTATTGCACGATTATCATTATACACTGCTAATTGTATTTTCACACGCGCTATTAATATTCTTATTATTTTATTAATCATGTTTATAATAATTAAAATTATATTATTATTAAGTGATTTTAATATATATTTATAATTTTGGGATATCAGCAAGGTAATGGATAAAGTATACATTTAAAATTATTGAGTAGTTTTATTTAGTTTATATTGAATAAGTTAGTGTCAAGTGTTTTATATTTAATACGAGATTTCTTTCTAGGAATTGGTTATACCGTGGAGATAGTTTTTTTAAGTTTCTTTAAAAAAAAAAAAAAAAAAAAAAAAAAAAAAAAAAAAGACGCGACACGACTACTACATATATTTATATATAATCACGTGAGTTTATTTTTTATTTAATTATATTATCATATCGAAAAAGATAATTGTGATAATTATTTAGAACGAAAAATGAAAAAGAGTTTATGATTGTGGATATATCCCGATAAAGGATAATTACTTTGATATATATAGAATAATCAGAGGATATGTATATGTATATATAAATTACAAGTGACTGATGAGCAAAACGGATCCATTTACTTGTGCTGTCTGTCAATTGTCATCATCAGAGTTAACCAAGTAATGCTACTGTTGAATCGTTTGTGTATGTGTGTATGTGTGTACAGACTAACTGCTTTCTGATCGATTCGCATCATCACACGCGCGTGGAAGCTCCTATAAATGTCAACGTCAACGATAACGAGCATTCCACAAATAATCCCCATGTAATCTCATTGCGGATTGCGGATTGCGGTTGTGATCTGTATCCATCTCTCTCTCTCTCTCTCTCTCTCTCTCTCTGTCTTGTATACGATATTCCCAACTTTTATTGTTGCTATTGCTATTGCTGCTGTTGTTGTTATATATATATATATATATATATATATATATATATATATATATATATATATATATATATATATATATATATATATATGTATAAATGTATATATATATAGATATTGAATGGTAATCCGGGGCGGTTCTCACCGTTTGGACTAGTGGGTCCACCTTGGGGCGTGTACAGATGTCCATGCGGATTATGAGGATGTGGAGGTGGGGGTAGCCACGCGAAACTGGCGAGGGAATGCGGAAATCCTGCGGGTGACCATCCGGATGCTGTTGGTGGAGTTCCCAAGTAAGATCCTGTTGCCGCGGCTGCTGCTGCCGCAGCTGCTGCTACAGCATTTGTAATACCAGATTGTCTTTGAACGCCAGGATGAATTGGTTGTGGTACCACTGGTGTTGATTTTTCTTTTTTTATAATACGTTTATTATTTCCTTGGTGATTATTATCCCCCTCATCATCCTCCTGTTCCTCCTCCTCTTCATCTTCCTCATCGTGTAGCTCAATTTCTTTATCATTGTCATTATCATTATCATTGTCAAGCTCATTTTCATTATTGCGATTATAATTATTGTGATTTATAAGATGATCATGATCTAACATATCATCAGCATCATCTGAATCCATAACATTGAGATCCTCAGATCTTGATCCTGGACTGGGACACTGATGAGTCTCTATCAGTCTGTCATTTATTGATGAATTTTTTATCACCAAATCATTCTCACCACAATTTTCTTCTTTTTCTTCTCTATCTTCAAGCAATGATTGTGGTGCTTCCGAGTCACTTTTCTCTGATATATCTGCTTGTAAACGAACTCTCAAAATCGGAGAGTCTCTTCTTTTTCTTCTTCTTCGTCTTGTTCTTCTTCTTTCATCATCATCATTATCATCATCATTATCATCATCATCATCATCATCATCATCATTATCATTATCGTCTTGCTCCTGATCTTCTCCTTCTTTATCGTTATCATCATCCTCACTGAATTCTTTATTATGATTATAATTGTTACTATCAACACTAATATGTGATTGCTTTTCAGTTTCATAATTACTAAAATTATCATTTCCAATGGATAATCGTTCGTCTGTAGCTGCAGTTGTCATTCGAACAATAGCAGAAACAGAAGTATTAATAGCAGCAGAAGTACTATTACCAGTGCTAGTGGTACCGACGGGCGATGAACAACAATCTTGGTTTACTACTACTGTATCTCTGCATTTTGATGATGATAAATTTTTAACAATATTATTTGATCTAGATGATATAACAGCCAGATCTGATCCACAAGAATTATTAACATTATTATGGTAATGATTATTGTCACTGCTGCTACTACTACTATTATTGTTAATGTTATTATTATTATTATTATTATTACTATTTTGCTGGTGGTGGTGATGATGATGTTGTTGTTGATGATGATGATGATGATGATGATGGTGATGAAAAGTAGAAAATCCAGAAATATTATTGTGTTGCGTTAAAGGACTCAAACGAGCGAGTAATTGACGGCTTTGTAAACTTCTTTGACGTTCCTGTTCTATAATAAGTAGATCCCTATATCTTCGAGCCTCGTCCTGATTATGGAACAATAATTGTTGATTGGTGAAATTTTTATCAGATACTTCGATCGAGGATAAATTATTATCATTATCATCACTGTTACAAAAATTTTTTATGTTAACAGATGATTTTTTAGTACCACTCAACAACGCGTCAACACTAAAATTTATTTTACCACTGCGAGGTTTTGGATTAGACACAGTAGCAGAAGTAGCTCCACTTGCCATTTCACTGTTTTCTGAAATACTTACACCAATAATGCCACAACTTACACCATCAACTACTGCACCATCAATTATTGAACCAGAACAACCATAGACTGATGTTACTGGTGTTAGTGATTCAACACATGCACTTGCACTGGCACTTTCGAGACCACTGCCAAGAGCATCATCACAACAACAATCATTATTATCATCATCACCATTATTATCACTTTTATTATTAATATTTAGGGTAATATTATCATCCTGATAGACATTTGTTTCGGATTTATTATCACTCATACCACAGGCTAATTATTTTTCTTTTTTAACTTTTAATTATATATTATCAACCTCTGTCTGTTGGCATTCGTGAAAAATTTATTGTAACTAGTATTGTATGAAGGAGTAGTTTATCGTTATCGTTATTTATTATTATCATTAGACACTCTTAAAATGTATAGATAATGTAAATGCATGGTAAATATAACATATAAAGGTGTATTGTTAATGAAATTAGTATTATGTATTAATGGATAAATCGATATATATATATATATATATATATATATATATATATATATATATATATATATATATATATATATATAATTATGTATGTATATATGTATTACTGTTGTGGCCGGTTCAGTCGCGTAAACGGCACTGATTATGAGCTTGTAGTCACCAGTAGCGAAAACCCCGCGACCTCGACGTGGTGTACCGCCCCCGCGGAACCTGGTGGACCAGTTCCAGTACCAACACCGCTATGCTCAACCAATGCTGTGCTCCTTGTGCTTATGGTGCTTCTGGTGCTTCTGGTGCTTCTGGTGGTTGGGACAGCCGTTTTATCCGTGGGCGTAACCCTCACTTGCTTTTCTGCCAATCGAATTTGTTGCCCGTGAATTAAACACCACCCTATTTCACCTTCCATTTTCATTTTCATTTTCATTCATTTGTATATCTCTATACCTATATACCTATATAATATAATATAATAAAATATATATAATATGCATCACCATCACTATTATACTACTTTAGTGAGCGACACAATCAAATAACACTGTGTATAATAATAGTATATATTTTATCATTAGGAACAATTGCTAATAAAACAATAAATACTATATATGCATTGATGTATATTTGGTACATACCGACCTAATGATTATTCTAATTGGTTAATTTATATGTCTCAACTAAAAATATTTCATTTGTATTGAATTTAATTAAATATTATCAAAATCGTGTTTGGATTTATTTAAAACAAAATTCCAAGTTTTAAAATATAAAAAAAAAATAATCGAGATGTGATAAATATTATGCAGATAATAGCTAGCGTCTATTAACTGTCCTGAATCAACCCTAGTAGTTAGTGAATCGTTGATAATCGTTGACAATCCAGTTTAGATACAAAATGGCTGTCATTTAGGAAGGATTAATGGCCCAAAATGGTATTATTATATATTATATATTATATTATACAGGGTCAGATGTATAGGGCAGATGCGTTGAAAAAGATCTTTAAATTCGAAAATAAATGAGTCAAGTTGGTGATGCTCCCTTTGACACATTATTTGCCCCACTCATTTAGTTTCACGTTAATATCTATTAGAGGACAGTATATCTATTCTATTTAATAAATAAATATATATATATATATATATATATAAAATCAGTGTGTGGATTCGGATAATAGTTAATAGGGGAATAAAGAGAATAATAAGGGGGATGTTCCTACTAGTTATATACCTTATCCACCATCATGCTTTTTACTATTATTTTTTTTATTCTCATATTTCTTGACTGTTTGCATGGGATAAATCTGATGGAATTGTGGACAGCATTGAGACAGATTCTTTACTGTCAAAAAATTAAATACATATATATATATATATATATAAGAGGGAGAAAAATCTTTGGAGCTCAACTAAACCGTGTAAGGTTATATTTTACCAATATACACCATATTTTATTATTATTATTATTATTATTATTATTATTATTATTATATCAACTGAGTATGCGCAAACCGTTTATAATACAATAATATTAAGTCATTGTCGAGCGTTTAGTTCAGCGTTTCATGGTTGAGCGACTACCCTTTTATATATACAAGTATACAAGTATACAATTATATATGAGTATCTATTTATTTGTATGGTATACAATTCAAGAGTTCTTAAAGTGAGTAAAAGTCATATTATATCTACTTAAAAGTAACTCTATTAAATACATTATTCAAATAAATTCATTACAATGATAATGATGATGTCTATTCAATTAAAAATACATACATGGGTATACTATATAATCAACTTTTACTTTATTTATCAATTCTGTTAAATTCAATAATAATAATCACAATAATTATTTTCTCCCATGCTTCCCACGTATAACAACACTACCCCTTGTTGATTCACCTCATCGTAAAACTGTTATAAATTTTATATAATTTAATGTTTTATAAATATCTATTAAATCGATAAATCACAAAAAGAAAGAAAAAATATTTAATTGATGGATATATTGATACGCACCAATGAACTTTTTAACCTTTTTATATTATTAAAAAAAATACTATTTGCTATATATATGGGTATAGTTCTCTATTTTTTTTTTTTTTTTTTTTTTCATCTGAGATACTATAAATATTGAGTTGATAAATAATAAATTTGCAACATGGTATTTTATATACACACAGAATGTATACATGGAAAAATTAAAAAATTTAAATAAAGGACTGACGCGAGCTATTAGGCTATTAGGCTATTACGCGGTATAAAGTTAGAGTTTGTAAAAGTACGGTAAAGAGAATATAAATGTTACCGTAATAATCATAAATATTATATATAGATAATAATACTAGGTACGAGAGATGATAGATACAAAACAGTGACTTGAGTCGACTTGAATAGACTTATGGACGACTTAGGAGAATAATGTTGGTGGTCGGTTGTTTTACACGCAACCCCTTTCATGTTACTGACATTCTAATCCAATTTGTAAATCCTTTTCCTGTACTTACTAAGCTACTTTATATACAGTCAATCGTTTGTTGGCTTGCTAGTTTGTTTTAAAATATATATATATATATACTTTTTAAGCTCTATTATTTAATATTTGTCCAACATTTTACAATAATTTATACAAATTCAATTGATACTATTTCTATTTTATTTTATTAAAATCAATTTAATTAAAAGATTAGTGTATATTTTGTATATCAATAAATAATTGAAAAAAGATGGTTTTTTTTTCCCTTCAATCTACTATCGAATTACATACTGTAATATTTATTAAGAAATAAATTTATAAAAAAATTTAAGACACATAAAAAAAAATTAGATTATATATACATATATTGATGAATATAAATTAATAATAAATTGCTACTTAGTAAGATATTTTTTTGTCAAGTTTCGTAATCTTTTTGATCGGTATACTACACTACAGTGTATATTTACAGCTAAATTATTTGATGACTCAATACATAATTTATAATTTTATCATTTTTGTTTCGGTAAATTTATTATTACAAGATGGTTATTAAAATTGTTATCAACCAATAATACACTAATACATACATATATAAATATGTAGAAAAAAACACTATATCAAGTTAGATAAGTATTATATATATATATTTAATATTTTTAACGATATGAGATAGATGTTTTTTATTTAACAAAAAAAATATATATATTTAACTTGGAGATGTTTATTTCTTAATTATTACTTATTTTATATATAATAAGTTAAAAAAAAAAAACAAATTTAATTAATGATTAGTGATAATACTGAAATTAATAATAAATTTTAATATATACATATTATCAAGTATAACATTATGGTTTAATTATGTAATATAATAATAATTGTAAGTAAGTAAATAAATAAATAAAATTGAAATGATAAATATAAGTAATTTAGCGTAAAGTGAGTTTGTTTTTCATTATAAAGCAAGCATTAATTGGCAGTGACTAATTGCCTTATATTATCAATAAGTTATCATGACCTTTTGGCATTCCTTTATAAATATATTAAATATAAACAACGATTTCTGTTCTGCATAGATTATTTCAGTGAATTAAGTTCAACTATACTCGCTATTTAAAAAAAGTAGTTTTTACTTCAATATATTCTAATAATTTTATTAGTATTTAATTTGGAGTTTGATGTTTTATAATTTTTTCGAGAGTATATTTAAAAAAAAAAAAAGAATAATTAATGAAAAATATTAAAAAAAAAAAAAAAAAATTTGATGTATATACAGATCTAGTTAGATGCAGGTTAACTTAATTTTAAGTGTCAAGCGTTAATAAGATTGCCCCTGAACTAAAATATATGGTATATTGTATTATTTCTAGTGCAACCACGCCCTGGCGTCGCGCCGGGATGAAATTTGAACGTCTGGTGTACTGTACTGGTTTAAACTTTGAAAGATATATATCACCCTTGTCGGGGACATAAATTTTAAACGTCCTCATAAATACGGAAAATTAATTGATTTTAATAATTGGAAAACATTTAAATTAACAACCATCTTATTTAAGTCTTTCCGACTCGTTAATATTGATATATGTATATATGTATTAATAAGTGAGTGGATATAAAAGTAATCATTTGTCATTTGTCCGGAAGTACTCACTACATATTATTTTTTTATGATAATATTATCATTGCTTTTCAGTAAAAAATTATGTTATATATTCTTAAGATAATAATCATTTCAGTTTATTTATTTATTTATTTATTTTTTTTTTGAGATCAAGTAATGCGACAATAAATATTACTACCTATGGTATATAGTAAAAAACAAGATTATTGTCAGGTGAAACTAATTTTTAGTGGAAACTTGTAACGATTTTCTTTTTCAACAGTCCGTCACGCATCCAGGTAATTGTTTAGTGATCAATCGTAATAGTTGAAAAGATAAATAATGCTTGTTCGATATAATTGAAAAAGGGAATTAGAAAATTTTTTTCTTATCATTCTGTACGCACTTATGTGAACACAATCACGGTGGTTTATCAGTATAAATATTAAGTATGTAATATATATTAAAGCCGATAAAATATTATTATTTCATTTTTATTTACTCTCTCATCACTTTTATATACCGCGCTGTTAAAAGCCCTTTTAAAAGTTTATACATATATTTTTAAATATAAATTATATATGGTCATGTTGTACATATTTTGTAGTGAAGCAGACCGATTTATAAATCGCTATATGTATATATGTATACATAAAATTTATTAAGTATAATTTTGAATGGGCCCAAATTGAATCTGATTTAAGTACAATACAACATTGTGATGACCCGCAGTCTCGGCAGTCTTGGCAGCTTCGGTATATGGTCTTTAGCTTGAGCTATACCACGGTCTTGACGAACTCTGAATGCGCATCGCTTTATTCAATCGAGAAAGAAAGATGAAGAAAAAATATCGCGCACGTGCTGTGGTGTTAAATAGTCGTGATCAAATCATAATCATGTTTTGTGTTGATGTTGAATGTATATAACGGGTGAGACTTGTACATACATACACACGTGCATACATATATATATATATATATATATATATATATATATATATATAATGATCCAATAGGATATACCATTCATATTCACTCCAATATACAATATACAATATACCATCATATAACATACGTTTACGTCAAAGATAAATTTTTCAAATAATGAGAGTTAATTGAGATATGACTAAGCTTAATATATCTTTATAATTACAAGAATCAGTAATAATTTATATTTTTTATAAATATCTGGATCCAATTAATGTGTATCATTTCAATTCAACTGGACTGACGGAAAAATTTTTCTGCTCAATTAAAACTTTTTTTGCCAATCTACAAGTTCTATTTAAATTTGGGCAAATAACATATTTAAAATAATGTATATTGTATAGGTGGATAACATTTAATATTAATTGTGTATGTATATAATAATGATTATCAGTGAGTCTTGTCTGAAAGCTAAAAAAAGCTTTTTGCACAAGTCTCAGTATATACATATACATTATATGTGTAGTATAACTTGAATGATATATAGAGAGGTTTGTTGTCCTGGTCCAGGAATAAGAGACACATTTATGACCCAATCAACGTAGTATTCAAACATAGAGAGTCACACCTTGTAGGTTGAATGCGGTTTTTCAAGAGCGATGCATGCGGTTATAGGTGCTCATATTGTGCTGTATTTTTAAAACCAGCGGGTAGTATTATTATATTTATATACAATGTTTAAGTTCTCAGAGCAATATTATTCTATGAGTGTATTGTCCACGTGCCTTTATCTATTTTTTCATTTTTTGTATTCTTCATCCCTCATTACTATCATATTATATATCAGTATTACAATGATATACCACTTTCCTTAAATTTTATTTTATATACAATTTTTTTTTTCGCTTCTATACAGATTAGAGTACGGGAAAGATTTAATAGACCGAATAAAATAGTTACTATTTAACCAATAATAATAATAATAATAATAATAATAATAATAATAATAATAATAATAATAATAATAATAATAATAATATACCTACTAAGGCAAATAAGGAGATATTAATATATAAATATAATGGTACTTTTTAACGTAGAGTCAACCAGGTGTTGGTGGTCATAATATATTATTGTTATTATAATACACATATTTTTCAAGTGTGTAGAGGGACTCTCGAAGTGATGATACTCCCGCAATCTGGCACTACCGTCACGCTCCTTATATACAGTATATATATATATATATATATATATATATATATTATTTATAGTCACCTTAATTTGCCTCATTGACTAAATTTTTTTTATGCAAGTAAATGACTCTTTAATGCATATATATATATATATATATATATATATATATATATATATATATTGTAATTTATTTAAATAGATACAATAATAATAAATCTTTAAATCTTTAATGATGTATTGGAGAAAAGAAAATAAATAAAATTATATTATTGTAATAATAATAATAATAATAATAATAATAATAATAATAATAATAATAATTGTGATTGAATAGGTATTTAGTTTTACTATATAGATATGGTTGTATATATGTATATAGTGAAAATTACTGAATAATTGTTTGAAGAGAGTGCAAGTTTAACAAATGACCGAGAGTGTAAAAGCTATTAAGAGTCAAAGAACTTTATAATGCTTCGCGGAAGAGACTAATAGAAAAACTTGTAGAAGGCAGGCATGCAGCAGCAGCAGCAGCAGCACCACCACCATCACTAACATACCATCACCTGCTCATATATATACGTTTGTTGTTTCGGTGTAGTTTTCCTCTCAGCATGGACTATTCGTATTATAAGGACTGCTCAATTTCACTCTTTTATTAAACTGCATGCTCAATTTTACCCACTTGAAAATTCAAAAGAATTTTCAAAAAAATATCATTATAATCCGTGTCGAAAGAGCATTTTTTTTTTTTTTTTGATAAATCTTTCGTTAAATTTAAATAATAATAATAATAAATGTCAGAATTAATAATTATTATCTATATCGATATCAATTTTATTTAAAATTCTGGTAATGCTATAAATAAATTGATTGTTAATTGTTATTTGTAATTTATATTTATTCGTGTAAAATGATATAATATATTATACTGGTGAAATAATAAAATAACAATTTAACGAGAAAATAAATAATAAATTTTGTGAAATATATAATAGCAGGTATAATAGGTATTTTAGGCTTACAAGCACCAAGTCTTTTATTTCATTTAAACTTTTTATTACTTCAGTGACTTGTGACCACACAAATTTTGTATAGTATTATTGGCCTACAGTGATGATGGCAGGCAGCTGTTCTTGACTTTTCACGGAAAAAGAAAAAAAATAATACAGTCCAAGATATATATATATATATATATATATATATATATATATATATATATATATATATAATAGATATATAATAGAGGACCAAGTGGATAGAAAAGCTAGTCTGTTAAACTGCAATTACGCGGATAAAATAGCTTCAGGAGCCTATTTTACAAAAGGAGCCACTTAAACCAAACTTTTCTCAATAGATCCTTCAGTCCCCTGTTATTTTATTATATTTTTCTTTTTCTTTTCTTTTTGACAATGACACCGAGACGAATTGGCTCGTATATATAGGTGATTCTTTATTGTTAAAAAAATTTGCCGTTTTTTGGTTAAAGTTTTTCCAGTGAAAAATAAAAAATATAAAAGAATTATCGAATATGAGGGCGTTAGAGAAGAAATTATTCATACAATTTTAATATTACTATTATTATAAATTATTATTTCAATATAAATAATTTTAGTCCATTAAAATTTAGATAAATAAATAAATAAAGTAGTGTCACAAGTAAAAAAGTCTTTAAGAGTTTAACCACAATATAAATAACGATCTAATTTTATTATTTTTAAAAATTTACATTAACTAATTAATTGATGATAATGATTAATGGTTTGTGCTGTTATTATGTATAATAGTAAAATAGTAAATAGAGTAAATGAGGATGATTATCTGATGTAGAGCTATTAACAAGACAGATTTAGCTTTATAGTTTAGAGTTAACTATAATTAATATAAGTTATAGTTTTTTCGCTGACTCGCTATACACCATCACATCCAATAGTTTTATTTATAACGAATAACGATATCTAAAGAGCCGAAATAGTATCAACAAAGTGAATGACATACAGTATACAGTTTTGTGCTTCGTAAATTATATTTTTAGCCCTATATACAAGTGCTCTGTACCTATTAAAACTTTTGTGGATATTTTGAGTTTCAAGTACATATAGTTTAAGATATATACATTTATTATATTTGACATGTTATTTGGCATGTGTTGTTGACGACTATATATGACTCTATAGTATTTTGTGTACACATACTTTTATACTTGTTTCTAAAACATTTAAACTCCGGTCATATCAGACAATAACCCTTTGACACTGGCAGGGCGGAGGCTCTTTAAATCATGGAAGATTCATACCGTTTAGTTGCCGTCTTGTTATAAATTATCACTTATTGTTGTTATTATTATTATTATTCTATTCACGTCTTAAAACTAAAATACACATCCATAGATATATACTTTTTTTAATAAAAGATTAATTTTTTAATCACTTAATTAATATTATTTAAATTCTCATTTATATGATTAGTATTGTAGAACATTAATTAAATTTAAAAGAATTGTATTCCTAAAAAATCTGTATAATATATATTTATATTCAAATAAATATTTGTTAATATCACGCGTTTGTGGTGTATTAAAAAAAGCAACATATCATCAAAGATAAATGGAGCAACTAAAAAGAAGACGAAGAAGAAGAAGAAGAAAGGAAAAAAAAACGAGTAAAATTTGTGAAGAGATATCAATTCTCTTGGTTGGATGGCGGGTGACTCTCCACTAATAGACCGAATGTTTCTCTTTTCTTGATTCATAGCGGTTAACATATACAAACACATATAGACTCATATATATATATATATATATATATATATATATATATATATATATATTTAATTCTTTATTTGTTGTCTGGTGTGTCTTGAAGAGTCTTGAGGAGTAAGGAGTAAACTTAGAGCCCATTCAACCAAATAAAAATCTAAAAGTACATCAGAATGAGATTAAAAAAAAAAAAAAAAAAAAAAAAAAAAAAAAAAAAGGCTAAAAGAGTGGATAGGAATGAACGCATACCTCTTAATTGGAACGGTTTGCTTCGACTAAGCGATTTGGGCGGATTTCGAGGGAAATGGGCGTTAAAGTGCATCTACGAGCCATTTACAATTCCCGACATCCTCGTCGCTCGCGACCCTGTCAATGGTAATCGCTGGAATTTTGTATATGTATGTATGTATGTATGTATCGTGTGTATACATAAGTGTGACATCTGTACACACTTTGAATAAATTACTTACCCGTGGTAAAGACTTTTGCTTCTATTGTTTTTATTACTCGTTTACTCGTTCGTGTGACACATCTTATCAACTTTTAATTTTATTTTTGTGACATTATTGACATTCCTATTTATTATAAATATTATTATCCTTATTTGTACAGAAATTATCTTACTAATTAACTTTTACAATTAATTTTTCGAATAATTATAATATGAGAATGTATAGTACACTTAATAAAAATATTCTTTATGTCATAATCTTAACCCAATATTCTAATTGTTTGTTATATTATTATGTCCCGACATAATAATTATTTATTAAAAAAAATATAAGTATAAACATAAAAATAATCTACTTTTTTTTTATTGTGTTTTAACATAAAATGTGCCTTTTTTTCTTTTAGTTATTAATTTTAAGATCATTTTTTTCCTTTTATTAAATGGTAAAATGACGTGCTATAAGAGTGATTATAATTTTTTGCATCGAGACACATTTGTAAGTAATATTATATATCAGAGGTCCAGACCTAAAAAATAAATATAATAAATAAAAAAAGGCGCGCACGTCGAGTTATAATTATAATAATAATTAATCAGTATATATAAAAAAAAATATAATTAACATAAGAGTTTTTTTTGTCATCAACAATAAAAAAATAAAAAAATAATTTATTTGGGTATAGTGTAACTAATGTTTATAGAGAAACCGCTTGAAACAAAACTCTGAGGATTTAATTATAACGAGTAGGCTCTGTGTGTAATAACCAAAGTTTTAGAACGGGGCAAGTGTAATAATGATTATACGAACTACTGTGCGCGAAACGCCGAAACACATGTTTCTCTTGGATAACATTTCCTGTCGTTAAAAAGCACTTTAACTGCTGTTTCTGTTGCTGTTGCTGTTGCTGTTGCTTTTGCTGTTGCTGTTGCTGCTCCTGCTATTGATACTAGCTTACTGCTCATACTGTTTAGTTCTTTGCCTCTATTCGCTTAAAAACTCTCTTTATATCCATGTATCCTCTTCCACTTTATTCTTTTTTTTTTTTTTTTTTGCATTCTCGCGTACAATCCTTATATCTTTTTTTTTTTTTTTTTTTTTTTTAATATTTAAAATCCTATTATTCTCTCATATTATATATTATTATTCTTGCCTTTTATTTGTTTTATGTTATTGGATAGATTAAAAGAAAGTGGAGTAATCAATTGCAAAAAATATAGTTATTGAATCTTATACTGTAAATAAATCTCACAATAAATGAAAAAGGGAATAATAATTGCTTATTCACTTTAATTTGTAACTTTGTGGCATTTTTATTTAGCTCTTTAATCTATAGTGACAAGAAGCTATCTAAACAAACTATAAATCTCGGTTAAGTAATGCCTGGAAGAAAAAAAAACGAAAAAAAAAATAAAATTAAACTGTGAAAAGTATAAGATGAAAGAAACAAAAGCGAAAGATGACACCACACTAAGTGCTTTACACACGTTTTCTTAATTCTATCTTACATATACATATGTAATATGCGACGCGACGTACTAGATCATTGTCAGCAAATAAAAATAGTCATCAGAAAACACATTAAGTTATCGAATTAAGTTTAATTAAATAATAGTGTAAGCATTTACAATTATTTTAAAAATTAAAAATAAAAAAAAAAAAAAAAAAAAAAAAGGTATTATATTATATAAGAAGGAAGTTTTAGCTATGGTTAAATCCCGGTATCGGGATTGTCAAAAGGCGCCTCGAGATGAGTCTTTCTGTCTTTCACAGTCTTTCAGTCGTTTAGTCTTTTGAGCACTTAACTAGCCACGCATGGCGCGCACGTGTTTGAGGTGTCGTCGAGACGTTCTACTTGCTTACACTTATATTCAAAAATACATATGTACATTAGATATATACGTATATTTTTTTTGTATATGTTCTTTGTCTTACACATATCTCTGGGTATATTATACCTATATTTTACAGTACATATGTTATAAGTTTTAACAAGTTATGGGCTTATAACTACGACAGCAGTGGCGCTTAGTTGTCAGATTTTACAATATCCATTAATTAATTATTTAATTAAAATTAAATAACAAATAACGTTTTATTATACTTCTAAATACAAATTATTATTGTTAAGAATCTATCCGGTAATTAAATAATAATCGAATAATGGTAATAATAAAAATTTTTATTTATTTTAATAGATAAAAAAGGTTTAAATTTATACATATATAAGAAGCTTAAAAAACTGGGCTTTATATATTGTTGCAGAAAAAAAAATTATTTTAAACATGTATCAGGGGTTATTATTAAAAAAAAAGTATAATATTTTTATACAAATAAATAACATTTAAAGGATAAGGATATAGCAATAACAACAACAGCAACAATAGGAGCTAGTAGGAAAATGAAAAAAAAAAAAAAAAAAAAAAAAAAAATGGGAAGGGGAAGGGAGAAAGAGATGAGAGTGTACGCGTTTACTTTTACTGATACAAACGGGCAGTTCGAATAAGAGATTACCATCTTCCATTCGTTCGTTCCAATTATTTTGTCCAATTAAAATATCGATTTTATTTTTCGTCTCTGTTACACACAGTATACACTATTGTTATTATTGTTATTGTGATTATACATATATTAATGCCGACTTTGTTTTGCTATAGCACCCTTTATATTTTCACCGTTTTTGGATTTATTATAACATATAAATATATATATGTACGTGTATAGTTGTCACCCTCTTTAGTTGATTTAAATAATTCCTATATGTATATATATATATATATATATATATATATATATATATATATATATATATATATATATATATATATATATATATATATATATATATATATATATATATATATATTATTTAGGATATATGCCTTTTCCTTCATCGATGCTCATTCTCATTATTATATAAAATAATAATAATAATAACAACAGAGAATATATAGAGAATTAGAGGAATAAACGAAGCAAAGTATATGAATTTTGGACCACCGTGATTGCAATTTTAACGGCAATTTGACTTAAATCTCGCTTCAACGAAATAAATATACGGTTTTCATGCTCAATATACCAGACTGATGCTGATGATAATTAACCACTCTTACTCTTACTCTCATCTCTTCACTCTTCACTCTTCACTCCTCACTCTTTTATTTTTAAGACTATATTTTTTTTTTACAAATCTTATAATATTATTAATCTTACAAGTAGGATTGGTTGTTATGTGTTGAAATAAATATAAAATATTAAGTATAAACGGTTTTCTCTCGACTAGGCGATTATAGTGAGTTAGAGTAGTGACACATAGGATATAGGATATAGGATATAGGATATAATATATATAGCTAGCGGGTGGTCCTCATTATGCCAGTTTCCTCAGTCCCCACCGTGGATATTGCCTCTGCTTGTGCCTTTGCTTTTGCTGTTGCTGTTGCTGCTACTGCTACTGCTGTCTGCTATCTATTTAACGTATCGTTTGCCTTGGTAACCATCCAAATTGGCCCATCCCTCTCTTGTACTCTGTAGTATCCACACACTGATGTGATGGAGCAAATAAACAACCGCTGAAAACCTCTTATTCTCTCTTATTAACTTGCTGATATATCAAGTACCACCAACCTTTGCCTGCTATTAAATTTTACATTTTTTTTTTTTTTTTCCATTGTCTATTTGTTAAATATATTATTGTTAAATCATAAGTCATAGTAAACATTGTAAATATTTATTAAATAATATTATTAATTGATTAAAGTACAGTAAAAGTACAGATATGTTAAATCTTTTTTTTTTTTTTTATATTTACTAGATAAAATCATGTATTTTATAGCATTAAATATTTTTGTTAGAAAAATGTCGAAATAAAAATAAAAAAAAAAAAAAAAAAAAAAAAAGATTTATGTCATATATAAGTATATGTACGTGAATGAATAAATAATAATTCTGAAAGATGTGTAATATTGTGAGTAAAAGTTTTGATGATAATTAACTCGATGATGATTGCGATGAAATAATTGGTAGGGAGTGGGGAGTGGGGACATGAACTTTAGTGACCCTTTTTCCGGTCCTCATTATATATATTTATGTATCGCCGAATAAATACTAATAATATATAATGTGAAGTGATGATGATGATATTTTGTACTATAAAACTAATTTCAATAAAACTCAAATTAAAAATGTTGATTAATCTCGCATTTCCGATGACATTGTCACGTTGATCTTTGACACAATTAGTTTAATGTTAAAGATTTAAATAACCAATTGTCGAGCACGAGACTGATATATATATATATATATATATATATATATATATATATGTATTAATTATTGCGTGTGAGTTTCCCTTGACGTATACTATATTATACTACTATATAGATGTAGACAATATGTATATAAACTGACTCTTTGGTTGTTCTAATACCTACAAATAACATATATACATATATACATATTATATTAGAGTATTAGTTGTTCCGACGGCGGAAACTACCCGTCAAGACTGCTGCTTTGTATGCAGAAACATAATTGACTCTGACCTTGCTTCAAAAAATCCTAATAATTTATTACCTACAATTCACAATGTATACATTATTATAGCCTTAATTATTATTAAATATATTTAACTCCTTTTTATTATCTTGATGATTGTGATAAAAAAGATTGTTTTTTTATTATAGAAGCATATAAAAATAAAATATCGCAAACTCTAATTGATCAATTACGCGATCATTAACGTCTCTGATGTAGAAATAATATTGAAGCAAGCAGTGATTAGATCATTTTATATCTTTTATTTTTTTCTCATTAAATAGATACTAATAATAATATAACATTATTTACTGTTGGTATTTATGCTATATACAATGACGAGCACAATGGACAATTTATACCTTATACCTATATCTCTCAAAGCAACACAATAATTGTATCATCAAGTGGAGATGAGATACATATTAGGATTGAAATAACCAAGTATATCGAAGTTTTCGAGAATCTGAAGAGCTCACGTAAAGAGTCTACCAAGACTGTTGCTGCTGCTGAGTTAGCCCTTTCTCTTTATTATTTAAAATACGTCTGACTCTTATTGGTATTACTACTAGGGTAAATTTTATATCTATATTTTCTAGATTATATATTATACCACTACTAGAGCTAGGTCTCTAACAGATATTGCTATTACTACTCATGATTATGATAATGTTGATGGCAAAGTTGTACATTTCTGTCTTACTTATTTTATAATAATATATCTGTAGGTATGTGTGTATGTATATATATTAAGTGTTGGTAGTTGGTAGTTGTATAATGTTGAATGTATAAAGTTAATATGATGATGAAAGGGGCGTATACAAGATGAAAACACACCCCTAGAATCTGTTGGAACGCCTTATGGACGCGAATAATATATATCTTGTATTCTCTTTCCTTTAGTGAGAGTTGAGAGCTGAGAGCTGAGAGTCCCCTACTACTACTACTACTACTACTACTACTACTACTACTACTACTACTACTACTACTACTACTACTACTACTACTACTACTACTACTACTACTTGTCTGTATTTCAGTTCTATACGGTTAGATAGTACGCTCTAGAGCTCGTGGTGGATCGAAGCATTAAAACCGACGGTGGTAGGAAAAAACCTTTTTTGTTTGGAGCCTGGTGCTTGGTTCTCTGCTGCCTACTGCCTACTGCCTACTACCTACTGCCTACTGCCTACTGCCTACTATCTACTGCCTACTGTCTGCATCATCAGGATGCTCGGTAGCTCAGTCAGTCTACTCTCAGAGCTTGTATCGTAAACATCTATCCCACATTCCACATTATTTATTTTTAATTATCATAATCTTCAATAATGTTATATCAATTCAACTGTGACTATTATTATTATTATTATTATTATTATTATTATTATTATTGCTAATAAGTGATGTATAATACAGTGTATTAATATATAATAATAATAATAATAATAATAATAATAATAATAATAATAATAATAATAATAATAATAAAGTGATAATAAGTGTCATCATAATTATAATCAATCAATCATATTTTTAATATCATATGTGGAAAATCTAACAGAAATGATTGATAATAATAATATTTTTAAATGATAAAAAGTGATTGTTGGAGTAAAAGTTATTAATAATAAAAAACATTGTTATAAATATAAGATAATGACAGTTTTAAGAATGACAAGCTCACCAATGACGTCTCCGTCAACGAGTCCGAGCTCACCTGAGCATGCTCAGGTACTTGAACAGGCATCATCTAGGTCATCCTCATCATCGACACGACAACCATTGAGTTTTTCGGTAGCAGCCCTTCTCGCTGATACTAAAAAAACAAACAACAGACAACTACAATTAGTATTTGATGAAAAGGAAAAAGATAAAAAAGAAGGTACTTGTTCTTCCTCATCATTATCATCATTATCATTATTATCATCTCCTTTTGTTGTGTCATCTAAAAAATTATCTGTTGTCTATCATCCGTCACCAAGTTCATCACCAATATCATCATCATCATCATCATCATCATTATCATCCATGGTGTCATACTCCAGTCCCACCAGTCAATTTCATCGACAGCCATTGTTTCCCCGAATATCACTATTATCCTCAAATAATCACAAATCATTCGCTCCGACAGTTAATTCATATTACAATAACAATAACAATAACAATAACAATGGTATTAGACATTCACCAACAGACGAAATAGACGGACAAGACGGACAAGACGGACAAAACGGACAAGACGGACAAGACGGAGTTATTAGTGACAGTAGTAGTAGGGATTCTATAATAAGAGTAAGAGTAACAGATAATTTATCGCCGGTTAATGAAAAACAATTGTGTTCAATGTCTCGAGTGTTAAACGTATCAACCGACGGTCGATTCCCTGCCTATCGTCATAATCACCACAATCATCATCATCATCATCATTATTATCATAATAATATTTTAACCATGAATAGAATAAACAAAATTACCTCATCTCTATCATTATCGCCAAATAATAATAATAATAATAATAATAATAATAATAATAATAATAATGAATGCTCTTTAGGGGTTTTGGAAATGAACCAATCGACCCCTCAACAGCAATTGTCGGTGTCAGATATGTTTATGGTTGGTTCTCAGTCACCGATAAGCTCATCTCACGAGGAACGACAATCAAGATGTTCTGAATTGGATATGGAGGAGGATGATGATGATGATGAAGGGTGTTTGGTAGACGTTGAAGATTTGGAGCAGCAAAAATCTAAAAGCCCGATCCCGGTAAGACCGATGCCCGCTTACGTTACCGGGTTTTCGACACTCGGATCAATACTCGGATTACCAGCTAGTCTTCATCCATCTGTTTGGGGTACTACCGGACAAACTAGTCATCACAGATCTGTTGCTGCGACTGTTGCTGCTGCTGCTGCTGCTGCCAGCTATTTTCCATCACATTTTTCTCATCATGCACCTCTCAATGGTTTGTTTTATATTTTTTATACGTACTTTTAATTTAAATAATATATAACAAAGTAGAATAAAGTTGAGAGAATAAGAGGAACCCTCTCTAAACTGAAAAGTCACTTAAAACTTTTATCGCCATTTATTTAACCGTTAAAGTCTTGCGATCTTGAGAAGATAAATAATGAGAATCATGTTCTTTCGTTCTTTGGAGTTTTCGCTAGCGTCTTTCGGTATATATGTATTACGATAGTATTAGATAGTTAGTTATATCCTACCAAAAAACTGGGGTCGCTGAATTTTATTCACGCGCAATATCTCAAGTATAAACTCTGTGTAACTTTTATTGGTGAGAAAGAATTTATAAAAGTTCTTATTAAATAAATTATTATTATTATTATTATTATTATTATTATTATTATTATTATATACCTACGTGTGTAGTGTATATAAATAAATAAATAAATAAATAAATAAATAAATAAATTAAGTGAGAAGAATGGAAAAATATATGTTAAGACGGGTATCCAAGGAGCTGCTTCGTGGAACTTGTACTATCTCCAAGAAATCAGCTAATTATTTCGAATGGGTTCGTCTGATCCTCTTTGTATATATGCTCTACACAGTATGTTGGTTGTTTGTTTGTTTGTTTGTTCAAATGTGTATATATATATATATATATATATATATATTGTTGGTAGTAGTAGAAACGTTTTAGAGTAGACACAGAGAGAGAATAAGGTTGATACTGAATGTATACTTTGATTTTGGGTTTGCCTTTGCTACGCGCGATTGCCAAGTTATATCTTAAATAATCGGATGAGCTGAAGCGGGGTTTCTGTGATGCCGGGACTCGGGACGTTTTTGGCTGGTGGCCCGCAGGAGGCTTCGAATGCCAGAGACTGCTGGAGACTAATTGGGCCCTTAGCGAGGCCGCCGTGGGTGCAACAGTCCCCATTCTATACTCTATATACACACAAACACACAACACACACGCATACAATTAAAATTATTACCTGCCTTTACTTGTCTTTTCTATACTCTTTAAGAGTTTAACGATCCAATGATCGATATGAATCCAATTTTACCGTTGATCTTTTACCGGTTACTGGTTACTGGTTACCATCCAGACTGATGGTCAATTGATCCTGCTGAATCAATCTTTATCGTCAATCCATGGTATAACAACTCAAATAAATCAATAACACCATAATATTTATACACATGACAGAATTTATGTATGCCTGCAATAAGAATAAATATTTATTTTAAAAAAATTAAGTAATATTAATGATATTTATAAAAATAATAAATATATATAGATTATGATTATATTTAAAGTTATTATTTAGCGTATATAAAAATTTTTAAAAAATCAAAAAGATGTAGTAGTTTCTCGCAGGACGTAGGAGATTCACGGCCGGAATTTGTGGTCGTGGTTCGTGTGAAACAAAAAAGCTAATGGCCACGAGACGATCTCTGAGTAAACGTTTGCTGGGCTGTTGCTCCGGAAAATTATGAATTGCTTCTCAACTCTCATATCTGGTTATATCGTTATATTAACCAGCCACACAAGTATATAATAACTACAATATAGAATATAAGTGTAAGCGGCTGACCAACCA
This sequence comes from Cotesia typhae, assembly GCF_013202065.1. Classification (NCBI taxonomy): domain Eukaryota; kingdom Metazoa; phylum Arthropoda; class Insecta; order Hymenoptera; family Braconidae; genus Cotesia; species Cotesia typhae. The sequence goes on along the minus strand of NW_027423757.1, from coordinate 13,002,189 downwards.
ATAAATAAAAAAAAAAAAATTAAAAAATATTGAATATTAAAAAATCAACATTCCCGTTTAATAATAACAAAATAATAATTTTTATACACCTCTCTTGTCGCCCTCATTTTGAAACGTCTGATAAAAAATTAATATACTACTCATTTCCTCTTTAATTTTCTTTAATAATAATATTATAAAAAATTTTTATTGTTTTTATGTTGTTGCAGAGCATGGAGAACCAGCCAAAATAAAGTGTAATCTTAGAAAGCACAAACCTAACCGTAAACCACGGACACCGTTTACAACCCAACAATTGCTTGCTTTGGAAAAGAAATTTCGAGAAAGGCAGTATCTCAGTGTAGCTGAAAGGGCTGAATTTTCATCCTCCCTACATCTAACTGAAACTCAGGTATTTATTTATTGTTATTGATAACTATTTAAGGTATATTAATTGTAATTTGGTTATTTAGGTAAAAATTTGGTTTCAAAATCGACGGGCCAAGGCTAAGCGATTACAAGAGGCTGAAATAGAAAAATTGCGTATGTCAGCAGTGAGACAACATCATAATTCTCTGTACGGTGGACATCATGGACTTCTTGGCCCAGCAGCAGCAGCACTATATCCCGTCGGCATGTTGTCTCATCCTGCTGTTGGTATTTCACCGCACCACACTGTTTCGCCCCATTCGGCCAGAGAATAAACTCTTAAATTATTTTCAATCATTATTATCAAAATAATAATTAATAATAATAATAATAATAATAATAATAATAATAATAATAATAATAATAATAATAATAATAATAATAATAATAATAATAATAATAATAATAATAATAATAATAATAATAATCATGATATATATATATATATATATATATATATATATATATATATATATATATATATATATATATATATATATATATATATATATATATATATATATATATATATATATATATATATATATATATATATATATATATATATATATATACAAGACACATTCGTTCACACGATCCACTCTGTTTATCATTCAGACAATAAAATTCTATACACTTTTAACTAATATATACCAACAGCAACAATAACGTTAAATTTTTCATCACTAATTAGTTTTTTCAATAGTCTATACAACTATTTTTCATCATTATTATTACCACAGATAAAATATTTATAAACATAACCATCCTGTACATAATAATTGTAAATAGTTAAAAATTTAGTTAATTGTTCTGTATAAAATATTTAAATAATAATTGTGTAAATATATATACATATTAAAATAAGATATCATGTATAACATTGGCTCAGCTAATACAAAGTTTATAATTACATACACACTATATACATATATTATATATCATTAGTTGTCATCATAATCATTATCATCATCATTTATTTTTATTTCTTTTTCTTTTATTGTAAATACATTAATTACAACTGTACATCTTGACGATTATAATTATAAATAGATATGTGTAAGATAAAAATTATATAGTAATGATAATGAATATATATATATATTTAAATGAATGAAAATGTAATAAAAAAAAATTTTTTTGGCAAAATAATGATAAAATTGAATGATATTTATGCGGATACATAATTCATATATTCAATTAGTTGTTAACACTATGGTACTAACGTATGATATTTAAATATAGTATTAATTGGTAAGTAGTAAATGAACTGAAAGAGTCAACTAGAAGATAAATAGTTGAGATGTATTAATAATAAGTTAAAAGCGAGAACATGAGAGTTAAGGGTAAACGGGGAAATTTATAATATATGTATATGGGAGGCACTAAAGATTATTTCTGTGATTCAAAAAGATTTTAAGAACCGATAAGGATTGATTGAGAGAGAGAAGGATAAAGATAAGAAGCAAGAAATACAGAAAGAAAGAAGATGATGAAGAAGAAGAAGAATGTTAGTGATATATATATATATATATATATATATATATAGTGTGTGTATTTGAGTTGAAGCATAAATTAGCCGGGGCAATTAGTTTGGGAATCGACCGCCCCAGGCGGTTTGGCGCCACCATCTTGATTATACAGGAGAAACGGAGAGACAGTAGCGAGCACTGTTTGCCGAAAGCCCGAAAGTCAACCGGGCAAGCGCTCGCGAGCTAATTAGCGATGCCCACTAAGATATCACCGACGCACGCTAATAATACCAAACATAAATATTCGGAATTTTTTATGTCTGCCGCCGCCTTACTGTTTCACTCTTTCGTTTCGTTTCGTTTCTTTCTTTCCGTACCGTTCATCTTACCCGTGTATTCTCAATTTAATACCATATACCATATAATATACCAAACGCCAAAATCCTATACATGAGTAGGATGCTACTCCTTTTTGCCTCATGTTATCTGTTTTCGGTTTTCTGTCTTTTACCAACCAATAACCCCACGCACTCAAGCTTACCTATTTATCCATTTTTATTTAAATCGCTAATCGGTCACTTTTATTATGAGACAACATAAATATGTCTCTTTCCCTTGAGATAATCATTACATTATATACAATATCATCTTCGGTCTTTTCTAAACCATCATTATCATTATTATTATATTTGTGTGGTAGCTATCTGATTATTATGTTTAAAACTCATAGCTATCGTATTATTTATAGTAAGCCGAGTAGTAGTAGTAGTAGTAGTAGCAGCAGCAGCAGCAGCAGAATAATAATAATAATAATAATAATAATAAAAATAAGATCTAATCCGCAGAGTTTAATTGATACAAAAAAATAATAAAAAAAGTAATCTTGTCTCTCGTGTGATGTTGGCTCATTAGTCCAATCACTGGACTAACACCTCCATAAATTTTAAAAACAAAAACATATAATGCATAATTTATCAATATATTAGTAAATATAATTATTTATTATTTTATGTATATTAATATTTATTTTAAATATTAATTGAGGATAAGTGTTAATTGATAATTCTCGAGTTTATATATTTATAGCTTATTGTAATTGGAAATAATAAAAATAATAAATGTTTAATATATTACTGATAAGTGATAAATCATCATAATATATTTATATATAATATATAATAATATTGCATCTTATATTTTTTACACTTGACATATTCAAGGCGTCTTCTTAATTAATTAATCAAACGCAGTAATTAAATAAGATTAAACTCGATATTTTTTTTAAACCCTCGGGGTCATACGCGTCAGCGTCAATAATGAGTTTCATATACGCATACACATAATAATAATAATAATAATAATAATAATAATAATAATAATAATAATAATAATAATAATAATAATAATAATAATAATAAGTTGTATAGATATCTAGGAATGGAAGAGCACCGCATGCATGCGGTCTCTGAAGTCCGAACAACTCTCCAGAGCGAGTATGTTAGGAGACTCCGGAAAATTTGGTCCTCCGAACTTTCCGGCAAAAACAAAGTCTCAGCTACTAACATGCTCGCTGTCCCAGTCTTACTATACTCTTTCGGTGTCCTGAAATGGACCCGAAAGGATTTACGAGATCTCGACATCAAAACCCGTAAGATCATTAATATGAATCGGAGCATGCACCCCAATTCATCAGTCGCCAGATTATACCTCTCCCGGTCCATCGGTGGGAGAGGTTTGCAGAGTTTGGAGCGGCTTCACGACCGTTTGGTCCTGGGTTTAACTCACGAAGTTGTCAATTTCACTGCAGACGAGGATGACTTTCTTATGCAAATTGTACATAAACATGAAAATGCGCATAAGGGGTCATTCTTGTATAAGGCAGCAATATATGCGGCAAGAACCCTTGGTCTTGGAGAAATAAACGCTCTTATGGAACTCCGAAAGGAGGAATTTAAGAGCGTCATCAGGAACGCCGAGGAAAAACTACTCCTTGACGAACTGATGGACAAGTCCCCATGCACAGCGTGTTCTTTAAACACGTGCGTGATCATGGCTTGTCCATCCAGCTGACGTTTTCCTTCTTAAAGTCAGCGGGCCTGATGTCCGAGACTGAAGGGTTCATATTTGCCTGCCAAGATGGTGTCATTAACACTCTTGAGTACCGTAGCAAGGTGCTCCAGGTGCAGCTTCCGGACACGTCCTGTAGGAGGTGTAGACAACATCCGGAGACGCTTATGCACCTTTTGTCGGCATGTCCAGTGCTGGCGAGAGGTGCATATATCCAGCGTCACAATGCTGCCCTGAGAGTACTGTACTACTATCTTCGTCATTGCTACGGTATTGACGTGACACCAGTGCTGCCTTATTTGCCAGGAGATATTCCCCAGGTTGTTGAGAATGACAGTTGCAAAATTTATTGGAACATGCCATTTGCAACAACCCGGCGGATAGATCACAACAAACCTGATATTGTGCTCTTCGACAAGGCCACTCGTGACATTTATGTCATTGAGTTCTCGGCCCCGGCTGAATACAACATCTCAGCCAAAGAAGAGCACAAAGACAAATATATCAGGATCTCCTGTTTGAAATTGGCAAACTTTACCCAGGTTACCGTGTCAAGCTTGTCGTCCTGATTGTTGGCGTCCTAGGAGGGATGAAACAGTCTTTTGTATCCTCACTTGCCAAAGTTCCAGCTTGCTCATCAAAAGCTGAGTTCTTGGCAGTTAGGATGCAGAAGGCTGTTTTACTTGGTTCTCTCCGTCTCTTAAGGGAAATGACTTTGGCCTGCTGTGATCACTAACCGCCTTGTTGTGCGGAGTGGTCCAGCAGTAACGGATGGAGCTCAGGCTGGGCCCTCGGAGAATCGGACTCCGGGGATAACCCCCCTGAGCATTTAATAACAAAATAATAATAATAATAATAATAATAATAATAATAATAATAATAATAATAATAATAATAATAATAATAATAATAATAATAATAATAATAATAATAATAACAGTCTTTTAATTATTATTATTATTATTATTATTATTATTATTTGTTATTAATTGCTCAGGAGGGTTTTCCCCGGAGTCCGACTCTCCGAGGGCCCAGCCTGAGCGCCATCCATTACTGCTGCACCACTCCACACAACAAGGCGGGTAGTGAGTGCAGCAGGCCAAATTCATTTGCCTAAGTAGACGCAGGGATCCCAAAATGACAGCCTTTTGCATCCGCACTGCTAGAGACACGGCTGCTGAACTGCAAGCCGGTATCTTCGCAAGTGAAGACACAAAAGACTGTTTCATCCCTCCAAGGACGCCGACAACCAAAACGACGAGCTTGACACGGTAACCTGGGTACAGTTTGCCAATTTCAAACAGGAGATCCTGATATATCTGGTGTTTGTGCTCTTCTTTGGCCGAGATATTGTATTCGGCTGGGGCCGAAAACTCAATGACATAAATGTCACGAGTAGCCTTGTCAAAGAGCACAATATCAGGTTTGTTGTGGTCAATCCGCCGGGTTGTTGCGAATGGTATGTTCCAATAAATTTTGGAACTGTCATTCTCAACAACCTGCGGAATATCTCCTGGCAGATAAGGCAACACTGGTGTCTCATCGATACCGCAGCTATATCTGAGATGATAATAGAGTACTCGCAGGGCAGCATTGTGACGCTGTATGTAGGCACCTCTTGCCAGCACAGGACATGCCGACAAAGGTGCATCAGCGTCTCCGGATGTTGTTTACACGTCCGACAGGACGTGTCCGGAAGCTGCGCCTGGAGCACCTTGCTACGGTATTCGAGAGTGTTGATAACACCATCTTGGCAGGCAAATATAAACCCTTCGGTCTCGGACATCAGGCCAGCTGACTTCAAGAAGGAGAATGTCAGCTGGGTGGACAAGCCATGGTCACGGACGTGTTTGAAATACACGCTGTGCATGGACTTGTCCATGTGTTCACCGAGGAGTTTTTTTCCTCGGCTATCCTGACGACGCTCTTGAACTCCTTTTCGGGAGTTCAATGAGAGCGTTTATTTCTCCGAGACCTAAGGTATTTGCCGCGTAGATTGCTGCCTTATACAAGAACGACCCCTTCCGCGCATTTTCATGACTATGAACAAATTGCATCAGGAAGTCGTCCTCGTCTGCTGTGAAATTGGCAACCTCGTATGTTAAACCCAGAACCAAACGATCGTGAAGCCGCTCCAAGCTCTGCAATCCTCTCCTCCGATGTTCCGGGAGAGGTACATCCTGGCGACTGATGAGTTAGGTGCATGCTCTGATTCATATTGATGACTTTACGGGTTTTGATGTCGAGATCTTTCAACTCATTTCGAGGCCATTTCAGGATCCCAAAGAGTAAAGTAGGACCGGGACAGCGAGCATGTTAGTAGCTGAGACTTTGTTCTTGCCGGAAAGTTCTGATGACCAGATCTTCCGGAGTCTCCTAACATACTCACTGCGAAGAGTTGTTCGGACTTCAGAGACGGCATGCATTTGCCGCTCTTCAATCCCTAGATATCTGTACAACTCTCCGGCGTCTAATTCTCTTAAGACGCTCCCATCCACTAATTCGACATCTCCACCCGTATCAGAGCACTTACCCTTCGCCAGGTGTACGACCGCACACTTGTCCAACCCAAAAGACATTCCGACATCTCGTGTGTACTCTGCTACGATGTTGATGGCCGTTTGTAGATGATCTTTGTTGGCACTGTATATCTTTAGATCATCCATAAACAGTTGGTGAGTGATCGAGTATACTCGATCACTCGGTAGCCCCGCAGAGTACCCACGAGTTTGTCGGAGGGCAACAGATATTGGCAGCAGTGAGATGCAAAACAACAGAGGGCTCAGAGAATCTCCCTGAAAGACGCCTCTCTTGTACTGAACAGTTCCGGTTACGTGCAATGCATTTCCACTTCCTATGTGAAAACGCGTTCGCCAGAGCTGCATCGTACGTTGTATGCATCCCACTGTTTGGCGATTGATTCCGAGGCATTTGAGCAGATAGAGAATCAACTCATGTGAAGTTGAGTCAAATGCCTTACGGTAGTCAATCCAGGCCATAGACAGGTTGCGTTGGTAGTAGATTGCGTCTTGAATGACGCATCTATCTACCAACAAGTTGATCTTGCAACCTGACACGCCCTGTTTACTGCCACGTTGTTCGTATATCTGTTGCCACACAGGCTCTATCTCCTGCAAGATACGGTTATTTAAGATTTTTGTAAAAATCTTGTAAACCGCATTCAAGCAAGTGATAGGCCTGTAGTTCTTTGGGTCGGACAAGTCACCCTTTTTAGGGATGAGTACGGTTCGCCCTTCTACCAGCCAGTCTGGAATTGGTTCGTCGCCCTGAATGTATGATGTAAAAATCCGGGCCAGATGAGCATGTGTAGAAGAAAATTTCTTCCACCAGAAGATGTTTATGCCATCTGGACCCGGGGCAGCCCAGTTCTTGCTGCCATTCAGGGCTTTACGAACCTCTTCCACACTGACTGCAGGGCTCTCTTCGGCGATATCCTGCCGTCGGTGTTCTCGACAGAATGCCTCGAAGTCGTGCAGAGCTGGAGTATCCGGGTTGACGTTTGGTTGATCTCCGTACAATTCACTCCAAAAGGCTTCCACTCGCTCAGATGATGGATAATTCTCGGGAATAGCGGTCTTAGGTGACAGAAAGCGTGAAGGGTTGGATCGAAACAAAGAGTTGTCGATCAACCGCTTCAGCCTTTTCTCTAGTGACTTTTTGGAAGCCACCAGAGCCCGCAACCTGTTAAGAGACTCTTCTTTGATGACAAGAAGAGTACTCTTGTTCAGTGTGTGATGTCGCCTTCGAAGTTCTGCCGCCAGGCGACGAACTTTGGCGTGTACGGTCTTTGAGTACTAACATACTCTATCACACACTGAATGCGGGAGACTTGTTTCCGAGAAATGTCAATTTTGTGTCCAAGTTGAGCGATGCGCAGCTTCAACTTCGCCTCGAAAGAGAGAGAATGTCTTCTCTCTATCGGCAGAAGCGAAGCCGCGGCACCGTAGACAACTTGGTTGACAGTGAGCAGAGTGGAGTCCTCTTGAAGCTGTGTGGGGAGATCTTCGTTCACCGTGTCGAGCTGTTGTTTTGAGTGAGTCATCTTTTTGGAGATGCTCACTTGTCGACCTGTAAAGAGGTTGTCGTTGTCCTCGGAGAAACGGTGCCGTTCTTGGTGTAGCGGTGCTGGAAATGAAGGCCGATTAGACTGCCTTCTATTTGGCAGCAGCGATCGTCGATTATGCCGAAGGTATGAGGCGTAATTACGCAGGTGTTTGGGCGTAAAATGTCTGTGCTCCGGATGCATACCACACCAAAGTGTGTGCATCCGGGCCATATACCCTGATACCTCCGGCTCGCTGTTCTGCCAGCACACCAAGAGATCGGCGCGAAGCTCCTCCGTCCACTTAAACTTAATCCTATAAGCGCCGGGGTCGTCATAAGTCATCGGGTCCGGTGTGCTCCTCCCACCTGATGACTGGTCCTCATCCGAAGAGGACCGGTTGTGGGGAGCACTTCTGAGATTATACTGTTTTGGAACTCAGATATTACGGTGCAACGGGTAGTTGGCCCGTTGCTCCGGTTACGTTGTTAGCCTACAGACCAGATGTTGCGGTCTGCGTTTCCCGCGGTGCGCCACTAGGAGGCCACGTAACAAGCACCGCTTATTATTATTATTATTATTATTATTATTATTATTATTATTATTATTATTATTATTATTATTATTATTATAAAAGTCTCGGTTATTACTCCTAATATATAACACACATTAAATAAATAAACAATAAAAGAACATGATGATGATGATGATGATAATGAATATAAGATGTAGAAAACATCAAATTTTATCATTTCTTATTATTTGTGAATGTGTTGCATATGTTGGATATATTTATTCACTTGTGGTATAAGTAAAAAGTAAAAAGTAAAAAAAAATAAAATAAAAATAAATAAATTGAAAAAGAATAAGAATGAGTAAGAACCAAAAGAGAATTTAGTCTGGGTGCAAATAACTTGGGAATGAGTTGGAGCGTTGAAAGCAGACTTGGGAAGCTAATTACGCATTGATTATCATCTCCTTTCAAGACTTAAAATCACTCACTCTATAATGCATACTACTTGAGAGTTTGTCAAAAATTATTATTTTTTATTTTTTATTGTATTTATATGATAAAAAAGTGTTTATCTAAAAATTCGTTTAAATAAGATAGTATTAATGTAATATTCTTATAAATTAATTATTTAGGTGATTGGTCATATACTACTTATTTGTATTCTGAATAATAATGCATCGTTGGTTTTGTCTGGTCTTATACATATACAATATTATCATCATCTTGGTCAGTATAATTTCAACACTTATTATCATATGCGGCTCATTAGCGATCTGAATTCAATTAACGTTTCATTTAAATAAACTACCATATATCCTATATTATATATCATACACATATTTCCTATACTGTAAACTGTATGATACACATACACTTAAAATATAATGATAAACTTGGCTGATGATATACTGAATCGTAACAAACATACTTTACTTACATATAATATATTATCAAGATACTTATTTATACATTTAATCATTTATTTGTTTTTTTCCAAATGATCAATTATTGTTAACTAATTATTTTACTGAGAGTTGTATTGTTTTTTGGAAATAACAATTCGGAAAAATGATGTACATTTCATCTTTTTTTTTTTTTTAAATTCATTCCAAAAAATATAATGATGGTTCATAAAAGTGAACAAAATTGAGTGAATGATATCATATATAGAATGTGTATTAAAAAATGTTTACTATGTGAATAAACCACCCGCATATTATATTTTAATAAAAATGTGGTTTAACATAATTAAGTTATATTATTATCAACCAACAAATAAACAGTTGATTTGATGATTTAAGTAAACTTTTGCTAAATCTGTATTTTATTTTTCAAAAGGCGCTATTAAAAATAGTAACTCTCGATAATATAATAATTATAATAATAATAATAATAATAATAATAATAATAATAATAACAATTTATATTATATACACGTGTCATATTGTGTATAGAATTTTCGAGAGCGATAAATGTTTTATTTTTTTTTTTCCTTTTGTTATTGGAGTAATAGTAAAGTTGCTTGTATTTTGTAAGTATACCTAGATTTATGTAAAGTCAAAAATTGTCGCAGTCTCACGCATGGCACTCATTGAGGAGTTTATTGGATCTATATGTACAATGTATATAATATAAATCACTGTGTGAGGGCTGATATGCTCTTTAAAGGTTTTGTCATTTTATAAAAGACGACACAATACGATATAAGTGTATTATACGATATATAGTGTATAGTGTATAGTCTATATGACCGAGAAACCCATTGAAAATACCTCATCAATTGATTTGAATCCTCTTGACCTGGTGAGTTATATATTTCTAAGGAAAAAAAAAAAAAAAAATTTAATAATAATAATAATAATAATAATAATAATAAAATAGTCAAGGAGCGACAGACAACATATGAAAAAAAAAAATATACATATAAGACAGGAGCTTTTATATAATATGCCAGGATGATGATTGAGGATATAATAATAATAATGATTATGATGTGATGTTACACCTACAAGGGATTTTTTTACATGGAAATAATCATACTCAATGGAATCATCTTCCATTACTAATTTTGATAAGTTTTATATTTAAAATTTATAATTCATCTATTTATTTATTAATTTCAAAACTATTCAAGTTTATCAAATCCTCGGCAAGAACAAAATAATATGTATATCATTAAAATAAAATGATGATGATGATGATAATGTGAAATATAATGTATAATTTCAGTAGCAAAAAGTTCTTGAGAGACAGCAGCCAACAGTACAGTAGTTGTATGATAATTAACACCATTATACCGTTTAATTGCTTTTCCCCTGTGTATCTCCGGTCTCTCATTTCTCATCTTTCATCGCTCGCTGAACGTTATTTCGTTACTAATATAATATCAAGTTTTATAAATTATGGTCCATCTTATTTATTTATTTATTTATTTTTTTTTAACTCTCGTTTTCTGCTTAAAAAAACTAAATCTACCAGCATTTTGCTGAGCAATTCCTAATAGGGTGAATGGTATCGGGTGAGGTGAATTTAGTAAAAAAAAAAAAAATGAGATAATAAAAATGGTGATTGGTCCCCCGCGGTTACCAAAATTATTTCTCAAAGTTTGTTGGAACATAACGCTTTAACGATTATTAAAGTTGGAAGGGATACAAAATTGCATTAATAAGATACATACTATGAGGATAAAAACATTAATGAATTGTAAGTCAATCAAGTTGACATCATCAGTTGTCAATTGAGCAAGTATTAAAGTAATTAAGTTAATATAGTCAAAATAGAGTTATGAGTTTTTATATGGTTATTGGATAGTGTATAAATGTTATATATGTCATATATGGAAAAAAAAAAAAAGAGAAGGAGAGAAGAGAGCAGATATATCGAACACGAATTCATGCACGTTACCCCGCTGTGCGTTTGTTGGGTGGGCTGAACGCTTAACACTGAATGCGCCAAAGTAACCACCAGAGTATCAAATAATATCAAAAAGAATCAACGAGTACTGAGAGGTGTTCCAACTTTATTCGTACTCGCTATTTCCACCAAACTCTCTTTCTGTATATATATATATATATATATATATATATATATATATATATATATATATATATATATATATATATATATATATGTAATTTTTCCTGATACTCTGTTCAGGCTAGGCTATTCATGATCGGTTTTGCCTGATGCTGCTGATATACATATACATATAAATACATATACAAACAACAGTTTACTAGTAAAAGTTGCCGCCGTGGAAAGGCGTACCACTATATAAACACATCATACGTATATATATGAATACATGGACATTTATCACGATGTAGCCGCGCTTCATAACTCCCATGCAGCATTGAGCATATTGAGCATTGAGCATGGAGCATGGAGCATGGAGCATATATTGTAACATATATACATATAATAATGGTATCCTATGCAGTACAGCAAGTATAACCAAGTATAAGAGCAGAGTGGGTCTGAGCACGAATGAAGTTGTCGTTGTCTCACTGGCAGGAAACCCGAGAGTAGAAAACGCCACGCCGTGAGACAATGTGCCGCATAAATATATCGTAAGAGGACCTCTCATATTATTATATGTATAGCTGCACGAACCAACAGCAACCACCAGTACCACTATATAACTGAGTATATCTGGGCGGTGGGGCTTAATAAACTCTCTTTTCCTATCCTCTTATTATATTTAACCAACAGTAACTAAAATATAATAATATATAGTACCTAATACTTGTAGTATAAGCTCAGATAAACTCCAGAATTATTGTGGTTCGATCAAACGAAATATCATCTGACAAGAATTGCACTATAGACTTGCTTGCAGATATAGAACCATTCAAACGTCAATATTTTTTTTTTTTCACTTTAGTATAGACGCAAGAAAAAAAGCAACATTGATATCATCATATATTCATACTATACATAATATCGTTGCATTAACCTTATTATTATTAATAATAGTAATAATAAAAAATAAAGTGAGGTTAGCTGAATGGAATGTATTAAAAGTGTAAATTATACAAAAGAATCGATCAGACATACTGTCATTTGTCATCGAGATATTCGAGATATTCGAGATATTGTTGATTTATTATCGCTGATAGGCATCAATAGTTGACGATAAAGAAACACGTGTGATTGCCGTCGTTATAGCTTACATTTGATGGACTTTTATTATTATTATTATTTTTTTTTTTTTTTTTATTTATTACTCATCATTCTTGTTGATTACTTTTGAGTGATATGCGCGCGGACCGATGATATATGTATATAAATTGTATAAGCATCTCCAGTCTCCACAATTTTAGCACGGAAGGAAGTGTATGCCTATGCAAAGATGGGGATTCGGGAATAGAGATTGGGGATGAATGAGAACTAATATTATCAGGATTAGGGTGTGATTTTAATCGAGTGACACTTGTAGTTTGTTAAGGGAAAATAATTATCAAAGGATTTATATGTATATTGGTGTAATATAAAAGTAATATCTATATGGATATAATGATTGTAAAAAAGAGAGAGAGAGAGAGAGAGAGAGAGAGAGAGAGAGATAGTATTATTATAATCAGAGGAGTATCAGAGAAGGAGGATCTAAAATCATCCAACAATGAACGCTAACTGGATAACCGGGCTCGTTATCGTTGAAATAGATAAGGGCACCCTCTGACTACGACGACTACGAGGACTACGACGGTTATTCTCGCTTACCCTCCTTCTACATTATTACATTAGTCCCCATAGAATAATGTATCGGCTTACAAGCAACCGCCCACCCCCATCTTTCCCCCGTCAGTCTGATGCGCGACCCTCTATATACGAGTATATTCACATGGTAATGCGTGTTACGATATCTTTAATATATATATATATATATATATATATATATATATATATATATATATATATATATATATATATATATATATATATATATATATTCTCTTATACTCAAAGTAGGGTCCAAGTGTTATTAACAATTTTGGGGACAACCTCTCTTTCACACCCTATATATACAAGGGTATCGTTTAATATCCTTTTATTACTATTATCATTTTATCAATTTATTTTTACCACTTAATAACGATTTATAATTTTTTTATTAAACCACAAAAAATTTATTTAATTGAATAAAATTAATTTTGTGATAAATTAAAAAACGATTTAGTAGTGTTAATAATGTTTAGGTATATATATATATATTTATTTATTTATTTATATGTGGGAATAGGATGAATATAGTTTACGGATTCTCTCGTTCTCTCGCTTGAGGTGTTAAACGGTAGCTGAGAGCTCGTTAGGATTTTTCCGCGGGTGCTAACTGCCTGCCCGGGGACAATGCTGGGGCTTGTTGGTTCGCGATCCGCGCTAACGAGACGACCGAACACCAAACACCAAACAGCAACCGGCCCCGCCGTCAATTGTTTTTGCAAACACCGAGACAATGGACAGTAGCCGGGCAATACTAATGGTCGGTTTATTCGCTCCTTAACTCTTTCGTCTCTTTTGTCTCTTTCTCTTTATCTTTCTCTCTTTTTCTCTCTTTACTTTTTCTGGTTAGCTGTTAAATTTTTTTATTTATTTCCCCTTATTACTCCCAACTACATATTAAAACTCATCTCCAGCAAATCCATCGATATAATACTTATATAGATACTATAAATAAAATAAATTTAATAGCCATCAGTGTAGTAAGATTTGTGAAAGCTGATGGCATTTATTATATATATAGTAATGAAGATAATAAGAGAAGATTGTCATAGTAAGAGTATAAAAGTATAGTATAGTATATGTGATAATGTTGAATTGAAGAGTGATGGAAAGACGGAAAGAGAATTATATTTAACAGTAGGGGTGCAATATAATAGTAGTAATAATAATAATATTAAGTGAGTGAGTGAGTGTAGCGCATTGCGCGAGTAGGTTAGAAATAGGAGCTAACCGAGCGTGAGAGATTAACCCCTCTAACAGCGACCGCCCAGTATATCAAGGGACTGTGATAAAACGCCTGGTTCTGCCTGTGTTGCCACCCCTAACTGCCTCTATTGACTACCAGAATCCAATATATTCTACTCCGTCACTGGGGAAAACCAACTGGGAGGCACCGGAATTTCATACATCTTTCTCTCGTCGCGCATCACATACACACACATACATAAATATAATATATAATATATGTCTACACCAAACGTAAATCCATTAAACGCCAATGATAATAATAAAGTTATTATATTACACTTTGATGATATATTATTTATATACTAGGCTAGATAACCAAATACAAGATGAATCAAGGCTAATGCTCGTCATCATCATTTTCATCATCCTATCTCATAGTGGTAACTGACAGAAAAGAGATTTTAAGTATTTAAATACGCATATGTATGTGTGTTTATAAAATAAATAAAGAAAAAAAAAGAAAAAAAAAAACAAATAAAAATGAGATAAATTTGTGAAATGGATGAGGTGAAAGCTGTTGGCGTTTCAAGAGAGTAGAGGCTCACACTGAAATCCGAAAACACCCTAATAGCTACGTAAACAACAACTCTTCAAACAGAAGAGTATATTCTATATGTTTTATATATTAATATATAGTACCGGTTAGGGGAAACTGTGCTCTGCCGCTTCTTTGAAGTCGATGCGGATTTTTCAACGTTGGTTGTCTGAATTGGAAAATCCGAACGGAAACACCGACGCGTTTGACTTGTAAGCGGATAACGTTGAGTCAACGGCTTATTGTTTCTAAAGGGGAAAACTCTCTACTATATATACAACCCCAAATAATACAGGCAGACAAACAAACCGCTCTATATAAATATAAATATAACCATAACCGTATGTTTATACATTTTCTCAGATTTAAATACAAACATCATCATCGTCATCATCATCATCATCATCATCATATATACTAAATATATCACATCAATATAATAATCGCTTCAAACTTGTTCAATATTTATTTCAATATATATTAGTGTTTGTCCAGTTGAACTAATATAACCACTAAGTATCTATACAAATCCCTAGATAGCGGTATGTTTAAAGCCTCGACATTTAGTCTATTTTATTTGATATAATTGACTTGGAAAAAAAAATATATAACGCAGATTATTGGTGATAAAACAAAGGATCGAAGAGTAAATTGGATAGAGTATAACTGGTATACAGATAGAGAACATTTTATCTTTATTTTCTTTTAGCGCCGACAACACCCGAAACGAAAAACCTGGCACCCGACCCAGACGACCGGATTGTCGTCAAAAGGTGCAGAGTTGCAGAGTTGTGGAGAAAAAATGAGGGAGTATGCGCAATTTCTTTTTTTTTTATTTTTTTACACACAAGCTAACGCCAGTTATCTTGCATCAAATCTTTCAATAAAAAATTTTGTAGCCCCTGAGCGGAGTCAGCGCCATTTTGTGAGTTTAAATGGAAATCCGCACATGATAGGATAGGATAGGAAAGGATAGGATAGAATAGGGGTTTGTTCATTGGTATAGGTCCACGCGCACCAATATGCGAATCCAGTGACTGGTGCTGTTGCTGGTACTGCTGCTAGTGCTGTTGGTACAGATGGGGAGTGAGTGGGTGAGGTACTCTTAGCATGCAAATGAAAGTACCGCCATTTGAATGCGAATAAAATGTCCCGCGAGAGTCGACGAGTCGAGTACCCTACGACTGGAAAAACGACCAGTTAAAAAAAGAGAGAAAAAGATGGAGCTAAAGATATATATATATATTGAAAGAAGGGGCGGTGAATAGCTATACTATATACTACTGGCAGTCACTTGACAGATCCCACACCACGATTTATTCTGTCTATTTTATTATTTATTCTCAAATCACTTTCTCTGTTATATATTCATTTACATACAAAACACTTTTAATTAATTCATATATTTTTGTATACATATATAGGTAAACTGACTATGATCATTTTAAAAGAATAAAGTAAAAACAAGAACAAAAAAAAAAAAAAAAACAAAAAGAGCTCAAGTACCCGGCATCAAATAAGTCTTGGTTATCATTTTTATTACCATTATTATTCAGTGCACATTGCAAAAAATTAAACCCCGAGGGTGCGAAATGAGAATCATCTTACCACCAGTAAGATTTATTCCGGCTGGTGGTTTTATAACAAGATTCGTATTCTTATTCTTATTCTTATTCTTATTCTTATTCCTTATACTCAATGGGGTTTATTTTTTTCTTTCTCTTATAATATATATTTATATCTATAATCTAATGTCATGAAAATTTTTTAATTGCAGTTGAATTGAAAAATTATACAGAATAAGGCGTAATTAAAAATTTCATTAAATAGAGGAACCCTAATACTTACCCATTATATTTTAATTATATAAGTTAATAAAAAAATTAATATACAGTTTAACAATCTATTTTCAAATAAAATAAAATTTAGCATATAAATTAACGTATGGTAATTTTGGATAAAAATTCAAAAGACTGTTGATCGGCGGATATCAATGTGTAATGTGTATGTTTAAAAGTAAATTCTCTAGAGATTCGTTGAAAATAAATGCAAGGGTGGCTGCTAAAAGAAGAATCGTTTTATAAATTCTATTCAATTTGAATTTAGCATTTTCCTTTTGTACACACATGCTTATTTTCTACCAAACTCATTTTCTCATTTTCATTCACAGATTCTGTGATTCTTATACTATATATCCATGTTATTTTCTGATATGTCGTTGATTAAGTTCTTTTATGGAATATGCTAAATTCTGATCACACAACTACCTTATATCCTTGTTTATTGTTATTTAAATTTAACCTGTTTTTCGGTAGATGGATATCTTATTTACCCTAAACTGTAGTTTCCAATTTAATCGAATTCGGGGGTAGAGATATAATAAATTTTTATAAATGACTTGAATCATATTATTAATTGCTAAAGGTAATAGTTAATTATCAAGATTGAAAATTAAACATTATCGTTTAAAAGATATTGTAATGGAGTGATAATTTTTTTTTTTTTTTATCGTGAATATAACATTTATAAGTTAACAATATAATGATAAAGTTTATTAAAATAGGGGCGTGTGTATAAGGATATTGTATTTATATTTATTGAATAACATAGAAGAAATAATGAATTATTAGAGAAAAAGATACGACTCTTCCATCATATGTTTAACATATGATCACTTGTATGCGTCAATAACACCAATAGTAGTTTATATATATATATATATATATATATATATATATATATATATATATATATATATATATATATACACACTAGTCACAAAAATTAAGGGATATAAAAAAAATTCCAAATTTTTTGGTGATTTTCAGCGAGCTGTAACTCCGAGGAAAATGATCGCACAGAAAAAAAAAAAAAAAAGCAAATTGTAGCTCCAAGTGTCTAGTTTTTAGATATGACCATGAAAATTTTTGTCATCGTCAGGTCTGGAGAAATCCTAAGAAAACTACTGAAAAAAATTTTTCGAAATTTTTTTCGTCTTAAAAAAGGTCTACGGGCTTCAAAAAAATTTTTCGATTGTTTCGTTTAAAAGTACTTTTAGTAAATTTAATACCCTTTAATTTGACGTAATCAAAAGCCTGTACGATAATTTGCCGCGGAGTTATCGTCAATCAAAGCAAAAAAGTTTTTTTGACTTTGGAAATCAATAACTCTGGAAATAATGACCGTATAGGAAATCGAAGGAGGGTTTTGAAAACTACACAATATTCTCTATAAGAAAACGTAAACCGCTTTTGAAGAAAAAATTTTTTTGAATTGAAAACTCGGACTGAAAAAAGACAAAAATTCGCATAATTAAGGATATTTGGATAACTTGGTATAACTTTGGATAAAATGGATGAACGAAGGATATCGTTGGTAATTTTTAACTTCAAAGTGTCCCCTAAAATCCCTAAGAAATTCAAAGCGCTGCGATTTTTTGTTCATAGTGCCCAGAAGCTTCAAATTCTGTGTTTTCGCAAAAATCACCATTATGAGCAATTTTGTGATTTTTATTCATTTTTCCATTGAAAAAAATTTTTTTTTTCAAAATTCTTTATTTTTTCGATCAAAGAGATTGATTTTTCAAGAAATTTGAAAAAAAAAAAAATTTCAATTTTTTCGAAAATTTTTTTCGAAATTTTCTCAATTTTTTTCGACTGTTGTTTTACCGCCGGCATTAGCGTTACTCAAAGCGTACCACGTGGAGGTTGCTCGGTCGGATTTACGCTTCACACACACACACACACACGCGTGTGTGTGTGTGTGTGTGTGTGCGTCTTTGTCTGCGTGTTTGTCTGTTTGCAGCTGCCAAATGACCTCTGTACGCACGGCAGTAACTGCTCAGTACCGTGTATTGCCACCTCTGTTCCGAATCACAGCTCGTAAACGCTCTTGCATGTTGATGCATCGTCGAATATCACGTTGCGAAATTCCTTGCCAACAACGTAACAACGTTTGAGTCAACTGATGAAGATTGTGCAGTTGCGGATAGTCTCGCCGCAATCGACGCCCAAGCATGTCCCAAACATGCTCATTTGGGTTCAAATCAGGACTCATCGCTGGATGATTAAGCGTTGTTACGTTGTTGGCGCGGAGAAAAGTTCGCGTACGAACTGCAGTGTGAGGACGAGCATTATCCTGCATCAAAATGAACCGTCTTGCCCCCATGCGTGTGCGCATAGGCAGGACGTGTGGCTCAGAATTTCGTCGACGTACCTATCGGCAGTCAACGTCCCACGAACGATGACCAACGGGGTTCTGGTATTGAAGGACACGCCTGCCCACACCATGACTGATCCACCATTGAAAGCTGTAACTGGTCTCGTAAAACCATCCCGATCTCGTTCTCCACGACGGCGCCAAACGAGAGATCGTCTATCGCTGCCATGAAGACAAAATCGAGATTCGTCAGTCCATAATACACTGGTCCACTGTCTACGACCCCAATGGTGATGATCATGAGCATAGGCCAATCGGGCTCGGCGATGTCGTGGAGTGAGCATAGGCACGCGATTTGCGCGTCTATCGCGTAGTCCTTGCTCTCGAAAGCGATTTCGAACCGTCGATGCCGATATGTGTTGTTGGGGAGGACGTTGTCGACGATTGCGAAATTGAAGAGCGATCGTGTGGGCATGCGCAGTAGGGTTTCGACGAGCATCTCGAATGATAGCTCGATCATCACGCTCGGTAGTGATTCGTAGTCTACCTTGACCCGGACGACGATCGTAACTTTGAGTCGCGTTAAATCGGGCATAGGCCCGACTGATAACGGACTGGCTCACTCCCATAGAAGCTGCTACTTCCACCTGACTGTAGCCCTCTTGAAGGAGGGTAACAATGCGAGCCACATCTGTGGCAGCTAAATGTCGACGAGGCATATCAAAAGGTGCTTATCAAAAAGAAAAGCTTACATAAAATTCACGTAAGGAATTTAGGCTAAAAAGAAAACGTAAAATTCAAGTTTTGTGTGAGGAAAAGCCGAACTCCGCGGGGGTATATCAATTTGTTTTTATTGAATTTTTAAAATGAGATTTAAAACTAAGGCAGTTGTAGCGGACAGAAAAAATTGAGTTAATTTTTTTGACAATAGTGAAGCATTCTGAAGACGATAAAAAAAAAAAAAAAAAAAAAAAAAAAATTTTTGATAAAAAAATTTCGAAAAAATTTTCGAAAAAATTGAAAATTTTTTTTTTTTTTTTTTTTTCAAATTTCTTGAAAAATCAATCTCTTTGATCGAAAAAATAAAGAATTTTGAAAAAAAAAATTTTTTTCAATGGAAAAATGAATAAAAATCACAAAATTGCTCATAATGGTGATTTTTGCGAAAACACAGAATTTGAAGCTTCTGGGCACTATGAACAAAAAATCGCAGCGCTTTGAATTTCTTAGGGATTTTAGGGGACACTTTGAAGTTAAAAATTACCAACGATATCCTTCGTTCATCCATTTTATCCAAAGTTATACCAAGTTATCCAAATATCCTTAATTATGCGAATTTTTGTCTTTTTTCAGTCCGAGTTTTCAATTCGAAAAAATTTTTTCTTCAAAAGCGGTTTACGTTTTCTTATAGAGAATATTGTGTAGTTTTCAAAACCCTCCTTCGATTTCCTATACGGTCATTATTTCCAGAGTTATTGATTTCCAAAGTCAAAAAAACTTTTTGCTTTGATTGAAGATAACTCCGCGGCAAATTATCGTACAGGCTTTTTGATTACGTCAAATTAAAGGGTATTAAATTTACTAAAAGAGCTTTTAAACGAAACAATCGAAAAAATTTTTTTGAAGCCCGTAGACCTTTTTAAGACGAAAAAAATTTCGAAAAATTTTTTTCAGTAGTTTTCTTAGGATTTCTCCAGACCTGACGATGACAAAAAATTTTCATGGTCATATCTAAAAACTAGACACTTGGAGCTACAATTTGCTTTTTTTTTTTTTTCTGTGCGATCATTTTCCTCGGAGTTACAGCTCGCTGAAAATCACCAAAAAATTTGGAATTTTTTTTATATCCCTTAATTTTTGTGACTAGTGTATAAAATTGGATGAAGGAGGGGGCGATATGATGTATATAAAAAGTATTTTAGCGTAATTTTCGAATTTCTGTGCAATATCGAGATTCTGACATATTCGAATAATAAAATCCTAGGATTTAGGTTTATATTCTTGGTCCAGTGGTGGATATAGATGACCATTCAGGATTCAGGATTCAGAATTTAGAATTGACGTGAATTTTATTTAAACTTGAGAACTAAAATTTCAGATATCTAGATTTTCGATATACATCATGTATATGTACGTCACTTGAATTTTATATCTGAAAGAAATAGTCATAAATCGTAAATATCGTTTTCGATAGCTGATGCTGCTACTGGAACTTGTTCAATCGCTCCATCCCACCACTATTATTCTCACCTTTTTTATTTTATACCTTTTACCTTTTCATATATATTTATAGATGTCACGAACAAAAAAAATAAACAAAAATATTGACTAGATAACCTGTCAACAATTCTGATAAATTTACATCCATATATATTTCACTGTATAATCTTAGATATATGTTAAAAAAATAATAAATTTATGTTGAATTAAAAAAAATATGTAGTGATGTAATTATAAAATGCGTTAATAAAATTATAAAGCATATTGTGATGTTGTAATGTTATTTTGTGATTTTGTGATGGCGATATATATATATATATATTTTTTTTTTTTTTTTTTTATTTATATATGTATATAAAGCTAAGAGTATCATAGTATCTTATGAATAAAAGATGACGAGAAAGACGTGGGAGAGTGTTCGCACGCTTATTCGTATAATGTATATTAGTTGTGTATATATAGAGGGCAGACGGGACGTTGATAATAATATTAAGCAAATCAAAAACCCAAGAAATCTAGTCTTGCATTCGTTATATTCGTTATTATTCGTTTACCAGGGGTTCTAAATATTACACATATATATACATATATAGTGGTTAAAGTCTGATGATTGATAGGGCTAATATTCCTCAGGGTAGTTATAATATCCACCCCTATATACAGTTTATACAGTTTATACGGTGGCTCCTGCAGTTATTTTATACTTAATATTATGTCTCATTTCTTCAGTGGTTTTTATTATAAATAATACCACTGCTACTCTATATCCTAGAAGTCGTTCAATCACGAGTCGATAAATACAACTAAACGTTTAAGGTGTAATAATAACAATAATAGATTTAATAGCTCTGTAAACAGCCGTAATGATTTGATTAATATTCATGACTAGTGTGAAATGCATCCCCCGTTCTTGTTTTCGTTTATTCTCATTTTCATTCTCGTTGGCATTTAGTAGCTGTCGTATAGTCATATCAGGATTATATTGTCAAACTGCCTGTATTCTAAATTATCTGCACGTGTCGTGATTATGAATCCCAACGATAAATAGTAACTTTGAATAATGCATATAAAAAAATAATGTATAATAATTTTTATTAAAAATAATCCATTGTATAAAAATATATATATATATATAATTAAATTAATGAAAATTGATTGGAGCCGGGTAAACGGTAAACCAAGAGTAAATGGGTGGGTGCATTATCAGGATCGGGTTCGGGATCGAGATCGGGTGGGAGCCTATAGATGTGTGATAACAATGTAACTGACGGCGATGGTGACGAAGATCGGAAATTCAAATATCGTCGAGTATTAAACAGAATAACGAGCTAGCAACAGAATAACGTTAACGGTTGATTCAAAATATGAACCCTGTCATGATTTGTGACCTCGTAAACCCGTTCATAACGAATAATAATGTCACCAACGGAGCCAGCTCCCGGTTCCCAGTTCTTCCCTCGTTGGTAAATCGCAAAATGTCCTAGCTTCTACAACATACTACATTGAAATTTTCATTTTCGCTTTGGCATTTTTTTGCCAGCTCACCAAGAAATGAAAATCCACCTACAATATCGTTCAACACTTTTTTTCATGTCTCATAATGCGACTTTTCTTATTTCTTTTTTAGTTATTTTTTTCTTTCTTTTACCCGCAACGATCTACCGGTCTACCGGTCTACCGATCTACCAGTCTACCGGTTAAATTAAATAATAAAATATTCAACACAACTCTGTTTTATCATTATTTCTATTATATACACATATATATATATATATATATATATATATATATATATATATATATATATATATATATATATATATATACATTAACGCATTTTTTATTTTCTTTATGAATTCATAAATACAGATTTTACATATTTTTCACCAATTTTTATTAATCAATAAATAAAATATATTTTCAGTGATATGATGATTATAAATTTTTTAATTATTACTGTCTTTTATATATCTCTCTTTGTTTGTATATACCGATGCACCATCACCTTATATATATATATGTTTATATGCATACGTTACACACCTCATAATGAAGATGTTGTTTTCATTGCTGGTTCGCGTGAGGATTTTACTAATTAACGCATTCGCCACCAACAGATAAAGTCAACTCATCTCAACTACTTTTCATTTTATTTACTAATTATTTATTTATCTTCTACCTCTTGTTATTTCTTTTTATCCAATTATACATATATCTTAAATATGTATTATTTTTAATTATTTTTAATTTATTTATTTAGCAGTTGACACAATGATTGACATAAAATAAAATTTTTGATAAAATTTAAAGAAATATTTTTATACATTTTGAGTAATTAATTTCAAAGTAAATTATACGCAATAGATATAAAAAAAAAAAAAAAACAAAAAAAAAAGTATATAAATATATCTGGATGTTATATCTTAATTATAAGAAAATGAATATATAATTAATAATTAGTGATTAAATTGTATATGTGCGAAAGTTATAGAGGCTACTCGTGTGCCGTCTCGTTTAGCGTTTATTAATTTTTCAATGAAATTAGGGAGCGGTCCAATTAAAGAGCTCGAGCGGAGGCGACCGTGGATGAGCATTAGCATCCCGCGGGTCTGTAATTTGTGCCTCTCTTAATTAAATCATCCGTTAACCGGCGAGCCCCAGTCCCCAGTCCCCAGACCCCAAACCCAAGTCCCATCGAAACTTGCTTTATTTTTTTTTCTTCTTCTTTCTTCTCAGTCTTGTTCCTTCTTTTATTTATACTATACATATATATATATATATATATATATATATATATATATATATATATATATATATATATATATATATATATATATATATATATATACAATCTGCTCGCGGTAATTTTTTCAGTACCTTATCCTTTACTTAGGTGCCGCTGGTTAGTTTTCGACACAGAGCCAATAACAACTTAAACCCAAAAGTAACGCTTATCCTAATTAAAATTTTATATATAACTACATTAAATTTTATTTATTATTTTTACATTAATTATGATTTTAGTTTTTATAGAAAGAGAGATCATTTTTGCACTGCATATTATATTTAAGTATCTCGTCGGTGTGTCTTGATCCAATTGTGTTTGGTAACTTATACTAATAAAATATATATATATATATATATATATATATATATATATATATATATATATATATATATATATATATATATATATATATATATATATATATATATATATATATAACAGAGAATAAGATGAAGAAGAATTGTTGGGTAAAATGTTTTTATATATACATATATACTCAATCTTTATATTTTTTTAATATTTTTTTTCGATTGGTTGACGAAGAAACAAAAGTTAAAAAGATGGCATTGGTTAAAAAAATAAAAATAATAATGATAATAAAAATAAATAAATAAATAAATAAATAAATAAAGCGGCAACAATGCCACGGCCCCCCGTACTTCGAACTCTAATATATTGCCATTGGGCGCAGTGACGCAAAAGTATTGGACCTTGTTAGGCCTACCTGTATAAGGTATAAGGTATAAGGTATAAGGTATAAAGCTAAGGCGTCTCTCGCGGATAGCGTGGCTGAGAACGCTCCAGCATCCGTAACTACGTGCCTCTTTCTTTTTCTTTTCTTTTATCCGTTTCTTCGTTTTTCCGTTCTTACGTTTCTTTGTCTCTTCCTCTTTCTTTCTTACTCTCTTATATTATTATTATTATTATTATTATTATTATTATTCTGATACTGATATTCTACAACCCAAAGTATTTTTACTTGAGACACTTTTCTGACTGGGAGAATTTTAATGGGAAAAATTGCCAGCAGCTTCCACCAATCCTTTTAATTCCATTTACATTGTATACCTCAATCAGTTTGAATATGTAACTCTATTATTTTATAAATAAAATCAGGTTAACAAATAATAATATAAAAAATTTATTTGACCGAATGAATAAAATTTAATAAATTATTAAAAGCAATAATTATTTTAGGAGATTAGTGTGTGCTTAACTATTTATCTTTATGAGACTTACGTCCCTCAATTTCGGGGATTATAACTTGCGATGGCAATAAAAATCAGACGCGGGTAATCTCCACGTAATTTAAGTCAGTGGTGGTTAAATAATGGTCTGATGGTTTGATGGTAAACTTCCACCGGTTTTACTAACATCATTTTTTATTTTATTTATTGTATTTTTATTAAATTAAACAATTGTACTTTGAGTCTGACTAGCTCATAGTTCAACACTACTTAAAATTATATCAATAAATGTATATAATAAAATAGCAACAAGGGTACACTGAGATGAACGAGGGTTAACGTGGTCGCTGTTAAGTAGTATACATGGATCAAAAACCGCCTATATAAATACAATAAATGGATCAGGCAGTTAGGCAGTAAGTCAAGCAGTCACAGAAGACCCCCTACTTCCCGAGTTTTTTAATAATAAAAACTCTTGAAATGTACTCTCACCCTAATTTTATCAACACTATTACTTTGATTCGTTGGTTACATGGGGATTCGGGGGTTATTTTGCTTATAGTTTGCTTATTTCTGGTGGGAAACTAACATCCCCCGTCCAGTGTAATCACGTGTAATCTCACAGCTATTGTTACCCCGATATTAACTTATTTGCATATGGATTCTACTTGATAATACTCATTAACATATTCGCTAACCATTAATATTTTATTAAATAAATTTATATTAAAATATAATAAATTATTTTTCCAACCTTAAGTATTATTATTATTATTATTATTATTACTTTTTTTTTTTTTTTTTAAATAAAAGTTTAATTGCGATATTGTTGATAATAAATATATAAGTGATTTGAGTTATTGATCAGGTATACATAATGTCAAATCAATGTCCAATAATTTGGTTTGTTATTGTGTTTTTGAGAGAGAAAATATCTGACTGGAAAAATAAACACCCTAGGAGCCTATAGACTCGGCAACAATAGAAGTCAATTGGCTTCAGGAATAAAGTTGAGCAGTCGATTTTGCGACTCAGAAAGGGGACGAAAAACTTTGACCCTTGTATCTTTTATATATATATATATATATATATATATATATATATATATATATATATATATATATATATATATATATATACATGAGAATTGAGAAGATATGTAGGGACGAATACAGGGATGGAGGGACACACGACGCCACTCGTTAAACCATATGTTATTTTTTATCTCTTTTTGACTTGAACGTTTTTTACAGCAATGCCTGATGGAGATAGAGGCTTACAACATCTAATATCTAATATCTACTTAATTTTATCTGGTGCACGCGTATTCAATTGGATTTTCTCGATGGAATCTCATCTATGTAATACTTTCTCACTCATTGAAAAATAGTCTGCTCATAACCAATAGCTCCTGTATATGTACATTGGATTTAACTTTCCCCATTTATCTGTTTACACTTTTCTCCAGTACACCGTTAAAAGTTAATCTGACACACGTTAACGCTATCAGTAAATATAATTATTATCATTGTATACACATAGCTTAACATCATGCTAAACTGAATAATTTTTTTTTATTTTTTTAACGATTTTGCTGTTTAACTTTCACACACTAAAAATAACATTATGAGTAATGATGTTTGAGAGAAAGAATAATAACTGGAGTCGTAAAAAAATGAATAAATAAAACATTATCATTTAATTATAATTACCATCGGTCAACAAAACTTTAAATAAGATATAGATGATGGGACGAAATAAAAATCAAAGAAAGTATAAAAAAAATCAACATAATATGAATTGGCATGCGCCCACAAAGCTTCTGTACTAATTACAAAGACGGCCGGTGTATATATATATATATATATATATATACATATAGCTACTGTTTCTGTTGTTAATGTTGTTACTGTTGTTAGTGTATAGTTGTTGGGCCCTTAAAGAAAATTAAATAGCTTTAATTAAGTCGACCCAAAGATATACATACGTGTATATTTAAATTGGGTAAAAAACAATGCTCAAACTCTTTCCCCTTACTGTTTCTTGCATCACAAGTATTCCCATGTGCACTTTGTGTGTATACATAATTACTTGTACGTCTTATTTATTTTTTTGTTAATAGTATTATTTATCTGTATCAATTAGTCGGCAAATGTCGATTAAATATTTTATTACTAATTAATAAATTTTTATTATTTAAGTATTTAATTATTGTTTTAGAGGTTTAATGATCAACTTTAATGTATAAACAAAAAGATAAATAAAGTATATGTTTATAGTCAGATAGTTTGTATAGCTTAATAGAGTCGTAGTCTGGGATAGCCGGGTTAGGTGAGTGGTGCCCGAAGTAGGAGCACCAGACATACTCTCAGGTATAGTAGTAGTAGTAGTAGTAGTAGTTGTTGTTGTTGTTGTTGTTGTATTATACATGTTATAGGTATAGAGTAAAGAGGATTGGCCATAAGTAAATCGGTTCTCCGACGCCACAAATCATAAGATTAGAATTTTAAATTTTGGTTGGTGGTATAGACATTGGTATAACGTATAACCGTATAACCGTATAACCGTATAACCGTATAACCGATAGCCCTGTGTAGACAACACGCGTCGAGTACCACTGAAATTCACCGGAAATCTCGATTCAAGATCTCTCCCGTCGTGTCTCTTCGTGTTCAACTCTTTTGCGTTAGCATTCGCGTTAGAGTTTGCGTTTACGTTTGCGGTCTCTTGCTTTCTCAGCCACCAACCACCAACCACCATCTACCGCTGTCCAGTTTCTTTTCTATATATTTATATCTATCTATATCATTTGCAAGTAAAGACCAAAGACTGTCATCAATATTATTATTATTTTAAATTGACACTATTGATTTAAATTTAGGTGCATTAAATTTAAATTTCTAGTGTAATTATTAAAGTCAATGCCCAAAGCAACCTAATACTTATATATAAATATCTGTCAACGTAATTAACAATTATTACTTAATAAACTGGAAAAAAAAGAAAAAATAAAAAAAAAATAAAAAAAAATAAATAAATAAAATAAAATAATGAATGAGAATAAGTAGCAATGAATATAATGATGAGAGAGCTAGAAATAGAAATAAAGTGATCGGTGATGGTTGATGCTGGTTAAAACTGCACACGTGTCCAATCAGCATGTTTGTTTGGCTGGGCCACCATGAGGAAATCTAAACAGTAGAAAACCAGAAGCAAATGCTAAACCGAAACATCAACATCAACATTAATAGTAGGATAGGATATAGGATAACTGTTAGGGTTGAATTGAGGATCAGAAATAGAGAGGATTGAGAGAATTGAACTGCTGAAGATACTGATTGTGATGGCACAAACTGAGAGATCTCCCAGTGAGTATTGAAAAAAATAACCCTAATCAGCATGCATCCTGTCCAGCCAATTAGAAATACTCGGCTGTTTTACCAACTGTCACTGAGGATCGCGTATTGAGTTGTATCGCTCGAGTTATATGTTTGGTTCGTTAACTGGATTTAACTTTTATATCTGGATATATCGAAACATCGAGACATCAGGACACAGAACACTGGACAACGAGACACCGAGACACCGAGACATCGAGACTTGAATACACGGGGACATCGAGCTATCGGGAGGAGCTAACCAAGTAGTGGTGTCATCTTCCAAGTTCTACCAACCAACCAACAGTACCCAAAGAGTAACCAAAGAGTAACCAAAGAGTAACCAGGCCTCTCTATAAACTTATTTCACTGCTATACAGCATGTAGTATGCATCCACTCTTGAGCATCTACATCCCAGTTAACTCTTTTATTATATTCTATTATATTGATACTTATACTGTTAGTTGATACAACAGTATATGGTGGAATCAACAATTGCTGCCTTGATTTATGATTCTATCTACATATGCATAATCTAAATCATCAAAAAGCTTAAACAAAGCTCTTGAAAAACAATTATCTATAATCTTCAATAATAAATAATAAAAGTAAATTAAAAAAAAATTTTTTATGAGAATTTTATTTTTAAAATGAAAAATATGTTTTATTTATATTTATTTGGGTAGAGGGTTTCGCTCGTTTGCTATCTCAGTTGAGCACTAACGAGCCTGTTAGCAGCAATTATTCTAATTAATATCTCTCTGCTCCTTTCTCTGTTAGCTCTCACTGTCTTTGTCTCGTTTTATTGACCATCAGTAGTACCAGTAGCAGTAGCAGCAACTTGACTATCCAGCATCTCTCATGGTTAATTTAATCTTATTCATATTACCTACTACATACAAGATACTAATGTGTACTATATACGTATAGGTATATTAGTATAGATTTACTTATTATAGTTTTAGTTGTTTTATTTAGTATTCTGTTTCTTAACAATAATAAATACTATTGGTGGTTTACGAGGATAGTAAACTCGTTAGTCTTTTAGTTCTTTAACTCTTTAGCTTTTTAAGTGTTCTCAGTTCAGTCAGCCCAATGACCAGTGTGTTTTTGTGTTCACCGCGTGATTGGCTATTACGTCTCTGTTGAATGTTAGTTACCATCCTGCTGCTGTCTCATTCAATTGAGTTCTCATTTAGCAGTAACAGTCAATCTTCTTTCGCTTTTTTTTTTTTTTTTATCATTATCATAATTTTATTAAAAATTGTTGAATTTTTTTTTTTTTCAATTTTAGAATATCAATAAATTTTTATTTACTTTTGACAATTAAATAAATAACAAACAATCAAGAGACACATGAACTTGAAGGTTGTAAATATATTATTTTTAAGAAGAATGATATACAAAGGTGTATGAAAGGAGGTGGAGGTGGACAATATACAGGAACAGTAGATATAAAGTTTTTTAAATGAGAGAGAAAGAGAGGTTAGCTGGTTGAAGAGCTGGAGGAAGTAAACGAGTGCGGGTAGAGTATAGTTATATAGTTATATATATATATATATATATATATATATATATATATATATATATAAAAGTCGGGACGAACAGACTGAATTATCGTGATATTTAAATTAACAAATGACATCCACCTTTAGCATACAGCAGTCGGCGAGTTATATACGTTGCGGTACTTTTTAAAAGCAATCTTATTCCTCTTTCTTACTTAGTTTTTTTTATTTTATAAAAATAAGACAAGTATAAAGAGAAAAAGGACTAAAGAGGGCTAAAGGAACGCGATGTCCTTTTTATACACAAGTCCTTTACATATTTATATTTTTATACTATTTATTATATATGTTATACGCTAGTTGAGTCAACAACGCACAAGGTGAATCTTTGGTATAATATTTAGTAATAGTAAATTTTATTTTGAATTTTGGTCCATGGCTATGCGTCAGAATCATCAGCATTAAAACACTTGTCTTGCAAAAAAAAAAAAAAAAAAAAAAAAAAAAAAGAATAAAATAAAAAAATACGTATAGTCGTTAGTGAAAACAAATCTATTGAGTCTGTGAATTTAAATGAAATAAAAAAGAAAAAAAAAAAAAAGAATATAGATGTCGTCGATTCAATCGATTCAATCGATTCACTCGATTCCAGGGATTGCGAACAAAGGGTGTTTGAAGAATATCCATGAATTTTCCGAGCAGCGATCAAGAGAAATAAAATAAGACGAGAACCAAGGACCAGGGACCAGACTCGAAAAATAAGAATATGGTTATATATGTAGATATACTGCAAAATAAGTGTCCAGTGTATTCTCTTGATACTGAAGCAGAGTGCTGCTGTTGTTTAAATAATAATAAGACCAGAGAGAGAAAAAGAGTAGGGCTATATTCTGTTTTGAAAGAGGAGAGAAATGATATTATTCTCTCTTTCTGTTGTTTCTCTTGAGTTCAGGAGAGTATAGAGAAGCAGAAAGATCAGAGAGGAGCAGAGAGAATCAAAGAGGAAAAGATCTGGGTGCTGAGATAGCCAAGTGATCTGTGAGGCCCGGTGTGTGGTACCCCTTTCGCGAGTAGTCTGCACGCTTTCGCTTAGCACCGATCGGTTCCCGGGAAGATCCAAGACCCTAAGAATAATCCAAGGGCCCAACTATATATAACAAAGGGTGCACGGAGGAAAGAACAAGAAGAAGAAGACGAAGACGGCTCAAGCCTCACTCAACCACTACAGAGTTCAACGATAGTCCCCTCACATTCACATTCACTTATATATTGTGTATTGTATATTGTATATTATATATTGTGTATATAACCCAACAGACCCTCCAAGGCGAGCCTTGTCCCATCCAGGCAGTCTAACCAACAAACCAACCAACCAACCAACCAACCAACCGACCAACCAACCAACCAACCAACGAATAACCGAGCGAGCAGCCAGGATTGAGACGTTGTGGCCTCTTTGTACACCATCAGCATCACCACCACCATCACTATTGCCACCATTACTACAGTAACAAGAATAACCATGCACCTGAGATAAAGACAAAGACAGTGAGAGAGAATTATTCCAAGATAAAAGATCCAAGTTCCGCGTGATCCTTTCGAACCGCCGAGCGCCGTACGTGTATTTACGAGTAACGCTCTCAGGCGACGGCTTCAGAACAGCTTCAAAACAGCTTGGGGACCCAACCAACAAACCAACTAACCAACAAGTATTTGAATTCCAAGATAAAATGAAGAGACACGGTGGCCAAGAGACTACGGGGTAAAAAGGACGATAAACAAAGCAACCAACGACTCCATGGAGCACTCTCCAACTATAATACATACTACATACAACTACATAACTGCAGGAACTTATTCAACATAACTAATATAACGAATAGAGAACAACTCAACTCCTTATAAGCTCTCCTACCTAGAAACTATATATTCATACTTCTTTCATAACTTTAAATAAAAATAATAATAATATCTTTACTTATAATAATAAAAATTTATTTAAACGTGATTGGACAAAAAATATAATTTTGTTAGTCATGTTTAACTCTGCTCAAGTGTTTACCTAAAATCAAAATATTTATTTGGAGTGATTTCTTGTTTAGAATTAAAGTAAGAAAAATTTTCACAGTGATATATCTCTTTAGTATTGGTTGCTGTTGTAAACTTTACAACGTAACATTATTGGATAGAGATATACATAATATATGTTAACTTGACATTACAATTGATAGCAATAACCTAGGTGGTGAGCGGTTTATAACAGCCAAATAACAATCAATTGTGTGTAATATATAATTCTTGATGAGCTTAACTGATAAACTGATAAACTAAAAGGGAAGAACCTCTATGATATAGAGCCGGCAGCCTTTGACTCATAGATTCAGTGAGTCGACTTGTATTATATTATATTGATCCTTCTCAAATATATATATATATATATATATATATATATATATATATATATATATATATATATATATATATATATATATATATAATATAATTGAATGATATAATATAATATAATCAGAGCTAGATAAACAAATGACAATGAAGATCAGTATCACGCACGGGATAACGGAGAGAACCCTAACCGATTAGCTGTTTATTCCTCAGCACCCTCACTTTCTTTTATCTATCGTTGATATAGCTGATAGCTGATAGCTGATAGTTGATCGTT
This sequence comes from Cotesia typhae, assembly GCF_013202065.1. Classification (NCBI taxonomy): domain Eukaryota; kingdom Metazoa; phylum Arthropoda; class Insecta; order Hymenoptera; family Braconidae; genus Cotesia; species Cotesia typhae. The sequence continues at coordinate 12,969,241 of NW_027423757.1, read as the reverse complement.
TTTACTTTGGCTTTTGATTTTTATTAAATCAATCTTTTTTATTTTATTGTGTGCAATGCGCTATCATAATCCCACAGGTGGCTTTAATGATGTTGGTCTTTAGTATAAGTGAAATACTCAAAATGTTAATTGGCAGTAAGCTGTAAGCCGCTTATATACCGTCATAGAATATTGTCATTTGTCAATTAGTATTTATAATTAATCCCATAAAAATGATAAAAATATCATTGAGAAGAAAAAAAAAAAAAGGTTATAATTATAATATAATTGCCTCATCGCATAATCTCTTATTTTTATGTATAATAATAAAAAAAATTGTGTCCGATAAGAGCAGATACAAATAATAAAGGTGATGGTTGTCCTTTTTTTAGTTTTTTTTTATTTTTTCCCGATTTTTTTATCCCATCATTTAGTTAGATGAGGCAGCTCCATTATATTATAGATGTGTGTTGTTAAGATGAGATGATGATTCGAGTTAAAAAACGATTTTTCTTGGGGATCTATTCTCTCTCTCTCTCTCTCTCTCTCTTCTCTCTCTCTCTCTCTCTCTCTCTCTCTCTCTCTCTCTCTCTCTCTCTCTCTCTCTCTCTCTCTCTCTCTCTCTCTCTCTCTCTCTCTCTCTCTCTCTCTCTCTCTCTCTCTCTCTCTCTCATTTCTTTGGTTAAGGGATCCGCCTTCTGGTCTATTATGTATCTGAATATATATACCTGTTTTTTTTACAACCAAAATTTTTTTTCCTTTTTTCTTTTTGACTTTTATATTTTTTAAGTACATAACACATATAAATATCCGTGTTATTAACTTTCATCGGGCTTTTAATTCCACTTAACCGATTTTAAAAAAAAAAAAAAACCTATTACAATAGTATCCCCAAGATTATTCTGCTTTTTGCTCGTGAGTCGAGAATAGTAGGATCTATTTGTTAAACTCCCACTGCGTATATATTTCAATTTCAATAATAAGTATTATTAATGGTAATATAATTTCAAATTTCATTGGGTTGTTTGGTGTGTATTTTACAGCTGGATAAAATTCCCATGTGCTCACGCATGCATGTATTAGACATGTTTTTATTTATTGTGAAATGATATAATTTTTTAATTTTTCAACATTTAAAAATTGTTTAGGATTCTTTAACCCAGGCAATCAATAATCGAATGTTAGTTGTTAGTATATAATATAAAATGTTATCGAGTTAACCGCGTGGTCCCTCATACTTGTGAGGAACTCTCTGAAACTAGTCAGGTATATCCTATATACACCTATAATAATATGCCAGGAATATTTACAGCTCGTATCTCTGTTTCTCTGTTACCTCGTACCTCGTACCTCGTATCTCGTAGAATAGTAATAGTAATATAAAATGGTGAAGCCGACAAAGGATCGAGTGTTGTATTCGGCATTTGTTCTTTATGCTTGTTGTATTGGATTGTAATCTTTCACTTTCTTTTTCCTCTTTTCGTCCTTGTTTTCTCAACCATCCTTATATTTATAATATACACGGCAGCAATATTATCTTAACTAAACACTGGCCAGCACACATATCATCAGATCACCGGTTAAGTCAATTCTTAACAAAAAGAAGAAAATAATAAAATAAATCAGAGAATCATTGATTATTTCAATGTAATTTTTATATTTTATACTTTTGTTGTATAATTATCCTATAGGATAATAAAAGTACAATACAATATTTAGTTTATTATTATTTAGTAAGGTAAAACAGCATTGTGTTGGTTCCAAATGAGTAGGTAATGTTGGCGCACGGCCCGAAAAGACATTCGTATCAATTATGTATATTCAAAATGATTTCAATGACTGAGAACTGAGAAGTTGACGGTGGAGACAGGATCGAACCTTTCAAAGCATTTGGCCCACTATATTTTACACAGCAGGGAGTTGACTTTTGGATTCTTTTTCTCTAGCTCATATTTGCTCTCTTGTTCTCATTCCTCTTGGTTTTTTTTTCTTTTTTTTTTTTTTTTTTTTTTTTTACTTTTTCTTTACACAATTCCTTAACAGCATCGCTTTTAAATTTAAACCTCCGATGCCTGTAAGACCATACAACTCATCTTATATTAACTAATTTTTTATCAACTCTTAAATAATATAATTGTGCTTAAAAAAAATCAACAGCTAATTAATTGATTTATTATCACAAAAAAAAGAATATAATTATTTAATAGTATCTAATAATGAAAATAAAGTTAAATAAATAGATTTTTAAATGCGTGCAGGTATGTCTAAATAATTTGCTGTAATCATTATATTATGTTATATACGATTATCAATTAATTATCCTGTCAAATTAAAAGATCAAGTCATCATCATAATTATCCGCTGGCATATCGGGATGACTTATTTTTTTTTTATTTTTTCTGTCATTTTTTATATTTTTTTATCTGCTGTGTGTACGATTATTCTCCGACTAGTCTGAGTAATTTTGACTTGATTATTATTATTATTATTATTATTATTATTATTATTATTATTATTATTATTATTATTATAACGAATGACTTGTTGCAAGCCGTTAATGATGAGACTTGTTAAGTAGCTCACACTGACGCACATACATCTATACATATATAACAGGTTGTTATTTTTTGGTAAAGTGATATACATTGATGAATCGCTGAATTACATTATACGTATTCCCGGACAAACAGCTCTTCAATAAAAGAATTAAAAAAAAAAAAAAAAAAAAAATGTCAACAATTAATTGGGTTAATTTGACATTCTGACAACATTCTTTTTTGGCTCCACTCCGGTAATAAATATGTATATATAATAACAGTAGTAATTAATTTAATTATTATAATGAAATTGTGTATTTATTATTGTAATGATGTATTTAAAAATTAGCCTGTAACATATTATAAGAGTATATTTAATGGAATTTAATCTCAATATGTAATAATTATGAGAAACATTTCCGTTTAATTAACATAAAACATAAATAACTTTTTTACTATTTAAACGAATGGTAGTAGTAAATTTGCGTAATTAATCGACTGTGAGAAGACCCGCGATTGTACATATAATATATAAGAGATACAATTATAAATCACAGCTGCTGAAATCTGAGATTTAATAAGTGAAAGCCCAATTTAAAGTATAAAATAACTTTAAACTAACTACCATATGATACTATTTAATATAAAACCTTACCAATTAAATTATCATTATAATATTTCAATTCCTACGTCTCAATAAAATTAATTTATTATTATTATTATTATTATTATTATTATTATTATTATTATTATAACTAAATAAATTGATGATGATAAAAATTTATTAAATTGGTTGGCTTGATGACTTTGCTGTTTTTTAAATTATATATATATATATATATATATATATATATATATATATATATATATATATATATATATATATATATATATATATATATATATATATATATAATGGATGAGTTATTCCGGGACAAGACTATATTAAATTATTAAGAATGACCTCGTAATAATATATATCAACAAGCACAGACAAATTGAACCACCCAAGATTTAACTTACCCCCCGCTGTACACATTCAATCCTCATATCTTTTAAATATATATGTATATATATATATATATATATATATATATTTATTATAAATTCATATTATAGAGCTTTAGGTTTAGATTTAAATATTACAGATATATGCTACTGTTTTTTAATAATCTAATTATTTTTCTATTTTATAATAATAGTAAAAAGATAAATAGGCGTTACGCATCAATCCGTCGGCCAGTGAAGATATCATTAATACCTTTGATAAGTTTATAAATTTATCAGTACTATTGCTATCATTATTATTACATGTCAATGATACTTATATTAACTAGCTCTTGAAATAAATTTATAAGTGATAACCCTTAGTCTTAGTTGACTGAATATAGCTTTTTTAATGAATTTAAACATAATATTAGATTTGTAAATATAAATTTGAGAGGGAATATCACTTAAATTTATAATTTATCACCCTTTTTTTTTTACTTTAATTTTATCTTTCGGAGATTACATGTAAATATATACATGTTATATGTTATATGCTGACTCTAATAATGATAACCCTTGTTAAAAAATTATTTCCGTGACAGACTGATAGAATTAGTAAAGATTTAATGTAAGTTATAGCGTGTAAAAGCTCGTAGATTCAGCCATCTGCTGTATAAAAAACTAACTAAGCTTGGATATTCAACATGCATTCAACTGTATTTTGATTTCTTCTATATCTTCAGTAGCTCATTCTACAGACTAAAGACTTTTTGGGACTACCAAATCTTTCAATTCTATCGAAATAATTATTATTTTTAATTTTTTCAATGAAAATCAATTATTATTAACAGAAAAATTAAAAAAGATATATTCAGTATATTCAGAGATCTGGTTGGGGTGTCTTTAAGCATACATACAGTGACATCTATACAAGAAAATATCTAAAGTTCCGATCCTTCAGATGATATTAATATTGTGTTTTTGTATCTATCGATTGAGGAATATGTAGGCTAACTAATGTTTTAAAGGACGATTAAAACATTTTATCAAGAAATTTAAAAAGTTGACCATGCTCAGAAAACATTTTTATTGGTCGTCAAACAAGACGACAAATATTATAATATATATAGTTTTATATTTTTCCTTTCCTAACGATTATTATTACTTGTAGAGGATAACTATAAATTCATTTTTTTTTTTTTTTTTTTTTTTAAATTGGTTTTTAATAGGTATTGCAAATAAAATAATTATTATAATATTTTAAGTGAAATATTGTGATTATATTTTCATCAAAATATATCAAGTTTAATTTGATAAAAATAACAGAAAGAATTTAAAATGTTCTTCCGTTAAATTATAAATAAAACGAAAAGGAAAACAGTTCATGTACATAAATATATTGGTACAAAAAACGGAAACAAGCAATATATTGTCCTTTTTTTATGTATAGTTTCAAATTACAATTTTCCGAAAGTCGACCGGACGTTTCTGGGAAATGTAACAAATTTTTGAGTTCTCTACAGGGTAGCCGACGTCTAGACACCCAGATAAAGTACTACATAGTAATTGTCTGGTACGGACTCAGCTCATGAGAACAACACCGGCGACATCGGCATCTATTAAGTCTGGCAATTTTTACTAGTTTTTTATTTATTTTTTTTTTTTTTCCGTCCCTTACATATTTCATTATTTATCAATTTAGAAAAAAATATTGTAAATTGGAGTATTTCGATTGGGATTAGGATGAAATTATAAGCTCACGCTCAAGTCCAATAAATGTAAAAGAAAATTTTCGTTAAAAATTATAAACATAAAACACCACGTGTATATAGTGTAGATAGTATGTAATATATTGTAGATTATGGTTATATACTATAAACCAAACGTTTGATTCAATACAAAAGGCTCTTTTGTGCTCTACTGTTATTCTAAATTATACAATAATATGATAGAGGCATCCTTACAACTTGAGATATTTTTACTTTTATATTTTTCTGTTATTTTACAAATAAATAGTTAGTTACTCTAATTTATTTATTTCTTTTTACGCTTTTACAAATATCGTTAAATATTTCATTCTATATTATACTATAAAAATTATCGTTTATAAAATTGCAAAATCCATTCGATGTAAAAAACAAAGTTTAATAAAAATGTCATTTGTCGGATTGATTTATTTATATAGGTATAAAATTGGAGATGACAACATGTTTCCCACAGTTTGAGAGCTGGAGAGTTTAAGAGACGCCTGGTATCTCTTGGCGCCTTGCTATAACGTCCAGCATATGACACACCGATGAAACCTGCATCTATATGCACTCATCTTCTTTTTTTTTCCTTTTTTTAGTAATTTAAATAAAAATTTAATATTCTAAATGATTATAGCTACAGGTTCAAATACAACAACAAAATCAATTGTTTTTTATTTTGACTATTTAAAAATATTCCTAATAAATTAATAATTGAGAAAAGAAAAAAAAAACAAAGTTTGAACGGGTGCGATGTATATTTCAAGGGTTCCTCGGATGTCTGATGAGCAACATTGGTGTCTGGATAATGTTATTAAAGAATAAAAGGGACTCTCCCGCGCGTGTTAATGTATAATAATAATAATAATAATAATAATAATAATAATAATAATAATAATAATAATAATAATATATACTCTATACTCTATAGATATGGCTCGTGTGACCCAACAACAAAAATTATGTCATATATTTATATTAATTAAAATATTAATAAATTTACGATTAAATATTGAGCTAAACATACTAATAAAAATGGTAAATATATTTTTGAATCAGTTAAATTAATAACCTTGAAAGAAAATGGTCGTTGGTCAGTAATAAATTTATTTGATTATGTGATATTATTATATATTATTTTTTATTGGTTTAAGCCACAAAGATTGAAGATAGAGGCGGGCTTTTGCGCTTGACTCCTCCGCCCCAAGTTTATTAAATACATTAGATGGCGGTCATAAAGTATATAAACATTGTATTCCCTTAACTAATAATTATTAATTGTTTAAATAAATAGTTTATTACAATTTGGTAGTTTGTGAAATGAAAATTTTTATTTTTAAGTATATATGTATCGATAAACAGTATTAGAAAAGTAGTGGGAGTTAATTTTATAGATGTATACATATCTACAGATCGTTTAAGACATGGACAGAGGATGGCGCACGCACACAACACCCACGTATGAGTATGCTTACAGCTTACAGCTTACAGCTTACAGCTTACAGCTCACAGCTTACACATTCTTCTGTCTTGTATTTTTATGTTTTATATCCACCACTTGACTTTTAGTTGCCCCTGTCCCGATACGAGTAGTCACATTTGACGTTTGCTCTTGGACCTGATCACTCAACCACATAAAATCCATAACTACCCTATTACATACTTTTATACTCATTGCCTAAAAATTAATTCGATTAATTAAAAGTTATCCTCATTAGTATTAGTGTCAGTGTCATTATTCGATTAAAAGTTCATGAAAGTGTTTTAAATGTGTGTTAAAAATAAGTAAAAAAAAAAAAAAAAAAAAAAGTGTTTTTATCAATAACTATATTAATTGAAATAATAAACGCGATGCAATAAAATGATGCCATCTCTCATACCGTTCAGTGTTCGTGATATCTTGAATGAAAATCATATTGATACGATGGATTCGTACAATTCCCATGGCCAGACATCTCAAAATTATAATTTGTCACAGGATTATTATGGATACAATTCAACTCTCGACAATCATTGGGACATGATTGATAAGTATAAAGAACAGTTGCCCTCCCCTAATCACCAAATAAATAATCCAAACTATTCCGACTTGAGCGGAATGCACCAGCAACAACCGTTGGGTCATATTCAAACTTCCTATCAAGAAAATACTCACGTTGAAGATGGTAAATTATAATAATAATAATAATAATAATAATAATTTTTCATAAAATCAATACATGTTGAAAATTTCATTGAATAATTAAAAATATTTGATTAAACAGGAAATATCGTGACGTCTAGTAAAACAGAGTTGAGGAAAAATCAGTCTGGAAAAAGAACCAAAAGAAAACCCCGGGTTTTGTTTTCTCAAGTAAGTTTAATAATAATAATTTATTTTAGTAAAAGTGATCAAACATTGATATTAATAATTTAATTTATTTTTCCATCAGGCTCAAGTTTATGAATTGGAGCAGCGTTTTAAACAGCAACGTTATCTGAGTGCCCCAGAACGCGAAGTGTTGGCGTCAACATTGAAGCTCACGAGTACTCAAGTAAAAATTTGGTTCCAAAATCGCCGATACAAGAACAAACGAGCCCGAATCGAAGACGCCGAAAAACACGTACAATCTCATAACATAAAAAATCAATCATCGGTAAAGAAAATAAACGTTCCTGTATTGATAAAGGATGGAAAATTGAACACTCGCGATTCTGGAGGGGTAAATTACTGGAGCAGTGGATTCAGGCCTGATCATATAACTTCCCAAGATATTCAACCCGATTTTGGTCACGTTAGGTTAAGCCCTGACTACAGGTTAAATGACGTACGACAAGACTCGACGAGTATCTCCACTGAATTTAGAAATAATTTAAGCCCCAATCAAGACATTAATCGCCACGGTTTTTCCTCATCAATAGATTATCGAGCCAATAATTTTGGCTCTTCGGGAATAAAAAGCATTAAGACTGAATACAAAGACTTTAACGATATTTCTTCTAATTTTTCAGAGTTTAAGCCTGTTTCATCTGATAATAATAAATCAGGCTCAATATTTAATAATGAAAATCGTTCTATTATGGATATATCGGGGAATGATTTTGGATTTTCAAACTATACTAATCCCTCTAATTATCAAATGAGTTACATTAATTATATGGAACAATTACCTATCGATCAAAGTATTCAGCGGCTTTGGTAATTATTATATATTTATAGTTATTTAAAAATACATAAGAGTATATATCAAAAAATTAAATGTAAACCTTATTATTTAGTATGTAGTTTTTAATTATAACTGTTTCTTTTTTTTTTTTATTTTTTATTTTTTAATCTAACGCAGCCTGATGCTTTTACCAATGAGACCATAAAAAACATACTAAAGATATGTATATATATATTAATGATAAAGTAATAATTAAAAAAGTAGAAGAAGAGAAAGAGGAAGAATAAGAAGAAGGGGTTGATGTTTAAAATAAAATTATAAGAATTATAATAAGTTATAATTTATAAATAGGTATGAATTCTGACAGGTTGAGTTAAACCATTGGTGCTTTTAGGGTTATCGCGAGAGTATGACGGGTCATCTGGCAGTCAAGTGGACGCGCATATAATAAACTCATATTGCCATCGCTCTTCTCTTTTCTTTTTTTTCTTTATTTCTTTATTTTTATTCACTTTTATTCATTCTCACTAGCTCTGATTAATAACCCTATGGTGCTACTGATGCTATTACGGGCTAACAGGCTATGGGAACATTTACTGATAACAAATTAACAACTATATATATATATATATATATATATATATATATATATATATATATATATATATATATATATATATATATATATATATATATATATATAATATAATTTACAACGTACAATAATGTCGGATTAATATACTGTTGTACTACTACTATTTTACAAATTACCATTTAAATGCACATGATGATATAAAAAACAACATTATTATTATACTTGCTGTAATATCGATGTTTATTAAAGTGTACCCTCATATTATATCATTTAATTACTACACTTGAGAGTTGTTAAATATAAGGGATGAATACTCTGGTCTTAATCGTAAGATCGTGGGAACAGCTTGATACTGTATATCAACATTATTCCCAGACATTTATTTTAAACTTTTAACTACATTAAAAAGATACGCGTGATAAAAATTTATACTATTAATAAAAATAATAATAATAATGTACTTAATTTTTTAATTATAACTAGTTGTTATATTTTATTTGTATTGTAATAAATATAAAAAACTACTCGACAATAATAATAGTGTTATTAATGTTTAATATATTTTATGATTATTCCATTAGACGATCATTTATTCATCCGATCAATCACTAAATGTTAAATATTGAAATATGATACTATTTGACTGTAAAAAGAGAACAAACGTTTAATAAAAATAATAATAAACTCGAGACTATACTAACTGCAAGATATCGTATTATTTTCAGTAGTATAGATTCACTATTTATTAACTAAAAATTATATTTTTAGTTGTCAAATTTTTTTTTATATTTAATAAATAACTATACTAATGTTATTTTCTTTAATTACTATTTCATTCTAAATTGATACTGAAAATTTAACTTTTAATATAACAAATTGTTATACTGTAAAATTTTATTTTTTTTAAACTATTTTAGATATTATTTAAAGTATATTATTAGACGGTATATCCTATAAGATTGTCAGTGGATAAGTTTAACATCTTAATTCAAGAGTTAAAAGAAGATAAATTCGCTGAGAATAGGGTGGTTGGAAGAAAGAAGAAAGCACAGCTACCGACTGGAGCAAAATCATGATAACGCATGTCTGTCAAGGAGGACCTAGCAGCTGCGACAAGCTACAACGGATCCAAGCTTATCGATTCTAACCAGATGGTACGTTAAAGCTCTACTTTATATTTTCAAAAGCTTTTTTTTTTTTTTTTTTTTTTTTTATTGATAAATCATTAAAAATATTAATAAATAATATATACAGTCTTTTCTTTTTTATCAACGTATCAATCAATCAATCAATTATTCGAAAAATACAAAAAATAAATTATGAATATAAAGTGTAATATTAAAATTTTTAAAAGTATTTAAATGTATGATGAATGTACTATCCGTACAGTGAGTACTATAAATAAGTGAATCGTATTTAAAGATAATAATAATTGTCATGTTAATGTATACATGTTTATAAAAAAAAAAAAAAAAAAAAGGTAGAAAAGTATATACAAAGTCAACGTCCAACAAGTAAGTTTGAAGAAGATGTACGAATAAGAATAAAGGACAGATGAAATAAAAGTGAATGAGCGTCATTACATGTAGAATAATCAAGTCACTAGAGAGAGAGTGTTGTATGTAGAGTTTAGCTGATGATGATGCTCGCGTTGGCGGTTGCCGGTTCCATACACTGAGCACTAATATTACATCTCTGAACTGACAGACGTGCGGACTTTAAAACCTAAGACTAACAAACAGTTACCAGTCATCCGGTCTCCTTGTTTTTTATTACTCTCCTTTTTTCTTTATTTATTTTTTTTATTTTTTTATTATTTATTTCTTTAAACAACATCATCATCCAATGTGTAATGGAATAATGAAATATTAATTATACATATGTATGATGAAAATATTAATTAATTAATAATGAAAATAAATAGATGGAAAAAATTTATTCTGGAGTTATGTCTCTGTAACTGATAAACTGTTAAATTGGTAAACTGGTAAACTGATAAACTGCTAAACTGGTAAACTGCTAAACTGCTAAACCATTAAGTTATTTAAGTTGGGGTAGTAGAAATAAGGTATAATTTTACGCGCCAATTAAGGTCTTTAAGAATTGGGACCAATTGAACGGGATGAGGGTCAAAGACTTAGCTTAGGGGAGACTAGTACTGGTACACCACCCATTCCCACCCCCTTTCTTCTCTATCATTCTCCTTTTACTCTTATTCTTCACCCTGTAATTTGATATCGATTGAATGAATCGGAAAAAATATCCAATGATGGTCTGCTTATAAGTTACTTTATCAAGCCAGTTAAGTTTTTTTATTTTTATTTTTATGCCGAGTAAAAAAAAAAAGTATTGAAGAAAAGTATAAAAAATAAAAAATAAATGTAAATATTAAGTAGTATTATTGATATAATGGGCATCATCCTATTAAGTGAGGCGTGATAATATTATCGCGCTTCTGTGGTTCACACTTAATTAACTCAGCATATAGGAACTTGACAACTCAACGACTCAACAACTTGCACGTGACGGACAATGCAATCCTGGGAGTCTTTAGCGACAATTGTTATGTAAAGTACACCCTGTGTCGACATCACTCCCTCCCCTTTTCCTTCTATTCCTATATACCATCTCGATATTATTTTCAACTATTTTATACTAGATCCAAGTAGTTGCGAGCTTGCGCCCACAACTATAAAATATCCTATACTATGCTGAGATATATATCAGTGATAAAATACATTTATATTAAATCGTTAAATTAACTAGCAATTCACAGAGACGAAACGTGATTTTTCTTCAAACAAACTTGCTTTCATTTAAAATTTATTTCACCAACTTTACGACTTTTAAAAATTTTATCAATCAAGTAGTATACAATTAGATCCAATAATAAAAGATTTAACGTTGTTAGAAAAGTTAAAAGAGAATATTGGCTAGTGAATAACAAATTAATTTGTCTGTGGTAAAAAGCTCTTGGCGAATCTATTGAAAAAAAAAAAAAAAAAAAAAATAAAAGTGAGAGCGGTGGTGGTGGTGGCGGCGATAGTCCGCCGGGTGTGTAGGTGGTACGATGAGTGGGATTACGGTAACTGGTGAGAGTGGCGCCTGATCGCCTGATCGACATCAACCCTACTACTACTAAAACTGGATTGGTTGTGGGGTAAAAACCGGCGTGTAGGAAAATCCGTGGATTGGTCGCTGGGCGAGGCCGCGGATTAAACAAGTGAAAGAGAGTATTCTACAGCTGCTACGCGAGGTGTCTGACAAAAACGGATAATCGAGATAACCAATGAGACTCCACCTACACGATAACTTTCAGTATAATACACCAGAAAATATATTATCATTACAATTACTACTTGGATCCTTTAAACGTGTGTGTTAAGGCTTCAGTACACTGTGTGTGACTGAAAAAGGAAAAAAAAAATAAATAAATTTATCCACTCCTAAAATCTATTTCAAATGGTTCATTATTTTAAGTCATAGAGGGAGAAGTAGCATCATCTTCATTACTTTTTTACTCTTTTCACCAGTTCAAGAGCCAGCTCTCTGGTGGGAGTAAGCCGAGTGCACAGTTGAGTGTCACACTAATTCCAAAAACTAAGTTATCGCTACGAGCCACGCAAAACCGCGCAAACCACGTAAACCACACTTTACCTAAACATCTTTATTAACATTTACGAAATTTTTTAAATAGTGACAGACTCGGTGTTTCAATAATTATTGTTTAAAAAATCATGTCTAAAAGTGATTATTTTTTCTCCGTGTTTAGGATAAATTTTATCAAATAAATGTGATAATTATTGTTTTAGTTTTATTATTGATGTTGTTATTATAGTGTCAACGAATGTATTTAATAACTGGGCAATGGCTACCGAGAAAAATGGAATAGACTCTCCCAAAAGTGCATTATCTATTCAACCAACACCCTTTAGTATTGAACATATTCTCAGCAATAGCAATTCAACTCACCACGTGGGACAGCTAGAAATTCGTCCTGTAATTATTGAAGAATCTTATGGAGAACGTGATTCTTTGGAGCACCATTCAAATAACAATAATAGTAATAATAATAATAATAATAATAATAATAATAATAATAATAATAATAATAATAATAATAATAATAATAATAATAATAATAATAATAATAATAATAATAATAATAATAATAATAATAATAATGGAGGTGGTGGTGAATCAGTAATTGAACTAGAATCTCAATTGTCCAGCAGCAGTGGAGCCTCTTTTTTGGGAAAAACATTATCCCCGGACAACAGAGTAAACGTCACTCGTGAGTTGAATATTTTAAGAAGAAATCTAGTCAATCAAGCAAGCTTGTCTAATTACAATAATCTTCCCCTATCTGGGATAACGAGAGCGAGCTTTCAAAGTCTTGACGAGCTCAGTAATATTGGCAATTATCGTAAATTTAAAGATTCACGGGAGTCTAATCATCGTCAGCAGGACGAAGCTTTGGATATGAGTAAAACTAAATATCTCGGTTAGTAAATATTATTTTAAGAGAATCAGAGGATTTTTTTATTATTATTATAAACTGATGCACTCTTACATTATCCTCGATAGTTTTTTAAGTTAACCCGAGCTACGTAGATAACGTAATTGAATGTAATTTTAGTAGCATAAGTGCCACTCGACCAAGCAGACGTCACAAGTGGCTTGAACTACTCTAAATCTCTTACACTTGTTCATTTGCCGTCAGATCCTCAATATCTCTTTTTTTTTCTATTTCCTTTTCGGCACAACTACTTAATTCCCTCTTAAATATATATATTATACATGTTTAGTCATCCTTTTTATTATGTCAAGCTAAAAAATTTTCCTCCCAAAATAAATATTCGTAAAGAATAATAGAATTAATATTGATGATAATCCTCTTTAGTATATAAAGTATATAAGATAAAATAGATAGTATCAAGTTACAGAACAAACGTATCAAGCACTTTTATGTAGTAAATAACTACTTATATATCCATCATTTAACCCTCAATACAACTCTTGTCACTATATAATTAAATGTAAGTAACAGCGGTTTAACTTTTATCCAACGTTAAAACCAATCATTCCTCTAATAGTAGTGTAAATATAGACTAGACTATGATATATACAATATTATAATTTATTAATAGAGTAAATGATTGTAATTATTGAAAAGTTGTTTAAGCTATTAAAAAGTTATTAAAAAAGCCATGTATCATAAGGTGTATGGCATTTGAGACTAAACAATTTGGGTGAGCTGGAAGAGTTGGATGAGGTATCTGACTCTGGTTAAGCAAAGTTAAAGAGGAATTGCCGCGTATACCCAACCAGTTATATGAATAAGTAAACACAGCGGCATAGTACTGGCACGTGTGTTGCTTGTACATTTAGCTTAACATCATTTAAAATTTAAAATATGATTTAAAAGGAGACTTCAAACACATCTCTTTAACGTTAAACCCATCTCATCATCCATCCCTGTTTATAATAATTATCTATTTATTCTCCCTACATATTTCTTTTTTTTTATTTTATTACAGATGAAATGGAGGATGATATTTATGATAATCAATCTCATCGGCAATTACTTCAGAACAGAAAAAAGCGAAGCAGAGCAGCATTTTCGCATGCTCAAGTGTACGAGCTTGAGAGACGATTCGCTGCGCAAAAATATCTCTCCGGACCAGAGAGAGCTGATCTTGCACGTGGGCTCAAATTAACAGAGACTCAAGTTAAAATTTGGTTTCAAAACCGAAGGTATACTATAAGACTGTAATACTTTTATTGTAATTATTATCTCTATTAAATTATTATTAATAATAAAATTTAAAAAAAAAAAAAAAGGTATAAAACTAAAAGACGACAGCAACAAGAATTGGGCGCGATTGTTAATTCAAATGCTGCAAGACGAGTAGCCGTCAGAGTACTTGTGCATCCAGATGACCAATTGAGAGGATTACCTTCCCTACGTACATCTAATCTACAACTACCCGGTCAAATTTCATGTCCGCCACAAATTCACCCATCAAACAAACCGTTCAACACCTTCCCTTACTACTGTTTACCCTATCATCCTCTTCTCTGTCCTTCGCTTCACAGCACTCCTCCCCATTTACAGGTGCAACAGAATCTACCACCCGAGATTCAACATCAACTACCCCGTGAAACTCAATTATCAAAAATTATTCACAATAATGATAAATAATTTAAATAAATAAATAAAAATATTTGCATTGTCACTAAAAATAATAAATAAACTTATACATTTATCTTAAATTGTCAAATTGTATTCTGTATTTATATTAGGACATTATAACTATAAATATTATAATATATTAGATTAAGAGTTGTGTATATTAGAGTATATGTAAATAAATGTATAAATAATAATAACAATAAAAGTATTATATGTTGTGAAATGTATGAATAATATCATTTATTTTATTGTAATATTGTCGTAAAATTTAATATTAAATTCAGCAGTTATTCACGTGTACTGTGTAATTTTATTAGAGTTTGATTGTACGAGAAATTCATACACCATGTACCATATACCATAGAGAGGATGGGTCCGGATGGATGTACTCAAGCGTAATCATATCATTGTAAATTATCATATGGTTGCATCAACCCCTTGAAACAGAATAAGAGAGCTTATACTTTACATATATATACATATAATAAACACATATATATGTATAGAGCTTGAGAATCTAAAGCCTCATAATTTTTATACCATTAATGGGGTAAAGAAAAAAAAAAAAAAAAACGTAAAATAAATAAATTTAATTGAATGATTGACACAGAATATATACATGAATAAAAAATAGTTCAGCGCTTTAAAAAGTAAATGCCGCTTTGTATGGAAATTAAAGTAAAAAGTAATAATAAAATAAAATTTAACAACTCTCATGACCTTTCTTTTTATTAAACTCATCCCGAAAAAAGGGTGTACAACTGAGCTGCGACACAACTTTAATTTTTTCCCTATAAGTGTTTTAATAGTCGAACTGGGTGGCCTGGTTAGACATTGGATATGTTTATTCAGACGTTAAGATGGGACTACTGGATGAGACTTACTTGTCGAGCATCAACCATCAAGCCTCGGTTCTGCACTCATGGAAATAATATCAGAATAAAAACCACTACGATCTGACACTCATCCGATATTAAATATATATCATATCGTTAATAAAATCTTAAAGAGTTATTATATCAATCCATCTCATATTCTTTCTATCTGTATAATCGATATTTTCGATAAATACCATAGTTACAAAATATTAGAATAGGATAGAAATAAGAACTGAAGATAAGATAATAATATATAATGGACCATTGCAATTCATTATCGCAGTATGTTTACACCTTAATTTATAAACAGTTCACAGCAAGTATATATCTGTTAAATATCACTGGATTGAATAATGCTGGCCATCAGTTGTCTTATTATTATTATTATTATTATTATTATTATTATTATTATTATTATTATTATTATTATTATTATTATTATTATTATTATTATTATATAGTTGACAATAAATAGTGCGTTGTCAGTTAACTTAGACTGAATTGTAAAATTAAAAGAGGGATTTTGTGTAGGGTGATGAGATTGATATAGCTTTGGACTTGTACTCATTCTAACTACCGAAACAAGAAAGGAACGATTTAACGCTCAATCAAGCGACTAAAGCTAATTTTCATTAACTCCTAACAGGGCGTCCGTCGGGAACTCTAGAGCTCACCCTCTGTGAGATCCTCATCACCTCATCAACTCATCACCTATCCAGACTCTTCTCACTCTTGCTTCTCTACACTTTTTGAAATGCTAAAAGCTCTCTTACTATTACAGCTGAGAACAGCATATTATCCAGCCTACAGCCTACAACCCTTTCAGGAAATCGTTTAACGAAAGATAAATCTACGAATTCGTCTCAATATACTTATTCCATTAATTTAATTTTAAAACTAAAAACATCCCGGCAAATAATATCCAAAAGATAATATTTTAATTTTCATAAATTGATAACTGTAAAAAATATAAAAGTGAAAATATATTTATGAAATTTAACGGTTGAGTGATTATCGGATTTTTGACGAGTAATTTAAAGGTGGGAGGAATATAAAAAAACCTTTTGATATATCTCCGTTCGTCTCTGTTCGTCCATTTCTCTTACAATCATCGCAATTCGTGGGTTCTGTGTGCTGTATATTTGAAAGTATAATCGACGTCAATTTTACGCTTGTCTATACACCAGGATAGTTACTTTTCAAAAGTTAAATGCTAATAAAAGTCCAATATATCATTCCGGAGATCGTTATATATTTAATATATATATATATATATATATATATATATATATATATATATATATATATATATATATATATATATATATATATATATAATGTTAATGTTAATGTTTATTTAAATCGATTATTTAGTGCATGTGTTTTATTTATATAATAATTATTTTTCTGTGAATTAACTAATTTATTATTATTATCCATTAATTTTTTTCATTTTTAAAATATAAATTGTATTATATGTAATTTCAAGCAAAGAAAAAAAAAAATTAGAGGAAAATCTTTCGTCACCCTCACAACAATTTATCTATACATATATACAATATACATAAGGATGCGTAGTTTGGTCACGATACGAGACGAGGATAACTTGGAAGAAAATCTGAAACTTATGTAACCAGCAATTGAATTGGCACGGAGAGGAGGAGAAGGTGGAGAAGAAGAAAGAGGGTTCAAAAGGAGTATATAAGTTATATTTTCTTGGGTGGTAGTTTAAAGTAGAAAAGCGACAAGACGGCAAAAGCGGGTAAAGCGGGTAAAGCGGGTAAAGCGGCGCAGTTTACCATAGTGGATGCCTAAAAGGACTTGTGAATAAATTCACAAGTAGTTTCGTAATGCAATTTACATCTGTATTCTATTGAAAGTAGCTAAAATAAAAAATACACAAGTTATATTCGTTAATTTACTTGATTTTTAATATTATTATTATTTTTATAGAGGTATAATATATAAGATAATAAAACAAAGGAATAAAAAAATATAAATTGGAAATAAAATAGAAAAAAGAAAAGAGACAGGAATTGATAAAATTATCTGTGGTCGATTGGTTGAAAGAAAACGTTTTCTTATTGCTTCTTACTGGTTCGTGTGAGCGAGTCTCAAAGAGGCAATTGAGCAATTTTTGTCGCGGCAAATTCAGCGCCAAAGAAAATTGTTAAACGACCAACCCAATCAACAGTGCTTCAGGTTTGTTACGCTATATAATATAGTAAAGCCAGAGAATAGAAGCTACTGAATGTTCGATTGACGGAGAAACTAAAATAAATTACACTTTTTTTTAATTAATAATATTTATTTTAATTGTAATAAGTCATCGACTTGGTAGTTATTAAATTCTAATACTTGTGTAAATAATACAATGTATTACATTGAACTTTATATACTTCATAAACGATATTTATAATTAAAATAAAGTCTAAAGAACAAGAGACGTGTTATTTATGGTAATGTTTATATTGAGTGGCGCTTATTTCTTCCCAGTGTATAACTGTATAACCGAGTATTTAACCAATAAGTTACACAATGAGCAATGCGAACGATGGAAACCACTTGGATTATGGCCAATGCTTTCTGTCTTTCTGTTGTTAATCCTCAAATATCTTTCCAAACAAACTTTAATGATAGTATTTCCCTCATTAAAAAAAAAAAAGATAAAAATTTTTTACCATCAAATTTTTTATTTATAAAACCAACTTTAATTTACCAAGAGTATACATTAAAGTAATAACATAGTTGTATGAGTTTTATAGTAAAAGATGATAATAATAATAATAATAATAATAATAATAATAATAATAATAATAATGACAAATAGTCTCTTGAATGAATTATTAACTTGCCACAACATTCAATTATTATTTCTCTTAAAACATTAAAACGTTGTTTTTATCTATAAATAGTATATTTAAATTACTAGTGCAGGATATATGAGAGAGGGCCTGTATAGCAACGTCTTGCCTTGTTTTAGCGGACATTTTAGAAAAATAAACTATCGCGTAGAAACAGATGACTGACTGTTAAACCAGTACACTAACTCACTAACTCAAGGTAGAGTGACAGCTGCTGTATTAATAATTGCTATTCAATTGACATTTCCTATTAATTTTCACTTTGTTTCTTTATTTTCAATCTTTCACAATCAAATATCGTTGATATGTTTATTATAAATAATTATTATTTATTGTATCCATTTTCTTCATCAAATCTTATACTTTTTAGATAAAATAAATTAATATAAATGTAAATGATTTTTATAATGTTATGTAAGTTAAAAAATACCAAGTTGTTTCAAATAATTTTCTTCTGCAATAGTAACAATCGATATATTAAATTTCAAATATATTCTTCCAAGGGTTTCCAAGGGGTGTTTTTTCTTTGTCTATGGTTGATACATACTAAACATTATCTTAATACTATTTCGTTTGTGTCGACTATCTAGAATGATGAAATGCAACTACCAGTGGATAATTTACCCACCAAGAGCTCTGACGATACAGCAGAAAACTAAAGCGTACTTTACTCTCTTAAATATATCACTATCATCATACAATAAATATAATACTGTGGTTAGTAACTTATCCATCGCTACAGGAATAAAATTTCTATATTTTTTTGTCGTAATAAATACTAGCATTTTTAAAAAATAAAATGATAAATAATTTAAGTTGTAAGAAAATAATTTATAAAATTATTTTTATTATCTAATTATCTAATTATCCATAAGTAATCAGGTAAGTGGTTGTTGTAGAAGTAATTTTTTTCTCTTTTTCAATCTTTTCTGCACGCAATAATAACAGACATGTTCCGGGAGTAATAAGTATGTATCATTACCAAGTAACGACTGTCGACTGTCATACATGAAGGTTTAACGAGTTGTACATCATTTGCAATATTTATACTAAAAATTAGTGACTGTAATGTACACTTAAAGAAAAATATGACAATGATACAGAAAAAAAAAGAAAAAAAAAGAAAAAAAAAAGAAAAACAAAAAAAAGGGTATTATTGTTGAAATACATAAAAAAATATCTAATATAATGATGACAAGGAAAAGGATGTAATAATAATATATGAATTGAGAAATATATAAGAAGCAGAGTGCAAAAATTTACCACTAAGATTAATATATAAGATGTAATTATCCTGGTGAGAAAATTATAGCTTAAAATTCTCACCAAAGTAATTATTTAATTGGCTTGAACAGGTACAGATCTTTGAAAGTGATTTGACTTTTTTTGAGCCGTTCGGTGTCAAAAGAAAAGAAAAAAAAAATATCAGTCAGCACTCTGGTATTATATAGACGTGACAGTGAGATAGTAGATAATCGGATAGCTTAAATGATCCTTAAAAAGTAGTAACTTGTCTGGTATGCTCTGACTCTGACTTGGAAGGAGAAACTTTGCACCTTTTAAAGATAAAAAAAATAAAAAACAATATAGTAAAAAGTATCAAGACGTTAATTTTCCTAATAGGTTAAATAGCCTGAACTTTGTCATTGAGGAGTAAAGCTGCGTGCGTTAAGTAAAGACTTGGTACAACATATACACTTATACACAAACGCTCGCCATTGTTTCACAAACAAAAGACGACAGAACGGCGAGTCATGGCGGCTCTCTTTGAACGCGCCCCTCGACCAATCATTGCTCGCGTTTAGAACCAGCTAATACAAAAGAAACCGGCCGTCGATGATTGAGATTTTCTACGTGTATACATCCCAGGTACACACCAAACTAGTCTCAGTCCGTAAGTTCGTCAGTTCGTCAGAAAACCAGATAATCTTGTCCATCAACAACTTCTTAATTCTTATTCTACAGACATCAACTCAGACTATTTTTGCTAATCTACCGGTTTCAATAATAATAAAACTTACTCAAATTTATCTACTCTCCATAATAGACAATAATAATTGACTTATTATATTTTTTCTTCTCTTCATTGGATGTATAATAAAGTTGTATATATTTCATATTAAACGGGAAAAATATAAAATATAAAGGGCTTTAATTTATTTGCGTATATGTATATAATGGTCGACAATAATCAATAATATACACATCAACTGAACGAGAAACCTTGATAGTAGATAGTGGATAATATTGTGTAGACAAAAGAGCTTTACATAAGTGCTACTCACCTAGGCGAACAGAAACATTGTCCGTACGTATTATATTATATGTATTTATGGACATAGTAATTGGATAGCACAGAGGCCAAAACATATATCAAAAATAATTATATTATTTTAGTGTATCAGATATCCAAGTGTTGGGCGCCATCTAACCCTGCACTTGACTTATGTTAGCTTTTAAAAATATATATTTGTATGTAAGAATAATTTTACGAAGGTTTTATTCCAAAAAATCAAACTCAGCAAAATTCACGAATTAATTAATTCTTAAGTAAATTAAAAATTAAAAAATTGAGGTATATGTTACATATGTAATGAAGAAGAAATAAAGATAAAAGGTAGCCGACATGGTGCCTCAATAAGTTCATCATAAAAGACTGTTTTAAGGAATTAAATAATGATGATAAAGATAAAAAAAAAAAAAAAAAAAATTGCAACTCACATCTGTTAGTTGTCACTTCCTCGATTTTATATATAATTAATAGCGGTTGATCGTACAATGGAGACGTGAATTTGGTCTATAGATAACTACTCCCCGGGATTTCGCATCAGGGTCGTTATTCCATTATAAGCTCAACCTCATCAACAGATTTAAGTAATGGTCTGCAGGCTCCTCTCATCGTCGCTCTATACTCGCGGTACACGGCGGGCCTTTTTTCTAAAACTCTCTGTTATATATATATATATATATATATATATATATATATATATATATATATATATATATATATATATATATCTATGTGTAGATGAGTGTTAACATACATAATCTTGATAGTATGTTCAAGGTATATTTACGCGTCTTAAAGTTTTACGATCACGATAATCTTTCGGGGTTCTCTTGGTTCAACAAGTTTGCTTAAACACAAGAACAAGTAGTCACATAATACCGCAGTATTTTTCGCAATTATATATTATCTTATCGCTCATCACCCATTAATATTATTTTCTTCAATTAGTTCTTTTTTAGAACAACCAACGAGAATTGTCTACGTTGATTCAATTTTCTTTTCTACTGATCAATTATTTTTTTTTTCTTAGAAAAACGCTTACAGTAAAAGAGGATAATGATGTTGGCTGCCGGTGTGAAATCATCCGCTTCCGAATTTCCGCTTTGGCTAAATACACCAACCAGAGGCTATAGCCTATACTTTTGAAGCACCTCGAGTGACGCAGCTCTTAGGCCCACTCAACCGTAATATGAATAGGAAGAAAAAAAAAAAACATATAATCTCACGCACACATACACTCATCTTAATCATTGATGAGTAGTGATAAAATTACATTTTTTAGGGTCTTTGCTGTCGTCTGATCATCGGATCATCATTACCACAGTATCGATGTGATATTTTTTATATTAGAAAAGAGTTGTTGATGGATATAAACGTTGTCTTGGGTGATATCTGTGTGTGTATATATCTGTATAAAATATATAAGAGTAACAAAACCAGAAAAATGGATAATGAATAAGCTAAAAGATGCCGACGTTGGTAAAACTACCGCGAGAGTAAAAACATGTTGTGATGATGACTATAGTGATGTCTTAAATGAGGGTGCGTATATTATACGATGATATAGTAATAAAATAAAAAGCTTTCCCTTATAGTATTTTAAGAGCTAAAAGACAGTAACTTGTTTTATCCTCATTTAATGCACACAATATAATAATATAATAATATAATAATATAATAATCAAAACGCATTAGAAAGTATATTTACCGCGAGTAAACCTTTATTTTTTTATTACAAACCGGTAAAATCCTATACATAATTACATTAAGTTAGAACTTTTATACATTTATCATCTATAGCTTATTTTGGTTATTTTTTATTTTTTTTTATTATTTAGTATTTAACATACCTCTCAACGCTTTTATACGTTTATAATAAGTATTTTAAATTTGTCTTATTATTTAAATAAAATATTATATGTTGATACTGAAAATACCTTGGTATTAAAATCACAAGATCATTATCATCGTATTATACTATATAATATATAAATACATCACTTATTTATTATAAGGAAACTATGTTGCTCTATTATACCAGTGATAGATGCTTAATATATTGCAGTATATATATTTTTAAAAATTCGTAATAAAAGCTATTTTTTTTAATCCTATCCATTAAACAGGTAACATTCTTAATGCCTTAAGCTTTAATACCGTTCTACTCCCATTTTTTTTTTTTTTTTTTTTTTATTATGTATACTATTTCTCGAGAGGTTCTGCTTTTTTTGCTGATGGAACGATGTGAATAAGACGAAGAGAAGATAAAACATAAATGAGACAGTCTCACAATATTAGACAAGTGGAAGAAGAAAAAAAAAGAAACGTGAAGAATTTAAGAAAAAAAAGTGACCGGATACATCTTTGACGAGCTACTGAGGTGCTACCTTGATCTATCGAACCTTTTTTTCACATTCTAAACTAATTGAGACAGATCTATTTGAAATTCTACCGCGTGGTGTTACATAGCAATATGTCAATCTCTATAAATATAAATTTTTATCTGTCACCATATATTTGTTACAATAATAACAACTCTAATTATAATTCCCAACATGAAATTTTTTTATAATTAAACAAACAATTATTAAAGTGAAAAAAAAAAAGAAGAAAAGCAGATATCATGCAGTTGTACAGTTATTATAAGTTTGTCTGAACGATGGCGGCCTGTGAACTGCAGAACCGAGCAGTTTTGCGACGCTTTGTCGAGCGTATCGAGACCTACAGACGACAACAAGAACAGAATGACGAATGTATAATATGAAAGGGAGTTAGTTAGTTAGTCTGATGGTGACGACACAATATTAACATTTCATAAAAATTTTATAATACAATATTATTATTCAATATGTTTAATTTTTCACGTAATATTATTATAATTTACCATTAAAAGATAAATAAAGGATCAGATAAAAGTTTTGTGATGTTTGATAGTCTGATGATCATAGACAAGACTGTCAAAACGATTAAATACCTTATAGAAGCAATTCATACGCTAAATGAGACAGGGAACACGTATAATACGTTATCCGAACATCGGTTGGAACATCGGTAACCAAACTTGTCTGTCTTGTTCACACCAAGCCTGTCATGTCTCTAAGTGCGTGCGTGTGTGTGTGTGTGTGTGTGTGTGTGTGTGTGTGTGTGTGTGTGTGTGTGTGTGTGTGTGTGTGTGTGTGTCTGTGTGTGTGTGTGTGTGTGTAATGATGATAATAATAATAATGTATCCTTTTTATTTTTGGTCTTTTTTTTATCGTTTCCTCTCCCTTTCCCGTCGTCAGTAAATGTAATCGTTGGCACACAGTGGTTCCTTTTCTTGATAACGACCTTAAGGCAAGTTGTATCTCTGTTTATTGGAGAAAAATCATCCAGAGTGTCTGGTGTATTATGTTTTCCTTGTCACACTAAAAGTGACACTGTCTTTGTTATATAGTGATTATATGCGCACGCGCGAGTACTGTTCTTGTATCTCTTTTGCAATAATAATATTGTATAGTCTTGTGGTTCTATTCCCCGTGTCTGTACTTCTAGTATAATATATAGTACAGTATAGTGTGATATACCATGAAGAAAAGGAAAGATACCACCAGTAAAGATACCGATATAAGAGCAGAGAGCATTATTTTTCTTTAGTCTTGAGTCGTTCAGTCTATAACGTTAAATCGAGGATAGTTTCATCCTGTTTGCTCTTGGGGTTGAGATACTCCTCATTGCTCTCTTCATCTCTGGCCTCTGCTCGTTTCAGGCAACTCTTTCAAGTTATTATAGACATCTTTCTTTCTCTTTTTGTTATTCCCACCATCAAGACCGCGCATGGCGCGTACAATTTTCAGAAGAGCAACCGTATCCTTGTTTTACCCATGTAGATTCCTCTTTAAGTTGGTTCTTTTATCTTACTCTTTGGTGTATGGCGGCTTGGATGAAGGCAAGCGGCGCCCTTTGAAGTCCAGTTGGGAGCCAATTACACGAGTCACACAGGGCCGCAGCTTGAAGTTGTGCACCGAAAATATAGCCACTCGTGTATCGATTAAAACCGAGAAATATGATGGTCAAAAGAGAAGGGATTCAGCTCCACTCTCTTCACTCTTATTCTTACTCTTATTCATTCTCACTCTTTGATTCTCTGAGCTCTCAGCTATAAGCACAGATAACGGGCTCCTATATATATATATATATATATATATATATATATATATATATATATATATATATATATATATATATATATATATATATATATATAAAAAAAATATACCTGATGTATACAATAGAGAGAGAAGGGATAAAAACGCACGAATTAATTAACTATACACTATTATATTATCGCGCAAGAGGCAGTACTCTGTCCCGCTTTAAGCGGAATTTGATTAACGAGTCGTCGACGTCTCCCTTATTTTCATTCTCACACACACTCATCAGTTCCATAATAAATATATACATTCTATCTATTAACACCCATTACTGTGTGCTATACTTTATAGTACACACTTAAAAAAGTTTAAGTTTTACGTTTACAAGAATAATACGTATTACGTATTTGTGCCACTAGATGGCCAACATTCAAGTCTATTCTTTTTTATTTCTCGCAAGTATGTGTGACTATTTAAAAACTTTAATTAAAAATAGTCTTGGACAGAATATATATTAAAATTTTTGACTAGTTAAAACAATATCACCGTGTAAACTTTAAATTGTATATTAGAAAAGAAAATTTAAAATAAATGGCTGTGTTGAATAGAAAACATATGCTCGGTACTGAATATTTATAATATATTGTAGTTGGTAGAGTAAGCCTCACCCCCGTCTAACTTTTTCTTAGTTTACTACTCGCGTACTCGCGGGAGCGGTGGGTCCCTCATCGTCTTGTCGTCGTCATCGCGGTTGAGTTGGCCAACCCCCGGCGCCGGTATCGTGTCACGAACAATCGTGTCGCACACACCAGAGTACTGTTTCGTTTCTCGATCTAAATATATAAACGCACACCCCCGATACAAGTGTGTTTACAAACTACATGTACATATATTTTTTAAAAATATAATATAAGAGGATAATAAATAATTTATCAGATTATCTATCTGCTGTAGAGTAATTGTATATCATAGTTTTTTAAGTGATTAAGTATATAATATTATATTTATTTATTTATTATGTGTATCGCGATTAAAAAAAGTCAATTTTATTTTTTCAAACATATATATATATATATATATATATATATATATATATATATATATATATATATATATATATATATATATATATATGCTGTTAATCTTCTCAAGACTCAAGAGCAAGAGTAAGACCACCCACCCAACCTATACTTAGCAAGGTGTCGGCAAATTGAGCTGTAGATGCTGAGAGTAATGTCCTGGTCCACCAGAAAATATATATATATATATATATATATATATATATATATATATATATATATATATATATATATATATAAAATAACATAATCATGCTTTTAAGATGAGAAAAGTAGACACCAACAACACATCATCTAATCCAAAATCAATTTATATAATGTTTGTATCACTGACATTGCAGTATAGAGGATGATAATTTTATTTTAATTTCGAGTATGGAAAACTGATCGACTGATGGATATCAGGATCATCTAAAGATGTATAGATGAAATATAATAAAGACGAAGATATCAAAATAAAAATCAAGAAATAAGAGCGAGAGAGAGAGAGAGAGAGAGAGAGAGAGAGAGAGAGATAGGATAAGAGGAATAACTTGAACGGGAAAGAGGGAGTTGAGATGGAGATGGAGTTGAAGTTGAAGGTATTGTGGGATATAAAATAAGTTGAGAGAGATGGTAAGGACGGCCCGAGGGCGAAGGACGCGACGCGCCGCGTCGTTTCAAGCGGTTTCTTTTGAGGCCTTTGTCGGGTCTTGCGGCGCTTCGCGATTTGCAACTAAAATCATCCCCCGTGACCTCGCATGATTTGCTGGGAATTTATTAAAATCACGTCGTCACCCCACGTTCACCACACATTGCCGACACTCTAAATCCGCTATCCGCTATCTACCGCATTCACTATAAACTCTCAATATTATATTTATATAAATAAATGATTATTGTAATATTGCGCAAACTAATAATGTCAACCGATTAACTATATAATATAATAATAGTTTTGAAAATAATCAGCAACTTTGTTGTTACTGATAATGATGATGATGATGATGATGATGATGGTGCGTGTATATTATAAATTTATTTTGAAAAATATGCATGTATATAAAGATATGCACATTACGCGCGCAGATGAGCTGGGAGTGTATTGAGGAGCATCAGAGGTCTAGAGTGCTCGCTGGCTCGCTGGTCGATGAGTGTATACCGCGGGTAGGTACAGCAGCTTGGCAATAACCGCGCCAAGAATAAGAAAGAGATGAAGAAAGATGAAGAAGAAGAAGAAGGAACGCGAGTAGAAAGACCACCCCGTGGGTTGTCGGCTCGTTTGATCTTCTCCCACCTATCCCACTGTTTCTTACCCTCTCCTCCTACCCATATAAATGCTTTTTATCTCGGTCTCGCTTCATCTTGGTTAGCTTGAGTTATTTGTCGTTTACGCGGTCTCGCTTTTTGGTGTGCGGCTAAAGAGCGACCAGTCCAACACGTTGAATCACACCTTCCGCGAGTAAACTCTCTCACTCTCTCACTCTCTTACTCTCTTACTTTATTCTGCTCTTTGCTTGCCATCCCATAGCGTTATAATTCTCCTTACTCTTTCATTCTTTCTAAGTATCCTGCATGCGCTTTTGCAGAAACACACACCATCATAAAATTATATATGCATATACAGTCACTTTTAACATTGGTAGATATACTGTTTTTGTTATTTTAAATTTAATATCACACATATATACACTGACAGTACAATAAAATATAAAATATAAAATTCAACATATATATTAATAGTGTGAGCGTTATTATTCGAGTAGTATAGGGTGCTAGTTAATTATCTCGTGGTCTCTAATCTGGTCAGCGCGCCGACTTGCTATACTTGCTATACGGGTTACATGCTACTGCACACACAACCCCACTATAATATCTATATATTAGGTATATTAGGGATACAGCCGCGTGCTGCAACATCATCTAAACAGCACAAATTTGCTCAATGTCTTTCTCAACGTTTTTTTTATTTTAAAACCCTGCTAGATCAAAAGAAGCTATATAATTGACGTATAAAACACGAACATTAACCAATAAGTATATTACAACGAAATAAGATATGCACTGAATTCCTCACCATCCTTGAATATAATACACATAAGAGACAAGTTGGTGTATTGTTGTATTGTTATTTTGACGATGATGATGATGATGGTACACACAATTGTTGTTATTATTATTGTATATTGGGTATATAAGGTGTATAAGGTGAGGAGTCAATTTGGGCTAATGGCGGTAAGCAATTATGGGTATTTTAGGTAGTATAGTGTTGAAGAAAGGAACCGACAAAGTCGATAGAAATAAAATAAAAAAATTTTCGACTCTGTTCAATCGGGTGCTGCTACCACGCCTGCAATTGACGCGGCAGACCACCGTAGATGAGATTTTTCTCGTTCAGAAAAATAATAAATAATAAATAAAATAAAAATCTTTATTATTAGACTTTTTACACATACTTATAATAATTTATTAATTTGAGCAACAAATTTTTTCTAATTATTATAACATAAAAACAACAGATGTATCAAAAGTATCTGATGTATAGAGATATAGAGTACAAATGTTGTCGAGGAGGCATTACCAACCAAACCAGGATAAAAGTTGATATACATATATATATATACAAGGAAAGGATATATAGAATCGTGAGGTGAGAGCGATTGAGAACAAGAGTATTATAGTATATAGTATAGAGAGGATATATCTCTGATGGTCGAGGTCTGTAATCAGGAGCCAAGCCGCTGGCCCGTCTTGGACCTATACGAGTTGGGGCTCATCGCCATTAACCTATGCGCGGCTTTGCTTCTATCACATATCTTAAGCTCTCTTTCTCTCTCTTTTTCTCATTCTTTCGTTATACATGCACTTATTTACACTACAACTTATTTACATTAAAATTGTATAGAGGTATTCCGCATTGCAGTGTGTGTTGGGATCAGTTAGTGTGGAGTGTGACGTTATTTGATGTGATCGCGCTAGGTATACACGACAGGCAGACGTGGCACGCATACCAATTTGAAAATGCGAAATGAGCGGGTCCCGCCTTCCACGATTCATTATTGCCGCGACGACGACTCTCATTCTCATCCACATATATATTCTTATATTGAAACACATACCAACAAAACTCATTTATATATGTGTAGGTAGTATATGTTTTCGCGCGCGCGAGCTATCACTTAAATAATAAGACGCGCCTTATAAAATAACTGAGGACTATTTATTGACGTGGTACATAAGTATTTAATTTTAAAAGAATGTCGATTATAATAAAAAAAAAAAAAAAAAAAAAAAAAAAAAAAGATGGTAGCAGTAGGTAAATTACACGATAAAAAGATAAAGAGATGATCAAGATATATATATATATATAGAATGATGGAAGGATAAAAGGGAGTATAAGAGGGTATTTTGCAAAGATGAAATGGATCGCCTGTGGAGATTTTAGATCGCGAGTTCGTTAGCGACCTGGTTGTCGAATATCATGGGTTTTTTTAGCCTGTAGGTGTCATTAGGCCACGGATGTATGACTGTTGGGCAAACTGATGAACGGATGAATAAAGCGGTTGGGCGGCCGCAAACGTTGATTGGTCTACATGAGCAGGATACTTGAGGACGATCGCCCGGAGGGACACAGACCCATCACCCATTAGCCCATCAGCTGTCCCATTTGCGCTAACGCGAAAAAGAAACAACAACCAAGAATCAAGAGAATAAGAACGCCGACGATTTAAGATAAAAAGACCCTGTTTCCCTGTTTAGTTTACTTATTTTAACTTTTACGTGTAAAATCGTATACCGCGTGTCTACCGGCTTGCATATATCGTGCGTTAACTGTTTAAGTGTAATTTTGTACAATAATCCTCATTTTCATTCTCATTCCATCCAGTTATTCCCAATTCTCTTTCTTTATTCTTCATTCGGTCTCTTCTTACTTCTTACTCTTATTTTATTTTATTAATAAATACAACACATTAATCTAATTATTTGAAAAAAAGGGATACAGCATTACTTAAATCAGACATTAATTTGCGGATTGCAGATAGTTTACTCAGAGTAATATTACGGTAGTAGTGTTTTAACCTGTTGACCTCTTTCACCTCTCTTACATCTCCAACCTCGAGATTATTTTTCAAATTATACCAGCAAAAAAATAATTAATAAAATATCTAATAATGAAAATAATTTTGCATCCGTATACACTTAATGTATTTACAATTATTATGTAGAAAGTTATAATAATATTAATGATAAATATCGATAATATCGTTAGCTTATTACTTAACTGATGATACGCGGTCAACACCAGCATCGGAAATCGCAAACGATCAAAGGATCAAAGCATTAAAGTATACGTAAGTAGATGTATAAGTGAAAACATTGATACACACACCTTTTATATTATCCATCAAGGTATCCAACAAGTCAACAGGTAAATTACTCTAAATTACTTAAGCATGCGTATTATACATTATATACATATAACTCGAACAGAAAAATGATAATATTGATTATTAGATATAATGTAATGTTTATATATATATATATATATATACACTAGTCACAAAAATTAAGGGATATAAAAAAAATTCCAAATTTTTTGGTGATATTCAGCGAGCTGTAACTCCGAGGAAAATGATCGCACAGAAAAAAAAAAAAAAGCAAATTGTAGCTCCAAGTGTCTAGTTTTTAGATATGACCATGAAAATTTTTTGTCATCGTCAGGTCTGGAGAAATCGTAAGAAAACTACTGAAAAAAAATTTTTCGAAATTTTATTTCGTCTTAAAAAAAGTTCTACGGGCTTCAAAAAAATTTTTTCGATTGTTTCGTTTAAAAGCACTTTTAGTAAATTTAATACCCTTTAATTTGACGTAATCAAAAAGCCTGTACGATAATTTGCCGCGGAGTTATCATCAATCAAAGCAAAAAGGTTTTTTTTTACTTTGGAAATCAATAACTCTGGAAATAATGACCGTATAGGAAATCGAAGGAGGGTTTTGAAAACTATACAATATTCTCTATAAGAAAACGTAAACCGCTTTTGAAGAAAAAATTTTTTTGAATTGAAAACTCGGACTGAAAAAAGACAAAAATTCGCATAATTAAGGATATTTGGATAACTTGGTATAACTTTGGATAAAATGGATGAACGAAGGATATCGTTGGTAATTTTTAACTTCAAAGTGTCCCCTAAAATCCCTAAGAAATTCAAAGCGCTGCGATTTTTTGTTCATAGTGCCCAGAAGCTTCAAATTCTGTGTTTTCGCAAAAATCACCATTATGAGCAATTTTGTGATTTTTATTCATTTTTCCATTGAAAAAAATTTTTTTCAATATTCTTTCTTTTTCGATCAAAGAGATTGATTTTTCAAGAAATTTGAAAAAAAAAAAAAAAAATTTTCAATTTTTTCGAA
Source organism: Cotesia typhae (assembly GCF_013202065.1). Taxonomy (NCBI): domain Eukaryota; kingdom Metazoa; phylum Arthropoda; class Insecta; order Hymenoptera; family Braconidae; genus Cotesia; species Cotesia typhae. The sequence goes on along the minus strand of NW_027423757.1, from coordinate 12,937,418 downwards.
AATTTTTTTATCAAAAATTTTTTTTTTTTTTTTTTATCGTCTTCAGAATGCTTCACTATTGTCAAAAAAATTAACTCAATTTTTTCTGTCCGCTACAACTGCCTTAGTTTTAAATCTCATTTTAAAAATTCAATAAAAACAAATTGATATACCCCCGCGGAGTTCGGCTTTTCCTCACACAAAACTTGAATTTTACGTTTTCTTTTTAGCCTAAATTCCTTACGTGAATTTTATGTAAGCTTTTCTTTGATAAGCACCTTTTGATATGCCTCGTCGACATTTAGCTGCCACAGATGTGGCTCGCATTGTTACCCTCCTTCAAGAGGGCTACAGTCAGGTGGAAGTAGCAGCTTCTATGGGAGTGAGCCAGTCCGTTATCAGTCGGGCCTATGCCCGATTTAACGCGACTCAAAGTTACGATCGTCGTCCGGGTCAAGGTAGACTACGAATCACTACCGAGCGTGATGATCGAGCTATCATTCGAGATGCTCGTCGAAACCCTACTGCGCATGCCCACACGATCGCTCTTCAATTTCGCAATCGTCGACAACGTCCTCCCCAACAACACATATCGGCATCGACGGTTCGAAATCGCTTTCGAGAGCAAGGACTACGCGATAGACGCGCAAATCGCGTGCCTATGCTCACTCCACGACATCGCCGAGCCCGATTGGCCTATGCTCATGATCATCACCATTGGGGTCGTAGACAGTGGACCAGTGTATTATGGACTGACGAATCTCGATTTTGTCTTCATGGCAGCGATAGACGATCTCTCGTTTGGCGCCGTCGTGGAGAACGAGATCGGGATGGTTTTACGAGACCAGTTACAGCTTTCAATGGTGGATCAGTCATGGTGTGGGCAGGCGTGTCCTTCAATACCAGAACCCCGTTGGTCATCGTTCGTGGGACGTTGACTGCCGATAGGTACGTCGACGAAATTCTGGAGCCACACGTCCTGCCTATGCGCACACGCATGGGGGCAAGACGGTTCATTTTGATGCAGGATAATGCTCGTCCTCACACTGCAGTTCGTACGCGAACTTTTCTCCGCGCCAACAACGTAACAACGCTTAATCATCCAGCGATGAGTCCTGATTTGAACCCAAATGAGCATGTTTGGGACATGCTTGGGCGTCGATTGCGGCGAGACTATCCGCAACTGCACAATCTTCATCAGTTGACTCAAACGTTGTTACGTTGTTGGCAAGGAATTTCGCAACGTGATATTCGACGATGCATCAACATGCAAGAGCGTTTACGAGCTGTGATTCGGAACAGAGGTGGCAATACACGGTACTGAGCAGTTACTGCCGTGCGTACAGAGGTCATTCGGCAGCTGCAAACAGACAAACACGCAGACAAAGACACACACACACACACACACGCGCGCGCGCGCGTGTGTGTGTGTGTGAGAAGCGTAAATCCGACCGAGCAACCTCCACGTGGTACGCTTTGGGTAACGCTAATGCCGGCGGTAAAACAACAGTCGAAAAAATTGAGAAAATTTCGAAAAAATTTTCGAAAAAATTGAAATTTTTTTTTCAAATTTCTTGAAAAATCAATCTCTTTGATCGAAAAAATAAAGAATTTTGAAAAAAATTTTTTTCAATGGAAAAATGAATAAAAATCACAAAATTGCTCATAATGGTGATTTTTGCGAAAACACAGAATTTGAAGCTTCTGGGCACTATGAACAAAAAATCGCAGCGCTTTGAATTTCTTAGGGATTTTAGGGGACACTTTGAAGTTAAAAATTACCAACGATATCCTTCGTTCATCCATTTTATCCAAAGTTATACCAAGTTATCCAAATATCCTTAATTATGCGAATTTTTGTCTTTTTTCAGTCCGAGTTTTCAATTCAAAAAAATTTTTTCTTCAAAAGCGGTTTACGTTTTCTTATAGAGAATATTGTGTAGTTTTCAAAACCCTCCTTCGATTTCCTATACGGTCATTATTTCCAGAGTTATTGATTTCCAAAGTCAAAAAAACTTTTTTGCTTTGATTGACGATAACTCCGCGGCAAATTATCGTACAGGCTTTTGATTACGTCAAATTAAAGGGTATTAAATTTACTAAAAGTACTTTTAAACGAAACAATCGAAAAAATTTTTTTGAAGCCCGTAGACCTTTTTAAGACGAAAAAAATTTCGAAAAATTTTTTTTCAGTAGTTTTCTTAGGATTTCTCCAGACCTGACGATGACAAAAATTTTCATGGTCATATCTAAAAACTAGACACTTGGAGCTACAATTTGCTTTTTTTTTTTTTTCTGTGCGATCATTTTCCTCGGAGTTACAGGTCGCTGAAAATCACCAAAAAATTTGGAATTTTTTTTATATCCCTTAATTTTTGTGACTAGTGTATATATATTGTGTTAATAAGAAATGTAATCCATTAAATATTCATTTTTATGCAACTTACCTTGTGCGTTATAAGTTGTAACTATATAGAATTTTATTGTGTATACACAAGTATAATTATGTAATGTGCATCCGAAGAATTTCCACACCCTCAAATTTAAATTATCCATCATCATCCTTATGACCGAATACTTTCTTCAAAGTGTTTGCAAGTATACAGACTTGTTTTTTTTTTTTTTTTTTTTTTTTTCAAGTATTTATTACTTGAAGAGATAAAATTAATAATTAACTTACGTGTGACTAATATCGTAATATTAAAAATTAAATAAAATAAATTGAAATAAATGTAATGGTGGTAATGATTGGGAAATATTTACAGCATAAAATATTAAGTATAATATATAAGATTGGTTATTGATGTATAAGGATAAAATTGTCGGTGATGATGATCGCCATTAGGAATCCTTATCCTTTATTTGGATGCAGCGGCGTTTGAATTACAGGGCGGTAGAAGCTACCTCGGTTACTGGTTCATATATGGTATCATCTTCGGTTTTAGTGATGCTGCTTATAAACTACCATATCACCAAAAAATATTTAATACACTAAAATAAATTATTTTTTAATAAATTTGAATTTAGAATTTATAACAACGAGTTATTTATAAAAACATAAATATTATTTACGAATATATACACCATGTAATAATGATTTTGCGTATTCGGGTTACGACCTTCCGGTGCATATGTTATGTCAGCGGCGTCGACATTTCGTTATGACGGTATCCAGATCTCATAACTCTGTTTGGCCGCAACGTTGAATGAGTAACGAGTTTAAAACCATTTCGAATTGCAGTTTTAATTATTCAAAGAAACTTATCAGCACACACGCTAAAATATCTTTTAAGAAAACTAATAATAGTAATAAATAAATATATAAACGTTTAATATCTTTTTAATAATATCACCATTTATTTTAAATCACTATACACTTCTAGATAAGTCTCTAGTCCTCAGCCTATATTTTATTTATAAGTATACAATAATCTTTTATTTATATGAAAGCGTTTTTAGCGGATAATCCTCTAAACGCTTACTCTATAAATTATTATTAATATTATTTTTATTTTGAGTTTTTTTTAATTAATAATTCTTTCTAAACACTTGATTATAAAAAAAAAAAAAAATTCGTAAAGCTTCCCTAATTATAATTATAAATACAATTATTATTATTATTAATTATTATTATTATTATTATTATTATTATTATTATTATTATTATTATTAATAGGATATATTGCAGTGTCCCATAATTCAAATGTTTATCATCTTTTTATTATTAAACTCATTTACAATCACTTTTCATTTTAATTATTTATATTTATATATTACACGACACATATATATTATCTATGTATATAGAGGAATCTTAACTCTGGATTTTACTAATCAGTAAAAGTATACAATAAAATTTTTTTTACTTTTCATATTTAAATATTTTTAATAAGTAAACATGATATACTTTTTGTGACTTATTATATTTACAAAATATGTACATATATCGCACGCATGAGACAAAACTACTCAACGCACAATTATCTCAATGTTATTCTTAATATATATTTAAGTGTATACATTATCATCATTTATGTTTATTATATTATTATTAATATATATGAAAGCTAATAATTTATTATTATTATTATCTAAATTGTCGTTAAAATACCATAAATTAAAAAAAAAAATTTCAACAATAAATACATTATAATACAATAGATAAAAAAAAAAATAATAATAATAGAATAAGAGTCACTAATACTTATGTTGAGAGAGAGAGAGAGAGAGAGAGAGAGAGAGAGAGAGAGAGAGAGAGAGAGAGAGAGAGAGAGAGAGAGAGAGAATTAGCGTGACTGGTTTTAAATAATAATAACTAGTGTATGTATATAGACTTTGTTCTCGTTAAAGGGAATATTATTATTTTGTTTGTTATCATGAACACCACCAATTGAATATACAACGATATAATATGATTAATCGAAATAATAAAATAAAAAAAAAATCACCGTGTATCGTTTTTGTCACGCTGGTTTCTGTGTGTTGTGTGTCGGTATCATCTACATCACTATATACGAATGTATTCTATGACTTATCGTCGATGGAACTGGGTAATGGCCTTTTCTTAAGTATTCCAAGGTCCTGGGCATTCTCCAAAAATGTTTTATGTTGAGCTACAAGAAGAGGATTAACAGTTTGTACGTCTTTCTTCAACTCCTCGAGGTCTCTTTTAAGTTTGGCTCGCCTATTTTGGAACCACGTTATCACCTGAGCGTTACTTAAACCCAATTGAGCGGCTATTTCATCCCGATCCGCCGGACTCAAGTACTTTTGATAGAGAAAACGTTTCTCTAGTTCAAATATCTGCTGATTTGTGAAGGCCGTCCGACTTTTGCGCTTCTTCTTCGGCTGCTGTCTATTGTTGAACAGATTCAGGTGATTCGCTTGCTCTGAAACCATTAAAATAAATCAAATAAATATTTTACCGACAGCATTTAATACTATAAATAATATTATTAACATCAGTAATAGTTGTTGTGCAATAAAAGTCACAAAATATATATTTATATTTATATGTAATGCCCTTTCGTTCCACACCAAACGTATATATATATATACAATAAAAATTTCAAAGACACATGCCGCGGCATCGGCATCATCAACCACCGACCATCAACTTTAACCAACTCTTTTCTACTCTCCTCTCATATAAATTGTACTGTTTAATTTTTAAAATATTTGCAAATCGTCAGTTACAACTATGTTATATAACATACAACACTGTTGCAGTCATAATAATGACGATAATGATAATGACGATGATTGGTATACAACAACTTAACTTAACGTAACTCTGTTGGAGTTTTAAGTACGGAAGGTCAAAGCTGTGAGCTCAGAGCTGCAAGTTTTACCAGTTATTAGTTACCAGTTGCTAGAAACAGTCCAGAAAAGTGTCTATTTCACCCGCGATTCAACTATATGTACTGTGAGACGGATGAGAAGGATCAAAGGCCACCGCCGTCGGTCACACCTGCGTAACCCAAGTACAATCCTCTCCAAAAATTCAATCTAATATTAAGCTAATGTCCCACGAAATCAACCTTTCTCTCATCATCATCAGCCTCTTCACCATATTTATCATAATGATAATAAATACAAATCCCGATGACGCAGCCTCATCTTAAACTAGTTTATTTCCCTTTTTTTTTGTATTCTATTATCCCTCCCATACTGTTTTATAACATGATTTAATTCGACATAGAGCGGTAGTCATGGAAATTTTTTTTTATTAAAAAAAAAAAAAAAAAAAAAAAAAAAAAAAAAATTTTTTTGCGGTATTTGATAAAATTTTCATTGAATAAAAGACAACTATAACTATCGAGAGATGTATAGTATGCATTAATAATTGGTAAGATTTTTTTGTATAATGCAGTATCATATTATTATACTAGTTAATAACGATGACCGGATAATGAGGTTATAATGAGTAAGCAGAAAAATGTCACCAGCAATGTATATGCAATAACCTAGTAAAGGGATCGACAAAGTAAGGACAGTGATACCGAACACGGAAAAACTTAATCTCCATCACTAATTATAATCTTTAATATCCAGCATTATTTTTTTTTCTTAAGTTTTATTGAACTATTGTTACAGGTGAAAACGCAACAGGATTAAATAACTATCAGCATTAGCTACAAGTTACAAAAGAAAATATAGTTAAAATGTTATATTATAGAGGAAAAAAAGGAAAAAGAGGAAAAAGAGGAGCTGAGAAGCGACTTATTGGCTACTACAGCCTACGGTGATGATTAATGTAAGGAATAATATGCAGCAAGTACAGCGCAGGACATCATTAAACACTATATTCTTCATTTTGAGCTCTATTCTGTATTTAAGAAAAGAGTAAGAAAAATAAAGAAGTGAATAACAGATAGGAGATGAGAATATGAGGAGATGAGACAGAGAGGCGCTGAGATATTAGTTTCTGCGGTCGACTCTCTGTCGAGATTTAATTCGTTTGATGTTCACGAATTTACCGCTCTCTGGCGCATCATTCCATAACTCCGTAGCACTACTCTTTTATTTCCTTTTATTTCCTCTTTTTCTCATCCACACTTGTTAATCTTCTGTTCATCACGTTAAATACTAATTCCATTAAAATACTGTATACATTTTTTTAATACCTTTCATCTTATATTGATTAAAAAAAAAAAAAAAAAAAAAAAAAAAAAAAAAAAACTCATGAAATAAAATTATTTAACTAACTTTACAATAATTAACAATTTTTATTTTTGATACGATAATACGGTGCATATATATAGTTTGTCCTCTAGCAGTCCCCATATATCAATAATTATTATTTTTTTTTATTTCAATTGGTTAGTTGCATTATCATAATAATTTACTAACGGATTTCTCGTTAGTTTTCTTCGGTCTTTTGATCTCGTGTAATCGCTCAATAGTGCGCGACCACAAGAAAATATAATCGGTCATAACTTATATCATCCATATATACGTTAAAGTAACGGACTAAACGTATTTAAGCCTCTCATCACCGATGCATAACTTTTACCACTGTAAAATACATCATACATAGCTAAATAGAATTTATTTTTTTTTTAAGTGTACCGTGACAACTAAAAAAATGATTAACTAGATCTGTATTATTAAACAAAGTTTAAATTAGATATAATGATTATCGTGGTATTTGTCAGTGTGTCAGTCAGACAGCACACATGTTAATAAAAAATCAATGTCAGTCAGTAAAGTCCTTCCAGTAATATAAGTGTGGTCGGAGAAAATAAAAGAGGAAAGAAAAAAGATCCATTTGTCTCTTTAAAACTCTGCTGGTGAAGGTTGATACAACATGGACAAAAATTGGGAGTATCCACTATAAGTATAATAACTATCTGGATGAGAGTCGAAATAATCCCAAGAGACAAGAGATATTATGTCCCGTCTACTAATTTAAAGTTCGGAATCAACAAACGGGGTTTAGCCACATGTCAACGATTTATTTTCTGCCGGGCCACAAATCGTTTAGCGGGTAATTTTGAAATTAGAACACTTATTTAGTCGTTTAGCCTTGCGGGCATACCAAGGCAGAGATTTATTGTCATGATTTGCGCCAGACGACGATTCTACTATAACGTCTTTATAATAACTTTATAACTTTATTATTCTATTATAATAATACAAATAAAAATAACGACAACATTTGTTTAATCATCAACTAGTCTTGTTCAAACTTTATTTGATTATTATAGGTATATCTTGGGTTATTTTAGTTTTTAACTGAGTAGAGTTCTATGACAATCAATACGTAGTAATAAACTAGACTATAATGTTATGGATACCTTTTTGAGTGTATAATAAAAAAAAAAAAAAAAAAAAAAAAGAACTTAACCCCTTGTATATTATCTCGGTCGATATATGTATATTTGTAATACTCTGTCGTCTATACATATACTGTAAATACCTTTACAGTATAAAGCAATGGGTTACTTCTATATAAAACAAATTTATGTAAAATAACTCTCTGTTTGATTTTTAAAAAATATTGTTGAGTTGAGGATAAAAATAAAAATAAAAATAAAAATAAAATAAACTTACAAGACCTACCGCGTGTACGATTATGAAATAAATTGAAATAAATATGTTAATTGCATTAAATCATTGGAGATTGTTAAAAAAAGTTAACAGAATGTCAGAGATAAATACAAGTTATTCTTATCAGTACGGTGAATTGAATTAAACTGGGGCGAGAGGCAGGAAGCGGATTTGGCGGCCATTTCGAACAAGATTCGTCTTCATTAAGAGTTGCCGTGACGCGCCAGAAAGAAGTTCGAGTGTACCACCTGGCTCATCGTATTATATTATATATTATATTATATTATATTATATGTGTATATAACTCTCAACACATATACGAATAACCTGGGTAATGGGTATAGAGTATAGATTATAAAGGTGCCGAGGTAACTGATGAAAAATATACCAAGACGATTACTACGAGCAGGTACTACCACTCAAATGGGTGGTCTTTGTCGCTTACTTAGCACCAAAGAAATCTCTAAGTCTCTCACTCAACTCCTGAATATACACATACACATATATTTCAAATGAATTTTCCCAAATACCTCGACCACAAAGATACATTGATTTAAAACCCAAAGAGGATAATATAATATAACACGACGTTTATCATACAAAACACACATATATATATATATATATATATATATATATATATATATATATATATATATATATATATATATATATATAAGGGTGGGTCAAAAAAATCGAATAATTTATTTTTGATTTTATACTCTGAAAAATAGGTTCGTAGACACCTAAAAAGAATTCTCTCCAAGTATAAGCTCTTAATTATAACGGGAAGGTCCTCCGCTTTGCGGGTTTCTATTTTTTTCGAATAATCAGATAAAAAAATTTATATCTCGCTTCCAACTGCTTGGAAAAATATTCCGTGGCATAGATTTTGTGAGAAATTGAATGCTTTACAAAAAGGTCTCTTATGACTTTTTCAAAAACTCAACCGATTAAAAGATATTCATAGTTGAAGTTTGGCTATTTTAAGGAAAATATTCGTTTTTATTATGAATTTTATAAGTCGATGAAAAAAATTATTTCGGATTGCGGAACTCATGATTTTGTAGGAAATTTACTGCTCTACAAAAATGGTCTCTTATGATTTTTTGATTAAGTGAAGCCGTTACGAGATATTCATCGTCAAACATTAACGAATATCAATATTTCCAGTTTTTGATCAATAATTCGATAAATTTTAATTTAAACTATGAGTTTCAGGAAAATTTACATAAATTTGAGTTTCGATCGATAAAGAAATGTTATAAACAATTTTTTTAATATTGTTTTCAGTCTTGAGCTTGTTTGATTGCATTAAAACAAGAAATTAGAGCATTTTTTTCGACATATAGCCAATGATTAGTTTAATTTGAAGTGAATGACATATTTCTTTGTCAAATTTAATATGAAAAGTATTGAATCAAGTGAGAAACAACCAGTATTTAACTTTTTTATAGATAAATTTTTTATTGAATTATCAATTGCAATATAATTGTCTATATTTTTAACATAACAGTACGCTATTACTATAAATAATTTCTCTTATTACAATTTGGGAATGTTTTTGATGTTCTTTGACAACTTGCAATAAGTACTGGAATTGTTCTTCATTTTTGTCAAGCATTGATTATATTCACTGACTAATGCAACAGCTCGCTCTGCTGAATCATTGACAACTTTTAGTTGTTGAAAGTATTCTTTATTTTCGAGATAACTCTCATTAGTAGGCCATAATTCAACATCGACATCAAGAAATTCATACGGTAGATCGAAGATTTTGAAAAGATTTAATGACTTTTTAGACACAAAGTCACTCAGAGTTCTCTGCGCCAATGAATTCAAATCTTTTTAGCAATTACAAATCTTTTAGCTTTAGAATCTGTACCTTCACGAGTATTAACAGCTTCAACAATACTTTTTTTACTTCTAATGGAACGCCATCGTCAAACAGTGATAAAATGGCAAGTTCATCGCTCAAATACCATAAGTGCGAAATCATTTTTTCACACGTAGCTGAAGAAATCAAAGGATTGATATGTTTGTACTCCAATAAATTTTTCATAAACTGCAAGTCATGATAAGCAGCAGTTGTTGCAGAAGTTGATGAAAACCAAGCTTTTAAATACAATGTGACTATAAAAATACAGAAATGACGAAGACCATGCAATTCTTTCTGAGAGAGTTTGATTTCATCTCTGAATAGATACATTTTCAAACTATAAATGGCCTTAGCCATCCATCTAGCATGATGAACAGCACCAGGACGTTTGAAAGAAATCTTTTCTTGAGGCATTTCTCCAAGGAAAATCAATGATAATTCCAATAATTCTTTATCTAACTTATTATAACATTTCTTTATCGATCGAAACTCAAATTTATGTAAATTTTCCTGAAACTCATAGTTTAAATTAAAATTTATCGAATTATTGATCAAAAACTGGAAATATTGATATTCGTTAATGTTTGACGATGAATATCTCGTAACGGCTTCACTTAATCAAAAAATCATAAGAGACCATTTTTGTAGAGCAGTAAATTTCCTACAAAATCATGAGTTCCGCAATCCGAAATAATTTATTTTCATCGACTTATAAAATTCATAATAAAAACGAATATTTTCCTTAAAATAGCCAAACTTCAACTATGAATATCTTTTAATCGGTTGAGTTTTTGAAAAAGTCATAAGAGACCTTTTTGTAAAGCATTCAATTTCTCACAAAATCTATGCCACGGAATATTTTTCCAAGCAGTTGGAAGCGAGATATAAATTTTTTTATCTGATTATTCGAAAAAAATAGAAACCCGCAAAGCGGAGGACCTTCCCGTTATAATTAAGAGCTTATACTTGGAGAGAATTCTTTTTAGGTGTCTACGAACCTATTTTTCAGAGTATAAAATCAAAAATAAATTATTCGATTTTTTTGACCCACCCTAATATATATATATATATATATATATATATATATATATATATATATATATATATATATATATAGATAATAACCCGCCTGACAGAAACATTCATTCACACCTCAGATTAACAACTTATATCCATAATATACAACAATAATAACGTTACTTTTTTTTACATTACTTATAAATATTTAATATTTCCGGGCTTTTTTATTTTTTTTGTTTATCCAGTTTAATTATCAATAAAATTTTAATTTAAAAATATTCTTATAATTTTTTATAGCTTTAATTTTAATTTAGTAGACAGATTTTTCTCATCACCTCACATTTGTTGTGTCACACGTTCAGAGTAATACAAGATATTATATTTATAAGCCACCCGGAATCACATCAACGACAATATATATTTTTCTGCTCCATTTCAAGAGAGACCAAAAAATAAATCGAAAAAAAAATGACACGAAGACGGATTGTTTAGAACAAAGAAAAAGCCAGTCAACAAGTGAGTTGGCAAAACATAAATAAAAAAATGAAACCCAAAATTCGGAAACTCCACTTCCCAAATTGCTTGGTAGTAGAGAGAGAGAGAGAGAGAGAGAGAGAGAGAGAGAGAGAGAGAGAGAGAGAGAGAGAGAGAGAGAGAGAGAGAGAGAGAGAGAGAGAGAGAGAGAGAGAGAGAGAGAGAGAGAGCGGGGGCTCTTCTCTAATGACAAGGCTACTGCTCTAATACCCGATGGAAACAAAAGGCGTCATAATAACTATCGATATTGGTAGAGAGATAAAAAGATAGTAAAAAATAATGGTTAAGATAATTCTTAAATTACATGGGATAAGTTTAAGAACATTGAAAGGTGAAATATAAATGCACCTGTGCCGGTATTCCTAATTTTTGATGCTCCACCGCCCATAGATAATAATAATTCCAGACCTTTACTTAACTAAATCTCTAAACAAAAGATACTCCTGGTGTAGACCCTTAAATTTTGAGATTAGTAATTGGAATTAGTGTGACGATATACGAATTAATAACGCAAGCTGTTACTTTTGTCTGCAGCCATAATATTTCTTTTTTTTTCTTATTTCTTTAAACTGGGTGGAAGTTGGAAGCATCCAACATAGATAGACTTATTTAAATAGCAACTGACACAAGTGTGGATCTCTGAGCTGAGCGAGGTACACGTGCGTGTACCAATTTATGCTTTAAGTGAGGAACGTTTTGCATCCACCAACTAATTCTCGTGTGCTTATTTCTTTCCTTTTACTCATTACAGCAGTTACAGAAGTAACAGCAGTAACAGACGCTCAATTACTCTTTGAGGATCGTGTTATTTTTCAGTTAAAAAAACCAATAAATCCACTGTGCAGCTAATTCTTCATCTTTATTTTATTATCATCATCATCATCATCAACACTGTGGATATGACATTTTTAACTAATCACACCGACAAATTAATTATAATAAAAAGAATAATATTTATTCACGTGAGATTTTATAGGGTGCAGCTGTATAAACAATATCAGGTTTTAATAATGAAAATAGCCTGTACTAACAAAGTGACATGATTTTACGTCTGATTGAACGTCTATACCTCTTTACTAGCTTACTGTATTTTCACACTTATTGTGTTTTGTTGAGTATAGGTATTTGTGTTAGAATTTAACTTTGATGTGTGGATTGAGTGCATGCGGATATATACTGCTTCAATATAATATTTATTATTCGCATTCAGTTAGCTTCCCAAGGTGTGTATATATCTATTAACTACGTTATAATAATAATACAATAAATGCTGTGGATCATTATTATATACCTAAAGCCGTACAATATATACATGTACATATACGTATTACAATTCATAATCTACAATAATATACAAAGTCCAATATCAATAAAATGTTAAAGTTTTATAAAACGATGATAGCACCTGGTGTCGCTCATTTTACATCTATTATTTCTATTGGATCTATTAATGCAGTAAGAACCCTACGTGACTGGCTGACTGGCTGACTGGCTGACTTGCTGACTGGCCAATCAGAGATACTCCGGCACCCGGTACCTCAACATTAATTTGTATTTAAATTTTGATACAAGGAAAATTGAATGGCCGTGAGAAATAATTAACAACAAATTACCTTCGCCTTATGTGTTATAGACAAACTATTCTCCAATGTATGGTTTAATTAAATATTATATCATAATAATATACGGATAAAGTGTTTAACTATTGGGGGGTGTCACTTGGTCGATGATGGTAGTTGTAGTAGTAGCTGCCTATTATTTATTTTTTTTTATTTTTTAGGTATTTTTTATTGGCTATAAAATACACCGCGGTGTGAGTTAAGCTAGGTAAAGTGTAAAGAGAATTAATGAAAATAAATAAATCATCGAGGTGAGAGAGGATAGGCGAAGAAAAAAAAATATTAAAAAAACAATAATAGTAGAACAAATGATTGAGCTGGTAATAGGTATTGTTGCCACCTGTGATTCAAGCATGACGAAATAATTCCCGGTCTTCCGTAAGATTAATCTGTAGTCGCGCATATAATTGAAATTAGTATATATATATATATATATATATATATATATATATATATATATATATATATATATATATATATAGATAGATAGTTAGATAGATAGATAGATAGCGGGTAGCGGGTAGCGCAGATGCAGAGGAGAGAAAATCCATGACAAATAGAAAAATAAGGGAACGATATAAATCCCGGTGAAACAACTTATCACTTGATTGAACATCTCATTTTATTACACAATTACTAATAATGTATTTACTATTGTTAATTAGATTTGCTCACAAAAAAACAACAACAATAAAAAAAATTATAATCTGTGATAATCGAGTATAAAAGAGTGTAAACATCTCAATCGTTTTATATAATTAATGAATGTTGTTGTTTTTATTATTTTATTATTATGCCATAGACAGTATAGTTTTTTTTTTTTTTTTTTTAATTTAAGAGGGTGACTTTTAAACGTACATGTATTATTTTTGTCTGGAACGAATCAAGTAATCTTCCAAGGGGGGAGATGCGCTCATCATCGATTAAGATACAATAATATCTATCAGGTGTCAATTTCCAAATGACTGATCACCCTATAGGGTATATATACTCACACCCGCGTCTAATTCTTTATTTTTTAATTTTTTTTTTTTCTTCGAATAATCACAAATTTGTTAATTTTATTTATTTATATTTGATTTAATACGACGAAAGAATAATTAATATATACATTATATAGTTTTATTTAAAGTTTACGAGGGGGCGACAGAATTTGAGATTACAAATCTGTCGTCAGACTGGAGAATGTGGCAAACGGTTTAATTTCAACGGGCTCGCAAGGAATTTTAGTTGAAATAGTCGCGAAAGGTCGTACGCGTATCACGCGTGTATTTACGCGTGCTCCCGTATTACAATGTGTGTATTATTTACTATCATTATCATGAGAATAGCTCCTGTCAAACTTGTCAAATTTATGTACTCTTGGTCATTAATTATATATACATATATATGTTACTCACCGATAATTAACTGAAATACTATGCAAGTTATATATATATATATATATATATATATATATATATATATATATATATATATATATATATATATATATTTAATGACTTTATTACAAATAACAATAGTTGAATATGTTTTTTTATTATTATTGGGACGATACTCTATAATATATCATGTGGTATTTATATCTTTTTACACCGCGTTTAACAAAAAAAAAAGTTAATTATAATTATGGTACTTGAAAATACTAACCAGATGGCGTACAAAAGATAACTATAGTTCAAAAGTACCGCTCAAAGGACTGTCGCTTATGATTCAATGCAGAACACTTTCTTATTTACTCTTTTTTTTTTTTTTCCATTATATATACACTAAATATTGTTATTTTAATACAATGTACTGTAAATTTTTTAAATTTATTTATCTCAATTCAAGGAATAATTAGTTATGCCGACATTAATAAAAATAAATAAAAAATACGTCGCGGGGGATGCAGGTGTTTTTTTAAAATATTTTTTAGTTTTTATGTAATAAAAATAGGGCGGCGGCTTATTGTATTCAAGCTGTTTAAAATTAAAAAGTAAATCGATTGTAAAGCAGAACCAACCAACGAATTATTCCGAATTATACAGACAGATAGATAGATCCTTAAACCTATATAATATATCCTCTATCCACTAAATTTACGAAGCTCGGTTAGTGTATGCTTTACACCCTTGGATAATATCTATTATCCCCTTCTTCTATCCCTACTTCGTATACAATATATATAACACTCGCGCGCGCGCGCGCGCGCGCGTGTGTGTGTGTGTGTGTGTGTGTGTGTGTGACTCTTGACAATGGGGCGTGATTTTAGGGTGACAAAAACAATTTGTTCTGTTCTCTGTAGGCTCTAATGATATCAATCATTGACTAAAACTACAATTCATAGTAGTTAAAAGTTATTTATACTGGGAATTATTAAATAAATAAATTGAAGATATAAAAAATTTTATTATTCAAAGTGTATTAAAAGTTTAAACTACGAGAAAAACTTAATAAAAACAATTATGATGATGATAATAACTGTGTAGACAAGAGCAAGAGAGTCTGTTTAATTATTTCTTGAGAATTTAACAATTTTCCGTTTTATTGCATTTATATAGCGAACATAGACATGTTATAGCGGGAGTTTCGCGGTCGATAAACGGATAGTCTCCTCAAGTATCAACGGAGCAACGTGCAAGGAGAAGAGAGATTATTCGTTCCGGTGAAAATGTGCATCAGCGGTGGGTGAAATTTGTCTCAATATGCTGTGGATGGGGGTTTGGATTTAACAATAAACTGCTATCACACTCTATACCCTTAACTGGTGAACCCTCTATTAGTCTTGTGCTGAATAAAAGCTCGACTGGTGAGAAAAGAGAAAACACAAACATGATGACAACAATGTGCCTTGGACACAGAATAGCCCGTTAAATAAATGGAGCAATTTATGAAGACCTAGGTTCGATGGTTGGTGTTAAAGTTTGGAGTAGTTGGGTTCCTTATTTTTCTCCGATCCTCCCTTTCAGCTTGGAATATTGCTTTTGCTACTCCTATTACGGATTTTATTCGCGGTAAATAAAGTCCTAGGTATGTCGACACGTTTATACATTATTATATTTGCCAAAGATATAACAGCAGCAGATATTAGGGTGAGGGCAACATACTATCAAAAAAGAACAAGGGTTTTGAACAGCGGAATTTGAATTTTTTTTTTTTTTTTTTTTTTTATCCTCGATTAACTGATGCGATTACGTCAATTGACGCGGAAAAATAATTATCATAGTTTCAGTGTTAAATTTATTGTCACTCAAAAAGATTGCCACACGGTTAGTAATGATTAAGGTTAATAAGACATACTGAGTGAATTATTGTAGCATCAGATGATAAGGATGAAAAGTTTTTAAAATTTTAATTCTCTGTCTCATCTATCCAATTTAAAGTTTAGCTGTTTAAAAGTTATTCTTTATGCCTGTTGGCTGTTACAGTGTTTTAGTCTATAGATTATACAATGTTCTTATATCCTTCCCTCTGCCTATTATATAACCTTAATACTGATGGTATAGAGTAAGTATAGTTATACAAGTACCAAATACCAAGTGTGTATATATATATATATATATATATATATATATATATATATATATATATATATATATATATATATATAGGTGTTCTTTTTTTTCTTAGCATCACACACCCCCAGTTAAAAGCATCAGCAGGGATAGAGGAGAAAGAGATTGGTGATCTTTGTCGTGGAGATCGTAAAGTCTCGGTGGGTCTTTTGGCGTTTATCATTTGTCACCTCGTAGCTCGCTCACCGCGTTTTCCCATTTTCCGACCGATTTGCCCTGGCATTCCCGAGTTAACTTTTCATCAGGAGCCAGGAAACCTTGATATGTCGTGTCGTGTATCAACGACTCATGCAAGGCTATGGGTTAGTATCACCTATATATAAACCAAAGTAGCGTGATGCTCATTTTCCACGCGCAGGTCTTTCACCCACGACCCAACAAACAACAAACAACCACCACCACTAGATATATACATATAGTACTATTTAGTAGAGTAACCATTACTGAATATGTAGATATATGTTAAACACACACACACACACATTAAATGGATCGATATACATTTGTATAGGTGGTATAGTGATAGGTTGTCACGTTAGTAACAGAGTATATGGCCTGTTCTCTGTTGCTTGCTCGAGTAGTTGGCTTGCGTTGTCACGTTAACGAATAAGCCGGAAGTCTTTGGTCGTTTTCGACGTCAGGATTAATGACAGAATACAGTGTATAGTCCCACCATAACCATTACAATCATTAAAATCATTACACCTATTTCAGAAACGTAAATCTTTTAACTACTACAAGATAAAATAATATATGTCATATGTCGCATTACACTAATAAATATATTAACTATCATTGTCATCCGACACTACAACTAATAGTAATTGTTATTGAAGACCAAAATTACACTGAATTCGATTGATTATCATACAAGTTGTACAATAAAATATTAATATTAATAATAATAATAATAATAATAATAATAGTATTAAAAATGCAGCACCAGAAAGAACATAGTCTATGTATAATAATAAATATAATTTGAAAATGAATATCGAAAGAACACGCCAAGGGTAACTAACGATCGGATTTATAGATGGAGTGTGTATAATATATATATATATATATATATATATATATATATATATATATATATATATATAATATACGTATATACTTGTTAGTATTGGTTTCTCTATGCTGCAGACTGCACGATGCTTTTGATATAATGAGGATCGTGTGTGTGGCGTATATAGTTGTATGCCAAACTGAGCTTTACTACTAAATTCTCTTACTCTCTTATCGTGATGGTCTTCCTCTTCCTTGCTCGTTCAGTTACGATCATCGAGGTATAATACTCCTATTGGTAATATACTCGATAGCACATCCACCAGCAAGCTGTTTGTGTTTTTGGTCTTATTCCAATTTGAGAGATGGATAATATGGGGTGAAATATGATCCATACTGCTGATACCCGTTACTGCTGATTACGGATTGCTCCATAACTCTATATCTCTATATCTCGTCGTTGGATATTCATGTAGACCTAAAATATCTACATAGATTTTTCGTTAACATGATATCATAATACCATGATAATGCTGACCGAATCTCGTTAACCTTCTCATTTTCTCATTAGTTCAATTATACATACAATATATTATCTATGATTGACATTTAATAATAAATAAATAAATTAATTAATTAAATCTTTTGACGTAGATAGTTTGGGTAAATTATAGAATAACTGGTCGCCGGTCGTTTACCAGTAAAATTATTATAAAATAATAATATCACCAGATAAACTAAGGAGAAGGGAAACTTGAGAGGTTGAACAGTTAACGACGCGGGTTAACCAGCCTGCTCTCATCTGTTCAGCACAACATCAACAGCAATGGCAATAGCAAACCATCAGCATCATCATCATCATCATCATCATCATCATCATCATCATCATCATCATCATCATCATCATCATCATCATCATCAGCCAAGCTAAGCCGGACTTGGCACGGGCCTCTTTCACTCACAATCACTCCTGTCCAACTCAAGCTCTATACTTTCTCTCTCTATACTTTTTTGTTTCATCATTATCGTTACGTTGTTATTGTCTCTTTACTGTCATTTCACATTTTATTATTTGTTATTTATTGTTTGACACCTTTTCATTCGTTAATTTCAACTATTTACACACAAAAACTATTTTAAAGTTTATATATTCATTCAAAGTATGATGATCCAATTAATCTTGATAAAATCAAATACTCGCTTCCTCCTTATCGCTTCACCGAACACACACTATTTGACTAATTATAATCATGAAATATTAAATGACGTTGGTACAAAAATAAAATTATTCTCGATAATAAAAATTATATTAAACTTTCAAGAATCAAGAAATTGTTGAAAAATATTTAAATAACTGTAAAAAAAAAAATGTTTACCCAACGAAAATAATTAACAATAATGATAATGTAGTGTTTTATGGCTTTTTTAATATAATTATACCTACATTTACATTTAAATACTCGTAAAAATATTAATTAGCATAATTTTATTACAGTGATGATAAGAATTTGTACTTGTAATTCACCTGTTTCATTACAATGTATATTTATATTTATATATAAAATATAAAATATAATATACAATATACACGAGAGGTGTATATTGAGAATATACAAATGTGTGAATATATCCTGACGGTAATAACAAACAAAAAAAAAAAAAAAAAAATTAAAATTAAAAAAAAAAAAAAAAAAAAAAAAAAGTGTTACAAGTGTCTTCATTTTTGTGAACACGCACACGCCGTGGTATTACTCACCAACCTAACACACACACACACACACACACACACACACACACACACACATATATATATATATATATATATATATATATATATATATATATATATATATATATATATATATATTCTGATGGGTATATTATATGCTTTAAGAGTTTTTCTTTTACTGTCAGCAATTAGCACCATCTAAAAGCTCAGCCGGTGCTTGTGTTGTTAGTTGTTACTGGTGATGGTGCCGGTGTGTGATGTCTGATGTCTGACGTGTATACATAGACACACTCGTGGTGTGGCCTACTACTTAATTCTCAACATATACATCCATATATTATTATTGTTGATTTGCATGTAACAAGTCAGTGTCGGTGTGGTAAGAGAATAATCGGCATTATCCCTATACATATAGTATTCTATCCCTGATTCTCATCTGAATCTTTAATGCTTAATAATGCTTAATGCTCATTGAAATTTATGCGTTTTGTTTAATTGTTATTTTATTTATTTTTTCATTACTCTGTAAATTATTTAAAAAAAAAAAAAAAAAAAAAAAAAAAAAAACAATAAGATAATAAGATAATAAATAAATAAAAATAAGTATTATTTGAGATAAAAATAAAGGCGACAAAGACAACCACCAAGAGAGCTATTACCAAATAATCCTTATCAAATTTATTTCTATTTGTCTTAAAGTCTTGAAAGGGGCAGGGGAGATGGAAGCCCCTCCCGGAATTATTGCTCTTGGTCTGTTGATAACTTATTGCCGTCAAATAAAAGACCGTAATGATACATATAAGATATAATGTAGCATACCATTTAACATCGTTCCCTTTTATTTGGTTATGCACTACACGGGAGTTATTTCGAAACTGCCTGTGGTCGTCTTTTCAACTACTACCACCGCCGATGATACTTTTCATCGTACCGTGTCGTCTTGTGTCGTCTTGTGTCGTCTCGTGTCGTGATTGAGAAAGGTATTAATGCCCAGTTAAACGAGAGAAGGAACAAGGACCGAGTTGTGCTGGAGCAAAAAAAAAATAACCATCCCGTATCCCGATTGGAGAGACACACAGACTACCATCGAGAAGCAGATCATGGACAAAGTGAGACCGATTGCTCCTATAAATCTTCCTTCACCATCCAATATAAATCCGACGGTCCGTGTTACTCAACATAAATACGACTTAGTGAGCTCTCCTAAGATTTACAACAAATTGAGAATTATTTCCCGCAATAGGTACACTTCTACCACCACTATCATCATCATCATTATCAGCCAATGCATTTCCATCACTCGCTTTTCGAATAAAACTCTTGGATTTATTTCCTTTTGACAAATTATATCAATAAACTTTTTTTTTTTTTCTTTAAATTCGGATTAAATTAAGCTTATTTAAAAGTTAAAGTAAAAAGTTTTGCAATAAAACTGATCGCTGTCATCATTATTATTGTTTAAAACTTTAAAAATGATTGCAAAAAGTTTTGATATATATATATATATATATATATTTTTTATATATTGATTGATGGGAGTTTATAACGATGATGAGTTGACGTTGCAATTATTGTTTTTACTTTAAAGGACATTAGGGATAATTTTTGGTGAAACGTATATAATAAATATAACAAGGGTCTTATTGACATGTGTCTACGGTTTATGTGTGTCTGTGTGTGAGTAGTATACGAATAAAAGTTTGAGACGGGTCACTTTTGAACAGCGGGAGCCCAAGTTGTATATATCGAGTAAAAACTCTGTTTTTTTTTTTTCTCCTTTTTTTCCAGGTTTTTTTAAGGCCACTGGTACGTTATTTTACGAGTGATGTTTTGTTTATACGGTAAAATGTCACAACATCTCGAGCGAAGTGTGCCCAACTAAACTAGACCCGCTTTATATATATATATATATATATATATATATCTACCTACTTGTATACTTATTTCCTTCTATCTCGGTATTAGTTATATTATTTTGTAAAGCTTTTTTTTGCTGTCCCATATTTTACAGAGTGTTTTTCAGATAAATACCGATACGAGTGTCAGTTTAATACTGGTAATACTTGAAATATATAGATAGAAAAGGATACAAACCCGGAAAGTAAAATCGAGTTAAGTAGTTGTTTTTTGGTGAATGTTATGGAGCGAGACGTGTGCCCGCTTTCATAAATTCCATCGACAATTAGTTGTTTTAATTCTATTAAATTAAAAAATAATAAAATAAATGTTAAATGGTATTGTAATTTATCGATTGATTTTGATGGGATTTGTATCTGTATGAAGGATAAGGATAAGGATAATATTTTCTCAAGTGAATATTATCATTACCAAAGAATAAAAGAAGATGCCGACAGAGCTGCGGTATTAGGATATAGGGAGCACAGTAATCAAAAGTAAATTGCAAGTACGTGAGGCTACTGTGTGCCATCAGCTCAGCTACCTAATCTAATTTGAATCTCAATTCCCCTTCTACTTACAGATCAGATATCTACCAGTCTCTACCGATAATCGAACACGTATTGAATAATATTTTGCGCATTATTCCATTCAATATTATTGACGGTAATTCGATTGCAATTCGATGGCATAATCGAAAATAAAAATATACATACAACAAATGAGTTGTATATTATCTTTTCTCATCGAGTAGCTTATATACATATCCGTACCGTAATACATATACATTAATACATTTATAGATTTTTATACATCTCATTACCAAGTATATTATTTTATTTAAACGATAAATCTCAATGCTATAACTTTGACAATTACTTTTTTACAACAATGTTACATTTAGTTTGAATTATTATTAAAAAAAAATTTATTATTTTTTATAAATAAGAGACCTTTTAAAATCACGGTACAATAAACACGCGATTTTATTATTTTTTTATGCTTATGTGTACAATTATTATTTTGTCACGCAATTGATTAATTAATCCGAGGTTCATTATCATTCATTTATCTATGTACATCTTAAATTTATAAATATAAATTGGACTATGTTGCGTTTTTGACATTGTCAATTTTTTATATATTGTTGCACACTTGACTGAATTTTTTTTTCTACTTTTATATTTTTGTTCGTTCATAAGACAGTATGTTTGATATGCCGTTTTACATACGTTACGTCTTGTGCAATCTTGATGCAAGCGTGGAGAACCGGATCCTCATAATGGAGTGCAGCAGACGCCGTCGCCTCATTCACGCAATGTCGAACCAATACCTATACGGAAGCCCTCGAATTTTCTCTTGTCGATATATATTCCTCGGAAGTTTTTAAAAAAATATTTAAAATACGCGTTTCTGTCAAATTTATATCACGCTATATGTTAAAATATCGAACATATGCGTAACGTAATATTATATATGAGTAATAAATTATTCCAATAAATGTGTTATGTGTATTGATGTTCTTTATGATTTTACCGTGTCTATTATCTACTTTTTCTCAAGTTTGAATTGATTTTTTAAATCTTTTTTTCTAGTTATTAATAATGTGGAGTTGTTTTTCTCATATATAAAACTCATAAATGATGTACGTATTATAATTTTTTATTAGTTTAATAAATGGGTACAATGCACTGATATTATTAGACTCTGCTTATATACCGGTATAAAATCGTTATAATTAACTCATCATACACAAACACTTATACAGGCATATTTGTATAAAGCAAGAGATATTCTCGGTAACTTTTATATTACCCGGTATATCTCTTTCAGTGAATATTAATATATGTAAAGTGTTGATATAGCAAATAATCAATTATATAAATAATAATAGTACATCAATCACAGGTAGATGATTCGCTAACTTTTTATACTTAATTTTCTATTGAGTTATTTATTATTTAATTATTAATCTTCACGTATATATATATATATATATATATATATATATATATATATATATATATATATATATATATATATATAATTACTTATCGATCTTGTTGTTTGTTAAATAATTGATACCTTTAATAAGTATATATAATTTTGCCTAGATATACATTTATATTATATACAACCATAAATATTTAATTTAGTTTAGTTATTAAAGTGTATATATATATATATATATATATAAAGAATTATTGTTGTACATTACAATTGTGAAAGTTGACAAACTACGACCACGATTACTTTTGAAACAAAAAAGAATAACAAGTAAATAAAAAACAAGCAAATAAATGTATCACTCCGCTCTGAATAAAGTACAACAATAAAATCAATTACAAATGTACGGTGTTTATAGTGGTCTAGCCTGTAGTGTAAATTATTAACTAAAATTTCAAGAATGTTTTTTTTTTTTTTTCTCTCCAGTAAAACTTTTGAGCGTTTTATACCCGTTGTAAATACTATTAAGTAATATTTATTGTCAATAACACAACTACAAAATAATTTGGGATGAGAATTGTAAAACTTGTATAGGGCATATCCCTAACGTAATACGGAAAAAATTTTTGTTTACCACCAAAAAGATAAAAATAAAGTGGAAACTAATGCTGAAGATATACTGTATAGTATACCAGACGTATCCCAGGTTAAAAGAATAACCGAAAATATGAAATTTTACGAGGATCATTATCCCATTCCTCAAGCCCTTAGGTACTTTTTATACGGATCAGTTAAATCCCGGGTAACACGATTGTGTGTTTAACGCAATTATTTTAAAATGTTTGTCAAAAAAAAATCCATTTTTACGAGCAAAATAGACGTTGTTATCTTTTAGTTTAAATATTATTTATTCTCTCTTTAATGGTTTTAATATTTTTTTTTTTTTCTAAATATTCTCCTATATGTATATATTTTATAATTTACAATCGTTAATGTTAACGAGGTAATAAATAAAGTATATTATTTATAAATAATAAAAATGCAGGCATATCTCATGCACTTTTAATGCATTATATATATATATATATATATATATATATATCTGTAGTGTACAATCTCTAAAGGCGTTATTATTATTTTCCATTATTATCATATATTATAGAGATAGAAGGATTACTCTTTGGCGTCTAACTATCTCACAATAATTTTCCACTATATCACAGTTAATTAGCGTTTTCATAAATTGTAAAACAGTGAATGATGTTTTAAACTGACAGGCTCTCTTTAACGCTTACGACATGCACCAACAACCAAGACTCATGTACTTTATTCAGTAACAAGAGTTATATATGCATCATCAACTATCAACCAATACAACATTTTATATTTCTGTTGCTAATACCAGTCGAAAGTATTGCTCCATTATTGTTCAAATATTATTCCAACTATTTACAAACATAAGTTCATCATTATTCACACCTATGTTTATGTAGAATGATAGTTTGTACAGTTGTTGATGTTGATAATATTTATAAAAAAAAAAAAAAATAATAGAGTATTGTTCTTACCTTGACTGTGTTCGCCAGCATCAAAAGTTTTGCTGGTCATTTGAAAAAGAGCATCCAGGGGGCTACCCTGCCCAGTATTTCTCTTCCCGTGATGACTGCTCTGACTGGCCTGCTGCTGGTGCTGCTGTTGGTGTTGATGGCTAGATTTTCTCTTAAGCTGATGCTGTATTCCAGGATGATGAATCCCCGGATGATGTAACCCATGGTGTATCGACGAGTGATGCTGGTGATGATGATGGTGCAGATGATGGTGAGCATGTGGATCAGGACTTCCCGAATCCGAAACAGAACTTCTCCCTGAAGAGGATGAACTGCTGAGAGGTGGTTCGCTCATCGAACTCGACATGGAAGCCAGGGACATGGTCATCAGCGATAAATCTCGCGGGGACGAATGAGCCAACGCATGGTGATGAGGATGGTGATGAAGATGTTGAAGCGATTGTTGTTGTTGTTGTTGTTGTTGTTGTTGTTGTTGGTGTTGTTGCTGTTGCTGTTGCTGCTGCTGCTGCTGCTGCTGCTGCTGCTGCTGCTGTTGGTGTTGGTGTTGTTCTTGAAGTTGTTGGTGTCTGTGATGATTATTTGAGGATTCAGTAGAGTCCCAAGGCCTGACAATTTTAGCTTTTGGCCGATGAGAGAGTATGTCAATAATACTGAAAGATTTGACACCGTGTTCATTGGTGTCCCGATCATCCTCGTCATCGGAGGGTTGAACAGGCTGAACCATTTTGAGTTTTTTTAGAGGCTTAAAATAGTCATCGGTCGGAGCACTTTCCGGTCTCTCGCTGTTATTATCACCGTCCTCTTCTTCTTTAAAACTGGTCCGTCTGGATGAGGACGAAATCCTTTTGGTGAGTGACGTGGTAACACTCATATTATTATAATCGTCTTCCTTCTTCAAGTAGCTTTCATCGTCGTCGGCGTAACTCCTGGGTGATGACAATCTTTCACAATATTTTTGTTCCTCGGAGGAGACAGGTGTCAACCGTTCATTCTGCTCGTCCTTTATCGGAGTCCCTGCAGAGACAACCAGAGTCATGGGGCTTGGACAACCAACTGATATTTCATCATCGTCATCAAGATCATCGCGAGGCTCTCGCGCTCTTCCTGGTGAATTTTTTAAGGGTGTTATTCTGTTTATTGGTGATCCAATACACCCAGGATTAGTGCCACTTGAAGAAGCCGTTGATGGTGACATGCTGTAGCCTTCGGTCATTTCGGTTGTGCACATGCTCACTCCGAATAATCCCGCCGGCTGATGATATATGTCTACGTTTACAAGAGTCATATAGGTGCATTCAGGTTACGTTTACCGTCGCTTACTAAGTTACGTTTCACCGCGTTATCATACAATATTTTATTGTTATAAGTTATAACTAAAACAATCTTACACTGATCAATTATATATAATTGATAAAACTTTTCAGCAACGTCACCAACAAACTTTATCATTCATTTTCATCCTCTTTTCTTTAATTTTTTTATAATATATTCATGGTAACACAATTTAGATTAACAACAACAATAACAATAAACCATTTTATAAATATAATAAGAAAAATTAACAAATAATTAGTCGAAATATTGTTTTACTCCAAAATTTATGTTTTTCATTTAAATGTAATAATACTATCAAGAAAAATGATAAATCAATAAACACAAATAAACACACACGTTACGTAATCAATAATGAATGTATCATATATCCACATATCACTTATAAAAAATAATAGAATAGAATAAATACTGTGTTGATATTGTAAGAGTGAATCACTTATCAGAGTATGAATAGATAGAGATTATTCTAAGTAATAAGTAATGAATGTGAATCCGAAAAAATAGTATCAAGCCGGTTGTTGAAGCACACACGCCAGCTCAAGCCAGTGACTCAAAACGGTTTGAACCGGTACCGCTTCCAGTGGAGTGCTTACGCCTACCCCAGCTCAAAGTATCACCGCGAGATAGAGGGGCTAGCCGGCATACATCAAATGTTTTCGCAAAGGTAAGTTCTGCCTCCTGGAGGGCGTTACTACTTTAGTAACCTCCCCTTTGTAAATCCAATACCCAACACTAACACAACTCCGACAGGAAAATGACGACACTCTTTCAACCTGATACTCTTTCTGATATTCCTGGCTTGACTGTATCGTTCAATAGCATTTTTACGAGACATAGTTACTGTCTTAAAGAACTACTAATCAAACTTTGACATATTGTAAATCCTCACTCAAGAAATCGATCGGAATCGTTATAATGATTTTTTTTTTTTTTTTTTTTTTTTTTTCACTATTACAGTATTTATAAAATCATGTAGAAATTGTTTCTTTTTATCCAAAAGTAAATTTCATACCTATTATATGTGTTATATTTTGATTTTAAAATGTCAAAAAGGCACTTTTTAAAAAATTTTGAGTTAGTGAATTTGGTATAAAATAGAGAAAAAGTAATATATAATTTGTTGTTTTGAACAATGAATAAGAGGGTGTCTGTTCAAATGATCAAAGAGTATTATAATATTATATATAGATATATAGATGAGGAGAGGGGAAAAAAATAAAAAATAAAAAATGAAAAATACGTGTGTATTATATACAGATATAAGAGATCAGTAAAAACAGTAAAACGTTTTTAGAGTCCTTTTAGCTTCAATTTAGCGTCAGTGGCTGAGAAGACGAGTGATGGTCTTTTTAAGGCCGGCGGCTTCACTATCCTAATACAAAGAGGCGCGAGTCTCGGCAAATTATTATGATACCTTGGCCACCGGATTCCGTCGGTGTGCTTTGATGCTTTGATCTTGCCGGCATTTAGCATGTATCATCCACCGATATTATTTAACCAGGTCCTACAGGTTACAGCCTCAAAAATATACAATATCCTATGTGTTCAAATTTTTAAATCTACTTATTTTGCCATATATATATATATATATATATATATATATATATATATATATATATATATATATATATATATATATAAAATCTTTTACTGCATATTTTAATGAAAATGTAAAATATTTATTGTATTAATACCCACTAGATGTCAAAATTTGGTTGATTGATGTCTAAGGAGCTGTCATAAACACTAAAATAATTTCTCAAAAATAGAATTATCTTTCTAATTTTTCTTGTAAAAACTAATGTAAATAATCATGTTTTTCTTCACGTCAAAAGGCATATATATTGAAGAATTGTTATATATTAAAATATAACAATTCTGCAGCAATATAATATAGAAAAGTATATTATTGTATTGAATATGAATGAAAAATATAACTCAAGGTTTAAAAATTATAATAGTATAATAATAGAAACTATAGTTTACGACATAGCATATTTATTACATATTGAGTGTATCACATTGAAAAAAGTTTGTTTTGATGAAAAACAACAAAGTATATTGTATGAGTTAGCCATAATGATGAATGAATGAATGAATGAATGAAGGGTATTTTTTAGTGCAGCTGCCCTACTGCACCACTGATTATCCTTTCTGGGGCGGGATTTCAAAAAATTTAAGTATATAATATACGCCACAAATTAAAAGTTGAGCTATATATACTCTTATCCGTCATCGTCCATTGAAGAGGGAAAAAAAATTAACAATTTACAGGCAAAGCATGTGAGTTGGCGGATATGCATCGGGCAATGCTCAAAAGAGAGGATGTGCGGTGAGGTGTGTGTGTGTGTGTGCAACCGCACTTATTCGACTAATTCTGAGATTTCATCCCTTTTGTTGCCAACTAAAGCTGACGTATCGGGTGCTTATATATAAAAAATTACCAAGGTTTTTTAAAATTGAAATTATCTTTTAAACATAAATAACGTTGTTTTGTATTACCCAACGGAAAAAATCTATATTTAATTTATATTATAAGAACATATTTTCTTGTTATTATTTTAAAATCAACTGAAAAGTTTTAAATACTTTTAAGGAAAAACTGAAGGATGAATTTCCCAGAGAAGAAATTAACAGGGATGAGAAATGACAGAGTGAAATGACCGGCGGTATAATCGCTCTGCCACCGTCTTGTAAGTCATAATAATCTCAGGAACATAAATCGGATTTCTTAAACTCATTATAACGATAGGACATAGGGTCTGAATTATATTGTGTACAAGATAACGAGTATTCTCTGTTGACTCTCTAGTTATATAGGTATAGTTATATCGCTATATAGGACTGAGACCAAGAATATAACTTTTCTCGAGCTAAACCACGCCTCTGAATCATTCCTATTGGCCAGAAGGTTTCCCGCCTCCAGCCTAAACGTGGAACTGGTACTTGCGATTTATGCCTTGACTTTTATATTTTTCGTATATTTTCCGTGAGAAATCTCTCGTGAAAATTTTATCATCCATGACTATCCTGTCGCAAATGGCCGATTAGCAAAATTTCAACATTTAATATTGTACTCTATTCATTTTTTTATATAGATAATAAACAATATAGAAAAATAACATTATTAACAACAAACAAGTTACCATATAGATGATATAACAAAGACAAATGGATCTCGTAAAATTAGCTTGTCATTTAAAATACCTGGATAGATCTAAAACGATGCTGGAGGTCCCATTTATTCAAAATCAATTTGTTTTAGTTTTAGGGTGTTGGAGCAGTGTTAATAATGAACCATCAGATGTATAATTATTTTATTCTTGAAAGGTGCCTAGCATTATTGATGGATAAATTTTCCAAAAGAGAAAAGCCGTTGAAAAATTAGTCGTAATTTTTAGCTTGTAGTTAGGTATATCCTACCTAATATATTGTAATATTTTGTGGTCTATTGTTGAAAAAACGGTGTGCGCCTAGGCAGCATAATCTTTTATAAAGCTGTATCGTCTACCTGGTCCCACAATTTTCCGCTCCCTCCTTCCGTATTAAAGTCTCGTTAACCTGCTATGTACCTATGAATTGTTGAAACATCTTAATATATTATAGAAACCTAAAAAAATTGATCAAGACGCTTGGAGGTTTGAGTGCATGGATATAAGAGTCTTACTAAATGCGGCTTACTTTGTGTTGGGAAAAAAAAAAAAAAAAAAAAAAAAAATATATATATATATATATATATATATATATATATATATATATATATATATATATATATATATAATATAATAAGCATCTGCCCGTAAACTCGCAAAAGTTTAAGTGTCAGACAATATACTCTGATCATTTTGGGTATCTATTAGATTTTATAAAAACTCAAGTGATATACACATATATTCACTCTGACGGGCGCGACTAATTCAACAAACGACTCTTGATTGTTAGTTAATAGAGAATAAGTATATATATACTTTTCTCAAAATGTATCAGTTATTACTAAAGTTTGCCAAGCTTCATGCACTGATTTTCAATGCACCTTTTTTCAAGTATACCTTTTATTGCATTTTATTTTTAGAGAAATATAGACAGAAATATATAGTTCTTATAGACAGCAAAAGAGAAAATATCTATAGAAAAGTATTAAAAATTAATAAAATTATAAATATCAATGTAGATGTCAAAGTATTAACCGATACGCTGTACGTAATTTTCTATAAACCCACTGACATTTGTTTCGTCCAAGCCGATGAAAAAATATATGTTACCGTACTACCAATTGCGGTATTGATCGGAGTATGTTCATGAATTAAAAAAAAAAACTTTTCTTTGGGTGGGCAGCAAATCAATTGTTTAAAAAATTTAATTTACTTTTCGCAAATATATAAAAGTTCGAAAATAAATTGAATGGTGTGGAAATAAGAAAAAAAAAGATCGAAGGATGATATTTAAGGATAAATTTAACATGTCACGTGTGAAAAAATTGAGTGAATTGTGAATTGATGAAGTCTACCCAGCATAGAGCCAACGAAAAATGGATAATAAGTGCAATATAGCTCTATTGCCTTGATGTATTATATATATATATATATATTTAATATAGTATATTATTGACACCTACCAGCCGTAGGATATATGTATATTTTCTATAGACTGAACTACTTTGTGAGAATTAGGCACGCCCATTTCATTGTGATCTTGGATTATATATAAAGTTGTGCGAGGCAAGTTATACAGCTGCGATGAGTCGAAAACCCGATGGTGGTCGCGAAGATATGACCACCAACTACGTTACAGCCCCGCTTTTATATATCTAATAACTTTAAATAAGTCAGTGCCCATACTTTTATTTTTATTGCATCTAATCATACCTTCAGAGTTTCTGTTGCTCTATTATTTTGTCAAATACATGTATTTTTCTTCAACTCCACTTTTTTTTCCACTAAAACTCTTCAATTGTTATGTAAAAAGTATATATACATTAGGATTACTAAATTCACGGTAAAAATGTGAATTTTAGTCACAAAATGAAAACCTTTTTTTTGTTAAAATTGAGTTATTTAGTTTTGTCTTTGAAGAGGGGTAATATTAATTATTTGTTGACCCTTTACACTAAACCCTATGCGTGTTTAATTCTCTTTATATATGTAGTTTGTTTTATTATTTATGGAATACAAAATATACAAACATATATATCAAAGATATAAAACCTTATGTGCATATTATAATAAAAAGTAAACTAAAGAAATCTATAATAGATATTTGAGGATTATTAATTAATAAAATTATAATTCACGAAGCAATAAACTTATATAAATATATATAGCAAAGAAGGGTTTATTCATAGCAGCTCTTATCTTTGCCTTTTTATTGTCATAAACTATTAAAAAGGTCTCTATGTATGATAGCTTCTAATATAGTCATTATATGTGAGAGAGTACTCGGGTATACAGTAGTAGCGTAATGATTGTATAAATGGATGTACATGTAAAAAAGTTTATAACACAACGATCGCAATTGACCTCTGATCAACGACCGTATGTTGACAGGACATTGGACATACGTCCAATAACATAATTAATAAACCTCTTAAATATTATTAAAAAAATTACCCAACAACTGGAGGGAAACAACCATATAAACTCCATTGAGTTTCGGTTATTTATTATTCACAACTGTTATTATATTATCAGCGCTTAGTTTAAAATTTCTAAAAGTAAGGGTATAGTTCTTAGTTTTTTAACATAATTACAAACCTCTTAAACTTTGGTACAATTTAAATTTAATTACGAGTATGGAATTTTCCCCTTATTCAATCGAATATTATAATGATATGGTAAAAATCAAATACGGTTTATATCGCATCCTATCATTCCTGTCTATATATATATATATATATATATATGCCATATTGCACTTTGATGGGTGTTCACCCTGCACCCTTACACTTGCAATTTTTATGATGCGTGGTGTGCTCTTGAAACATAAATAAAAACCACACAATATAATCTTTATTGATATGAAAACATTTAAATAAAATTACAAAACAATTTGACTGAAATATTTTTATTTTAATGAATAATATTTAAATTAAACTAACGAAAGAAGTAATAAAAAATATTAAGTATGTCTGACTGATATAGTCCGATGTTGCATGATACGCAAAAAATAAGGGAGAGTTTATATTGACAATTTTTTCATTGCATGTCTATGTATAATTCGATGAGTGAAACGAAAATTCATATCTTTTTTCCCATTTACTTTTACCGAACGATGAATATATGTTATTTATCGAACAGCATGCATAGAAAATATTATAACACTGTATTCTTTGTCTCGTTGCTCATTACATGTTATTATTACGCATAATATATTTCTTATAGGACTATTATTAACATTTATAATATATATATATATATATATATATATATATATATATATATATATATATATATATAATGTGCTTACAGTTTTTCATGATATTATCCTTCAATAATAATTGATTATCAAATTATTTATTTTATTCGTTATTATGTTAAATTTTTATATAAAAATAATAACATTTGTCTAAATTAATCCAAGTAAAAAAAAAAAAAAAAAAAAAAAAAAATAAAATTTATTGTTTGAATAAATTTTCATAAGCAATAATATATCGTCGCAGTCACGCAGGAATGATTTTCGTTGCATGCTTATGAGTGACACG
Organism: Cotesia typhae; assembly: GCF_013202065.1. Taxonomy (NCBI): domain Eukaryota; kingdom Metazoa; phylum Arthropoda; class Insecta; order Hymenoptera; family Braconidae; genus Cotesia; species Cotesia typhae. The sequence goes on along the minus strand of NW_027423757.1, from coordinate 12,904,598 downwards.
ACGAATTTATTCAACTCAATTTGTGTGTATCACATGTGATTTTTTAACTTTGTAACGTTGAAATTTATGTTGTGAATATCGTTATAAATAATGAAACATGTCAAATTTAAAAATTTTTTTAGTTAAAACAATAATAAATCAATATATTTCAATTATTATTAATAGAAATTGAAATATAAAAAAATAACTCGAAAAATTAATTAAAGTTATTTATATGAGAATGAAAACAAGTCTCCTATCCCAATCAGTTAAAGTTAAATTGATCGATATTTTGGGTTATAAATTACTTACACACAGACATTAAAAATTTGCCATTATATCTCAGTAACTCTGTATATTTATTAGGGCCCAACATTTCACTTTGACAGCTATATAATAAAACTCCTGTTCATATTACAGTTCATATATACTCGTCATCATCATTTAGCCCTTGCAGTATCATGTTAATTTATATAAATACTATATCATGCCCTTTATACTCTTTCAATGGAGCATCATTACTCTACCGGACTTTGGATTTATAATTTTTTTTTTTTTTTTTTTTTTTTTATTTATTTATTCATTAACTCAACAATAAACAATTTATTTATTAATTTAATATTATAATATATGAATAAACTTTTAACCATTAAAAAAATATTTTCCCGAGTCATCATCATTGCATCCTGTCAATAATATATTAAAAAAGTATATATAAATGGAATGACACACAAGCGTCAAAAATGTCCATCTCATCATATTAATATCTATTTTATTCGAAAAGTCTCGCGCCTGCTTCGATTAGCCACACGCTGATGGAAATCTTATATATAAAACGAGCCTGAATGACACTCTATATACGGTGAGAATAATAGAATGATTATTGTATTGATGATAAACTGTACGGGTAAATTCATTTTTATTTGATGTGTATCATCTTAGATCGTAGATGGTAAATCAGGGCGAGGTGTAAAAGATTTATAATTTTTGAATAGTTATAAGTTATAATATAGACTGCTGGAAGGCCTTTGATTTGGTGGAGTTTTGGACGGGTGTGCGGTACAACATTTTATAAAATTCGTCACAGAATAAGTGAACACACAGATCCAATAGACTCTCTCAAGGGCTCTTTGAATGGACTCTTGATGACTTGATATTGTTGTCAGATTCAACAAAGCAACAGGGCTTTGATGACAAAATCATCCTAGCTTTTTCTTTATGTTATATAATAACAATAATAAAAATAATAATGTATAAGCTAGTTGATATTTTAGAATCCAATTTATTATTTATTAACGCACCGTTATTATTTTTTTTTACAACACTATATAAATTAATGTGTTTTAATATCCAATGAATATATATATATATATATATATATATCGATATGTTTGATTAAATAATTATTTGGTTACAACATACAACGAAATACGAAATACAAAATTTGACAATTCGCAAAACTTAGGTATAATATATTCTATACATATATATTAATATAATGGGTGTCAAAAAAAGGAGGGGTAGAATTTTGGCACATTAATAAATATAAAAAATGAAAAGTCGATGTATGTAGATAAAAATATGAGAGTGTGTGTGAATAAAAAGTGATTCGTGTGTGGTCTTTAAGATGGTGGGTTCTTCACCTTGCGAACAAGCAGTCGGTTCCTTTGATGTTCTACCTAGAGGCATTGGTGGGAGTAACTTATTCCTTTCTTTATCGGTTTATCCTCCTCAGACTCACCTCGATCCATATATACTCATTCTACTTTGATTATTTTCTAATAAAAATTTTTTCATTCTTTTCTTCCATTATTTCTATATACATTCGTATATATAAATACACCTGCTAATTTATGTTTTTTTTTTTTTTTTTTTTTTTTTTTTCCTCAACTCCGTGACAAGTATATGTATACAACAACAACAACAACAACAACAATAACAAATAATTATAAATAAACTGACAGACTGTCTTAATCCATTAATAAACGAATAATCACTAATAAATGATATATAGATGTTGTATGTAATTATATTATATATGTTTTTGGTTTAAGTTTAGGTTTAGATACCAAGAGGAGATATGTCTATCGATTGTATATAGTATGTAGCTCAACCAAACAAAGTCGTCGTCGGCAAAGCGAGCGGATAATTGGAAGATGATACACCACGTGGCGTGAGGCAGACGCGCCACGCGGTAATTGCTTGTGTAATTCTTAATTTCACGTCACACCAGGGATTCCCTCAGGCAGATTTGCTTGTTTCGAAATATACCGAGTATCTGCTTAACTGATATCCTCAATCACGTCCTATACATGATACTTAAATATCGACGCCTTAAATATCGATACATTACTTATAATCGATAAAAAAAAATAAAATATACCGAGCTTCTCTTGATTGCAATTTTATTAAATTTTTCGAGAGTATTAATAATTTTAAAAAATTAAATTATCTTTTAAATTTCAAACTTATAAAAATAATTTGTCCTGCTCTTACGTATTAAATTTAGTAGAATATGCGGTTGATGAGACTTTAACGGTATAATAAAAAACAGTTGACTATGATGGTGCTGGTGATAATGCCGCCGATGCGAATATAAGTTTTGCCGGCAGTAGCCGCTCACTCTTTAATGACATTTTCTAATCTCGCGACACGTTCTTGGATTATTTTTCTTTTATTACCATTAGTTTGTCATGGTGTATATAGATAGAGTAGCAGACAAATACAATAATAGCTAAAACTGTAGCTATTGTTGTTGAAGTTAGAGTAAGAGTCTAAGAGTCGTTACAGAGCCAGAGTGAAAGATTGCGGTGAGAAAATTTGCATGTAATAGTAGACGAGATACTGAGCCTTAATTTTTTCGAGGGATTAATTGCCGAGTGCCGAGTGCCGAGTGCTGTTAAAATGCCGCGGAATCAGCATCAACATAATAAACAGAAACACGGACGCGGACGAACTTTTTCATCATTATAGAACGATATTATGCGCCATCAGGTTTGATGTTGATGCTTTTGCTGTTGGACTTGGTACTCGCGGAAATCTCCGACAATTTACGTGCTGTGATGGTGAATAAAGTTCAGAAGGGGTAAGGGAGATATAATAGAGGGTATACTGAGTTAAAGCAGGTCGTCAAATAAGAGAATAAACTCTTAATAAGTCTCTCTGAATTACGGGATTTCGTTGATTGCTTACTTGGTTGCTTGCTCGAATAATCTCCATTGCTCCTTCATCCTGCTTCCATCTCTAAATAACTATACATGTACATTTATTATTATAAATGATAATATCATAATCGCCGTATCATCATCACATGATGATTGTCCTCGTGTCTTTCATGGCCGTGTCTTGCTTTGATCTCTTAGCTAACTTACATAAAAAAATAATAAACCATTATTTTCTGTCCTAGTATATGAAAATAGATTCAGGAACGATATTAAGAATAATACAATATTTAGTATTTAATTTATATTCTTGGTTATTTATATTTTTAAATAATCTTTCTCTTCAATCATTTTAATTATATTTCATATTCAAAATGTCTTCCTTAAACTTTCTTATTTATTATATAATATACGAAGTAGATTGTTTTGTAATTTCTGGTTGAGATATTTTCAAATAAATATAATTATTTATCGTTGTTATTGTTATAAAATAAAAATAATTTTAAATGTTAAATGTTAAATGATTTCATGTCAATGAACCATTATCAAAATTTTAAAATTCATCATGATTGTCGGTAATAATCGTAAATATATTTATATCACACATCGCGGATACGAACGCAGTTAAAGTATACACTAAAACCACCAATTTGCCACGAGAATCACACCATTTTAGAATTCTATTTGCACTTAAAATTTTACTGTTTTACATCACGATATTCCAGAACAGACAAAAGACAAAAATATTATTATTCAACATCAAAATTAAACTACCAGCACGAACCAACTTTAAACTTGTAAATATATATAAAAGAAACCTTATTTTATATTTTCATGTCAATAACATATATATTATATCAAATATTAAACATTAAATCAGAATTTAAATCCATTTTATTGTTGTTAAATTAATTTCAACGGTCGAATATTTATAAGAATAATTTTTAATCAAGTAGAAAAAAAATTAATGGTCAAACGTCAGGTGGAATCTCTGTGCTCCAATCTCAAATATATAATATATAATTATATTTCTATTAGATCATTAAATTTTCTATTGATTCTGTAAAATTGTCAAATATATTTATAAATTTTCACTGATAATTTGTAATAATTTAAAAAGAGTTTTACATTAAAATGTCTAATCTACTATTTATCGATCGAACTCAAAGATATCTATAGCATAAAAAAGATATAAATGAAGAAGGGGATGGTGGATGATGATCTCTGGCTGTGGTTGGTATTGGGTCCGGATGAGACACAAGAGATATCGTCTCCGGAGATCTCGCGCGAAGTCAGGAGTGTATGTGTTAGAAGATAATGATGGGCGCGCGAGTGGTCCGCGTATACCGTATACATCATACACAGACATATATGTTATATTATACAGCATGCATACTTTCGCGCGAGGTGCTCTCAGTTCTTGTCTCGCGTTTCGCGTTTCGCGTTTCGCGTCTCGCGTCTCGCGTCTCGCGTCTCGCGTCTCGCGTCTCGCGTCTCGAGTAGTAAACTCGATGTCGGATCTCTCTTTCTTACCAAGGGGTATTCAGGGACCGCGGCTCTCTTTGATCTCATCACCACGCCCCCTTTTTTCATTTTTTTCACTCCTTAAAAGGCAGATGGACAAAGTGTATTGTAAAGTGGGCAGCGAGACTACGCTGTAGGTGAAGCTGCCGAGCCGTGTCCAATTACAATTATTAAGGACTCCACGGGAAGGAAGAAAGCTTGAAGAAAGGAAGGAACAAGGAAGGAAGAAAGGAAGAAAGGAAGATCTACACACTGATCATCATCATCATCATCATCATCATCATCATCATCATCATCATCTTAAAGAAGAAAGGAGAAAGGCTCTTTGATATATATTCCAGATTATCTAATAATATATCTAATCAAAGTCATCGACTTATTAGATATTTCTAATTAGGAATAAAGTTTAAGAAGAAATTTTATCGAGTGGTCTTATCGGTAATTATCCAATCGGTCGTTATCTTTATTCATTCTCGGAGGTTATTACTAATTGAGAAGTGGAATAACTCCCACCATTATTTGTCATGCACGACTCTGCCAGATTTAAACACTTTATTACCGCACGTCATCTTATATACATGTATATATATATATATATATATATATATATATATGTATATATATATATATATATATATATATATATATATATATATATATGTTTTTGTAATTTTTTCTCAAGCCCTGACATCACTCTGATGACCTGTCTTGGTGGTTAAAACGTTTTTTTTTTTTTTTTTCCCAACTATATACAGTTGGGGATATATTATATATAAATATCAGGCTGCTTTGTGTGACAAATTTTAAATTAATTAAATAATGATAAAGTAATGAGACTGGTGAGTGACGGATTTTAAAATCAGATAAACGCCGTGTCTGTGTCTGTATTTCCATAAACTATCAACTCATTATTTTAATTTGTCTCGATACGCCTCTTTTATTTCTATTTAATATTAACTACGCACATTTTAACATTTAAATATAAATAGTATATTTTTAAATCCCAATGACAATTATTCTCACATTTATTTTCATTGTTTCAACTCACCTATATTATATAGTAATAATAATAATAATAATAATAATAATAATAATAATAATAATAATAATGTCTAAAGGTGATGCGTAAAGAGAGGTGGAGATGAGAAATATAAATAAATAAATAAAAAATGAGTACAAAATGCTGATGGAAAGGATGATGATTCGATTTTGAGATTGCAAAAGCCTATAACTGGTGATGCTGGCGGTGATGCATCTTGGGCTGTTGCATTCATGGTGGACTCATCTCTTGTAGTTTAAAGTTTGCAGTTTGCAGACTTTATAACGAATAGCAGTACAGCCATTGTGTGTAAGACTATCGTTTACGCTCGAAACTGTCTCCAACCTGTATTCGACTTTTATGACATATTGTGATTTACGATTTGTTTATGCCATCGACAATTCCCTTTGTCAAAAAATAACAACAATGGTATTATTACACAGTAATAATACTGAGAAAACAATAACAAAAACTTGTGAATATAAATAAGGGTGCAAAACTTAATGCTTTATTCCTGTATTACTTTTTTCAACATTCAACATTCAACATACATGGATGTATTATTACTCTCTATACACAAATGTTTTATCTTCTTTACTTTTATTACTTTATGTTAGCTCATGTACAATTCCCCTATAAACTTTTACCAATTTAATATTCAGTAGTGAATATGTGTATAAATATTTACTGTAATATGTAGTTTTTATAACCGAACAAAGTCTATCCATGCAACTCATAACTAATATGCTGGTACTAATAAAAAAAAAGTATTAAAGATATTATAACAATATTTAAAAGTAGAGACAAAGTATTTATACTTATATATACACAATATAGATAAAAATGTATGTATTTATATGTATATCTATATATGGTTCAGTTAAAAAGCTGAGAACGATAAAATGAGCTACCTTTTTTACGATTATTACGTTGGCGAGCTGTCACTACCGTTTTAAGCTTCCCACAATATAATATGTTGTGGCCATCTTTCTACTAAATTCATAATATATATACATACATATATCGTCTATATTTTATTTTACACACCGTAATATTTTGTGGTAGTATACACCGCGATATTCATTATTTTAATTATCCTTTTAAAAATTATTTATTTATTATTATTATTGATATTAACATTTAAAGTTAGAGCTAAATAATATTATAGTAGATACTAAATTAATTAGAATATGTTTAAAAAAAAAAAGAAAAAAAAATTAACACAAGACATAGTGTATATAAAAATGTCATGATTTATACGGCATAAAGTGATGCATATCATTTATAATATCCAATCGGTCAAGCTCTGTGATTGCTAAGTAAAAAATTAAATGTTTGACAATAATACACAAGGAATATAAGTAGTATAAATATATAATATATCTATATAAGAAAGTTACATTGTTGTAGAAAATTAGTGGAGTGAACCATTGCCATTTAACGGACTGTCTAGTTTCATATTTATATGTTACATATATGTCGCCTAGTATTAAGTATAAACATTATAAATTATGACTTTGTGTCGTCATCGTCGTCGTCGTCGTCGTCGTCGTCGTCGTCGTCGTCGACATTGTCGTGCTCGTCAAAAAGCCGAATAAGATTTTACATTGCATTTATACGAATAAGGAGCTACGCTCGGCTGCCCCAACTAAGCGGTTGCTAAGTACCTACTTGCAGACGCTCATTTTTCCCTTTATAATCCTGATACGCGATATACGACAACCTTCCCCCTTTTACCGTAATACCTCTATGTACATACATACATATCACCACCATTTTTACAATTAAATCTCTAAAATACTCTATACCTCTATACATTACTTATAGCTTCGAGTAAATTTATATAAATATACATATTTATACAAATTTATATAAATATATATATATTTTAAACAATAAATTATTTTTAGCTCAACAACGACAAGTACAAAGTGTCAAAAGACAACTTTAATGTATAAGTAGACATATATAAAAATGGGGAATTTGAGTGTGTAGATGTATATCAAAGACGACGATGATATGTGAATTAAAAAAAAAAAAAAAAAAAAAAAAAAAAATTCTAATAATCGCAAAAGAGAGGCACCTGTCGACTCTAAATCTGACTACTTAAGCCCGCACACACGTTCTGCTTTTGGTTAGGATATAAATGTGTGTTATGTGTAATATGTCTCCACGTATATATCCCATTTAATTGGCTAGCGTGCTACTGCTAAACTGCATACGTTATTTACTGTCTATTTATAGTTTTAAAATCATTAGTTCATTACTTTCCACTGGGTATTAATATTATTAATCACCCAAACTAATTTTATTCAATAATAAAATAAATATGACTAATGATTGGTTTTTTTTTTTATTTTTTAAATACAATGTCGAACAACTGCGGTGTAATACTTTGACAGCCCGTGTAATATTGCTCAATAATTATTTGAAAAATAAACAAAATTGCAAAATGAAAAATACTAATAATAATAATAATAATAATAATAATAATAATAATAAATAATTGGATAGATTGAGAAATATTTAACGTGTGATAAATGATGAAAAATTTATAAATAAAATAATGAAAATTGTATGTAATATAATAACAAGAAGTAAAGTAAAGTAAAGTAAAATAATGAATAATTCGTGTATTTAATCTTTATCGCAAGCTTCCGTTTCTTGTTTCCACGAGTAGACCACACTGGCTAATGTTGTTTTAATTAAGTAGGCGGTTAAAGGAAAGAGTAACAGTGTCTCTGTCTTTATCTCGATGTTTGAGTATCTCTTTTCTCTATTTGGAGTTTGAAAGAGAGAGAGAGAGAGAGAGAGAGAGAGAGAGAGAGACTGGTACATATGACGACATGTGTCTCTCGTATGTTCAGACGTGATGGACGATTTCGCGTGACTAATCGCTGTCCTCTCGGAGAATCTATTGAGATGATGAGAATATGTTATTCCTGTTGTATCAGCACTTGTAACTACTTCTTATCCTCTCCTTTCTTCTCTCTTCTCTTTCTTCTTCTTTCTTATTTTTATTCATCTGCTTGACGGCGCTAACTGCCGAGCTTTTCAGAATTAGATATACTTGTATACGTCTATACTTACTCCTTTTATACTTTTATACTTTTATTCTCTTTTTACTTTGTTTGGCTTTCTTTGAATCGTGAATTGCTTAAAATCACTACTAATTATACTCGAACATTTTTTTATTCTCATTAAATGCTTTGAAATAAATAAAACAACAAATCTGAAACTAATTATCCAATTATTATTTAATTTTTTAAATCCTCATTGAGAAATAATTAGCATTTTTACTTAAAACTCACCTTTAAAAATCGAAAAAAAATCAAATTTATCTTATAGTAAACGACTATAATGATAATGAATTTATTTAAATATATATATATACTTTTGAAATATTTTTAATTTTCTTACCGTAGCTCGATAAAATCAATTTGTCTCTAAAAGATTCTAGAAAACGTTTATATCCAATAAATTGTCTTAATACGTAGATGGCACCATTTATTGAATTAATTATGAGAAAGCTTTTTTAGCTTTCAGATATATATACTTAGAGAAAAAAAAAATCCTCCGATTAAGAAAAAAAAAAAAAAAAATGATTTGTTAATTCTTATTAAAAAGGATTACTTTGTGGAAAAGTTGTTTTACAACTACGTCAATAGAGTTATTAATTATTATATATAAAAGAAATTCCTCAGGCTCAGAAATTCCTCAGATTAAAAAAAAAAAAAAAAAAAAAAAAAAATAACTGCAACGAACAAGTAGAAAAATAAATCATCGAGTTATTATTTTTATTTATTAATTAGGGAATAACGTCATTAATATTGTGATAAATCGTGGTAAAATGCCATTGGTTTAGATACTTATTATAAAAATAATGACCCTCAGTCTGTTATCATTAGGCACTGTACGACTGACTTATTAATTTATCACATTTAATATACGCTTGATTGAAATTTGGTTCTATTCAGTATAAATTTTATAAGTGGTAAAATTCAGTAAAAAATGTTTAAGTTAAAAATTTTACTTGTTTCTGCTGTGTTAGCAGTTGCGATTGCATCAAACGACAATCAATGTGTATCAAATATTTATTTCAATGGCAGAGCTTATAATTACGACGTAGTAAAAAATATCGATGGCCACAAAAGATTCAACGAGTTATCTTTTGTAGGAACTCACCATTCTGCTTCCTACGTAATCGATGATCCACTTCAGAAAACTCAAGATTGGACGATCCCGGAGCAATTGGAAGCTGGTGTTCGTGTTTTCCACTTTAAAGTTCAATCAGATTCTGACGACTTATCAATTTATTTACAAAATAGAAAACTATCGTTGAAATTCAACAGTGATATTCTACCGATGGTCAACGAATTTTTGGACGCACATCCCGAGGAATTTGTTATTATTTATTTGAATGAAGAGGGTGGTAACAATGCCGTCAATGGTTATTACTGCGATGCTATGGATAAAATAATAAATTCAATGTCTGGTCACCGTGTAAGTACTAAATGGACTCTTGACGACTTAATTAGAGATTTTCGAGGTAAAATTTTGATTGCGGGCGACAAATCATTCAAGAATTGCTCTAATATGCTGGAAAATCAATGTATGAAAGATGGATACACTCCAGCTGACAATGTTGATGATGTTATTCACAAATGGGAAGCTATAATGAATCTTCAAGAGTCAATGTATGTGAGAAGACATGATTGTTACATCCAAGAACTTTATCTGCCTAATGACCTTAAATCTGACTTGAGATTAATCTCAGCAAACGGAGGATACAAAACTTCTGATGGCGAATGCGCCGAGCCACTTAATACGTTAATGATTAAAGGTTTCCAAGATTCATCATCCGGTCTGATCATTGTCATGGCTGATTTTGTAAAACAAAAATTAATTAACGTGGTCCAAAATGATAATTAATTATATTAATCATTTAGAGCAGGAGGCCCGCTTCTAGATTCAACCAAACAGCTACAGCGGTCACTTTAATTTTCAATTTATCTTTTACAAATTACTAAGTCATGCTTCTCAATAAAAATTAAATAAAAACACATTTTAAATCTTAAAATTATTATTTTTTTTTTTTTTTCTTTTTTTTTTTTTGTCAATTCAACTTATTTTTAATTACCAATAATAGTCCATTAAAGCAATGTGCATCATACTGATAACAACATTTATAAAATGCGTCAATTAATCATCATTATAATGTTAAAAGGTTATTAGATTTTTAATTACTATTATAAGTTTATTATCGATGATCGATTCATATATACTCTTAATAAATGATGATTTTAGTATTTTTTATTTATTAATTCGGTATTCGGTATCGGTATCGGTAAAGAAATATGGTTTTATTATTATGTGACCGTTTTATTAAGCCCTCAGTATAATATACTAAGCAAACTTAAAATTTACCATTAAAAATTTAATAAAATTCAGATTAATCTAATCTATAATTAATTTATTTTATATACATTAGATATATATAGATTAAAATTTTTTAGATTTTCTTACCGTGGATCGATAAGATTGATTTTCTTGAATTTTACTTAAAATTTTACTCTCAAGAGGGCGGTCAAGCTTTCACCGGCGTCCAAATAAACAGTTGGAGTTTTTAAATAAAATCAACGCGACTGTGTTATTATTTTTATTATAACATTAAGATAATTGATAACTCTTAAAATTAATTACTCTTTAAATATATTAAATAATTAATTAAATAAATTTAAAAAGTTGCGTGTAAATTCTAAATAATAAAGTGTAAAAGTTTATATAATAAATAAATACAATAATACTGTTAACCTTAAAATGGCAGAAAACAATCTTGAGAATGTTTTATGGAGTAAATTAAAAAGAATAAATAATTTAACAACAGCAACAAATTTTATTAAACGTAAGAATCATTAAATTTATTTTTTATAATTTTTTACTATTATATTTACAATGATTAAAAATGTTTTTAGATAAATCAGAACTGGATATCGTTCGGAGTGAACTAAAACCTACAGTGGACTCGATAAAAATTCAAATCAGCTGTTTAAAACAAAAGTTTGACTACATGAAGGAACAGAATCAAGGAATTGAGGTAATAATTCAGTTTTAATGACTACTTCTCTAATATTTTATTGTTTGATAGAAAAATTAATTATACATTTAATTTGGAGAATCTGATTCAACTTTTGAACACTTATGATGAAAAAGTGTCACACATGCTGGAAAATTTTCCCCCAAGCTTAAACATGACAACCAAAGTTTATGAAAAAATTGAACAAAATAAGAATGCAAACTCCGTTCTTGTGGAGCAAAAATTTACACCAGCTAAGCCTGACACTGTCATTGATCCTACAGAGTTTCTTCCGTTTCAAAAGGATTGTAAAAAAACGCTTTTTAAAGACAATGAAGATTCTTATCATATTGAGCTTCTTAATACGATAGAATTTTCAAAAATACCAAAGTACATGATTGGAAGGCACACTGTTACGCATATAAATAACTTTATTACGGTTATTAATCAAATTCTCAAGTCTAAATATTCATTATTGAGCTTGGGAAAAGTCGGAGCACGGAAAAAAGGCGAACTGGATTTATATTTGTATTTAAAAAAAAAAGAGACCGACGTGTATCCAAACAAAGGTACAAATATTGCTTTTTATTATGTTTAGAATATATAAAAATAATTTTATTTTAATTAATTATTTGTTTTTCAGAGCGAAAATATTTTTTTACAGGCGATGATTACTATCGAGAAACAAAAACTAAACTTGATAAAATGAAATTGAACAATCTGACTATACTGAGGCATTGTAAGCGAATCAAAGAAATTAGAATTGGAAAAGTTGTAATTTATGAAGTTATAACTAACTAATTAATAAAAAATTTTTTTTACTGTTTTTAAAAAATAAATTAAAACTATAAGAATAGGAATAAAATATATTTTATAAAATAAAATTTTTTACAAATTATAATAAATAATAACAAAATTATAAACTTTCCTTATTATTTTATTTATTTTTAATAATATTTTTTACCTCTCCGACGATAACTTTATCACTGATTTATTTATCCTATTAATTTTTACTGTATAAAACAGACATCTAATAATAAATAAATTAATTTTTTTAAATAAAATAAAAAAATTATTATGTCTCTTGATTTCAGTATTATGTAATTTTAATCAGGAAAAAAATTCAAATTCCGCGCTCTCTGCTATCGATACTCAAAGAAAACAATAATCGATAGTACACGTGACATATTAATTTTATTTTTACATAATTGTTCGTTTTAAATTTTTACAAATGACTCAGTACTTTAATTCAATTAATTTATTAATTATCACGAAACTGGTAATTTTGGAGTGACGTTTATTTTAACACGTGACAAAAAGTGACGGCTGCTGCGCAAGTTACCAGTCAGTCGCGTGAAATAGAAAGTAAAGCAAGCAAACAGTTAGTGTTATTAATTTGTGTAGGTATATATAGGTATGTAGATCTGGAGTAGACTAAAGTATATACCTCATCGCATATATCTGAAACTAGTAACGATGATGGCCGTAAAATAAGAACAGGTGATAACATGGACAGTGATTACTGGATGTGATATGTGATTCTTTTATATAAAATAGTATCTTGTAATTTGTCACACAGAACCACCTCTACTGCAACCATATTAGTGTATAGTATACGTATACATTTTAAAATACCTGGATTTATCTTATGTTAAATTATTACATTATTTATCAGCGAGTGTCGAAATAATTATCACAAATACTTGGTTCACAGTCACGATAATTTTATTTTATATAAATTTTTATCACGGTACAACAATTGTCTGCACACAGGCAGTTATAGTGATGATAATAATATGCCATCAGGTACGAGCAGATAAAAAAACAACTGGAGGTAATACAATTACCATCGACAACGAGACAACGAACAATACACCAAACTAAAAACAGGTTTGTTAATTATTTATCATAAATATCCCACAAGTAACTTTATTATTGTTTAAATAAATACTGATTTATCATTATAACCTATAGCTTGGTAAAATCAGGTGAAAAAAATTTTTATAATTATTAACAAAGAAAATTATAAAGGCAAATCAATGAATTTTATTTATTATTGATATAACCTTGGACATTATTAATTGAATTTCAATAAATAATCAATACGTGTTGATATTAATATATTAAATTATTTATTCAATTGCACAGAAATAAATTTAACATTGTAGAGAGTGATTGATTAATTTACTGAAAAAAAAATTAGTAAAATTAAAAAATTTGTCCTTGTGTGAATAGAAAATTACTCAATAAATCATTTTGTATTAATCCATAGTCTACAGATTACCAAATCATTTTAATTGTTAATTAATTTTCTTGATGGGTACTGTTGTTAGATTCTGAGGATGGCGTTTCCACCACTTGTCAGTTCGACGCCTCCACCTCTCGATAATTGTCGGGAAAGTGACGATGATGAGTTTGGTGATTACGCAGCTGGTGGAATTGATGGTAGGTATTTTAATTTTTTTTAATTTTAAATTAATAATCAATGTTATTATGATTAAAAAAAATTTTTCAGGATCATCAACGACCTCAGAGTCCCCACAAAAAATACTTACTCCGATTCAGACTCCAACTCTATCAGTTATAGCTTCTCCAATGGTTAACGGAACCAGTGACTATTCTCCAGCTATTGATGTGTCGACGCGTGGTGATGATAATGGTGATGATATTCTCAGGCTTTGTAACGATGAGGATATTTTAACAGTGGAAAAAATAGACGACACTGTGAGCATTATAAAGTTAGATATTAGGACGTGTAGTGGTAATTTAAAAAATAATACCAACAAAGTTAATGATGATAATAATTTGGATTTTATAAAGAATAGAGATTTAAATATAGATGAAATTTCACGAAATATTTCAAGTAATAAAAAGTCTGTTTATGAGAGCAATAGAAGTAGTACCAACGATATTTGTAATCAAGCTAATTTAGATAAAACTAATTTATCTATAAATGGTGATGTAGTAAGTAGTAACAATAGTAGTTTAGCTGAAAGTTTAAAGACTGTAAGTGATCGAGAGGATTCACATAATAATATCGAAATTAATGATGAGCATGAACCGTTGAGTTTAATACTTGATGATCCCACAGTTGTCAGTGAATCAAATCCCGATTTGGATAATGATTTTTATGATTATGATAATTACAATAATTCACTGGAGTGCGACAGTCCTGGTTCAAATGACAATCCTGACTCTGAATTGAATTCACCTAAGCATCAGATCTTTGAAACTTTTCAAGATAAAGGTATTGAGGTTGAGATGATAGCAGAGAAAAAAAATATAGAAACCTCTAATAATTTTGATGGAAATGAGTCAATTAGAATAGTTGATAATCAAGAAGATAAGGTTGATGAATTTTTTCAAGATATCTCATCAGACTTTTCGAGTTTTCTTATCGCTCACGGCAATAACAATGACTATGTCAATAATTTTACGATATCAGAAATCGATCATGATATTGAAGAATCTGAAAATAATGATTCTGAAAATAAAATAAAGAGTAGTGATGGTTTTGTTGATTTTAATTTTGATTTTGATAAAAATATTTTACCTACGCATAATAATTCCTGTGTTAATAAAGTACAAGATAATGGTATTGACGTTGACATTCCACCGTTGGAGGGTCTTGATAATAATATAAATAGTATTCAAGATAATTATAATGACCATGATAATGATTTTAGTGATTTTAGTAATTTTAGTAATTTTAGTGATTTTAATAATACAGTAGTCAATATTGAAAATAATCAAAATGATAATAAAAATTCGATAAAAAATGATTTAGAAAAATTAAAAATTAATGATAGTAGTGAAAATAATGACTGTGATTTTACAAATTTCATAGATTATCAGTGTACAGAAACAAAATCAACCAGTGAATTAAATGTATTAGAATCAACAGATATTTTCCCAGAGAAAATTGCTGAAACAAATTCACTGTCAGAAGAAATATCGTCGAGTGATGATCAAATAAATAATGATTACGATCATTTTTCAACTTATCAACCATTTAAAATTGCCACAACAGTAACAACAATCATTCCCAGTAGCAATAAATTATCAGAACCAACAATACAACAAACCTCAACAGTTACAGAATGGAAGGATCAAAATGATATTAATGATGACGATGATTTTGGAGACTTTGCTGATTTTTCCAGTGTACCAGCAGCTGCAAATCAAGAATGGACGCCAAATATCCAAGCGCCAGTCGCCTCAAGTCAAGATAACGATGATTTTGATGACTTTGATGATTTTTGCACTAGTTCTGCTGTTGTAGAAACACCCCAAATAAATATTAAAGAGTCAATTAGTCGAATAGATAACAAGAATGTAAGTCTAGAGATATTTTTTTAGTAATTAATTAATTTTAAAAAATTTTAAATAGAATTATTATATTAATTTTGAAAATTAATAAATGTATATTGTACTTTATAGGTCGCCAATAAAATAGAGGACATAATAAAATCAATGTTCCCCGAAACTCCAGAAATTTCAGAGATTGATGTAAAGCCATTAATTAATGAAGCCGATGACTTGTGGGAGTCACTAAAACGCATTGAAGAGACAAATGCCTTGTCTTATCAGTGGACTAATAGTGTTAGTAACAATGTCCTCCTCGGAGCCCTCGGTATTGATTCTCGAAATATTGTAAGTTTATTTATTGAATTATTTATTAACTCAACGATTCACCCTACAGAATCTAATAAATATTTTTACAGCTATTTGGACCTCGATGGAATCCAAACATTCCAAGATTTGCGGCTAATTTGGGATTTGCGCCCTTGGAACCCACCAAAGCTTCTTCCGAAACTCAACAGCCATCAACATCAAATTCTACTAAGCAACACACTTTAACCAATAGCGAGGTAAATATTTTTTATTAAATAAAACATCCATTCTACAGTAAATATAATAAATGTTATTAAAAAAAAAAAAAAAAAAAAATATATATATATATATATATATATATATATATATATATATATATTTATTTATAGGAAGTACCGGCAGCTCAATTCGATTGGAATAGTTCCGGTCTAGTAAATCCCCTCGATGCAAGTGAGTATAAATTCATAAATGAACTTAAAGTTAAAATAATATCTAATGATTATATATTCTGTTATTGATTTATTACCCATTGTCCTACCACTGACTTATTTACTCGCTTATCCTTTGCTTTGTTTTTATTTATTCTCACTTGTGTGATTGGGCACAAAAACACAAATAATTATCATGATTAAATGGAACTACCAGGTGGTGGTCTTTCGTCTCTCCTAACTCTGGACTTGTTATATCCTTTTGATCCTCTGTTAACTCCACATTACTCCGCACATTCCGAATCCTATCACCATCACGCTGCTTGTAACAGGAGCTCCATATACTTCAGTAAGTGTTTAAGCTAATAATCCTTGCACCGATAAATTATTTCAAATATTTTTTTCTCATTATCATATCATTAAATTAAACTCTATTATTTTTTTTATTAGCTATTTAATTTTATTTTATTTTATGTATCAATTTAGGTAATACTCAAAATTCACATGAGCAAGAGCAAAATCATTCAAAGACAAGCTCATTAGAATTAATGGAAAGTGAATTAATGAACCCAGCAAGAGCATCATCACAATTACCCAAAATAATAGAACCATTGTCGGGACCCAATACAGTTGATTGGAAGAAAAAATCTGAAACTGGTGAGGCTACAACCAAGAAAAGTGTCAATCAAAAATTACGAACAGATAAAATTAATCAACAAGTACCAACGAGCAGTGGTGGTACTGGTAAATCATATTCAACGACCGCCGGTACCATCAGTAAAATTGACACTAGAGCTGAGTCAATTAAAGTTGACCCTGCGAAAGAGTACAGTCGTAAAATAGCGACTGTTAAACGTGAGAATTTGCCAGAGCAGCACACAGTTATGGATCGTTATGGAAGACCAATGGTAGTTCAAGCTGAAACCGTACGAGTGCTCAAACAATTGCCTGATTTATCATTTCTCAGTGCAAGAACGCTGCTATTTAATCCTGAACAAAAACAAATTGTTCAGGATCTAGGTGCTATGATAAATCGTAAAATGCCTGGTTGAGTTACGTCGGTCTGAATACGAGTTTTTATTTAATATCTTGATTATATTAAAGGTTGTCTTGAGTATTTTAAAAAAATATTAATAACAGTAATAATTTTTTTTTTATTACTGCTATTATTATTATTTTATTATGATTATTATTATAACTATGAATTAAGGGATTTAAAAAAAAAAAAAAAAAAAAAAGAATAAATTACAACTTGTATTAAAAGCTTGTGTTCAGACCAATCAAAAAAAAAAAGTTTAATGTATTTACTTAGTATTTTTATTATTATTTTTTAAAGGCAGTTTAACAATTCATCACATAGATATTTTAATCATGTATTATTATTTTTTTTTAGAGACTCGGTATTAACATCACTGTAAATAAAGACTATCGTTGTTTTTTTTTTTTTTTCCGTTTTTAATTAAACAGCAGAGAAATTTTATTAGCTTATTGCCAAGGGATTTATTTAAAAAATAAAATTTATAATATTAACCGTCATCTAGTCGACGTTCTGTTCCATGTAAAAAAAAATATTTATAAAATATTCCATACTGATGTTGTGTTTATAATAATAATAATAATAATAATTAATAATTAGTAACATAAATATATATATATATATATATATATATATATATATATATATATATATATATATATATATATATTATAAAAGAATTTAGAATTTGTACCATATATAAAGTTAATTATTGCTATTGCTACTGAAAATTTTAATCAACTTACCTAAAAAATTTTCGATAACGATAATCATTAATTATACAATAATAACTCTTGAGTCAATGAATAATTAAGTTGGCTAAAATAAATAATAAAAATCCATTATGTATATTTGCAATAAATAACAATGCAGAATGTATCCGTTAATATGTTAATAATAATTATTAATTAATTAATATGAAAATGATAATATTTTTTATCATATAATTCATGTTCCTGACTCGTTCAAGAATTTAACTGTATGATGTACTTAATATTAAAACTCTCAAGTCGGGAATACCATGTATTCTAGATAATTAATAAATTTAGTTAGTGTTAAATTTATTTTTATTTAAAAGTTAATTAATAAATTATGAAAATTAAATTTTTTTGTTAAATAAAATTAAAAAATGATCAAGTTATAGATAAGTTTTAAATTAAATTAAATTTGCCGCGCTTTTATCTATACGGTATAGGTTACTTGGCAAAATTTATAAAATAAGCTGATGTAAATAAATTGTAGGTCAATCGGTCATTGCCACTCATCGAGAGGAATCGTGCTCTTGAACCTCGTGATTAAAGTTTTTTTATTAATTTATATAAAAATGTCCAACGAATTATCGAAAAATGATTTATTATCATTAATCATAAAATGTATAAACTTTGCTGCTAAAAAACATAAAAATCAGCGACGACATGATTATGAAGCAACACCGTATATTAATCATCCTATAGGTATGTCAATAATTAGATTTATCAAATTAAATAATTTAATAAAGGTTATACTTAAAATATTATTTTAAGTTTAATTTTATTTATTTAGGTGTTGCTAATATTTTAACTGAAGAAGGCAAGGTCTATGATCCAAATGTTATTGTCGCAGCACTGTTGCACGACACTGTTGAAGATACTGACACATCAATAGAAGAAATCGAGCGTGAGTTTGGTCCCAAAATAAAATCAATTGTCGCGGAAGTTACTGACGACAAGTCACTGCCGAGCCAAGAACGTAAACGTTTGCAGGTGGTACACACACCGCACATAAGTCACGAGGCTAAACTCGTTAAGCTAGCCGATAAAATTTACAACCTTAGAGATATTCAGAGATGTACACCAGTCGGCTGGACAAGTACTCGTGTCCAAAATTATTTCCAGGTACCTGTCTTATTTAATTTTTTTTTTTTTTATTAATTATTAATTAAACTACGTCAGCTTGGCTGTAATTATTGAGAATTATTTTAGTGGTCTAAAGACGTAATTCAAGGTTGCCGAGGTACCAATGAGAAATTGGAGAATATATTTGACGAAATATTATCTCAACAGCCAAAATCAAATGGTATTCAATGGGCAATAGAATATTTAAATTTTGTTTTTTTTAAATCATCTGCGAAGAGTTGATTATTTTTTTAACAATTTAAGGGTGATCCCGGTGATTTTCTCATTCTAATTACGATGATGAAAAATAAAGACTACTCCGAGATTATCTGATAATAGATAATTAAACACAAACAGCAATTTTCTCAAACAGGTATTTTTATAGTAAATTTTTTTATTTATTTAAACTCTATAAAAGTTGCCTGTATATAAAATAATATAATTGCTTATTTTTTATTAATAAAATTATAAAAAATACAAGGAATTGAGTTTTTATATTTAAAAAAAAAAAAAAAAAATTAATAATCCACTGCTATGGATGTAATTTTATAGGCCGTGAATTTTGTGAAATTCTTTCATGTAGTTGGCAAGTGCTGTGGCTTCTTCAAAAGTAACTGCATTGTATAAAGATGCTCTTATCCCTCCAACAGATCTAATATAATAATTTTTATTTAGTAACTAAATATTTATATTAATATAATATATATTTAATTTACCTGTGGCCCTTTAATTGAAGCATCCCAAGCTTGGAAGCACCTGCAAGGAATTCCTTCTCTAAATCTTCATTGTTGTTGCCGATTTTGAATGGTAAATTCATGCGACTTCTGGCATTTGGTTCAATAGGACAGGAATAAAAGCCATTAGAGCCTTTAATAACATCATAAATGAGGCTACTCTTTTTAATAGCAAGCTCTTCCATTCCCTTGACTCCTCCATTTCTCTTGATCCATTCAAACACGCGTTCAATAAAGTAAACTCTGGTAAAGAAATTAATTAAAAATATTATCTTGTTTTGTTGGTAAAAAATTATTGTGGTGAAATAAGGACAGAATAAAAATGTAATCAATGAGCGTCATATTTATCATTCGATAAAAGTCCATTGGTGGTCGTATGACACTCATTACGTAACTAATATAATCTTAAAAGCTATTGACACGAATATTTAATTGAAGCTGACTTACTGGAAGGTCGGTGGTGTATTGTAGATTGAATTATTTTGAGCGACCACTGTAAAATCAAGGACAGACGGACACACTGTCATTGAATTGCCTAAAAGATCTTCACGTACAATCACAACAGTCACTCCAGATGGCCCGAAATTTTTTTGGGCTCCCGCATAAATTACTCCAAACTAAAAAGTATATTATTCAAATTTTATAGTTAATATATTTAAATAAAAAAATTTATTTATTTAAATTACCTTAGAGACATCGAATTTCCGAGTAAGAATATTTGAAGACATGTCTGCTACAATAGGAACTCCATTTGTTTCAGGTACAAAGTCAAATTCAACACCTTAAAAAATATATTTAGTAATTAAATTGATAAGAAATAAAAACAAATTATATAATTGATATTAAAGGTTAATGCTAACCGTGAATTGTTTCGTTGGAACAGTAATACAAGTATGAAGCATTGGGATCAAGCTTCCACGTCGATACGTCTGGTATTCCAGTGTATTTACTCATCTTGGGATGAACAATATTTACTTTTCCATATTTTTCGGCCTCTTTAGCTGCTTTTGACGACCACGAGCCTGAAAAATAATTATTCAATATTAATCTATTTAAAGTTTTAAATTATATAAAATAAAATAAAATAATTACCAGTTACAACATAATCAGCCGTTCCGGTTTTACTCATGAGGTTGAGAGGCACTGCAGCAAAGAGACCAGTTCCTCCGCCTTGCATGAACAAAATTTTATAATTCCTCGGAATGTCTCTATAAATTTCAATTAATTAAATTAAAAGATTCATCAACTCAACCCGAACAATTTAAAATTACGTACAAGAGATCTCGCAGATGATACTGGGCATTTTGGTTTACTTTAGCATAATCTCCAGATCTGTGGCTCAATTCTAGAATACTTATTCCAGTATTACCAAAATCTATCAACTCATCCTGAACTTCTTTCAGAACCTACATTGATAAAATATTAAAAAAACTAATTTAATTATTTAAAAAAAAAAAAAAAAAAAAAAGCTGTGTCTTAAAGTTCGACGACCTTTTGTACTCGGAATAAAAATCCGAATAATTTATAACCACCCGTATGACGCGATATACTTTAAATATAAAAATAACCGATTATAAATATAATAATGTCCAAGTATACCACTCATATTATCTAAAAGTGTATTTATATATTTTAAATATTATAAAACATGATAAGGTTTAAATCATCTTGAACTATTTATATAATTTTAATTTAATCTAAGGATATTGAACCGGTTATAAATTTTTTTTCTTTCAGAACAAGTATTTATTCAATGATAATTGATAAAAAAAAAAAAAGTAAATTAATAAAATACCTCTGCAGGAAGCTTGCCAGGTCCAGCACCAAAATTCATGACAACTTTCTTCTGATTTTGTGTCATATTGAAATATATTTTAATTGCTATCCAGAAGATGAGATCGAAAGTAAGAGACTGAGACAGATCGAGAAGTGATTGGTAATAAATATAGCCAGAGCGTCGAGTACCCGGTTTCTGGATCTCCCACCTCCAAGTATGTTTAATCTTAAGCAATGATAATTATCATATTTTAAAATTGAAGTTGATAAAGCAGACAATTGAATAAAGTGAATGATCCATCGATCAGAAACAGCTGATTCTAGATCATTGCACACAGATTGCGTTGTCATGTCAAAAAGTGAGATGTTTGAAGTTCTCCCAGCAGCCGCGGGTTAAATCCACGAGCATGCGTGTTGATGATAGCATACATATGTAGTTCTCTAGTATAGTTTCTATGAATGCGATTAACCTTAAACGTGCAATTTCATGCTGACGCTCGACGCTGGTGACGCTGGCTTAGAGCGTCAAATGAGGTCACGTGGTATAATTTCGACTGGAACGCCATCTGAAATTAATGCAGCGTCAAGCTTCAAAACGCTGGAAAAAAAAAAAAAATATACCACCTGTCAATAGTCGTTAACCCCGTAAACATAAAGTGTGCGTTATAAATAATAAAAATCTACAAATTGTCAATTATTAAATATTAATGAGACGTTTTACCTTTCTAAGTTAAAAAATTAATATCCTAAAGTCAGTGCAAATAAGGAAATGACTGGAACTTATAAATATCAAATGTCGGTATATGAGTGTCAAAAAGTAATTCGACAAAATGAAATATATTAATACAATCACTCATATTTATTAAATATTTGTTTATTATATGTTAATTTCAAATAAATTACCTAAAAGAGGATAAAAATAATAATTGTCATCCACGTAAACTTTTTTGTAACCATTGAAACAAGAATGTCCTTGGACTATACGGACAAATGGTCTAACAGAGACCGCACGTATAAACAATTTGTATTTCCTAAAAATAAAAAATCAATCACGATAATTTCATTCAATAATTGCTTAATTAAGTTATTAATTTAAATGGGCGAATTATCCTTATCGATGCATATATTTTATATCGTTAAAGTTACTGATTAAATACTACTGAATATTTACCTCGTAGTCCATTGCACTATTCAAAACACTAGTAACAGCTGATAATGTCAATTAAAATTGTTTGCTACAATACCCGATTTAAATAGCTAAACAATGTTTAGCTTTGACGCTAGATTTAAATTTGACGCTACATTAATTTCAGATGGCGTTCCAGTCGAAATTATACCACGTGACCTCATTTGACGCTCTAATAAGCCAGCGTCGAGCTCGTCGAGCGCGTCAGCATGAAATTACACCTTTATAGATACGAATCGAGACATTAAAACAGCCAGAGAATTGACCGGTGTTCTGGTTCTATCGTGCGTTTTATAAGTTGACCTTCACCGCCCTCGAGTTTAACGTCAATCCCTGCTCCTCGGGTAGTTCATAAAAATCTTGTGAACCTACTGAACAAGTTTCAAACAGTTCATTCATCCAGTTTACTGTTTAACACGTAACTTCCTTGCACTAGCTCCAATTCTGTAAATCAAGGTAAATTTATTATTTATAATTAATATCATTTCATCACTCTAAACCGCATTTATGTACTAATTTTTTTATCTCTTTTTCTTAATTATGTTTAAAATAAGGTACCGGTTATCTCACAATTAACAATATCTGTAATAATAATAACAATAATAATAATAATAATAATAATAATAATAATAATAATAATAATAATAATGATAAAATTTTCTTTTAGAATTTGTATAAAAATAGAGTTCACTGTGATATGAATTTAACAACCAAGCATGGATATATCATTGCGTAATCGTACGATTTTTATGCACATCCGGAAAATAATTAATCAATAATTTCAAGGTCATTCATTTTTAATTGATATTTTGTTATAATTTTTTAATCTTTATCATTAAATAAAATCCTTTTGTAAAAAATTATTTTAAAAGTGACGTAACATAATTATAATTAAAATCAATATTCTAGCAGAATAATCAGCGAAAAAGTTATTATTGAATAAATAGCTAAAAGATAAAAATTAATCAAAATTCTGAAAATTTTAAACCAAATTATTATTTTAAATTGAAGATTAATTTTACGTTATAATTAGAAGTTTATTTAAAAAAAAAAAAAAAAATAACCACAGCTGATACATGATAAACCAGCACGTGTATTCGCGCATGTCTGAAACATACTTCCATTTTTATTTTCTAACGACCTAACTGTACAAAAAAATCAAGGTGTAACACAGACAAAACTATTATTCCTACAACGACTTAAATGTAATTGTTTTATTATCTAAATACATACACAAATACTTGGAGACTCTTTTGCCTTGGTTGAGAACTAGATTTGACTTGTAAAAAGTCAGTGACTAGTCATAAATACATTTATTCAAATAAAAGTTCTCTTCCTCATTCAAGTTTTCAGTCGCGAATAAAATAATTTAGCGTCTAAATAAAATTATTCGTTCGGTAATCTAAAATCGTAAGTAAATTAAAAGAACAAAAAGTGTCTACGTGACAGTGAGCTCGTTTTATCAAAACTACATACAATCATTAACTATTTACTTGGAACGATGTAATATTCCTCGAGATATTAATGATATATATCAAGTACTTAGTCCGTGAAAAAAAGTAACGGTCACCGGCCTTTGTCATTGAAATATATTTGGTGGCCATTGTGTTTTTTCCAAATCCTTCTTACCGTCTAAATATTTTATTTTTTGCAATCTTTTTGACAGTTATACAAATAAAACAATTAATCTCTAATAATAAATTATTGTCAATATTTGCGTAATTAATTATCAATTTTTTTCAGACATTATCATGCCACGTTTTTTAAACAATGCATAGAGTATGTATTATTTAATGTCAAAGATACGCGCAGACGCCGGTATTACCGGACAGTATTTATATAAAAAAATCTTATCAAAAATAAGTGTAAATAAATTTTTAAACAAAAAATCTATTCAATCAATGAAATGTCTTTTACTAATTTTGGTATAAACAATATTTATTTTAATGTGATGACAATCATATATATATATATATATATATATATATATATATATATATATATAGTAGTCTGTTGCTATAACAACGGTGGGTTTGTTAACTACAAAAAAATATTAATAGACATTCTGGCGTCTGATGACATAGCGAAGGTGCAAATTCATCAATTTAATTTTGCAGACGATTATCACTGTCATCTTAATGCGAATAAGCTCGTCGTGTCATAAAAAAACCGCGTCTGTTATCTTTAATCATTTGCTTAGTTGTCGAATTAGTCATATTTGTGATAATAATTATTTTTCCTTTGAAATACAACGAGCCCATTCCTCACAATCAGTTAGATTCTCACGAGACTGTTTGTGTTTATTTAAAAAAGTAAATCAACCGACTTTATTAATAAATTATCATTTTTACCCTTTATTCTCGCAGCCCGTCAAAATGGTCTGGATTACAGCTGATGATAAGGTATCCTTGTCTAAATTCAAGTGTATAATATCACAGTTTTTCTTTTTTTTTTTTTAGTATTATATTTTATAATTATTATCTAATAAATAAATAAACATGTAGTGCATAGTGCTTTTACCTTTATTTATTTATTTCTAAAGTTTCAAATTAACAAGTAGAAATTTTTTTTTCTATAGTGTGCTTTGTTCTATTTTTTATGTAACCGTTAAACAAGTTACGTAGTCTTAGAGAGATACCTTTAACTAATATTCTATTTTTGTTGTCCTCGACACTAGCCTTCACTATTTGTCTGCACTTTAATTTATAAATATTTTAACTTTGTTTATTTATTTTTTTATAAAATAATTTTTTAGAGTTAACGCATGGCTGATTTAATTATAATAATAAATTAATGTAAATAAAAATTGATTAAGATAATTAATATACTAATTTATAGTGTACACACAATTTTATCACCACTAATTGCTCTTGATAGCTTTATTATATTTATCATGATGAAAAAAGAACATTACAAAATGTTTGAGACACCCGCCAACTTTAATTAATCTGCTCAAACGATTTAATTAGCTTATTAAACAATAAATATTAAATTGAAAGATGCTGTAATAATTATCAAATATGATTTAATATTTTAAATCGTTTAGTTTATCTTGTTAGCAATACTCGAGGTCATAATTTTTATCCACTAAAATTTTATTTAACAAGTAGTAGTTTTATTAATATATTTATTTGCATTGTCATTTTTTGCTATTGTACTTTCTATTTTTTTTTTTTTTTTCCCCAGTAATGTCCTGCTAGTTTTACTGTGTAGCTGTATTGGTAAAAAAATAAACAAACTTCAACTAATAAAAAAAAAAAAAAAAATAATTACAGATGGAAGGTGAATCTAGTTTACGAGTCCAGAACTCCCAAAATCATTTGGACCACATCTGCAAGCTGGATATTGGTGTTCCTGCGCCCTTTTACCGGCTCTCAGGAATCATCTGTACCATCGGACCAGTCTCGCGATCAGTCGAGATGCTTGAGAAGATGATTGAGACCGGTATGAACATCGCGAGAATGAATTTCTCCCACGGTTCCCACGAGTACCATGCTGAGACAATTAAAAATGTAAGACAGGCGCAGAAAAATTTGTCCGAGCGCAACAAGATGAACGTCCCAATCGCTATTGCTTTGGATACCAAGGGTCCAGAAATCCGAACTGGTCTCCTTGAAGGTGTATGTATTTTTTAAATAAATTTTCTTTGAATTATAATTTATTATTGTTGTTGTTATTTATTTCTTCAGGGTGGTTCAGCAGAAGTTGAATTGAAGAAAGGACAAACATTCAAATTTACCACAGACAAAGCTTTCGGTGAGAAAGGAAATGCTGAAGTCGTTTGGGTTGACTACGTTAATATCTCAAAGGTATTGAAAGTTGGCAACCGTGTATTTGTCGACGATGGTCTCATTTCTTTGATAGTCACTGAAGTCGGTAAGTGTTTTTAATTTTAAAAAAAAATTCATAAAACAAGTTGCAAGTATGTTGATTTAATGAATTTTTTAAATTTAGTTGCCGATGGAATCGTTACCAAAGTAGAAAACGGTGGAATGCTAGGATCGCGTAAGGGTGTTAATCTTCCTGGAGTGCCTGTTGATCTTCCAGCAGTATCAGAGAAAGATAAGGCTGACTTGCAGTTTGGTGTCGATCAAGAAGTAGACATGATCTTCGCCTCGTTCATTCGTAATGCTGCTGCGTTGACTGAAATACGCGGTATTTTGGGTGAAAAAGGAAAAAACATTAAAATCATCTCCAAGATTGAAAATCAACAGGGTATGACCAATCTGGATGAAATCATTGAGGCATCCGATGGAATAATGGTAGCTCGTGGTGACTTAGGAATTGAAATTCCTCCCGAGAAAGTTTTCCTTGCCCAAAAGTGCATGATCAGTAGATGCAACAAGGTCGGAAAACCAGTCATCTGTGCTACACAGATGTTGGAGTCGATGGTGAAGAAGCCACGTGCAACAAGAGCTGAAACTTCAGATGTTGCTAATGCTGTTCTCGATGGGGCTGATTGTGTCATGCTTTCAGGTATTTTTTTTTTTTTTTTTATATTCATAAATTATTTTTAAAATTTTAAAAAAAAAAAAAAAAAAAAAAAAAAAAAAAAAAAATAAATAAATTATTTAGGAGAGACGGCTAAGGGAGATTATCCTCTCGAGTGTGTTCGCACAATGGCCAACATCTGCAAAGAAGCAGAGTCTGCAATTTGGCACAACCAGTTGTTTGCCGATTTGTCCTCCAAGGCAGTAGCGCCAATTGACGCTACTCATGCTGTAGCTATCGCTGCAGTAGAAGCTTCTGCCAAATGTTTGGCTACTGCAATTATCGTTATTACAACAAGCGGTCGCTCAGCCCACCTGATCTCCAAGTACCGACCACGGTGCCCAATAATTGCCGTCACTAGGTTCCATCAAGTCGCACGACAAGCTCATTTGTACCGTGGAATCTTGCCTCTTCTTCACACTGGTATTTAATATTTTCATAATAAAAAAAAAAAAAAATAAATAAATATATTATATATATATATATATATATATATATATATATATATATATATATATATATATATATATATATATATAATTTGTATAAACGAATAATTAAAATTTTAGAAGCACCTGTGGCTGATTGGTTGAAGGACGTTGACATTCGCGTCCAATACGGTATGACCTTTGGTAAAAGCCGTGGATTCTTGAAGACCGGTGACACCGTTATTGTAGTAACTGGATGGCAACAAGGCTCCGGTTACACAAATACTCTTCGTATTGTGTACGTAGATGAGGATTTAGCTTTTGACCATACTCCAAGTCTAATCGTCAGCGATGATGACTCCTATGAAAGCCTTTACTAGTTATTTAGTGCATGATCCAGTAACGTATCTTACTAACAACTCTGTCTTATACTAACTTTAACCGCATGTTATTCCTATTATTCTTATTCTTATTACTTTTTTAGTAATCCACTTATTATTTTACATATTTTGTATTAATTATTTTTGTTAAATAGCTAGTTTAATAGATTTCTTTTTATTTATTTTCAGTAACGTTGATTGAGGAGGACAGAGAATGATGAGTCAAGAAGAGAAAAAATAATTTATCATCTGCTAATTCGAGTTAACTTTCTGATAATTAATAATTTTATTTAATAATAATATAAAAAAAAAAAAAAAAAAAAAAAAAAAAGTATGTAATAAAATTGCATTAAAAGAAGAGATGTTTATCATATTTAATTGCTGTTCTTAGACCAGTATTATTTTACTGTTGAAATAATGTGTTTATCAAAGCTGCGCACGGAGTTGTAACAATTTAATAAACATTGTATAGTGTTTTAATGATAAATATCAATAAATTATGAATCACTAATAAATTTATGTATTTTATTTCATATAATTACCTAGAAGACACATTTTTTTTAATAATTTATAAAATACAAGTATAAGTATATCTAAATCAATAAATTATAGTATCGACCTTTATCAGTCGGTAAATTTAAAAATTGCATTAATTGGATCAAAGATGGCATTACAATATTTAAAAAAATAAGAATAAATGCATAGATAACTAAGTTCAATTTGTTTTGATGAATTTTTACCTGTCAAAATGAAATTTTAATTAGATATTAAAATTAAAAAAAAAAAAAAATGATAAATTTAATAGTTTAATAAAATTGTAAAACTCCAAAATGTCAAAAATTTCTTCAAATTTAAAGAAGCAATCGGTATAATTAAAAACATTTTTAAACTTTATTTATAAAACAATAATGACGTAATTAACATACAGATAAATATTTAAATTAAACAGATAATGAAATTAGAGGAGCAAGTTATACCGGAGCGTCAATTGGATGCTGCATATCAATGTACTCGAATCGATCACGAAATTAAATTGAATATCAACTGCAAACCCTCACCCGCACGACTCACCAGAATCATCATCACCCTCAGTATTTATAAACACGCCGACGCCGCTAATAAATTATTATCACGTTATTTCAATTGTTTAAATAATCCATTTATTATGTTTATCTGACCAATAAATATATTTCAGGCGATAATAATATACAAATTGAGGATATTGCGAAAGTAATCAATAATGTAGACATAGTACGATTGAATGTGTCTCATGGCGATCAAAATTGGCATAGAAAAGCAGTTAACAATTTATTGGGAGCATCTGAACAACTGCGTACTCAATTAGAAACCTTTAATCCTCCATCAGTGGCTCTTGATCTACGTGGTCCTGAAATACGAGCTAAAATATTTAAAGATAACCCCAATCCAACCGTAACTCTCTGTTTAATCAATTGTTATTCATTTGATTTATGCTTTTTATCCATATAAATAATTAAATAATTACTCTAATGGCATTAATTTAGGGTGACACCATACTTGTAAAGGGCAATCACGTAAATCTATTAGCGGACAGTAAAATTAAACCTAGTGGAAAATCTTCAAGCCTCTGGACATCTTGCCCAGAATTACCAAGAGCGTCACAAGTTGGTGATAGAATTATTTTAGATCGCGGTGCTGTTTCTTTAAGCGTCGACCAAACAGGTCAAGTATTTTAAAATCAGATTAATAATCGATAATTTATATTTTTTTATACTTTATATAAAAAATAGGTGAAGATTATATTAAATGTAAAGTGATGAACACGGGAAGATTATCGCAGGACAAAATAATTCAGGCGATTGACACATCGTCACTGGAATTACCAGGGATATCTGAGAAAGACGATGCAGACATTGATCTTGCACTTGAACTCGAGTGTCATTTTTTAATAGTCTCGCACGTGCGAACCAGTAAAACGATTTCTGCTGTGAAGAAGCGCATTGAAGAGTCGAGCACTACCCATTCAATTTGTGTGCTTGCTAAAATATCTTCGTCTCAGGGTGTTGATAATTTTGACGACATTCTACGAGTGGCTGACGGTGTCGTGATTGACAGAGAGGGTCTTCAAGTGGACATTGGATCCGAGAAAATATTCCTGGCCCAAAAATCAATGATTGCCAAGTGTGTTCGAGTAAGTATAACAATAATAATAATAATAATAATAATAATAATAATAATAATAATAATAATAATAATAATAATAATAATAATAATAATAATAATAAATATTTTATTTAGTAAGCTACTGTGTTAATAAAATAATTAACTGGATTAATTAACATAATTGTGTCCCAGAGGAGAAAAGACAGGAGAAGATATAAAACAAAATAAATTATAGAAAGCAGGTCATATATCTGTTTTATATAACAAACCTCATATTAAATGAACAGCATGATTAATATTTATATGTATAGATATATATCCTGAAAGATCTAACCATAAATATAAACGATAATTTTATTAATAACTAATGTAGATATATGATTGTGTTTTGTAACAGGTTGGTAAGCCGGCAATATTAACCCATCGAGTGTCAACAACTGACGTTAAAGTGAAACTGGACCTCGACCTTCTGGCAAATGCAATTCTCGAGGGTGTTGACGGTATTTTTTTAGCCACCGGTTCTGTTGTTGATATGAATGAACATGTAAAAATTATCGAGGACGTCGACCTTGTATGCCGAGAGGCGGAATCCGCGAGATGGCAAAGACAAATTTTTCACGAGCTCAGTTACAAGGTACTCAATATGTTTATATTATATATTTTATGATGACATCCTGTAGTTGGGCAAAAAAAAAAAAAAATTAAATAGCGTCTCTAAGTAAATAAAGAGGATGATTAAAGTAAAACTTTGAGTGAAATGAATATGTCACAGATCAAAAGAACGTCAACGAGGAAATGGAAAAAATATTTTCCGAGTGTAGAACTTGTCATTGGATATCTTCCAACTTATCATTTTCCATTTTAGATTTGTTATATAACTGAAATGTTATTTATTATATAATAATAATAATAATAATAATAATAATAATACTAATAGTAATAATATATAGCAGAGTTTGTTATTTAATTATTTATTGATGACGTTGTGAGAAAGAGCAAGTATTTATTATTAAATAAATATACGTCACTGTGTGTGACCAAATAATATGTTGGTTGAAAAATGATAGTAAGATATATTTAACAATCGATCATTAGACATATGAGCTTAATCCATTAGCTTGTATGTCAACATGACTCGTGGTAATTCATTTTAAACTTCTCTATCTGTCAAGTATAATAACGCTCGTCTGTCTTTATTTATTTATCCATTTTTATAAAAGTTTTTTAATAAATTTCCTATAAATAAAATTTTATTAATTTGATTTAATTGTCGTAGATTACAATCCCAACTGACTCAACCCACGGGGTTGTTATTGCCGCAGTGGAGCTGTCAATGAAGCTAAATACATCAGGAATTATTGTTACCACAACTACCGGGAGATCTGCAATGCTTCTGTCTATTTATCGACCACGGTGTCCTGTAGTTGCTGTAACGCGACATCAAATTGTTTCTCAATGCCTGAGAATTTATTTTGCCATTCACCCTATTCACTACACCTGTAAGACAATCAAATAACAATTATATTATTTCATTATTACTTATTAATTTTATCATTATAATACTGACGTCATGCTGTCAGTACTTATGTATCATGAGGATGATGTTGAAACTAGACACCACAAAGAGGGATGATATATAATAAGTACAATATAATTTTTGTAATTAATCATGTTTACAAACATAAATAATAACAATTGATAAGATATTATTGTATTAACCATTTGATTGTTTTATGTAAATACAGGTGAAACAAATTCAAATTGGAATGAGGACATTG
Organism: Cotesia typhae; assembly: GCF_013202065.1. Classification (NCBI taxonomy): domain Eukaryota; kingdom Metazoa; phylum Arthropoda; class Insecta; order Hymenoptera; family Braconidae; genus Cotesia; species Cotesia typhae. The sequence continues at coordinate 12,871,952 of NW_027423757.1, read as the reverse complement.
AGGCGAGAGTTAAATGCGGTATGAATTACCTTCGTCAGTCAAGTTTTGTTAAAGTAGGCGATCCAGTGGTGGTTGTAGGGGGATGGCGTACCAACGATCAAGGATTTACTAATTCCATTCGTGTAGTCTATGTTTCACTGCCACCAATTACAAGCATCGGTGATGATTTTGAGGAAACTTGGTGATGTCATATGTCATATGTTATATTATAATAAATAACAAATGGAGGTAATTATTTATTATAATTATTAATTAAACAATGGCTCATTTTTATCTGAAAATAATCAAAAGGTTATTAATCAATTGATCCAACACTTGGTGTTGACGATGAGATATAAAATTGTTATCTCTAGAGTTACGAGTTACAATTTATAGAGCAGAGGACAAATATTCACTAAGCGTGAACAAACTTGACAGATGTTTTAAATCATTTACATATACGTCACTAATTTTTTATTTTATCAAAATTTATCTTTTATTTCAAAGTTAAAGGGAATCTTTTCTATTGGAAATTAAAAATAGCAATTCATTGTCGAGAACGATGAAAATTCTTTTGTAAAAAAAGTACAAAAGAATTAAAAAAAAAAAAAAACACACACACACAGAACGCGCGCGCGTGTGTGTATATATATATATATATATATATATATATATATATATATATATATATATATATATATATATATATATATATATATATATATATATATATATATATATATATATATATATATATATATATATATATATATATATATATATATGTGTGTGTGTGTGTGTGTGTGTGTGTGTGTGTGTGTGTGTGTGTGTGTGTGTGTGTGTGTGTGTGTGTGTGTGTGTGTGTGTGTGTGTGTGTGTGTGTGTGTGCCCACGTCTTCTTTATCTCATTGAAAACAGGGTATATAATAAATCAATACCGATGGAAACTGATTACTGATTAGATACTATTGGTCACTCAACAATTGATAAAAGCCTACATACCAATGACGAGGTCAAGCTGTTTAACAATAATAAAGAGATCGGAAAATTCATATCATTTGTTAGTTAAAGAATAATCAGACTTCATTTTTCTTTTTGATTAATTGTTAAAGTTTCTATATCAGTGAAAAAAATGATAACAAACTTGTTCGACCAGTCAACCGTTTCTTTCTATAAATTATATTATACTGTAATAATAAACGAGGAAGAAAGAAGGAAAGAAAAATTGTTCACGATGATACTCAGCGATGTATTTCGGTGAATATTCGTCTACTCAATGGCCCGTAAATAAATCTGAGGGTCGTAGTTTACTTTTCATCATCTTCCTAAATATTCTCATGTAATAGATGTATTTTTGTTCTATTATAAAATTAATTATATGATAATAATAGAATTGTGAGCTCTATTTTACTCCAAAAAAAAATAATTTAATTCATTAAAATGATGTTATTGGGCATCTTTCTATATAAAGATGTGTAAATATGTGCTAGATATTTTTTACCCTCGTAGCGTTAAAGGAAAACAATAATTTCATGTGTTTATTTAGACATTAGCAGTATTTGTCACATCGTCACATGTATACTGAAGCGGTATGTCAGTTGTCAAGGGTAGACAAGCTCAAGAACCTGTGTTTTAATAGTCGCAATAATGCTACTGTCTTTTGCTCTTTTGACGTCTCACCATATGTTTCTATCTACCTATTATATTATTACTTTTTGTTTAATTTAATTTAATTAATAGAATAATTTCTAAGGGAGTAAATAAAAATGCAAATATTTTTTTAAAAAAGTTCCAATGTACTGATCAATAGTTTTAATAAAATGAATAATTTACGCATATTAATTATTAGATTACGGATAATATTTCACGGCGAGATAGAGATAGTTGTAAAGAGTTTGAAAATTTTCTGACTAGCTCAACGTTAATTATCTTCGGAAACTTTGATCCTATACCCACTCTAGCTACATAATAATGATCTCATTTATTGTAATAACCAAAGAGTGGATTAAAAAATATTTTTTATTTTATAATCACTTTCTTCTCATTATCATTAACATTCATTCAAGTTACTTTTAGTATACATGTTCTGGAGTCTTTACGGAAGTAATATGTCTTATTGCCACACCCACGATGTCAATCGTAGGCGTATGGAAAAAAAAAAAAAAAAAAAAAAAATAACCATTTTTTTCTCGGTAAAAATAAAAATGTAGATAAATTTTAATCAGAGAATGTGTTTTAGGTTTCAACGCCAGGGCTTGTATATTTCTCATATTACGTCCACGGAATTTATTTAGATTGTGGTCGTGCAAATATTAAAAAAAAGTTTTACATGAGAAAAAATAAAAAAACTAAGGAAAATAAGAGTACAAGAGGACGAAAATGAACAAGTCACGTAGGATTATATGTAGCCACGTGGGTAAAAAAAAAAAAAAAAAAAAAAAAAAAAAAAACACAAGAGGAAGAAGAAGAAGAAGAAGAAGAAGAAGAAGAAAGTATAAAGGAATGGAAAGTTGGGGAAAAAAAAGTAAATTGGTAAAATATGACGTATGCTGGTGCTGTCATTTGAATCAGGAGATTGAAGGAAATTAAAAGACATCCATGTATTCAGCAGCCCTGCTGTTCGTAATGTTCCTTGTTAAGGTAAAATCTTGGCAAAGACTCGTTCATCTTGACAGTATAGTCGCTCTTGAAAGATTCCATAATGAAGATCGCAGGTCGTAAATAATGTCGACCACATCGAGGGATGAGTAGACATATAACTAAAAAAGATGAAAGAGAAGAGCAAGATATAGGGTAAATTGTTGTGATAGACAGTGAGCTTGCGCGCTTACTTGCTCGACAACTTTTCCCGCCCTTTTACTCTCTCCAGATTCACCCACCTGTCGTCCACCCTTGGCTGATATATATACAAAGCGCCCGGCAGAGTTTCGTCACTCTTGCGCTAACTTTACCGTCGTTGAAAATAACTCAAGGGTTGTATCTGATACTTATCGCAACTAGTATCTTTTTTGTGCTAATCTAACAGGAAGACTGACTGAGTGAATCCTCTGGTTTCCGGGCTGTTTAAACCTTTATTCCGGTGAGTAACCCAAAATTATTTTTTTATTATTCAAACCTTTTTTGTAAAAGCATACTTATGGTAAAAAAATTTTTTTCAAAAATATCAATCAAATAATCAATCAGTAATTAATTACCGTGATGAAAAAAAAAAAAAAAAAAAAAAAAAAAATATTTTTTTAGTACAAAGGAAATTAGCCTTTCTGGTGAATAAAATCGAATGCCAACGAAGCAGGGTGAACAGGAGGATAGTATATAAAAAGTGATTTCGCTTTGAGTCTTTTGTGTTAAAAACTACAGACTAGCGTTTCATTTTATTAGTAAATGGTAATACCATTCTTTGGTAATATTTTTAGTGGCGTCAAACGCGTTATAGCGGGATGGGTAATATACTTAAATAATCGCGTGCAAGTTGGTCCCATCTACTATCAGAGAAGCTTGCACGTAAACACGTATAATCGACGGAATGTACGGGCAAGCGAGCATAAAAGGTAAAAAAATACTCTACTCCTATCCTCAACTTTTAGAGGGCTTGTGGATATTCGAGCATACGCTTCACCAAACAAATTACGAGCTCCCACAGGTGGAGCACACAAACAGATGCAGACTACCATCATATATATATATTTATAAAATAGATGAGATTACTCTTTCTTTTTTCTTATCTATAATAATACGTTAACACACAGATTCACAAATTTTATACTTTATTATGACATCCCATATTTATACTTTTATATCTCTTCTTTTTCATCAATATGTAAATTTTAAACCACGACATTTCACTAGTCGTAAATTTTACTATTCATATTGACAATAATTTTCATTTAATATTCTAGATTAAATCAAGAAATTGATACCTCTATATTTGTCCAATCTATAATACGCCGCTTATACTGTAATTATTCTATGATAAAATTCACCAAATCGTATTGGATTTAATGTTCTAAACTTTATACCATCGTATTATATATATATATATATATATGTGTGTGTGTGTGTTAATAATTCTATCAGATAAATCTTTATTGCAAAAACGTGCGATAATTTTACTAATATTATTATTTAAATAAGATAAATAGTTTTTTTTTTTTTATTCTTAAAGTTTAAAAATAAATCACATTAATCTCAATAACTACTAATTATCCTACGGTCTGACCATTCGCGTACTATTTCTACTTCGTAAGATAGATTTAATCTGTATTGGTCTTTAAAAAATATTTTCTGTACCAATTTAGCATTAATTTAATTTCGTGAATGTCGAAATATGATATTAAGTAAATGTTATTGATTTAATAAATAAATTAAACAGTATATTATTTGAAATTAAATTATCATTGTTGACAGTATGGTCATAAAATAATAATGATAATTTAAAGAGAATAATTGTTTATAATTAAAATATAATCTAGATGATTGAATATTTTAGAGAAATATTTGTTTATTGAATTAACAATTTAAAAATATCAATACTATATTTATTAAATTTGTCGTATGGTAACGTTTTATTCAACAAGATTAATTTATTACCCATTTAGTTATTCAAGTCAAGTGTGCCGTTGATTTTTTTTTTTTTTTTTTGTTTTAGTTCCGTAAACGCGAGAGACGTGAACATTAACGAGTAATTATTTTTATTTATTGTCCTCAGGAATAACGTTGAGAAAATATTTTTTGTTTGTTTTAAGTATAAAATGCGTAAAAATGCATTAATAGAAGTTTGTATAGTTGGTAAATAACACAAGGTCGGTTTTTTTTTATTTATAGAAATAATTTGAAATATAGTTTGGAACATGAAATTAAATGCCTCATAAGATGATAAATCATTAAATCAAAGGTTATAAGTTTGGGGACTCCCTGTAGTCAGTATTAAATAAAAAATCTGTATATATAAAAAGGTCTCTCGGATAAACGTTTTTAGTTTCAACGTTAAATTTTACTCGGTTAGACTCTAACGTTTGTACTGTGCCTGGTGAACACCGTTTATTTAAATGGTAATTACAAAAACAACAACAGCAAAAGGTTGATTGTTAGCACAGAAAGTGACCATTAATTTTAATCGCGTAATCATTTTTCTCTATTTTGTAATTTCTTTTTACCCTTTTAGCGTATCTACTCTCGATACTACTTTATGATAGATAAAAATAAATCTCATTTTGATTTTCTTTCGATACGCTACTACAATCGCTGAATAATAAAACAATGTCAATAGTATAGCATATACATTAATAATTTAATTATTTTTGTAAGCATAATGGATGTATTTTTTTGTAAAAAGCTTTTGGAGTAATTACTATCTCTGTGACACTTTTTTTTTTATTATTCCATGTCAAGAATTTTTTTTTTAAATTCTTCCGACAGAGAATTAGCAATTTCTATATTTACTTATTTAAAAATACGACTAAATTAAAACTTTTGTAATTATTTTATTCGCTTCAAGAATTTCCAAGTACAGTCGCTTTATATTATTATGTATTAATATATATTTTCTTCTTCTTCTTCTTCTTTTTCATAAATTTCATAAAACTTACATTAAATTTGCATTCTTAATTAAACTCTTGTTAAATTTTTAATCAATCTTTTCATCCAGTTCCTTTTCAATTCTTAAAATAAAAAATAAATTCACATGACTTTTATTTTACCTCAATAGGGAGCAAATGACGTGTGAAAATTTTTACACTATTTAATCTAAAAAAGTGCATGTCATAAATATTTACATATATATTAATCACGTTCTATTTATGGTTAAACAAAAATAATGTTTAATAATTTAAAATATTCAATCATGTTACAAAAGTATAAAGACGAAATAGAAACATTAAGTATTTTTTTGTAAGTAATAATAAACATTCGTACAGTTTCTTCATTGAGGAAGTATTTTTATTCTATACTGTATTTTATTATATTTGATTTCCATTGATGAAGCACAAGTTTATAACCTGACGTAGGAAAATTTAAAGGCAATGTTTGATACGTTTATTCACAGATCCGATATATTTATTCAACTCTATATCTGACATGCTATTTAAATGTTTTTACGATTTTCCTAAATTATTATTATTATTGTTAAAAAAAAAAAAAAAAAAAAAAAAAAAAAAACACACGATAATGTTAACGGAAATTTTAAACAACTAATGTATAATAAATTAATTAAAAGCTTAAAACAAAAATTTTGTTGCGGTTTCAGGTATAACAAAGGGAGCATAATGAGTAGTTACAGATGCGCTATTGTCTTGTTTTTCATCTTGGGGGCTGCACTTGCTGCAGAAAACTACCTGGATTACGGAGGTAAAAAAAGCTCATTCATTATTAATTCAAAATTTCTCTTGTCTGTTTATCACTATCGCTAAAAGTTTTACAAAAAAAATTTAGAGATAAAAAAATATCAAACTCTTACAACCTACAACACGTATTGTGTGTCAAATATTAATGTGATACCCCATTAATTTCTGGATTTTATTTTTATCCGCGTAAAACTTTCTTCCTGGATTTATTTTTTTAAATACATGTTGTTATATTTAATCCAGACAATGGATAATTAATTCCTAATGTTACTTTTACAAATAGTGAAAATAAATTCTGGTGTGGGTTCAATTAAAAGTCACAAAAATAATTACAGTATTAAATATAATTAAATATTTATAAAAAGATTAATACAATAAAATTGGCGAAAAGTTTTAATTGAAGGGTTTTATTAATTATTTATTTGTTTTTTCTGATAAAATATTGGTGTTTAATATAATTGGCATTACTTTTAACAGCTGACTGAATTGTAAATAAAAAAATAAATATTATATTGAATGTAATAATGTCACAACCTTTAACGACATCCGGGATAATGAATTTTATCATTTTAATTAATTTTATCTTATCAATGATCGATGAAATAATAGAGAATAATACAGAGTCGATACAATAGGTGAGTATTTAAAAAAAAATATATTGCAAAGATTGTATGTAATTGAAATAGAGTGTTATAAATAAAGGATAATAGGAGAATCTATTGCGTAAAAGTTAAACTCAACGGATTTTTTATACTCATTATTTTTTCATTACTATGAACCTTAGTCAAGCGGCCGAAAGACGATAGATTTCTTGGGACATTACGTTTACCGTCGCTGGGGAGTGTTGGACACAAGAATTGTTATGTGAGATTTTTTTTTTTTTTCTCGATTCAACCGAGAAACTGTGAGAGGGAAAAAGCCGCATGGGAGTTGAGGAACTTTTTTCATTTAATCGATTATCGACAACCAAATAGCTATCATTGAGGTTCACTGATACAAAAATTATAACATCTACCTATCTATTTTGTATTAAAACTTTTAAAACTCTATTTAAGTTTAAATTATTTATTACTTATTAATCACAAACTCTGACATTTTCCCCAAGAGCCAATAATAATAAATAATAAAAAATTGTGGCGACGTTAATGAGTAATAAATATTTTGTCTCTTGCAATATTTCCAAGAGTTAGAGCCTAATATCATTTTTTTTTTTTTTTATTTACTTTCACGAGGGCTCATAATATTGTCGTAAAAATATTCTTATATTACCCATAACAAAGTATCTTCAGAAAGCTATCAAAAGTCTGCGTTATACAAATATATTATTATTTTATCAGCGACAATTTAATTAAAGTAACTAAAAAAGAAAAAAAAAAAAAGAAAATTAATAACTTTGATAACATAATTCAATGTTTTAGTTTATGACCTTTTGCTTCTATTCTCAAATTAAACTCACCCACGATCGATAATCCTCTAAAGTATAAAATGACATTTTTTTAATCCCTTAAAAAATGATAATAATTTTTTTTCGGATTTTTAGACGAGAATGCGGACCGCAATATTGAAAATCTCCGGGAATTCTACAGGTACTTGTTGCGACGCAATTCCCTGGAAGGGTTAAGATCATCAATGTCCCTTGATTCACCGTACGAACATCTGATGATACGAAAATCACAGCGGTCACCATCCCTGCGTCTTCGGTTTGGTCGTTCTGATCCAATGATACCCAAGGTAAATTATGTCCCTGTCGTCACATTTGTCCTTCTGCATGTACTTTATTACGCAATAGCCTGAAAGCCAAATAATCTCGGGGTTTTTTTTTTTTTTTTTTTTTTTTTTTTTGTTTTTTTCCTTTTAAACAAATTTAAAAGACATAGGTCAAGGTTAATGCCCAGGAAATTTATCTGTGTATATATAGACTGTAATTTTTTGCAAGTAAATTCAACAACACTCGAGGAATAAAAAGACCAAAAAAGCTTTTTTTATCTTCTAGAATTAATCTCAGGAGAAAGGCTTCCCTTTTTTACACTCTGATAAATTAATAAATGAATTTGTTAGAATTTACTGGGGGTACAAAAGTATTTTGACTGTATTTACTGTACTTTAATTCGTCTATTATGAATTCGAAATTCTTAAAAGTTATTTACATAAATTAAATTTCCGTAACATTAAAAACTTTTTAGAATAAAATTTTTTTTGACAAGTAATGTGACTAGTTTGACAAAATAATGCAAAGTGAAATTAAAATTCAGATGACTAAAATTTAATTGGCTCGTCTGTTGTCAAATTATCTGTCTATTAGCAATTTCCCAGAGTTTATTAAATAAAAAGTAAATTGAATTTATTTACAGGGAAATCTATTAACGAGATCGGCATCAAACCCAGCATCTTTTGAGGACAATTGAGACTACTGGCTACATTGCGTATTAAAAATGAAATAATTTTCATACCTGAATAAAGGCTTTTCTTTCAATATAATTAATATTAAAATTTATGCTAAAATTCAAATAATAAGTATATTATCTTAAAAATATTATAAACTAAAATAATAATCCCATTTTCAATCTTACTATATATTTTATCTTTTTCTGCGCTTTTATTTCATTTTTTATAATTATGTCCTGAATTTTTTTTTTAATTTATTACAATCGTATTTTTGAAAAAATTGTAAAAAAAAAAAAAAAAACAACAACATATAAGTGTAAAAAATGGCAGAGTGTCGTTAGTTATAGGCTCTATCTGTGTCTCTGTCTCTCATGCTCTCTCATATATATTAAACACACAAAAAAAAAAAAATATATATATATATATATATATATATATATATATATATATATATATATATATATATACTTATTATAATTACATGTCAATATAAATATAAATATATTATAATTAATCAATTGTAGAAATATTTTTTACAAAGCTCTTTAGCTAATATTATTTGTTTATTTATTAATTTAAGTATTAAACTGATTAAAAATAAAATACTACAATTAATATGATTTATTAATTAATAAATGTGCCAAATATTGTGATCATTCTGCATCATAATAAATATTTATACTTATACTTACCTGAACCCTCTTAAATATTTAATATAAATATAATATGACAATAACAATAATTATTTATTATTCAAAAGTAGTAAATTGTGATGCGGAGCATAACTGTTTCAAAGCAATCGCAACATCTTTATCGTCAAGAGATAGTTCTCCGATGTTTTTAAACTCGGGTCTCACGAGAATTTGACTCTGAATTCGATCTAGAGTCACTGATAACGGGACGTTCAGCATAACTTGCCAATTTGCTTCATCTAAATTTGTTAGCCACTATAAAAAAAAAAAAAAAAAAAAAAAAAAAAAAGCTCTATTATATTTTTATATAAAATCCCATTGAATAAAAAACATTTTATCAAGGTTTACCTGATCAAATGGATTATTATCGATATGGAACATGACATATGTAAGGGGTTTGGCAGGTAGATAAGCGTCGGTAGTATTCAAAAAGTCTTTTTTCATTACATCAGGTCCTTCAATCAGATTATTTAAAATCCAGTCCGAAGCGCATATCAAATATTCATAAGTTATCTAAAAAAAAAAAAAAAAAAAAAAAAAAAATTACTATTTTTTATTCCTCTATTCAAATAAAATGAAATTTATTTTTAACATTTTTTACTTTCAAAGATCGACGTCCAATTGGAGTGAATAATAATTCATCAGCGTAAGTTTCAATCCACAAAGAACTCGTATTTAACTTTTTCATTCTCGGACTATTTTCTTCTTCTTCTTTAATCCTACAAAAGAATAAAAATAATCCTAAATTAATAGAGGCTTATAAAGAGATTTAAAACAAAAGTTGATATGATATTAAAAGTGCTCTATAATTTAATAGTCCTTACCAAGCTTCAGCCCGTTTGATTACAGCATCTATTTGCGCAGTATGTTTGTTGTCTTCATCTATACTACAAACGGCTTCTGCTAATGCAGTTGCCGAGGCGGCTTTATCTTGAGGATCAAATGAATAAGAATCAGCAATACTCCTCGGAGTTTCTTGGATTTCTGATTTATCAATGTTTGCATTGGATTCTTTTAGTAATTCCGAGTAAAGAGCAGCGCAAAATATTTGAATAAATACCGACCCGCCGATAGGATGACAGTGAGCGGGTATATTTTTATTGATCAAATTAATAATACGCAGCACAGTTATTGGAGTACACATAAAAAGCTCAGAAAAGCAAGCCAATGCAAGAGACATTGTTTGATAAATACTAGCGCCTGTCTATTTAAAATTAAAAAATAAAATTACAAATTATATTTATTAATAGTATTAAAATACCTTTATAGCGTCAAGCAGAGTATCAACAATCGGCGTCATGATGGATTTAAATGGTGCTAAAAGAGCATTTAGCCAGGGAGCTCGACATTGATTCCATACCTATTAAAAGATTAAGCGATTTATTTTATTGAATATTAATAATAATAATAATCAATATCAGCGTATGGAGAGTATCAACTCAAATAGAATGAGTGTCATGGATATTTTAAAATGTCATCAACGAAACAGTTATCCCGCATAGCCGTAGTTTAGATAATACCTGCTGTCTATCAAGATAATTGGACCAATTAATATCTTGTTTGAGCACGGGGATGACAACGTTGAGCGGATCCATATCCGTGTTGATTAATACGTACATCAGACTGTATAGATACAAAGTGGGCGACAAACTTGACAAATTTTGCTGACAGCCGGTGCACAAAAATCCACCGCAATCTCCTGAATTTTCTTTCGACTTGGTTAATCTCTCCATTGAAATTACGTCTTCATTTTTACCCACGCATTGACGAATCAGGGTACTCAGTAGGATTCGTGCCACCGCGCATTCATTCATTGATAATACCTAACACCCGTAAAAACACATATTTACATTGTTATAACCGTTATTATAATTAAAATCCGTGTTACTTTTAATAATTGCGTCCACTTAGCCTGTGGTTGACATCTCAGGACATTTATCTCCAAGATAAGAGCTTGATCTTCTGGTAGTGATAAATTAACGCTCTTTAGTGTTGGAGATCCAAATAGCTTTGGAGCGCTTATTATTAACCAAGGGGCTGGTCCTGATTGTTTTTTAAGAGTTGCCATGTATTCTAATCCATTTCGACAAGCCTGTTTAATTATTTAATTATTATTATTATTATTATCTAAAAATAATATAACAGTTAATTAAAGAACGCACTTGATAGAGAATTTTCAATGGTGTACCACGCAAAAGTAAACAAATTAGCAGTTCGCGGCATTTAGCGTGTATGTCTCTCATCACAATGGGTAATTTGTTGATCCGTAATCCTATAAGTTCATTGGCATCAGCGCAAGCAGCTAATGCGAGGTAACCAGTGCAGCTTAAAACATTAAATGCGTCCGACCAAAATTGTTGTGACCTCGTTAAACTTGGACGTCCCTATTATTATTAATATTAACAATAATGGCTATAATTATTATTATTATTATTATTATTACTATTATTATTATTATTATTATTATTATTATTATTATTGCAATTATATCAGCTATTTATATTAAAATTTAATACATGAATAAACCGAGAGACGATAATGGTTAATGATTCATTTAACATTCCAGCAAATATTCTTTGGGCCATTTTAGGTGAAACAGTGTTCCATAAGTCTGTCTTTGTACCTGAATGAAAAATATTATTTTTATAAAAAATAAAAAAACTTTATAAATAGAATTAAGTACCCTGCATATACAGCCACCACATTTGAATGATAAATGAAGATCTTTCTCGCTCGAAAAAAGGCTTATTGCTTTGCCAATTAAGTGAATCGGCTTCATTTAAAATGTAAAGAGAAATTAATCGACAATGGAGGTCGAGAAGCTTTTCAGCGACAGCTTCTGCCATTTCTTGATACGATTTGTAGCAGAGATGCAGCTTTTCACTGATTATTATATTAATTTTAGTAGTTAATTGATAAATAATTCTCAAGGTGAATTTTAAATAAAAAAAAAAAAAAAAAACCTTATTTGCTTGGGTATTTTATCTTTAGATTGCTGATTATAGCACCATAGACAATTTCTAATTAGCGCAGCAGCTCCAAGCGTCGCAGTCAGGACTGCCAAATCCGCATGGTCGAGTGATTCTTGAATTAAAGTGTGCAAATGCTCTAAAATATATTAAATAATTTTAAATAATTCAGCAATAAAATAAAATAAGAGGTGAGTACCAATTAATTGCTCGGATGTATCAACAACTAACAAAATAAAATCAGAGGGTTTAGTTTTTTTGATAACTTGTTCATCAGCTGGGTCCGAAGAATTATTTTGGGCCGAAATACAGAGTCCAGATGGATATTTGAATGCAATAATAAACTCAGCTTCCCACCACTTAACTATTTTTACGGCTGCGAATGATGCGTGCCGGGGAAAATCCAATTTCCCACCACTCACTCGGTTACACAATGACTCACGGAGGACTGTCTGCATTGCCTACATTAATTTATAGCTCTAATTACTAGTTATATACGTACATCTCTGTACAATAATTTTATTTTATTTTATTTTTTCTTTTTATTAATATATATTTCAAAAAGAGATTATTTATTACCTGGTAATATTGCATGTCTCTTTGCAATAGAATTCTAACTCGATCAACGAGATTTCCATCTTCCATAATTTCATCCATGATCTATCAAAAAAAAAACAAATCTAAAGAGCTTATATATATATATATATACTAGTTGTTATTCGTCCGCTTCGCTAGGCATTTTATAAAATTGTATTTTTAGATTTAAACTTGAAATTTAATTAGAGTATTGTTTTGACTTTCACAAATTCCAAATTTCATCGAATTAGCATATACCTTTTATCCATGTAATTATTCCAGCTAATATTCATTGTAACTTTCAATGTGCAATCATTATAATGTTTGCGTGGCTTTTTTTCAAAGATGAATAATAATTGACACGAAGAAAAAAATTTGAAATGAGAATTTGGAGCCTATAGGAGCTATAGCTTGGAAATTAAAAATTTAAATGTTAACACCCGCCTTCGCAAACCCCTGTGAGGAGAGCTATCATAAAATTTGCCCATCGACTTTTTCTACATCTCTTACAGAAGATTCCTACCAAATTTGGAGTCGACAGGAGCTATAGTTTTAAAAACGGGAATTTTTCATTATTAACGCCCCCGCAATCCTCTTTGGGGTAGAATATCGTAAAATTCATTCATAAATTATTTTTTCATCATTTACAGAAAATTCCTACAAAATTTGGAGTCTGTAGGGGTTATAGCTTGAAAATTAAAAATTTTGATTGTTAATATCCACCCCCGCAACCCTCTGTGAGGTGAGATATCGTAAAATTCGTTTATAGATTATTTCTACATCTCTTACAGGAGATTTCTACCAAATTTGGAGTCGATAGGACCTTTAGCTTGAAAATTAAAAATTTTCATTGTTAAAAGCCACCCCCGCAGCCCCCATGGGGGGGGGGGGGTGAAATATCGTGAAATTCATTCATAGATTATTTCTACATCTCCTACAGAAGATTCCTACCAAATTTGGTGTCGATAGGAGCTATAGTTTAAAAACGGGAATTTTTCATTGTTAACGCCCCCGCAACCCCCCTTGTGGGTGGAATTCCGTAAAATCCGTTCTTAGCTGACCTCTACTCGGTGAAAGGAATATTCCTACCAAATTTCAAGTTTCTAGGTCTGATGGTTCCCGAGATATCGTGATGAGTGACTATATAGATAGGAATCTCTTATATATATATATAGATAGAAGATATATATATTGTAAGCAAAAAAATGAATTGATGAAAAGATTTTTCCCCTTGACTTGCGTGTAGAAAATTCTTTCATATTAAATCTAAATTTCTTACCAGGTTAATCTTTATTATTATTACCGCTATAATATACTATTATTCACAAGTATATCAATCAATTTTGTTTATTACATCAGAGTTTTGTTACCAAATAAATAAGGGTAAAAAAGGTATAATTGTTTATCCTAATTATTAAAAATCTTTAAACTTAAATTCTACTGAAAAATTAATTTATAAAATTATTTATTTGGCAATAAGCAATTTTTATTTAATACGTTTGCTGCTGTATGAACAATTATCGTGAAATGATGTGCTTTTATTTATAATTGATGGAATTTCAGTGTCTAATAATTCATGAAGAGATTTACTATCGTGTTTATATATCCAAGTACCGTCAATAAAATCATACCGTTTAGGTCCAGATGTCGGCGATGATAACCACAGTTGTTTATTTGGTGTTTGTCGATTTATAACGTACGTCCCGTATTCACCACCAAATTTAATTGTCAGCACACCATCCTAAATGGTATCAATTTAATTAGTACAATAATACCCTACGACGCAAGTTATGATTAATCGATTGTAAATAGAGTAATTACCCCATAGGATACATCAGCATCATCTAGATGTGCTGCATGCTCAATTAATTCATCAAAATACTCCGTTAATGAGTCAAGTGTTTCATTTGATATTTTTTCAAACTCCACATTATTCAATTCTCTGTAAAATATTTTTATTTAATTATTCAATAAATAAAATAATTGACAAAGTACTTACGAATGAGATAAATTTGATGGATTATCAGAACAATAATTAATTATTGTTGCGTGAAAAGTGTATTTATTGTTATTATTAAAAAATAAATGTTTGTATGAATTTAAAGAACTATAACCTCTTGACAATCGTTGGTATAAATATTTTCGTGTATTATTGAGATAATTATCGGTAATTGTAAGTACAGAGTGTGACAATTTGACTCCTCTACTGAGTTTTGTTACTGATGACAACATTATTGACCTAATTTAGGGTTTATCGATCAAACAAACTTGATATTCAACTCTTACTCTGTTACACACGAGATGTTGTTATTCGAACATCAATCAGCTGATTTTTCTACCGCCGATAGTCACGCGCATGCGCGGTTAGTTTTATTTTATTTTTAAATTATTAGCGGAAAGTTATCAAATTAAAAAAAAAAAAAAAATAATGCATATGATAATAAATGTTTTTTTTATTATAAAGTAGGAATATTTATCAAGAGGAAATACCAGATTCTATTTAAATATTTACGATACATCTTTATTGTGACATTTATTAATTGGTTGAGTACAAATTTATTATAATGGAGTACAAAAAATTAATAATTATTTATTTATTGGTAATATTTTTTGAGAATACTTTGGGAAAATGTGATAACAGTTCAACAACGGTCAATGGAAATAAAATAAAATGTAAAAATGAATTAATATTTGAAGAAAATTTTAATCGGCTATCAGTCGATAATGATTATGCCGAGGAAGATAATTACGAATATTTAAATTCTTCAGTATGGAAGAGAGAAATTAAAATTCCTTTGGATCCGGTAATTATTAATCCTAATCATTTTATTAATTAATTAATTAATAAAAAAATTTTATTATTTTAATAGGATTATGAATTTTGTGTCTATCATAAATTAGAAAAAGGATTAAGGGTAGAAGATGGCTTATTAAAAATAAAACCTCATTTACTGGAAGACTTTTATGGTGAAAATATTACATACTTCGGAAGACTCCAACTCGCTGAGTAATTAAACTTTATTTTTTTTTTCTTTTTAATTTTAATTACTCGCTCTGAGAAAATAATAATAAATATTTTTTGTAAAATAGTTGTACAGGAATATTGCCAGGAGAATGTAGTCGCAACGCAATAGGATTTCATATTCTGCCTCCAGTTTTATCAAGACGATTGACAACTTATGATAGCTTTTCATTCCGGTATGGAAAAATAGAAATACGGGCTAAATTTCCCGAGGGTGATTGGCTTTATCCAGGTAATTTAAATATAATTCCCTTAAATTAGAATAAATAAATAATGAGTGAATTAATTTTTGATACTCAGAATTGTGGCTTGCTCCAAAGTACACAACCTATGGAATCGGATACGCCAGCGGGCGTGTTATTTTAGGAATGGCCCGCGGGAATCAAGGACTAATAAAAAATGATGGTTCTTTAGAAGACTACAGCTCGAGAATTGTTGAATTCGGGTTGCGAACAGGTCCACTTGGAACGTCGGGGAACATTACCGAAGAAAAAGTAACAAAGAGACACAACTCAGGAGTGTGGACCCGGGATTTTCATGTCTACACAACTATTTGGAATTCCAACGGATTTATTTTTAAAATCGACGGGGAGGTTGTTGGTCAACTAAGAGGTGGTTCCAGACAATCTGAAAACCAGAATCGCATGGCACCCTACGATTTAGAAGTAACTTAATATATTTTCACAAATATTCATTTTTTGACGTCTCAAATGTACTTAATAAAATTTATTTTTCAGTTTTACTTGATGTTAGGTGTAGGAGTAGGTGGAGTGAGAGTCTTTCCAGATGGTACACGCACCGGTAATTATGAGAAGCCTTGGAAAAATAACGGCGCCAAGGTCAGCTAATTATTAAATCATCCGAGATAAATATATATTGTAGTATTTAAACTACCTAACTTGACACATCAAAGTGAAAAAATGATTGAACGATTGTAGTTTATTATTTTTTAATTATGCAGGTAATGCTCCGTTTTTGGCAAGCCAAGGATCAGTGGCTGCCGAGCTGGAAGCACGAAAATGCCAGGAAAACAGCTCTCGAGGTCGACTACATTAAAGTTTGGTCAGTGTAAGTAAATAAGCGAGCCTCTCTCTCTCTCTCTCTCTCTCTCTCTTGACACCAAAGACAATAATGATACTGCATCTACACAAGTGAGATGAACAGACGTCTTAATCTTACTGACGAACTTTTTTCAATTTGCACGCCTCCTTCGTTTATTGGTATTAGTAAAAAGGTGTCTGCGTGTACATGTATATTACTTTATTTGGGCGCTAATTTAGTGATGGAAAACCGGTTGTTCCCAAGGTGGTGGTTCCGTTATGATTTATCGTTTTGCGAGGGTCAAACCCAATCTCGAGTTTCATTAGTTGCCAAATATTCTCACGAGAACAGAGTGGAATTCACAGTACTAAATTTCGTAAAAATTATTGTATTATTATTTCATTAATAGTTGTTTAAAATATATATATATATATATATTTTTTTTTTTTTTTTTGTTTAATTAATTTAAAATGACAATAAAATATTATTACTTTATGCCTTGGTGATTTTATGCATCCCCGTCAATTTACAGTGATTGACAAGTCGCGAAGAGTGTACAAAACCTTCAAGCTCGACACAGTCTTTATTAGTTTCTCTGACTGTGCGCTCTTAACAATACAACTCTCGCTATCGTTTTATTATTGTTTGCACAATCTTTCTTCTCCAATCATGAAAAATTATTTTATTCTGTTAAGTATTTTTTTATTTTTGTTAATAACCGATGTCTATCCTCAAAATATTTCATCAATCCTTGGTAAGTTTATCAATAATTATTTTTAGAATTAATGATAAATATATAAATTATTTTTATGGCTGTAGGTAATGACTATGTTCTCCGTAGCTGTGTATCAAGCGTTGAATTGATAAGAAATCACCAGAAAACAGTACCACGTGTTGATACTCTTGAAAATACAGGAGGAAAAAGCATTGTAGATAATAGTCCGAATGTAAATCGAATAATGAATAGTAGGCAGCAATTAAATTACAATTCTCGGGTTGAGAGAGATCGTAAAAATCGCTTACGAGGAAAAATTATAACAGACAGCCCAGTCAAGACTGTTAATATTATGAGACAAAGAAAATCAGAACCTTTGTTGTTTAGAAAAAAGAATGGATTTCCTGAAGTATTTCAACGGGCTGAACAACGACGCACCAAGATGAAAAGTGAAATTATAACAATAAAACCTGTTAATTAGACAATACCAATATTTTTATTATTTTTATGTTTTTAATAAAAGTATCCTACTTATTTGAAAAAAATAATAACAAATTAATAATATTATTGTCTCACGACTGTTTTTCCGTTATTTCAGTAGAATGTGAGCTGGACGCTGTGTCTTGAGTTAGAGGTTCACGAACTGACTCAAAGATTGGTTTAATTTCCGTCTAAAGTATAAAGAAAAAAAAATAAATTAAAACACTCATTTAATATGTTGAAGTTGAATAAATAAATGCAAACCTTGGTGACTTTCATAGCAACTCCCTCGGGTAAATTTCTTTGTATATATTCTAAAAATGTATCAGCAGTTGACTCTGTGAGCTTGTCGAAATCCATATACCGATAATACGTTCTGAATTCATACTGTACTCGATGTTTCTTGTGAACAAATGCTGATTTTAAAACAGTGTAACGTTCATGGATTGCTTTTTTTGGCTGTGTACTAAAAAATAAATAAAAACAATTTTCATTATATGATTAATTGAGAAATTTAATAAATTTACTTACTTTCTAGTCATTTCAATTCCCAGATGTGAAGCTGCAGCGCTGACAAATGTCCCGTAGCTTGTCAATACTGCCGGTTCATTCCCTCGTACTTCAATTTGAACTTTCTTATACAATTTATCATATCTAGGCTGGAATTATAATCATGATAATTATAAATAATCTCAAAAATTGTTAGAAAGTAGTTGAAAAAAAAAAAAAAATTTACTGTTTCATTCGTCGCCAGAGCGTTCGCTAGAAATCTTTGACAGGTCATTTGTTGAATAAGAGTTTTTATTTGTACTCCGGCTGATACATTTTGAGATTGACTGATATTCTAAATAAAATTACAACAAATATAATTTAATTATTATTATTGTGTTTTTGAGAAACACAAAAGTTTTGTTAATTATGTTCAATTAAAAAAAAATTAATTACCTTCAATAAAAACATGTTGATATTTTAACAATTGTAATGACTAATGACTAATATTAAATATTATTATTGAACTGCTAACGCTGAATAATTATATTTGTTTATACATAAAATATTTAAAGTGTTGATTGTTGTTATAGGTTATGGACTCTTTAATTATTTAAATGGCAGCTCTGATATTTCTTTTTTTTTTCACAGAGGGCAGTCTGGTTTAAGGCTAACATTTAAATAGAACCTGTGCGCACGCGCGCTCCAATCCTGAACAAATAAAAGAATAATACTGAAGTTAGCCGGTAGCTGTCAATTTAAAAAAGGTTTTTTATACTAAAAAAATGCTTCTAAAAATTTTCACTTGTAATTTTAATTAAATTTTTTCACAATAATTTAATTACTAAAAAATTCTAAAAAAATTTTTTATGTCTGTCTACTTCAGTGTCATGTAAAAGATCAGGCTCCATTATTTCGATTATTAGTATCGAGAGTTTCGATATTAACCTAACTTCATTTTAATTCCATAGAATAAATTATGACGTCACATCAATGACTGATGACACTTGGCTAGTCCAATTTCTTATGACACACAACTGTTGACAGTTCTAATCTAAATGAAATCTTCTCTTCCGTTTCTCATTATGGGAGATATAATTCACTTGAATGTCGGTGGAACTAGGTATTTATACATTAACTATTATCAATTAAACATATTTATTTTAAAACTTAACTTTACTATAAACAATATTTTTGTTGTTAAGATTTTCAACGTCTCGTCAAACACTTACTTGGATCCCGGATTCATTTTTCACAGCGTTACTGAGTAACAGAATAGCAAGTCGTCGGGATGAAACTGGTGCTCTGTTTATTGACAGAGATCCACAAATATTTTCAATTATTTTAAATTATTTACGTACCAGAGATATTGATTTAAAAAGTATCGACATCAGGACACTGAGACACGAGGCTGAGTACTATGGTATCACTCCATTAATTAGAAGACTGATGCTTTGTGAAGACCTAACGCATTCCTCCTGTGGTGATGTACTATTTTATGGATATCTACCGCCCCCAAGTAAGATTTATTAAAAAATTTAATTGTAATTATTTTGCTTAAAACAATTTTTTTATTATTTAGGTATTCCATTGCAAGAATCAGCTAGTGTGCCTGTTAGCACTACAGACGTTGGAGTTCATGGAAGAACGGTAGCATCCTCACGTCCGGATACATCACAACCTAGCACATCTCAGGCTACTCCGAATCAAGCGTCTAATACAAATGGTAAGAATTTTTTTTAATTTATTTATTTATATTTTTTTACTAATTTTTTTTTTTTATTCAACAGGACCACAAAATCAAAAGCCACCAACGTCTAATCACACGAGAAATTCGTCACTGGATTACAGATTGCCACAAAGAGGGTTACAACACTCGCGAAATCCATCATTGGATCTCCGACACACCCGAAACAGTTCCGCTGATATGAATAAATACTTCAGAAATGAGGTTGGTTTAGTATTCGGTCCTCATCAAGCATCAGGCTGGGTCGATCCTCTGAGAGTTCAGATGATTAAAGCTCATCACAATTGGATTGTGATAGCGTACGCACATTTTATAACATGTTACCGATTGAAAGATTCATCGGGATGGCAGCATGCATTCACTAGTCCTCATGTCGAAGCAATAATCGAACGAGTAGCTATCAATGCTAAAATGGGCAGCGGTGCTGATGGAAAAATGGTTGCTATATCTTACGGCAGTCAAATACGCTTGTGGAGCGTATCTGAAGACGGAATTAAGACTAATATTGGTACATTTAACTTAAATGTACGGGTAGAGTATTTATTTTTCATTGGTAGCCAATTGGTTGCTTTGTCACCAACCGGTAAAATTGGAGTGTGGCATGCAATGTCTCAGCACTGGCAAATTCAAGATGTCGTTTCAATATCATCTTTTGACACTGCTGGATCATTTTTACTTCTTGGATGTAACAACGGTTCTATTTACTACATCGGTAAGCTTTAAAAAAATTTTTTTTATCATTATTTATACAATTATAGTAACTAAAAAAAATTTATTTGCAAACAGATATGCAAAAATTTCCATTAAGAATGAAAGACAATGATTTATTAGTAACAGAATTATACAGAGATCCTAATCTCGATCCAATAACTGCAATTTCTGTTTATCTTACACCAAAGACAAGTAAGTTACAGTTTGAGAATAATTTTAAATTTAATAATAATGAATATAACAATAATAATGATTATGATTGAGAGATATGTATTTGTCGCTAAAAAAAAAAAAAAAAAAAAAAAAAAAATAATTTCTAATGAACTGATAATTAAATTTTTTGCCACATGATTTCGTACCGTACAACTGGATATGTAGCACAAGGCAAGTATGGGTTAATAAGTTTGAAATAAGAGTACACTACTTATAAATTAATATATTTATTATCACAGAACTTATCAATCATTTCATAAATAATTATTCACATCACTATTAATTTATTTTTATTATTTAATTAATCTACCTTTCCTCTCCGGAGTTTATTTATTAATTTAAATAAAGCCCTAAACCCTGCTACCTATATGCATCCAGTTGTACTAAGCCGTGATTGATGATTCTCTTGTTATGTTTAAGTCTGCCAATTAAACCCATATTTAATTTTATGGATTAATAGTTTATCTTCATCTGAGAGGGAAGGTAACGTCAAGATTAAAAACAATAGTAATAAACACGCAATCACATATCACGCATGATTTTTAAATTAAATATTATTATTATTATTATTATTATTATTATCATTATTATTATTATTATTATTATTATTATTATTATTATTATTATTATTATTATTATTATTATTAATAACAATAATCATAATGTAACATGTCCAACACTATTGTTTGTTTATTTATTTATTAACTTACAAGAAAATAATCGCATAATAATAATCTTACTGGAAGATATTCTGTCCCTTTCTACAGGTCTTTGTGGAAATTGGATTGAAATTGCCTATGGAACAAAGTCTGGAATAGTCAGAATTATAGTACAGCATCCTGAGACTGTAGGTCATGGTCCTCAGCTTTTCCAAACCTTTACCGTACATCAGAGCAGCGTTACCAAAGTATATATAATTAAATTTAAAATTATATTTCTTCTCAAGTAAATAATAATAAATATTTTTATTATCATCATAGGTGAGATTGTCTGAGAAATACTTGGTATCTGTTTGTTCAGAGTATAATCACGGTAGAAGTTGGGCATTGACTCGATTCCGTGGTATGATTTCAACTCAACCAGGCTCAACACCAGTAGCTAGTTTTAAAATTGTTTCATTAGAGTCTGTTGATTCTTTGCTGAGTAATGATGCTGGCAATGATTTTGGTAAGTTAAATAATTAAAAAAAAAAAATTATTTATTAAATTTAATACTAATAATAATAATAATAATAATAATAATAATAATAATAATAATAATAATAATAATAATTTTTACATCATACATTCAGGGCGACGAACCAATTCCAGATTGGCTGGTAGAAGGGCGAACCGTACTCATCCCTAAAAAGGGTGACTTGTCCGACCCGAAGAATTACAGGCCCTATCACTTGCTTGAATGCGGTTTACAAGATTTTTACAAAAATCTTAAATAACCGTATCTTGCAGGAGATAAGAGCCTGTGTGGCAACAGATATACGAACAACGTGGCAGTAAACAGGGCGTGTCAGGTTGCAAGATCAACTTGTTGGTAGATAGATGCGTCATTCAAGACGCAATCTACTACCAACGCAACCTGTCCATAGCCTGGATTGACTACCGTAAGGCATTTGACTCAACTTCACATAAATTGATTCTCTATCTGCTCAAATGCCTCGGAATCAATCGCCAAACAGTGGGATGCATACAACGTACGATGCAGCTCTGGCGAACGCGTTTTCACATAGGAAGTGGAAATGCATTGCACGTAACCGGAGCTGTTCAGTACAAGAGAGGCGTCTTTTAGGGAGATTCTCTGAGCCCTCTGTTGTTTTGTATCTCACTGCTGCCAATATCTGTTGCCCTCTGACAAACTCGTGGGTACTCTGCGGGGCCACCGAGTGATCGAGTATACTCGATCACTCACCAACTGTTTATGGATGATCTAAAGATATACAGTGCCAACAAAGATCATCTACAAACGGCCCTCAACATCGTAGCAGAGTACACACGAGATGTCGGAATGTCTTTTGGGTTGGACAAGTGTGCGGTCGTACACCTGGCGAAGGGTAAGTGCTCTGATACGGGTGGAGATGTCGAATTAGTGGATGGGAGCGTCTTAAGAGAATTAGACGCCGGAGAGTTGTACAGATATCTAGGGATTGAAGAGCGGCGAATGCATGCCGTCTCTGAAGTCCGAAAAACTCTTCGCAGCGAGTATGTTAGGAGACTCCGGAAGATCTGGTCATCAGAACTTTCCGGCAAGAACAAAGTCTCAGCTACTAACATGCTCGCTGTCTCGGTTCTACTTTACTCTTTTGGGGTCCTGAAATGGCCTCGAAATGAGTTGAAAGATCTCGACATCAAAACCCGTAAAGTCATCAATATGAATCAGAGCATGCACCCTAACTCATCAGTCGCCAGGATGTACCTCTCCCGGAACATCGGAGGGAGAGGATTGCAGAGCTTGGAGCGGCTTCACGATCGTTTGGTTCTGGGTTTAACATACGAGGTTGCCAATTTCACAGCAGACGAGGACGACTTCCTGATGCAATTTGTTCACAGTCATGAAAATGCGCGGAAGGGATCGTTCTTGTATAAGGCAGCAATCTACGCGGCAAATACCTTAGATCTCGGAGAAATAAACGCTCTCATTGAACTCCCGAAAAAGGAGTTCAAGAGCGTCGTCAGGATAGCCGAGGAGAAAAAACTCCTCGGTGAATACATAGACAAGTCCATGCACAGCGTGTATTTCAAACACGTCCGTGACCATGGCTTGTCCACCCAGCTGACATTCTCCTTCTTGAAGTCAGCTGGCCTGATGTCCGAGACCGAAGGGTTTATATTTGCCTGCCAAGATGGTGTTATCAACACTCTCGAATACCGTAGCAAGGTGCTCCAGGCGCAGCTTCCGGACACGTCCTGTCGGACGTGTAAACAACATCCGGAGACGCTGATGCACCTTTTGTCGGCATGTCCTGTGCTGGCAAGAGGTGCCTACATACAGCGTCACAATGCTGTCCTGCGAGTACTCTATTATCATCTCAGATATAGCTACGGTATCGATGAGACACCAGTGCTGCCTTATCTGTCAGGAGTTATTCCGCAGGTTGTTGAGAATGACAGTTCCAAAATTTATTGGAACATACCATTCGCAACAACCCGGCGGATTGACCACAACAAACCTGATATTGTGCTCTTCGACAAGGCTACTCGTGACATTTATGTCATTGAGTTTTCGGCCCCAGCCGAATACAATATCTCAGCCAAAGAAGAGCACAAACACCAGATATATCAGGATCTCCTGTTTGAAATTGGCAAACTCTACCCAGGTTACCGTGTCAAGCTCGTCGTTTTGGTTGTCGGCGTCCTTGGAGGGATGAAACAGTCTTTTGTGTCTTCACTTGCGAAGATACCGGCTTGTAGTTCAGCAGCCGTGTCTCTAGCAGTGCGGATGCAAAAGGCTGTCATTTTGGGATCCCTGCGTCTACTTAGGCAAATGAATTTGGCCTACTGCACTCACTAACCGCCTTGTTGTGCGGAGTGGTGCAGCAGTAATGGATGGCGCTCAGGCTGGGCCCTCGGAGAGTCGGACTCCGGGGAAAACCCCCCTGAGCAATTAATAACAAATAATAATAATAATAATAATAATAATAATAATAATAATAATAATAATAATAATAATAATAATAATAATAAATGAATTATTTTTAGGGCCCTTTGGCGAACAAGATGATGAACAAGTGTTTGTTCAAAAAGTAGTACCCGAAACTGATCAATTATATGTGCGGTTAGCTTCTAATGGAAAACGCGTATGCGTAATACAATCGGTTGATGGCAGTTCGATAAGCTCGTTCTGTGTTCACGAATGCGAGGGATCAAGTCGTATGGGATCGCGACCGAGAAGATTTATATTTACGGGTCATTCTAATGGGGATATTCAAATGTGGGATTTAACTACGGCCCTTGATCCTTCTTTTGAATCTTATCAAGGTAATTTATTATAAATTTTAATTTAATAATTGATAATGTTTTTTACCTTTTTAAAATTTTTAAATTAATTTTTTTAGCCAAAAATTTTGCTGGTGGACCATCGCCAGAAGAATTATGGAAACTATTAGATCAATGTGATTTAAGTAATAGTCATTGTTCTACACCCTGTCTCAGTCCTTGTCCAGCAATTGTTTCCTCTGGACCTAGAATAAAGGCAAGCAATGTACAGTTTCTTAATCAATTACAAAATTCAGAATCAAATTCTGGTCCTAGCCAAGTTTAATAAAATTTTAGATAAATAATTTATTACAACTATAATATTTACAATATTATAGACTGTCTATTGCTGAGAAGTATTATTGAATTTATATTATTATAGACATATTTATATTTATAATAGTCTATATAAATGCATTTAATTAATTATTTAGGTTAAAAATAAATTTTATTCGTTGAATTTAAAAACATTACATTGAAATTTAGATATTTGTATCTTCGATTTTAAATTATAATATATAAAAAAAAAAAAAAAAAAAAAAAAAAAAAAAAACATAATTGTTACGTTTGTATATACAACAAACGAAATGAATTTCTTGATTTTTACTATGATCTCAATAATAAAAAAAAATGTGTTATTTGCTTAAATTCTTTTATTAATTTACCAAACAAAACATTAATCAACATATTTAATATTTTAAACATAAAAAATAAGCGACTGATGATTGTTATATACACTTTACAAAATTCTTAATCTTTACATAAATATAAAGACTTAATGCCCAGTATAATTAATGTACTTGTAAAAAACTGATATCATGATATTAAATAATTAGCCATGGTTATCAATGAATTGTCGTAAAAAATTATTAAAACAAATGATGATATTATTATAAAAGCTAAAAAATACTATTTAAGTAATCAAACAAATATGAGGCACTATGGTGTATTTTTTATCCTAAAAGTCAATGAGATTTAAATGTTTGATAAACAATCTTCTTAATTAAAACACACTTTTAATAATTACTGTCAATCAATGATATTTTGTTTTAATTAAGCTTTGTTAAATTGTCAAGTTATTAATTGCAGAAAATTTTTATCCCAAAAAAGATTATTGTTAAACCAGGTGGGATTTGTTAAAGGTGTCAATAAAAAAGACCAGGCAACAAGACCTATCACAAAGAGACTAAAAAATCCAGCTCTTTTTAGAAAATTATTATAGGCCATCACTTCATTTAGGTCTGGGAATCCCATATGATTACAGAACGAGTGTGCCGCAAAAGGAGCGACAAAGTGACCTGAAAAAAAAGTATAAACAGTTAAAATTGGTTGAAAAATTTTTTTTTGATAAATAAATAAATAATAAACCTGTTTTA
Source organism: Cotesia typhae (assembly GCF_013202065.1). Classification (NCBI taxonomy): domain Eukaryota; kingdom Metazoa; phylum Arthropoda; class Insecta; order Hymenoptera; family Braconidae; genus Cotesia; species Cotesia typhae. The sequence goes on along the minus strand of NW_027423757.1, from coordinate 12,845,251 downwards.
GCAAATAAAAAAGCTGCATACGCTCCAAATATCGTGGTATATACAAATTGAAAGGCTGTAAAAATGAATAATAAGAAAAAATTAGAATGAGATTTAATAATAAATAAATAAAATAAGTAAACGTACTGGATAGTATGACAGCACTCTTGAGTTCCATGCCAACTTTTGTTCTTTCAACAACATGATGAAAGTGAGCGACTCCAAAGAATAAAGGACATATAAAAATGGCAGTAGTCGGACTAAAGCATTGTAATAACAATGGTAACATACATGCCCTGAAGGTCCATTCTTCGCTCAATGGAGCAACCACTAGATTTCTCCACCAAATCAAGGTTCTGGCATTTCCTATCCAATACATTGGCTCTAAAGTATTGAGAAAAAAATAAGAAAAAAAAAAAAAAAAAATTACAAAATTACAAAATTTGTTATTTATTTTTCGGGGTATTTGAGTGTACGTACATCTATACTGACCCACGTACAATTTCCATTGACCATTGAGTCCTTGAAGACAAAGTGGCCCTAAGAATAAGATCATTGTCAGAATTAGTGGTATAAAAATTGCCTGAAGTAATCCTGACCACTTAAGACCCAGCAATTCCCAAATCGTTACCTAGAAAATATTTATTATGTAATTTTTCAGAATGTAATTATAAAAAAAAAAAAAAAAATATTTCTATCGACTGGGTACCTTTTCAAGCACTTTATTACTCATTCCAAAGTATAAAAATACTGGAGATATCAGAGCCATGATGAACACACTGAAAAATCTTTTTTTTATTATACTCGAGTGTTCTCTGTAATAAAATAAATAATGATTTTAAATTCAATGGATAGAATATGAAATGTCGAGCATTGATTAAATTTTTTTTTTTAAATATCAGAGCTTCGATTTTTAATTTCAAGTAGATAGAATAAAATCCGAAGTGCGTCGCTACTGCTGCGGTATTTAATCGGAAAATTTTTAATTTATTAAGGGAGAATAAACGTGGGATCAGAGCTAAAAAAGATCCACACATTGGAGCTTGGAGAATACTCATCTCGTATTAGTTGCCGACATACCAAACATAAGTTAGTGTGTACATGTGTGTGTGTGTGTGTGTGTGTGTGTGTGTGTGTGTGTGTGTGACGATACACATGAAAAAGTATGTAGTAGAATGGTGGATAGTGGATCTGATCTCTCTTTCTCTTTCTCTTTTTCTCTCCTCTCTACTCCTCTCCAAGCTCCAAGTCATTCAATCATTCATGCCTCGGTTCTATTCAGTGATTACCGAACAAACTAAGCACTATTTTTCCTTGATACTCCAAACTCCATAGACATATCTAGCACATAGTTTACTTGAACAATCTCCGGTGGGAATTAATTCCACCGACTTATCAAAAACACAACCACCACTCAATTTATATTTATAAATTTATAAGGATATAATAATAATAATAAAAAAAAATAGTGACAGTTAAAAATAAATCTTTGTATGAGTATAAAGGAGAGGTTATTTTTAAAATATTTAATAAATAATAAATAGAGATATGTACCTGGTGTGTGGTGAACTCCATACATATAAACTTGCGACATATGTAATTGATAGCAATAAACATGACAGTATAGCATAAATACAGCGATATTGGTTATTATTATTTAGTTCTTGTGTCTCCATAACGTTTATGCATTAATATACTCTCTTATTCTCTCTTTGGTCGTTAAAAACCCGTCGAGTTGGTAAACCTGAAAGACATTAGGATATTTTACACACTACTAATTCTCCTTTCTCCTCTTTCAATGTATATATTATCACAGAGAGGGTGAATTTTAAGTGTAAGGGTTAGATGTACTTACGTGTATGTATATGTTAAAGCCATTCGCGAGTCGCGAGTCGCGACAGTAGTAGCAGCTTCAAGCAGAGTAAGAGGGCTGCTGAATAAGAGCGACGAGGATAGCCTCACTTGGAACCGTGTGTAAAAGAGTGTGTACAAATTTACAAACTACACTGTCAAGTCTGGACTAGTGTCTGCAGTGTATACATACACGTGATACATGGTTGATACCGTTGATACTGGTGCTCTGGTATAACAAGAGTAACAGTGACAGTAGAGAGTAGAGTGGTAGATAACAAGGACAGAAATCGGTTGGTAGTGGTTAAAGAACAAGGAGAAAAGGCAGTTACGCTTGCGCATGAGTTGTCCAGTCCGGCAGAACAGTGAACAGTGAACACCGTCAATGAGAAGATGGCCGCTGTGTTCGGTGGAAGTGTCGCCATTGTTTAATGTTTTAATTTGTTGTTAATAACCGAGTGTGTGTTGAGGATCGTTTATTTATTTTGGGAACTTAAACCGACGGAGAAGATGCCGAGTGCACCGTTCAGTTCCTCTCGTAATTACGTTAGACGTTCCAGAAGGAGGACTGCCAACAGGATTCCTCTGCCATCAAGAACATCATCGGGTAAGAGAGAAGAGAATACAATTCTCTGAGTGAGTTGCTTCTGAAAGAGTGAGACGACACCAGTAAAGATATATACTAAATCCTATTCGTGTCGAGTCAACTGTTGGTGTATTCTTTCTGTACTGCTCCGTTGATCCGTTGCTCCGTTGTTCCGTTTCGTTCCCACAGAATTTATACAACACCAACCAACCAACCAACCAACCAATATTATATATTAATACATCTCGCATATTGCGCACCTGTCGTCATTATTGCGATACTTTAGATAATTTTATCCTATTACTTAATTATTACTAAAGTTAAAAAAACTATTTGTCTTGAATTGATTGAAAAACTATCCAGCAAATTGTTTAAAAATCAGTCTAAAAGTTTTGACATACCAAATGTCAAGCCGCGATTTATTTTCTCTCTCCCACACACCCTCGTCCTTCACCCCCTTTACCCGTCCTTTGTCCATTGACCCACGACCCTTCTTAGGACGTATAAACCGTCAGCAGCCAGTACAGCCAGCGGTAAACCTTCTTATCCGACCAACGTCTGCTGGCTGCTGCTGCTGCTGCTGCTGCTGCTGCTGCTGCTGCTGCTGCTTTTCTCTTAACTTGTCCAGCCGATCGCATATACGCGTATGCTCAAAAGTGTGTGGCCTAAAAACGCCCTGATGATTGCCATGCCCGTTTCCTCTTTCATTTTTCGACGCATTAGGCCTTATTTTTTAATAATTCACATTCTCACGTCTCTCTTTTGATCATTCTCATTCTAAATTTTATCTATTGATTTAACTGGCAATTTTTATTTCTTCTTTTCCTTATTCTTTTTCTTTTTATGCTATGTATCGTTTATTTTAAGGTAGTAAATACTGGTTGGCTCCGAAATATCGAGGTACTCTGATGCCAGTAGTATACTGTACGGTATTTTTTTGTCGAATCACTCGTTATGGAATTTGTGTGTATGTCGGTATATAAATAAATTGTTGATGTATATAACAATCTATAAATTTTATTAATGTAAAATTAATATGACCGTCATGATGATCATTTAATTGATGATAATTGGATCAAGTCTACATTGATAATAACGTGAGATTACGTGAGAACAGTGCAATTTCTTTATTGATAAATGAATTAAAACAACAACTGGTTCTTTAAATTGTCATTCAATATTTTTTAATGATGCATCAATGAATTAGCATAACATTATTATATGTCATTTATTTTTAAACATTACAATAAAATTATTATTATTATTAAAAAAAAAAAATGTCAATAATTATTTTTTAAATTGTGATCAGTTGCTCTTTGACATAGTCGACGAGAGTTATCAGTTGATAATTTTTCAATATAGACCAAGAATTGAATTATGTTCTATCCACTTTTGCTTGATCCATCAGAGTTGAAAAAGAAAAAAAAATGAAAAATATATATATATATATATCAAAGGGTAAAAAAACCTGGAGTAAAAATAAAATGACAATAATTAATTTTCAGTTGAACCATGTGATCTTCTTTGTCCAGCGTCGAACCCAATGCCATTGAGCGGTGGAGGAGCCGGTGGAGCTCGTGGATCGTCACCAAGTGTTTCAGGGGTAGCAGCCCCCTCACCCTCGCCAAACCATTCACACTCATCGCCGTATGACCTAAGACGGAAAAGTCCACCACATCCAGATCCAGCACCAGGTTCCAGTTCGGCATTACCTCCTCAAGGTGGGAGTAGCATCGTTGCTGCACTTGGTTCCTTTTCTCTTCCAGCGAGAAAACGACCCAGACGAACGTGCTCATTGTCAACCGATGGTAAGCTTACCTATTTATAATTTATTTTAATTTTTATCGTAATTATTATTGTCATCAATTATATGATAAGTAAATACTTAAATAAAAGTATTTATGGTATTTACTATTATTATCATTATCATTGTTGTTATTACTATCTTTAGTCAACATTAATTACCTAATAATTGTCATAGTTGATAATAATAATAATAAATAAAATAAAAACATAAATAAATCAATATATATATATCTCTGTATGTATGCATGTATGTATGTATGAATCATAGGTACCAACACGAACACAGCGGCACACTATCTCCTGTATGAACTACCAGACGAGGTGTTGCTGACGATATTCAATTTCTTCCTGGAAATAGACCTATGCCGTATGTCACAAGTTTGCAAACGTTTTCAAGCAATCGCCAATGATACTGAACTTTGGAAATCACTCTATCAGCAAGTATATCAATATGACTTGCCTCTATTTAATCCAGCACCCTGTAAATTTGAATTTGTATCGCCGGATGACTCTGATTATCCAAACCCCTGGAAGGAAAGTTTTCGACAGCTGTACCGAGGAGTTCACGTAAGACTTGGTTTTCAAGATCTTAAATTTAAAGGTAGAAATTTGCCATACTTCAACACTGTACAAGGAGCTCTTGATTACGTTGATGAGTACAGAAGTAATAATGGAAATAATACTGCAAGCGGAGGCAATATTAGCACTTCCAGTCAAAACAGTAATGCCTCATCTTCAACGTCAAATAGTCAAAATAATTGTTGCGGTAACAACAATCCACTAAATCCAGACGATGCGCCTCAACATATTATTTTCTTACACGCTGGTACATATCGTGGCGAGTTTCTCGTTATTGACAGTGACGTTGCGCTTATTGGAGCTGCTCCTGGGAATGTTGCTGAGTCGGTAATTCTCGAACGTGAAAGTGAATCCACGATGATGTTTGTTGAGGGAGCTAAACGTGCATACGCTGGACATCTTACATTAAAATTCACACCGGATGTAACCAGTACAGTGCCACACCACAAACATTATTGTCTTGAAATAGGAGAAAATTGCAGTCCTACGATAGATCACTGTATAATTCGAAGTTCCAGTGCCGGTAAGTAAATACTTAGTATAGTACTAAGTAATTTAGAAAAAAAAAAATTATAATAAATAATTTTATTTCATTTTATTTTATTTTATTTTATCTATTGAGCAGTAGGTGCAGCTGTCTGTGTATCCGGTGGCGGTGCAAATCCAATAGTTAAAAATTGCGACATTTCAGACTGCGAAAATGTCGGGCTTTATGTTACTGACCACGCACAAGGTACCTACGAAGATAATGAAATATCTCGGAATGCTCTTGCCGGTATTTGGGTAAAAAATTACGCAAATCCAATAATGCGACGAAATCACATACATCACGGTCGTGATGTTGGTATATTCACATTTGATAATGGACTTGGTTACTTTGAGGGTAATGACATTCACAACAATCGTATTGCCGGTTTTGAAGTTAAGGCAGGCGCAAATCCCACAGTTACCCAATGTGAAATTCATCATGGTCAAACAGGGGGTATTTATGTTCACGAGAATGGTCTTGGCCAATTTATTGACAACAAAATTCATTCGAATAATTTTGCTGGTGTTTGGATAACTTCTAATTCGAATCCAACTATACGTCGTAATGAAATTTACAACGGTCATCAAGGTGGTGTTTACATATTTGGTGAGGGTAGAGGTTTGATTGAGCATAATAATATTTACGGGAATGCTCTTGCTGGTATTCAAATACGAACCAATTCAGATCCAATTGTCAGACACAATAAAATTCACCACGGTCAACACGGTGGTATTTATGTTCATGAAAAAGGGCAAGGACTTATCGAAGAAAATGAAGTTTATGCAAATACTTTGGCTGGTGTATGGATCACTACTGGATCGACGCCGATATTGAGGAGAAATCGAATTCACAGCGGCAAACAAGTTGGGGTTTATTTTTATGATAATGGACATGGGAAACTTGAAGACAATGATATCTTTAATCACCTGTACTCAGGAGTACAAATAAGGTAATTTATTCAATCCTTATAATAATACTTTTCTTGTTTAATTATTAAATATCTTACATTAAAATACTAACTGGTAGTAATAATTTTTATTTAAACGATATACATTCGTACGATTTCGATTAACAGGACTGGAAGTAATCCCGTTATTCGAGGAAACAAGATATGGGGTGGCCAAAATGGCGGTGTCCTCGTGTACAACAGTGGTCTGGGGTTACTCGAGCAGAACGAAATATTCGATAACGCTATGGCTGGCGTTTGGATAAAGACAGACAGTAATCCAACCCTCAAGAGGAACAAAATATTCGATGGACGGGATGGTGGGATATGTATATTCAACGGCGGTAAAGGTATGTCACTCGAATTTTAAATTTATTTATTCTTCTCTTCATCTCATATCATCGATTGCACTTTTAATTGCTTTTTTAATTAGTTGTGATTTTTTTTTTTTTTTTTCTTTTTCTTTTTTACTACCTATCTATCTTTATAGATGTGTAATAATGATTTTTTTTTTTTTTTTTTTCTTCTTCATTATTCTATCAGGAATTCTGGAGGAAAACGATATTTTTCATAATGCTCAAGCCGGAGTACTTATATCAACGCAATCGTACCCAGTATTGAGGAGAAACCGTATATTCGATGGACTTGCTGCCGGTGTAGAAATAACTAATAATGCAACTGCAACTTTAGAGTTTAATCAAATTTTTAATAATCGATTTGGAGGATTATGTTTAGCAAGTGGAGTTCAACCAACTTCAAGAGGTAATTTATAATTTTATAAAAGTTTATTGAGTTATTTAAATTTAATTTTATTTTATAACATTATAGGTAATAAAATATTCAGTAATCAAGACGCTGTGGAAAAGGCGGTTGAAAACGGTCAATGCTTGTATAAAATATCATCATACACGTCGTTTCCGATGCACGACTTCTATCGCTGTCAAACGTGCAACACAACTGATAGAAATGCTATTTGTGTCAACTGCATAAAAACTTGTCATGCCGGCCACGATGTCGAGTTTATAAGACACGATAGGTAACATCACTAATTATATTTTTAATTATTATACTCTTGTATTTATAAATATAATATATATTTTAAAATCATTTTTAGATTCTTTTGTGACTGTGGTGCTGGAACGTTAACTAATCAATGCCAGCTTCAGGGTGAACCAACACAAGATACTGACACATTGTACGATAGTGCTGCGCCTATGGAGTCGCATACACTTATGGTCAACTAGGAATTAACTTAATAAATAATATTAAAGAATAATAATTACGGTAATAAATAATTACAAGTAAAAGTATAACAAAAAAAAAAAAAAAAAAAAAAAAAAAAAAGGAAACAAAAAGGATAAACAATCAAATCATCACGGAATTGTGCGTCTAAAACGTGATTGCAAACAACATCACGGTAATCAGTAACTGAATTTTTTATTAAGCGTAACTTTTTTTATTATTTTATGATATATTAATTATTCTAATAATTATATGATAATAATTATAATAATTAATGCGTATCACTAAGATATTTTTCATTTTAATTCATCTCGATCATCTATTTTTTTCGTCGTTATCGTCATTATAAGTATTTTTTCATCATCATTGTTATTATATATATCATTAATATTATTATTATAACGTGAAGGTAGTAGTTATTAATAATTATTATGTCATTTGTCCCATATTTCATAAAATAAATTATGGAAAATGAAGAAAAAAAAAAAAAAAAAAAGTTTACAAACTAGGCAAAAATCTAATCAACAAAACAAAATATCAATCATAGTGCTATTTTATTTCTCACTTAACATCAATTGTATAATATTGAATCTCTCTCATTAAAATTTTTGGCACTATCCCAATTAAGTTAATGCGTGTCTGCGATTTATTTTGAATAGCGAGAGAGAAATACACCGAGAATGTTAATGATAAATTAATATAGGGGATCGATCCCGTAGTTGTGTCGATTTGTTTTATATATGTCCAATCGTTCTTACGTGCTCATGCGATTGCGTCAGTGTCTGTGAGAATACCTAAACTAATTGAATTAAAAATAATAAAAATAATAATAATAATAATAATAATAATAATACTATCAACTTGCAATCTTTCGCGGTCGTTTTATTGTTTTTATAATTTTTTTGTTCATTGTTTTGTTAAATTAAATGATTAATTAATTAATCATCAATATAGTATTTGATGAGCTAACAAAAACATCGTATTGAGCCAATATTATGCATAAATACACTGCCACAATTGTAAATTGGGTAAAAGATTTAAAGAAAAAATAAAAAAATAACTAATCAATTGATTAAATCGGGGAGTGTTTAGTACATAAACTCTTTTAACGAAAGTTGTTCCCAGTAATTGATAATGATAAATGAGATTGGACGAGCGAGATTACGCTCACACTCGTGGATATTTAAAGGAATGAATGAGTGATTAATAAAAAAGTCAATTTTAAATAGTCGTTCGTATTTAAAATTAAAAATGTATTTAATACATAATTTGTGATTATATATTAACTTTTTCAAAATAATTGGAACTATTTTTTAAATTCAATAAAATAAGTCATTTATATCGAAAGTTTTTTTTTATTAATATTTTTTTATTTACTTTCGATAAAAAAAAAAAAAAAAAAAAAAAAAAAAATTATTTTATAAGCTGCGATTGATATTAAATCGTAAATAAATTTTTTAATATTATAAGTTAGTCGCAGATGTGTTTGATGTGTTTACTGTAATGCGGTTTATACATTCAGAGTAATCAAAATAAATGATAAAAATGTCAACGCGTGTGAAAAAAAAAATCTGCGGATGATGTACAATCGTACGTTTAAAAAAGTCACGCAGCAGAAAAAAAAAAAATGAATATAAGCTAAACTAAGTCAAAAATTGAGCAAAATAAATACTAAATACATTGATAGCAAATTGGATCTAATTTTCTTAATATAACGAAAATTCAAAAGAATGTGATGGTCCTAAAATGCCTAGGGGCAAAGTGCATAATAAAATAAAATAAAAAAAAAAATAAATAAATAAATAAATTAAGAATAAGTTTTTGATAAGAATAACGAAAGGAAAAAAAAAAAAAAAAAAAAAAACATACTCTTCGTACATTTATACACGGCATGCTACTGTATATCAGTTATTAAAAAATAAATAATAATAATAATAATAATGACGCGAGCGAGATGACACTGTGTGGCTTTTGAATTTTTGCTTTTCCTATTAATTGTATTTTGTAAAAGTTATTTTTATCCACCGCAAGAACAAATGACAGGGTGGAATAAAAAAATTTAGTGAATACGAGAACTATCCTCGGGTAGTATACTTTTTTGCTTCTGTCAATTAAGCTACATCTCGATTCTCGTTCGCGTTGAATAACTTTTTAAAATAATTTCGACTTTACACCCAGTGTAATTCTATTATTAATATTTTTAAAATTATTACTTAGGTATGATAAATTTAATTTATATATTATTATTTTTAAAAGCCTCAGGCATAACAATAACAAACTTTTTAAAATTTCACTGATGGTTATCACTAAGATTTTGATATGTTTGTTGTAAAACTAGTTAGTAACAAATTATTATTATTATTATTATTATATTTATTTTTTTATTATTAATATTATGTTTGTTTAAAATTATTATTACGTGACTCTGATGATTTTTTAGTGTGAATACTCTCAAGAGACAGACATGTTATAAGATGAAAAAAAGAAATGTTAATTTAAAATTATTAATCCGACATCAATCTGATTCACGTAACTGTAGGTGATTTTTAAATGGACTCAAGTTATTCCGTGTGGTTGGCTTGTTTTTATTCGTGTTTTATTATATTATTATTATTATTATTATTATTATTAATATTAAAATGTTGTTCCAATGCAACAAATCGATCGGGTAGTTATGTTTTTTTTTTAATTTTTTTTTAGACCAGTCACGGCTTAAAAAAAAATTGTATAAAATGTGATAAGTGTGTCATCGCACGAAATGACTGTTATTAATTTGTTATTATCACGCAATTCAATACTACCATCATATTTTGTCATTTCTTCACCAATTGTAACGGCTCATGCGTATATACTCGTACCCTTACTACTGTATATACATATAAATATATAATACCATTATTAACGTTCTCGTTCTCACATTTATACCGACACAAATGTATGACGCGGTTAAATGTTATATACTCTGTATGAAATCACAGGTATATTTTGCTCAGTCTGACAAAAAAAAAAAAAAAAAAACTCGGTGATCTGCGGCATTTCCTTCGATTTTTTATTTATATTTATTTTACAACTTAAATACCAACGCTGCAGTTGTATTGCTCTTATTATAATTATTGCATACTCTTTTTGCCGTGATTTTAACATTATTGCGTTTTGAAGAATGATACTGAAGTAGGCTGACAACTGTCAATTTTTTTTTTTTTTATTTTTATAACAAATAAATTACAATAAAAAAATGATTTAAAAAATTTTTACTAACATTTTTTTATTAATTTTTGCATGTTTAATTAATAATTTAATTGCTGTAAAATTATAAAAAAAAATCCTAATGTTTGTCAACTTCAGTGTCATTTTTAAGAGTGTTTATTATCATGCTACAGCCATTTTTAAAAGTATCACAGAGTTCATTAATAAAATCAGAATAACATTTACATTTTTTGATCTTCCTACATCATGATCTACTAATATACATTCCCATCAAACCATTTGCATTTTATTATTTTCTTTTATTTATTTATTTCATTTTTTTGGTCATTAAAATGCCATTAATCTAGACATGAGACTCGTATGATTATAAACTTTAATTAATCTGAATATTAATAACAAAGAAAAAAAAAAAAAAAAAAAAAAAAGGGAAAATGTAAAGTAAAATGAAATTAAAAAAAATGGACTTCTATGAATAATACTTGAGTGGGTATGTATGGATATATAATACGGCTGTAGCATGACCTTAGCACTGTTGTATGTATTTTAAAATTATTAGATTTTTTTCAATAGATTAATTTTAATTAACGTGAGTCTGTTCGGTTTAAATTGTCCATTTTATTTAAATATTTTTTTAAGTTTTTTCCTTTTTTTTTTTTTTTTTTTTTTTTTTTTATGTACCTCATGAAAACTATTGGCTTTATACGAGGTCAACAGCAAACAAAAAGCCTCTGAACTAACCAACCTGTTAATTGATAAAAATAAAGTTATAAAAAATAATCGATTAACTGCTGTAAAACTAAAATAAATAAAAACGATAATATTTTTTAATAATTAAATATTATTGCAAATGTATTAAGTCTAAAGAAACAATTAAGACTGTAATTATTAAATAGTATTCTCCGGGAAAAAAAAAAAAAAAAATATTTAACAAAATTAATAATAATAACAAAAACAAACTAACCGAATTATAAATTAATAATTGCTTTTAAACTGCCCTTTGTTTGACGCGTCGTACGTCTCATCTCCCATCATCATCATTATCATCTACATTATACTAATTAGATAATGTTTATCTTATATTTTCTATAATATAAATCGTACCTACTGTAAATGACGTTATTTAAGAAAAAAAAAAACTTAGGAAAATTAAAATACAATTATATATTGAATTTACGACTATGTCATATGTCATTTGTAATTTTTTTTTTTTTTTTTTTACGTCACTTCATACTTGCCATTATTAACGTATAGTTGCCATAGTTTTTTTGTGTATTCGTACTCTAATTTTACTATTATTATTATTATTATTATTATTATTATTTTATCGAATAATTTTTGTTTGTTTAATTGAATGAATAAACGATATGAAATACAGCAAAAGATTGTGCATCATATTTATACACGCGTCCACGAGTAAATAAAAAATGGTTGAATAAATAATAACGAATGAAAGAACAATAGGAAGTGAAAGAAAATGACAAGGCAGAAAATAAAATTTCATGTTCACTTTTATTCTGTACATAATTAATCTGTAGACACTATTTCTTCACGACATTTTAACTATTATATTATATATAATAAATATAAATATAATAGTAATCACATATGCGAGATCTATATATAAATAAATAACCATTACTTTAAGTACATATAAATAACGTATCGATTATTATTAATTATTATTATTATTATTATTGAAAAATACAAAAAAATTCTATATCAATTAATATTTTTATTTTTTTATCCTTTAAATAATTTGTATAACATTTATATTTTATTTTTATTTAAACAATTAGAAGAATAGTGAAGGTGTTGTATGACTTTAAGTTAACAGACACTTGACAATTTTTAATTTTTTTTTTTTAATTTATTTGTTAAAAAATGATTAAATATCTGGTAAATTAATTTTCATATGTGTTATTTATAGCAGTGTACAGTGGATCGAGGAATCCAATCCAGCAATAATTAAAAGGCTATTCAAAATTTAGAATAGTGACTCATTGAGATGTTACTGTCTATAGTGATGATATATAAATAAATAATTATTAAGAGTTAGAGCCGTAAATAAAAGTATAACTAAATGAATAAATATTTAATAAAAATTTAACGAAAGATTGGTGAGTGCCGGCACGTGCACTACTCAATAATCCACGGGAGCTTTTATCAGCGCGGTGTGCGTGAACAGTTTAATGAAATTCAAACGATGAATTAATAATATTAAAGAATCAAAAAAGGTTACTTGAATGCTGATAATAAAACGCAAAATGTGTTAATCCACTGAAAAATCTCACATTGATTTATCGAGTAAAGTTTTAATTATTCATTTGTTTAAATATTAACTGTTCTATAGATACAAAATATTTCTATTATCTGTTGTTTTTCGTTTAATAAATAATTCTTAAATATTTCGAAAACATTTTTTTACTTATCTTACTTTTATAAATTTAATATTAGAATTTAAAATTTAAAAGCAACAAAAACAAATTTGGTGTTAAAGAAGACGATAAAACGTTTCTTCTGTTAATAAATAATTCAACTGAAGAAATAAAACCTAGGGACAAAATGATTAATTTTTAAATAGCACAGTTCAGGCAGGCCTATATTAAGATATTTAAATAAATAAATAATAATAATAATAATAATCAGCTTTGTAGTACATTTAACCATTTAATAATAAAGTCGTTTTGTTGACTTGTACAAAAAAATTTTTATCAATTAAGATAGTGTCTTAAAGGCGATTCAGGCAACATTTTTAATTGAATAGAAACAGTAAGAAGTAGATAAAGTAAAAAAAAAAAAAATAAATAAATAAATAAATTGACTCTTGACTCTTCCACATAATTTAGATCGCATCGGAGATCCGTTAAAAATCTAATCTAAAGTCTTCCGAAGTGTCAGCATAAAAATATTAAAAAAAAAAAAAAAAAAAAAACTCAACACTGCCTATTGCTAACTCCAACAGCAAAATAATAATAATAATAATAATAATAATAATAATAATAATAATAATAATAATAACGATAATGATATGAATAGTTGTAGTAGTGTAATAATAATTAAATGATTAAAAGCATATAATGTTCAATCTTGGTGCGATCGTGTGCAAAAGTCGACGCATGTCAAATTAATTTTAATAAATAACTATTAAGCAGTTTAATAACAATGATAATACTGAAAATTTGCCTGTATTACCTTGTAATAAAATATATGTACCATACATGACTTTTAAACGCACTGACTGTTAATTACTTTAAGGAAATTTTATTTAATACTTTATTTATTAAAACTTTTATCTCAAGCAAATCTAAAACAAAAATAATAATAATAATAATAATAATAATAATAATAATAATAATAATAATCATCATCATCATCATGGGGGTAAAATAGTACACAAATTTAATGATTTAATGAAGATATAAAAAAGCAAGAGTAAAATGTTAAATTAGTGCCATTATAGATTAGAAATAAATGAGCTGCTCGGAGTGCGAGTGTTGAATTGACAAAGAGAAACAGATGAACGAGATGTGATGACTGGTAGAACAAAAAAATAAAAAAATTAAAAGGAAAATTATGAAAAGAAGAAAAACCCAAAGGGGAGAGAAAGTGAAGACGATCAATAGAATGCTCAAGAGGTGAATTCTTAGGTAAGAGGGTACTATACGAGAATTGTGTCGAAATTTTTTTTTCTTTTTCAGTAAACAATGTAGATGATGACATAATAACAAAAATAAATCCAGTAAAGGGAAAACATGATTTTACAAAAAAAATAACAAAGTGTAAAATCAATGACAATATAATAAAAGGTGAATTGTTGTGTTTCTATATACCTGTAGTGAGATTAATACACAATTTAATAATTTAATAATTTAATAATTAATAATTTGCCTGGAGATTGGTTTTATAAACGAATTTCTGTATGTTTGCTCTTAATTTTATTTCGAGCTCTGTTTATTCTTTTAATATACTGAAAATAACAATAATAATAGTAATAATAAATAAAAAGGATTATGGCGATGTCAATGTTGGCTGATAAATATACATATTTGAATGTATATGACGATCAAATAAAGTTTGATAAACAAAAATAAAAAATTAATAAAAAAAAAAAAAAAAAAAAAAAAAAAAAACGAAGGTAACATGAAAGAAGAAAAAATAATAAATAATTGAGAGATTAAAAATTTTTTCAGGTATATTGTATGAACTGTATTGTAGTATTTTTCCCTTATATACACATTAACTCGTACTGAAAATCTAGTAAAAGAAAAGATGATGAAAAAAAAAAAAAAAAGAGAGAGAGAGAGAGAATAGAAAAGAAAAATAACTAAAGTCGAGAATAAAAGTGGGGCAATTAATGAGAGAGATTCTTCATCTGTTAATAATCTTACGTGACACGTGTTTGTAATAGCATTGAATGAGAGGGAGGGAGAAAAAGAAATGAAATGAAATGAACGGAAAAAAGAGCGTGTGAAAACTAATAGAAATACATTGATGAGAATAGTGTAAAAGAAGAACGAAAAAATAAGATGTTATTATTTTTCATTCATTTCAATCATTATTATTAATGAATAAATTAATTGAATTTAATTAAATAAAATGAAATTAAACGATTATCAAAAGAAATAAAATGAAAAACCGTATATATTATTATTATAAAATGCCACAAAATAATATGTATGCTGTAAACGTCACTTAAAAATATAATTATCAAAAAACAAAAATACTAGGTCATGTTATACTTATTCATAGCCAAACTCGTAACTCGTGTCTACTACGTATTGCATTTCATGTTCATTAGTCATTACTGCCATTAGATATTAAATTAGATAAGTTATTGATATATCCTCTTCTGAGTACAAAGCATCGTATGATATAATAATAATAATAATAATAATAATAATAATAATAATAGTGGTAGATTGTTAAACGCTATAGATATACATAATGTAATATATCTAACCAACCGGTGGATTTAAAATTATAAAATGGTATTACTTCAGACTGAATATTTTACCGTGACACTTGAGCGATTTTTAATCTGCTTAATACAAACAACCGACCAGACAAAAAATAACAAAAGCTCGACCACAAAAAATATATAAAGAAGAAAAAGAAGAAAGGGTATATACGTCTGAGGAAAATAAAGCACAGTGACATCGAAAAGTAAAGCAGGGTAACGCGATCATCGTAAGTCACATCAAAAGTCTCGTACTCTGGCACTCTACTCGGGAAACATACATACTATATACATAGATAGATCTATTGTGTATCACCTAACTGGTTAGTTAGTATTAGTACCTACATGTCGCCTCATTTTTAATATATTTTTGTTGTTCCTATTTTGTTTAGTTTTATATCTATCTATCTATCTACCTATCGTTTTATTTTTTCAGGTGAAACTTGTAACTGCAACACTTGAGAGTTCTTTCTGGGTTCCGGCTATCGATCTATCATGGGTCACGCTAATTTATCGATACCACTCTACGCTCTCGACTTTGTTCGTGGTAATCGGCACATTTATCTCTCGTTACCGTGTACTGTGCACTCTGTACACTCAGTACACTCAGTAGACTCTGTAGACTCTGTAGTGTACCTCAGTGTACCTGTGCCTGACCCCATGTACATTGACTCCTTTCTCAACTCATCTACATGCTGATTGAGCATGCACAATACGTAACGAGTGTAACTAAACGTGCCCTACCACATATCACACATACCTATAATATACAACATACAACATACTATCTCTTCGCTATATAATACATTCTCGGCATTATTTTACTGTTCACAGCGACATTTTGCCATTTTTAATTTAGTTAAAATTAAAATAATAGAACGACGTTTATAGACCTCCGCACTCTATTTCAATACCTTCTAAATATAAAAGGAGCTTGAAGGAAGAAAAAAAAAAAAAAAAAAAAAAAAACCAAGCGGAAAAGTAGCAGAAGAGGCTAGCTAGCTAGCTGGGTAATTCCATTACACAGAGATTCAAATAATATCGTCAAGTACGATACGCTTTTATACGTTTATCGATTCGTTAGCCCCTTTTCGCCTTTGGAACCTTGGCCACCCACTTTTCCTCTATACTTCACCCCTTTTTATCTTTCTCTCTCTCTTTCTCTTTGGTCTTGATCCTTCTAGTTTCTCGTTTCTCGTTTCTCGCTTTTAGCTTCTCACTTCTTGCTACTCGGAACTCGGAACTTGGAACTTGTTACTACTCTTCTATCTAGCAGGTTGAAAGCTCTATATACTGATAGCTTCTATACACATGAGCCGCCAGCCGCAAATAGAGGGTGAACATGGTGCATACGAATGTGGGTGGTGATATTTGTGTGTCTGACGAAGAAACAAAATTAGTTGTAGTAGTCTATAACCCACTCAACGGAACTCGATCGTGACTCCAATAAAATTATCGTCGCGATGCATCTGCAAAGTTTCCACCAAGTCGCGAGAGTCAGTCTATACTTACAACAACAACAACAACAACAACAACAACAACAACAACAATTCTACATAATCCGAGTTTTATATATAAATTTATCCCAAAAGCAGTTGTATATTTATACTATCTTGGTAAAAGTCCAGAACATGAAAGAATTTATTAAGTACAATTGGTAAATTGCTGGTAAAGAATTTCTCGGTTAAACTTTATTGATACAAAGATATATACCTCTGATAAAAAATTAAAACAATTGTAAGGCTGTTGATATAATACCAATGTCTGTACATGTGTTTGACATTACACTCATTTCGTTTCCGATTCTTGACACATTTGTATGTAGGTGTATACAAATAAAATACTAGACGTAAATATAACCCAATTTAACATTTTCCGGAAATGACACAAAGGGGTCACGATACTGTTTATCTTCATCAAATTAAATTAAATCTAGTATAATATTATCGATTTATATATTTAACTGTCGGAAAAAATAATTAATGTCATGGATATGTCTTACTTCGAATCGATAAATTTATATTCAAT
Source organism: Cotesia typhae (assembly GCF_013202065.1). Classification (NCBI taxonomy): domain Eukaryota; kingdom Metazoa; phylum Arthropoda; class Insecta; order Hymenoptera; family Braconidae; genus Cotesia; species Cotesia typhae. Next base: position 12,827,541 of record NW_027423757.1, on the reverse strand, counting down.
ATATCCGAGCGTACTATTGTGAAAAAATCTCAAAGGCTTTATTTAATATTAAAAATTTAGTTATTGAAAGCTCGTTTAATTTTATTGTTCTTGATAAAAATTTAAATCCTCGGGAAGAATTTCCAATGAAAAATGCCGGATAAAATTCTTTAGACGGTAAAAAAGTAGATTTCTATTGGCCTTATCAAAGTTAATCGGTCTTTATTTTTACATCAGTCACGCTGACTCGTAATTTTCATATAAATATTACAAAATGAGTAGTCTTGTCGGAGACACTCAAGGATTTGCTTCAGTTTTATCGGAAACTTTTTTTAAATCGTTCAAACTCTGTCTTCTCATTTCTCCCCCGACGCTCGCGAGAGTTTTCTTTGCAAATCGCGCGTCGATCCCCTAAGGATACAAAAAAAAAAATATATATATATATATATATATATATATATATATATATATATATATATATATATATATATATATATATATCAAGGAAGAAAGAATAAAAGAAATGAAAGGCTGTGTCTAAAAAGGGAGCGTGAAAGAAAATAATAATAATAATTAAAAAAAAAAAAAAAAATTTAGCTTAAAAGCCACCGCAAAACTATGCGGGAGAAAAATTCATCAAGGCTGGCAGAGCTATCGGCTGTACGTCACTTTTGATATGATGTTACAGCCGTTTGTTATATAAGATAAAATGATGTAAATTGACTACGATGCAATTTAAAAGTTCCGAGTCGGCTTCACTCAATAATAACAAAAAAATAATAAACTTTTATTTCACTTTTAACTGTTTTTTGATACACTTTTTTTTTTTTTTTTTTAATTAATAAAAAATGCAAGTATTAAAAAAATTTTAAGCAGACATTTTTTTGCTTCTAATCAATTACATTATTTAAAAAAAAAAAAAAAAATTAAAATAGTAATTATTAAATTCTCTCTTTTTTCGCAGAAAATTACGATTTCATTTAAAAACGGATGTAATTATTTTATTACTATAAAAGTCGATTAATTTTTTCAATTTAATCCTATTATTGCAAAAGCCACAGCTATTGTCTGTAAAATTTTGATTGATTTCTGTACATTAACTAAAATTAAATTTGATCTGGATATAAACCATTGAATTATGTAATAAATTTTTGATATACAATCTGGAAAAGCTATTATTAATTTTATAGAAATAAAATGTTCATTCTCAGCTTTTTTAATTTTATCAATAAAAAGAATGGATTTTACACGAATCTCTAGAATCAAACAAGGACAATTAAAAAGCATTCAGTCTCTCAATTCCCGTGGAGAATGATGGAAAAAAAAGAATCCGATAACACCCCCCGTGTCCCATTGTTAAAAACCCGTAGGCGTCATTAAGAGCGGACAATACAAAGCGAATGAAAATGCCACGCAAGGCCATTATCGCCTTCACTCGATTTTACAACTCTTTCTCTAAATATACACACATTAATTGTTGCTACTACTGGAGAAAAATTTATCAATTTAAATCTTTTTATTACATTATATTATTATTATTATTATTATTATTATTATTATTATTGCTAAATATGTACTATATCTTCTGTATGCTGTATAAATAAATCCCTGTACTTAAGATTTTTATTATAGAGGAGAGTAATAAAACCCTGGTGAAGCACCTGGGAGTTACTGAAGAAAATTAACATTTTTTTTTTTTTTTAATAGAATGAAAATAAAAAAGTAAATAATCCTCAAACGGTGTTTTCATACTATTGTATACGGAGTTAGTGAGTTTTCATTTTTACTATTATATAAAATACGATTCAGACAGGAGTGAAATATAAAGACAGAGAGAGATTAATTTATTTTTTAGTTGTTGCTTTTTTTTTTTTTTTTTTTTTTTTTTTTTTTTTTTTTTTTTTTTGTCTAAATGTTCATACGTAGTTTCAACCCGAAAATTCGTTTTCCCAAGTGCCAGAGCACGTCTAATGAATGGATATCTGAGAGCAGCAGCTACAAAAAAAATCATCTTAAAAATAAACAATGAAAATACATTGTATATAAGTAAGTATAAGTATATGTAGAAAAAGTACACACTAGTTATAATAGGATTTAGTAAAGGGTTGGCTTATCGCCGTGTACTAACTATCATAATATAATATAATATAATAAAATAATGTTTAAGAGGGATAGACGACTATGACAATCCAGTGTAAAAATATGATAAGTGTAAGGATAACACTCGCGTGGCCACAACCCCCAGAGTGTCATCGTATACTTTTACACTTACAAACGGTTATGGCACCTATTCATACATGCATATATTTAGCATATATTGTATAAAAGCACGTTTAGTCAGAAAAGGAGCGAGGGGTTTTTTGACGTGTGCGTATAATACATCTCCACTCTTGGAGAAAAAGAACCTCTAGTTCAGTCAGCTTAAAAAGAAGATAATTTCTAAAGATGAAGATGAAGGTGAAGAAGAAGAAAAAGAAATAAAAGGAGGATGTTAGTGGTGGTGGTGGTGGTGGCAGAACCAGGTGGAAGTAATTTAGGGGGTTCGCTGGAGAAATTTCTGGTAGAGAGAAGCAGAGGTGAGGTAATAAGGAATAAGGTATGTACCTTGTTCTCTTCTGGTTCTCTTGAGCTTCTCCGGTGATTCTCTTTACTTTTAGTGTGATATGTCTCTAAACAGGTAGACGAGTATGCGCTGTTTGTTATGGGAAGGCGCGCTCACCTAACGATCGCCCAGCGAAAAGACCCGAAATCACACGGAGTTTGATGCGTCGACGTACTATTCGACGTCGACGTTGACGTCGTCGTGAGTTTGGTACGCGGGGGTGTCCCTATCTACTATCCCACATCGCACAACATACAGAGTGTAGAGTACAGACCAATACTCACATTTACTTGGCACGTCGACGGCCGAGGAGATACAACAACGACGACGTCGTCGACAACCAGCGTTAAACCAACGGGTACCACCACACTAATGTTAACGTTACGTTAACGTGCTTTACCACTGACACTCATCAGACTCGGTGTTACTGTTTTACTATTTCGGTTTTTGTTTCTCTTTCCGTTTTATTATGTCAGTGGTGTAGATCAGGATCGACGCTGCCGGGATTCCTCTACCTGAAAAATATTTATTATTTAGTTATAATCAAACCGGGGGTAAAGTTATAAATTAAATAGTAATTAATAAAGCGGCAAGTCGTTTGGTTGATTGGTGCAGTAAAAAGTTCAGGTGAGACTAGTTGGGGGTATAAAGGGTTGAAAATCCCAGTGACACGTTACAGAGAAGACGTCTACTCTGGTTGTCTACTCGAACGGTCTACATATAGAGTATAGTAGTAGTAATTCAAAGACAAAAAGCACTCTCGGAGTCTTGTGAATCGTCAGAGTAGTAAGTGTGAATTCAGTTAGCGTACTGTCAATGTGTTAATGTGAGTTCCAAGTGCATTTTGCCGGCAGAACGGAAGTTCATTTGCTAAATAACAAAAAAACGAGAACGAGAGAAAGGAATAAAAATAGAAAACGAAAAAAAAAAGAAAAAAGAAACAGAGTAATGTGTATTATTGTGTGGCTGAGAGCTCAGAACTGAGTATAGAGTAGCAAGACAATAGCTGAGTGTCGTACCCATCGTCATCGTTTTCCTCTCTCTCTCTCTCTCTCTCTCTCTCTCTCTCTCTCTCTCTCTCTCTCTCTCTCTCTCTCTCTCTCTCTCTCTCTCTCTCTCTCTCTCTCTCTCTCTCATGTGTCCAGTGATCTGTTGAAGAGAAAAACAAAATATATATATATATATTATTATTTTACCATAATTTTTAGCAACTCATTTATCGTTACAGTTTGCGTTACACTGACAGTACAAATCGACTCTATCCAATCAACCTGTCTTTTAACTTGACACAACGTTATTTCGACTCCTGGACTGTGGTTTATTGAAACTTCCAAAACCGTCTAAAGGATTATCAAGTGTGTAACGTAATGTGGAGCTTCAAGACCTGTATTTCAGACAATAACAATAATACCAAGAGTGATTAGAGAAGCACACGTGTGTGGGATTATTTAAGTGTGCTAGGAAAATTTATTTGCTGGTGGGTGGCGGTAGTAGTAGCGACGAAGGGTCAGCCGTTTTATTGCTATACTGACCAGCCGATGCGATATGATCCAGATAGATGAGGGAATGGATCCACCACCTAAATCCTTACCAACAACTGCTTGTAGATCACATCTCAATAATCACGAGACGTTTGACTTGAGGGACCCTGCTACTGGACATTAAATTCAGCTTATTCGTCTATTTCTTATCATTATCATCATCATTCAGCCAGCCAGCATCGTCATCAGTTATTATCTTTGAGTGTTATATTATACCAGCAGAAGAAGAAGAAGAAGAAGAAGAAGAAGAAGAAGAAGAAGAAGAAGAAGAAGAAGAAGAAGAAGAAGAAGAAGAAGCAGCAGCAGGAAAATAAAACTAGGGAGATTGTAAGTCGCGATTTCGGCCAAGTCTAGTAGTGGGTCAAGGGATCTAAATTCCCTTCCCGCAAGAGTTGTGGAATGACAATAAAGAGGCGACAACGATCCGGGCAGGAGTCGTTATTCGCCGGTACTTGTCACATCTTCTGAGAGAGGAGAAAGAATTCTCCTCTGCTTTCTGTCTCTACTTAACTTTTCTTCTTATTTTTTTATTATCATTGGTATAATTATTTTTATAAAGTTTAACCTGAACCTCAAGCTCAAGTTTATTTTCTGGTGCTGGTGCTGGTGCTGGTGCTGGTGCTGGTACTGATACTGATACTGGTACTGTTAGTAATACGGTTGGTGCCTTAGACTAGGCGGAAAGAAAAGATTGAGCACGTTGGGATGGCATTTGGTGAGAGAGTAATCCTCAGGGGACTTTACTTCTTCGTTGTCCTCTTCTTTTGCGTTAACGCCGACGAAAACTGGGACAAAGATGACGATCCAAGTAAGTGTTATTATTATTTTTTAGTATCAACCATCAAAATGATAATAAACACTTAACTTTTTATAGATTTTATAGTAATGGTTAATGGAATTTTTTAATAACTTTTATGATGCAATTATTTAGTATCGACTTCGGAAGTCACTGCAGTACTGGGTAAAAGTGCTTCATTACCCTGTGACATCGAACCGTCCACGAGAGGCGACGGAGTCTACATGATCTTGTGGTTCCGCGACAATGCGGTCAAACCAATCTACAGGTGAGAATGACATTTTAATCAAGCCCCTTCTCCTTCCCCTTGTTCACTTTATAACCTAAAACAAAACATTATTATATAATAAAATAAAACAACCACAAACTTTATCGATGATGATAATAATAATAATAATAATAATAATAATAAAATTGTTATTTATATTACTGTTGTTGTTGTTGTTGTTGTTTTTATTATGATAATAGCATTGATGCCCGTGGAAGGTCTTTTCACCGGGCACTGAATTGGTCGGACGAGGATGTACGACCTCGTGCAAACTTTGTGACAATATCTAAACCCGCTGCCCTCATTCTCGATAGCATTCAACTCTCTGACGAGGGTATTTATCGATGTCGTGTCGATTTCCGAAAGTCACCTACCCGAAACTTTCAAGTTAATCTCACTGTCACTTGTAAGTAAAATATTGTACTTTTTTACTACTTATTAAATCGTATTATATATACCTTTTTTTCTTCTTTTGTATATAATCTCTTCTTAAAGTTTAACCAATATTAGCATCAGTTTAAACCAGCAGATATAACGCTTAATTATTAGTTTTATTAGTTTACCCAACTGGTATCAATCATTAATTATATCTCCAATTAATCTTGGTAGATCCACCACGTGAACTTTTGATGTATGACACTTCTGGAAGGAAAATTGACACTGTGGTTGGTCCTTATCAAGTTGGCAAAGAGTTTAAGTTATCTTGTGAAGTTAGAGGGGGTAAGTCAGAGTACAATGACATTTATAACCTATAAGATATATATTTTCAATTCAATGTAACACCTGTAAAAAGAATAATATTTTATTGTAATTGATTTGTTATTAAAATTTTTAAAATTGACAGCTGATGGCTAACTTCAGGCAGCATTATTTATTTCTTCTTTTTGACAGGAAAACCACCTCCAGTTATCACGTGGTTCGCTAACGGAAAAGAGACTGATGGACACGTGGATACCAACGGGCAAAATGTCATCTTCAGCACGCTCATAGTGCCCAAGTTAACGAGAGAACACCTTAATACTACGTACAAGTGTCGAGCCACCAGTACTAAACTCGTTCCACCATTAGAGAAGACTGTCTTACTGGACGTCTATCGTAAGAACTTGACTCATTACTACAAAAACTTTTTTCCCGACAGTTTGATGCTTTATTATTATTGTTCTTAAGTAAATTGTTTATTTTAGTAAATTTAACGTCAGCTATTTTTATCAACTCCAATTAGTTGCAATTATAGATTGTGTGTGTGTGTCAATTATAAGTTATTGTTTTATTGAGAATCGGATGAAATAATGATTAATTGTTTTTATTTTTAGTAAAACCCGAAAGCGTGACAATAGTGTCGAAGCCTTCGCAATTGGTGTCGGGTGAGCTGTACAACCTGAGCTGCGAAGTAACTGGATCTCATCCAAGGGCAAAAGTCCATTGGTTAGAGGGTAATGAAGAATTTAAAAGCGGAAGCATTATAGAGCGTAGTAATTCAACGGTAGTCTACAGTACATTGGAATTTTATCCAACACCCGAAGATCACCGTAAACAGTTGAGATGTCGAGGAGACAATCTAGCACTGAGCAATGCCTTTCTTGAAGATTCTTACCACTTGAATGTCGTCTGTGAGTTTAATTTCATTGAATTAATGGAGTGTGCGCCCCCTTGACCCCTATCTTCTATCCATTCGTTTGCTCTTTTTTTCTATGAATATAAATTGAGTATAAAAATTCTAATTTTAATCCTTCTGCAATTTATTTTTATTTTATTTTATATTATATTATTCAACTTTTAAGAATCATAGTTGTTAAATATTATTTTTTTCTTTAATTTATAAAAATTTAACTCCGGTAAATAAGATTAAATTTATTGATTAAAGTGTTGAATTATAAATTTAATTTTTTAGTTCCACCGAAAGTCCAACTGGAAATTGGCAATACACTTAATGCTCAAAATATCAAAGAAGAAGATGATGTTTATTTTGAATGTAAAGTCCGTGCCAATCCTGAGCATAATAGAATAACTTGGAAACACAATGTAAGTTATTATTATTATTATTATTATTATTATAATCATTATTTATTACTAAAATAATTATTATAAAATGAATATTTGTCTCTAGGGAATAATTTTGATGCAAAATGCGACCGCTGGGATTGTCATGAGTTCTCAGAATCTGGTACTGCAAAAAATAAAACGAGAAAACGGTGGAAATTACACTTGCCTGGCGAGTAATGGCAGGGGGGAAACAACTAGTACAGTTGTACCTCTACGAGTTCAATGTAAGTATTAATTACACCTATTTTATTTAAATTGTTTTTGTTGGACATTTGTGAGTATATGCCACCAGATCTTTCTTACCAATAGCAGAAAAAATTTAAAGAAAATAGTTTTAACAATAATAATAATAATAATAATAATAATAATATTATTTGTTTCAGTCGCTCCAGTTTGCAAAACCAAAGACGTAACAATAATAGGAGCGTCTATGGATGAATCTGTAAAGATTAGGTGCGAGGTAGACGCTGATCCAAATCAAGTTGACTTTACATGGGAATTTAACAATAGCGGTGAGAATTTTGAGCTTGCACCCGCCAAGTTTGATGGTAACAACGGCACAGCCAGTGAATTCCTCTACACGCCCATGTCTGAGCGCGATTACGGTGCATTGACCTGCTGGGGAAGGAATGCGATTGGAAAGCAAAAGACACCGTGCGTCTATCAAGTAATTCCAGCAGGTATGCGCGACCTATTGGCCTCTTTTGTTCCTATACCATCGATCATTTATATATTCTCATTCTCATTCTACTTGTCTTCTCCATCCACCAACCAAACTCTCTTGTATTTTTTTCCTCACTCTATAAATTTTAATTTTAATTATTATTTTTATTTATTTTTTTTTTTTTCTTTTTAAATTTCAGTAAAACCAAGTCCAGTTAATAATTGCACTTTAAAGGCATTATTGAATCAAACTCTTGAGAGTCTGGACGTTGAATGTGCGGCTGGATACGACGGTGGTTTACGACAAGATTTTCGTCTCGAGGCTTATGAAGCCCAGACAAACTTACTGAGGGTAAACATCTCGAGTATCAGTCCCGAGGCACCAGTATTTCGTATCCCTGTGGCTGATCTTCTGCCAGCCAATCATTTTTATCTGATGGTATACGCGATTAATGCCAAAGGAAGAAGCGAAGTGTCCCTTCTGGAAGATATTATACTGAGAGATTCTGGAAAACAAACTGGTAATAATTTATCACTTGGCTATTTAGATTGATGAGAATGATTAGAAATCCCTTTACTTTGCTTTACTTTACTTTACTTTACTTGATCTTTTTATTCTCACACTCTCATTAAAGTCATTTTATATATATATATATATATATATATATATATATATATATATATATATATATATATATATATATATATATATATATTTTTTTTTTTTTTTTAAATACTTTTTTAAGCTTTTGTAACTTAATACTTAAATATTCTTTTTGAACATACACAGATACCGGAGTCAGTTTCATCCCTTTTTTATTGCTGCTCATTGGCTGTCTTATGACCCTCGGTATAACCGTTTTGTCGGTGATGCTGATGTTCTACAGAAGACGTGGTACTACATCGCCCGTACACGTAGAACCTTACATGAAACAACCCATCATAAGTCCTCCAGACTCAAGGAATAACTCGATGCTTGATGTCACACATGGTGATCATACGTATTTTGTAGAGTATACTTTAAAACAAGTGGGAGACTACGCGCTCAATCAACCTGATATCATTCAGTCTCCTCAAGGTACACCATAATCTATATTCTATAATACATGCATCCCTATAAATGCATATCATTATCATTATTCATAAAATCAACAGTACAGACAATAAAACTTTGTCTTTATAAAATTTTTCTAAAAGTACAAAAATTATTATACAGTTTTCGAGCACACGTGCATTTTTAAATATTATGTTTGTTGGACTGCGCTCTATTCATTTTTTAATTTATTCAATTTTTTTTTTTTTACACTGAAGAAAGAGAACATGAAAAAGTTTAATCGATAACTCATATAAATTTTAATATAAAATTTATAACTCACGAGATATTATTTTTAAAAAGCAATCGCGTCAATATTAATCAACTATTCATCCATTTACATATTTATAACTTGGACTTAACGTAGTTAAGTTATAATTAAGAAAACGGATAATTGAATATTAAAAATTACTTATAGACCAAGAAAAAATTAAACGAGAGCCACAGTTATTTTTACCGGTAAGGCCGGATACACTGTTTGCTCCGTACGACATTCACAAGCAAGGTCTTCAGACAAATAAATGTACTGTAAGTATTTCAGTATTTCAGTATTTCTTCAGGTATTGATTATTTATTTTTAAAGCAATAATTATTTAACAATTATCAAATTAAATTTCAGTTGAATCCATTTTCTACGAAATCATGGGAGCCCATTAGTTTCAAAGCGGATCGCAATATGATGAAGGAAATAATAATAGCTAATTCTATACCCGGTCCAGAAAGTTGCGTGTAATGATTATTTAAATAAATTGCATCGTCGTTTTTTACCAATAAAACATATCAGAATTTCTGAGAGTGGAAAAAAATCATTCACAACGCAACGCACACGTTAATCAAGAGTCGAAAAACATAAAAGACCAATCGATGTGCTTGAAAGTCATCGCAACGACTTTTTATCAACTCCGTCGTTAAAAATAGAGACAATGCGACTGAAAAATCTCAAGTTATGATATAATTAAAATAATTATTTAGTCACATTACTCAAAATTACCGTACACACGAGGTACGGTATATGACTCCGAGTTTTAATATATTTTGTGTCAAGTCTTGATGATAATTTATTCCAATTATTACTTTGACACTAAAATCCTCGAGACTTGGAATTTTTAATTAAAATAAATAAATTTTACTTATTGTAATAATTTTTTACCATTGTCTATTAAAAAATAATTCAATACACAATATATAATATATGTATAAAATATATATTCTAAGCCGTGAATTTTTTAAACGTCTTCAGTAAAATTTTAATTGAAAATCCCAAGTTCAGTCTTTTTTTGTTTTACTGAGATATTGTATCAGAAAAAATCGTAAGAGTAAAAAAACTTTATATTACAACCAACTATTTTATCTTCACTAATACATTAATAATAATAATAATTAATTAATTAATATAAAAACAAAAAAAAAAAAAAAAAAAAAAAAAAAAAAAAAAAAACGTTATTATTAAAAATAAACAGGTCGAGCAGGTGGTAATGTTATTTGAAATAAAGGATATCCACCGGCGCTGGTACATATCGCTGCACCGAGTATTGCTCCGTAAATGACAGCCGCCCACAAGAGTAATCCGATCATCAGTATCATTAAAATTATTTTTTTAATTCGATATAAAAAACTTAAAATACACATTACTCCATTAAAAATAATTCTGATAAATTTTAGAATAAATGATGTCGTAGTAGTAGTTGTTGTTGTTGTTGAAACCGAAGTGTCTGTAGTTAATGTTATTACATCTGTTTGAATTTTGGCAGTAGATGTTCCTTTGTCGGTTAAATCTGTAGCTTGAGTTGAAGTGGTCACTTGACTTGTTGCTTGAGTGGAAGAATCCATTGTCGTACCCTCGGTTTGATTAAAATTTGATGGAGTGAATTCCGTATACTCAAACATATTTGGAAGTGTTTCGACTGCAACAGATTTAGTTGCGGGAGCTTTGAAATCTGATGCTGACACTTGCGGTAGGGTTGATGATGATTGTGATAGCGGGGGTGGATGAATAGTGACAACATTGTAAGGAGCATATGATTTCTGTGCGTTTGAGCCATGACTCATCTTAGCTGGGACTTTTGAAGAATTAAGAGTATCAATTAAAGTTGAATTGGCAACCGGGTGCATACGAGCTGTTGGTTGTTGATAACCACCAGCTGCTTTTGATCTCTCGAGCGTTGAATTCGAATAATTAGGTCTTGAAGATTCAGTGGTGTATTCTTGGGAAGATGCGGTTAATTGTCGACTAGTCGTATGATCTATTAATTTACTTTCATGTGGATTTATAGACGACAAAGATGACAACTGAGTTGCTTTATTATTTACCGACTTTCCTGATGACTTACTGCTTCCAGAATAACTTGAGTAATTTCTCTCACGTAACTCCGACACACTCTGTAATTAAATAGTACGTTTAGTTTAATTCGAATTTTATTACTTTTCAACAACTAATTATAAAATTATAAAATAATTATGATAATAATAAATTGTTTTATATACTTTGAATCAAGACCTTTCTCATTTGATTGCGAACCAGATGAGTTACCCGGCATTTCATGTGTTTCATTTTTACAATAAAATTGTCATTAGATGATATAACTTCGTCAATACTGTATTCGACACACGTACATCCATATTTTTCGCAACCACAATTGTCACTCATTATTACTTTTCATTTTCTAAATTAAAATAAATTCATAGCTCACGATATAAATATTCATACAGAATTATAATATAAATTATCAAAATAACAACGTGAAAATAGTCAAAATTAAATTATTTACTTCTTTGTTTTTGATTTATTTCAATATATTATATTGTTAATAATTTATATAAATATGTAAAAGCGAATAATTAACTCCGTGGTTTTCTTTCTGGTGGTGGTTTCATATCTCGCTTTTCAGTTTTTATCTCTTTCAATGTTAAAATTTCTTGTTTAATTTCAGCAGCTGAAACTAATAAATAACAATTTAAATATTACGTATAAAAGTAAAAGAAAATAATTAAAAAAAAAAAACTCACCTGGTTGTTCAGCCGGCTGTTGTATGGGTTTAGGAGCAGGGGGCGGAAACTTTCGCGTAATTTCAGCAAGAAGCATATCGACCCTTTGTCTCTGGAATAATGAACTAGGCTCTTCCCTCAGGGGAGCTTCTTTCTTAGTCGACAGCGGTTTGCCATTTTTAAAATCCCAAGAGTACCCCTTGCTCGGATGATACTTTGAATATGAACTAGATTCTTCGAATGCCGATTGTAAATGATGAATCGTCGAAAGTAAACGAGAATTAACAACAGAAGCTAGATCAGGTGCCTGGTAGACGGTACCAGCGATTACATAATAGTCGGCTAGGGGAGTTACTTGGGTTGGTGAGTAACGATGCTGCTTTCGTATTACATATAAAATAGGATCTTGTACATGGAGTAACACATATTCACATCCTGTCATGTTTCTGCAATAAAATTCCTCATTAAAATTTTTTTTCATAATTAAATATGCACAGATGGATTTTTAATGCTTACTGAAGCTGCTCAGGACTAAGCCGTTGCATTTTAACGGTCTCATTGTTGCAAGTGCTGTCATAAAACGGATTACTACGTTCCGAAAAGTAATCCATTATATTTGTGGGATTTAAAACAGGTATCCATGCACTGTCGTGCCATGATAAACCCAATGGATTATCTGCAATAGGTTATAATTATTTATTATTTATTATCTTTATTAATTCTGATGAGTTTACTTGGAATAAATAATTACCTGACACTGGATGACGTCCTGGCATCATTTTTGATTAATTTTTATTTTAAAAATTTAACAGCTGACTGTAAATACTGTAATTTATGTAAACAACAATACTTATATTATTTGACGGTAAGCAACACTTGCCAGTTATCAATTTCAATTTTAATTCTATAAAAAAAATTAATATAAATTTCAAAAGTTACTTATATTTTACATAAAAATATGATAATAAAAAATTAACTATTGCTTATATTTATTATAATATAAATAAATTCAAGTATTGTTGATTTTTCTCAAAATCAGCAAGTTTATTAAGTTTTATACAGTGTCCTTACATTAAAGTAATTATAATAATAAACAACAACTCAGTTATATATATAAAAGCCTTTGTATAGTAGCGATACCTAGTGAGTTGAAGATAAACTAAAACATAACCTAAAAAAAGATATGAGAAAAATGTAAAGTTGTCAATTTATCATATGGCTTTAACATTATCCAAATAAGTGTAGATGGAATTTATTACATAAAATAAATAGATAATAATTACAGACAATTAAAGTCTGAACTGGTCAATATGAGTAATAATAATAATAATAATAATAATAATAGAGAAACATAGTAATATAAAAAATAATAATTAAAATAAATTAAGAATGTTGCCTTAATAATAAACAAATCTATTTATAAATATTTATTTTTGCGTTGGCAAAACAACGCCGTTGGCTTTAATAATTACTGATAAACTAATAAATCCTTCAAGATGATGCAACAATACATGAAGGAGCTCGAGCAGGTAAATTAATATTTTATTTATTCAAATAAAAAACAAAACTTCTATTATATTAATAATATAAAAAATTTATTACGTAGAAGCCGTTTGACCCCGAAGAGTTTGTCGAACGTTTGGCTTGGAGGACAGTTAATGATTCGATGGTAGATGGACCTGGTGTTTTTGATCCAGTTTCTGTCCACGAGACGTTCCTTCACGCCATTAAGGACTTGCAGATCTTGGAGGAACGTCAGCAGAAAAAGTGTGAGAAATTGGAGTTGGCTCTGAAGGATGAGGAAACAAGACATGCTTATGAGATTATAGAGTTACAAGGAAAAAATAAAAAAGCCATTGATTTATTTCATCAACTTGATGAGAGGATAAATTTTGTAGCCACCAAAGTTATTCATCTGGGTGATCAACTTGAGAGTGTTAATACTCCAAGAGCACGAGCAGTTGAAGCACAAAAATTAATGAAACATTTTAGTGAATTTTTGAGTCCTGGTCCTTTGACAGATCCTATTTTTACTGATAAATCAACAGTAAGTATATCTTAATAACAAATAATTAATAAAAATCAATAAATAATTATATTATCATTATTAGTTAGATGTAGCTGCAGATGTAATTCAAAAATTGCACCTGATATCACAAGAACTTCCGTCAGATAAATTTGACCAGGCAAAAGCTAAAATAGCAGCCAAGTATGATGAGATAGAACGAAGTTTGATTGAAGAATTCGTTCGTGCTCACAACAGTGACGACGCCGAGAGGATGAAAGAATTGGCATCTGTTTTAGAACACTTTAAAGGTTACTCACAGTGTGTCGATGCATTTATTGAACAAAGCCAAATGGGTTCTTTTGGAGGAAAGGACGTTTTTCAAGATGTTATACCAATGTGTAAAAAAAATTATAAACTTATGCAGCAAGTATTTACTAATTCTCAGCAAGTCATGGCCAAATTTGTTCTCAACATCTATCATTTGAGATTACAAAAATACACGGTAGCTAAGCTTGCTGACAGATCTGACAACGACAAGTATTTAAGTAACTTGTATGATTTGTACTCTAAGACTATTAAATTATCAACTGACTTGAAACAATTTGATATGGGTACTGATGAGGCCTATTTGACAAAACTAACGCGCAATATTTTTCAAAAACATCTCGATACTTATATCAGGTATTTAAAAAAAAAAAAAAAAAAAAAAAAAAAAAGTTTTTTTTATTTTTTGTTACTATTAATTATATTGTTAATCATAAAATTTTATTGATTTACAGTTTGGAATTAAAAGCCCTGAGAGAAAAGTCGACGAGTCTGTTGGTCGAGTACTATGACTCGAAGAACCATCAGAAGAAGCAAATACAGACAGGAGGTTTCCAAGAGCTGAGACGTGATCTTCAAGCAGTAATTGGTACAAGGACAAACATAAATATCGCTCAAATAGAAGATTACGGTGGGGAAACTTTTCTGTCCGAGGAGCTGGCAATATCGCTACTTCAGCGGAGTAAATTAGCATTCCAGCGATGTCAAGCGTTGTCTCAACCAGCAGAATTGCCAACAAATGCCCTTCAAATTCTTGAGATTCTCCTACAACACTTGATGAATGAACATGTTGACTATGCTCTTGAGCTGGGACTCCAGAGTGTACCGATACCTGAGAGTCGGACTCCTCCGGACATACATTTTTTTAACATTGTACGACAGTGTAATGTTATCGTACGATTGCTTGAAGAACAATTTAACGATAGTCTCGTGCCTCTTGTCATGTAATTATTTTATTTTATTCATTTTATTTAATTTTTATTGAACTGTATTAATTTATAAATACTTAAATTCTTGTAGATCAACTCCAAAACACGGAGACTGTTTAGCTCGACAAAAATCAGTACTAGTACAAATAGAATTAAAGCTAGACACTGGATTGGACCGAAGTATAAATGCTATTGTCGGTTGGGTTAAATTATACTTACAAAGTGAACAGCGGAAGACGGATTTCAAGCCTGAGACTGATGATGTTGATACAATAAATACATCTGCGTGCTTAGCAGTGTGTCAATATGTCACTGGAATGATCCGTCATATCAGAGATACTCTTGATGGAAAGAATGCAGAGAATGTACTAACTGAATTGGGAATACGATTTCATCGGGTAATTTACGAACATCTTCAGCAGTTCCAATTCAATTCAGCTGGTGCCATGTGTGCCATTTGCGATATGAATGAGTACAGAAAATGCGTTAAAGAATTAGGAGTTGGAATTGTTATCTCTTTGTTCGATACTTTGCACGCTTTGTGCAATCTTCTGCTTGTTAAGCCAGCAAACTTGAAGCAAGTTTGCACGGATGATCAATTGGTAAATAATTGCTTACTATTTTTTTTTTTTTTTTTTTTTATGTAGAAATAAATACATATAACTTATTTTTAATTGCAGGCCATGTTGGATCGTTCAACCTTGATGAGTTTCATTCAACTGCGATCGGATTACAAAACTCAAAAATTAGCAAACCTTCAGAAAGGTCTTGCGACAACATAACAATCTTAAAAATATAATTATAATTTGAAATTATCGGAAGGGATATATTATATATAAATATATGAGGGAAGTTGAAATATAAAATTGTTTATATAATAAACCAAAATGCCTTTTATAAGGAGAATAATAATTAAAAATTAAAAATTAAAAAAAAAAAAAAAAAAAAAAGCATTATTTTAATGTAACATACATTTCTAATTATTAAACACATAATCATTATACAGACAGAAAATTTAATTATTTGTTTATTTTTGACGTTTAACGTTGGAAAACGTAGATTCATACGTTAGATTATAAAAAATTTTTTTCATTGTTACAATGAGTGAAACTAAACAAAATATTATTCATGACGGAAGAAGGAAGTAGAAGTAAAGTATTTCATTATAATTTGTCGTTACTTCTGAATCTAACTCGTTAATCAGAAAGATTATTTTTATTTTTTTAATTACGTACTCATTATATTAACCTTCTTGTACAAAATGAAGCAATATAAAATTTTCATTTGCATAAATTCACATCATTATATAAAAAAGAATTTTACAAAATTACATTTACTAAAATGTATGAGAAAAAAAAAAATGTGATGATTTTTTTTTTTTTTTTTAACAGAATTGAATACAAGTAAGACTTTCTCTCAATTTATTTTTATTTCACCATTTGATATTATTTTTTATTTTGTAAAGACTGTCAATTTTTTAACTATTAAATTTAAATAAAGATGGTGTGAGTCATTGAAAAGATTATAGAGCAATTAAGGACAAGTAAAATGAGGATTTATTAAATTAACGCATACGATAGTGATTCGTTTCGTTAATTTGGCACAACTCACCCTTGAAATCTAACTCAATGCTGAAATCTAAATCTCGATAATTTCTAGCGTTTGGTTTCATCGAGAATACACCGTATATTTCTTCGCCACGCTTAACAGTCATGTACGAGTCAAAATAAAATACCGTTTGCTTCCAGTGTGTGTAAGGAACCTCGGGCGCTGTGCTGAATCCAACGCGTTTGTGGCACTTGGTGAATTCAATGTTAAAGAATGTGACTAGAGCTTGAACGTAGTCGTTGCGTCGTACTTGGAGGGTAAATGGTGATGAAAAATCAAGATCCGCCTTTGTAACTGTGTAGAGATCGACCTCCTTGATAAGACAGGCATTTGTGACAACTTGTTTAGGGTCGACAACATCCACCAGAGGTTCACTTATTGCAACCTTACGAATACTGCTCATATCAAAGCCGTAGACATCGTCCCACCAGTTTATTTTTTCGTCCTTGTACTGACGGTCCTCGATACCGCAAATAAATAGAGTTGCTTTGTCAGGGAAAAGCATACCATCGGGTTTCAGCCACTTGTCACGCGCATGGAGCACCGTGTCCAACATTGACTCGTAGAAAAGACAATAGCCCATCCATTCGGAAATAATAATATCAACTTTTTCAATACCGTCTGGAAGTACAACTTCTTCAACTTTTCCCTTAACAATGGTGATTATGTGAGACAGTTGATTGGCTTCAACGATTTTCTCAGCGTACTCGACAATGTTCGAGCACTCAATACCAATTACTCTAGCAGCACCGGCTTTAGCAGCAAACATCGACAAAATACCCGTACCACAACCAATGTCCAATACTATTTTGTCCTTAAATAAATGCTTATTGTGGTACATCGAGTTACGATAAGTTATTGTTCTTACTTCGTCTTTTAGCATCTCCTCGTGAATTCCATAGTGAGCATAAGAGTCAAAGTAGTAATCACGTGAGGTCATCTCGTCGACTGGCACCTTCTTGGTCGTGTCTCCAGATTCCTTGTCGTTGCTTATCGTGTTGTTCTCCTCCACTTTAGTTGCCGTCACTGACTCAGCTACTTCCATTGTCTCCATTTTTGACTGCTAAAATTTTAATACAATAAATTATTTTATTTTGTTTAATAAAATTATATTAATAATAATAATTTAGTTAAATAATCATGCAAGAAATATTAATTTAGAAGCCGTGGCTTCTGTAAAATCAAGAAGGATGAAAAATAAAAATTCGATTATTCTAATAATGGAATTATTGAATTTTAATTACAATGTCCTTCATAAGTCACCGGGTATTTGTGAATGGCTGCAAATTAAATTAAATAAATAATAATGAAAAATCACGTTTTTATACTAAAAAAAAAAAAAAAAAAAAAAAAATACATTATCGAAAACTAAAGATAAAAAAATAAAAATAATCTTTATTTGTAGTAATAAATGAATTTAATATAAGCAGTTTATGATAATTAAATTTAGTAATAAAAACGTCGTCCACGTGCCCGCCAAAATGAATGGCGTCTATTCTATTGTAATCGAGCTTTGTGAATATCACTCACACGGTTATAAATTTTCACGTGTCAATATTATAGCATTAACACAATAAAATACTTAATATTACTGCTCAATATTTGAAAATTTAATAAATAATATTCATTAATTAATATTTACTTAGTTTTTTTTTTACAAGTTAAGCAAACAAATAAAGAGTATGTGCAGAGAAAATGCGTATAATAAAACCGGAGGAATGCCAAGGTTCAGCTAAACATGCTTTTTAATAAAAAAAAAATCCACAAAAAAATAATCGACGGTACTTTTCAATGGTTGAATAATAAAAATGCAAGTAGACACCACCGAATTAACATTAATTAAATTATATAGCGTTTATTTACGAATTATTTAGTCACTCGGATGCCGTTGACGTTTGTTACTCACGAAATTCTCGGCGGATAATGAATTGTTCTCAGTGATGCCTCCCGGCACTTCATTACAAGTCGCCATCTTGATTCGCGGCACACACGCGACTCGAGTATTTTCTCAACTAAAATTTATAATTATTTTATTTATTTAATTATACTTCAAAGCATCAACAATATTCATTAAGCGACTTGTAATTATATGAAACAATTGACAAAATATTTTTTTAGACTTATTTAAAATTTATTTATTGGCTAACAAATTCTCAGGCAGTAAGTTTAATATCGTTATTCAATTTTCCCGCTTAAAAAACGCCGGCTGCCATATTTAATTTCTAATCCAATTAAAATGAGTTTTGTGATTTTGAACGCATTTCCGGTACAGTATTAACCATCGTAAAAACATCGGGTACCTGTAGGTATTTTATTAAAAAAAAAAATACTCTAATAACTGTTATTTTTTTATAAATAATTAAAATAACCTTAATTAATTGTCATTTTCAGGAAAAACAAATATTTAAATTAAAAAAAAAAAAAAAAAAAAAAAAAAAAAAAAAGTGATGAAGATTTTAATTGATTTAAAAAATGAAAATTTATTTATGTGGATTTGTGTAATAAATGGTGTACGCAAACTCGAAGCAACTCAACCGCTGCCGCCACTTTTCCCCTTGTCAACGAGTTATTCTATATTGGTGTGATATCTTTGTGTAAATTATTGGTATTAGTGTACATACAGTACATAGCAGTATATAGCAGGAATAGTTAGCAACAGCAGAGAACTGAGTGAACCGAGAAGTAAGCGCAAAAGAGTGTAGATAGAGGATAAATTCGATTGTGCATGAAACTTGGAGCTCGGAGTGAGAATGCGCGGCAGTGGAAATGGCACCACCACCATCAAAAATATCGGTGAACTTGCTCGAGACATAACACACGAAAAGAAGAAATACAACTGAACGTCGCAGGTCGCAGAGAAAGATCCGCTGCAGCATGAGAGTAAAAGACAAACTTTTGTGCATGAGTATGTGTAAATGATCAGTGCATTTATACTTATATTTACTTATAGTTTGATTGTATATATTATATTATTATAAAAATATTATATGTATTGGTGGGGGTAGTATCTGTCCAGGTCGCTGCTGCTGCTGCTGTTGCTGTTGCTGCTGCTGCTGTTGCTGCTGCTGTTAGCCCATGTTATTCACGTCAACATAAGTGAGTGAATGAGACAAAGAAAAAGAAAAAAAGAGACAGAAAAATAAAGTTATATACGATATACGAGTCGCGGACGTCGTGAGCATTGCTGGAGAAATAAGCGAGCGAGCGAGCGAGCGAGTGAACAGCAAAGCAAGAAAGGCGGGGAAAGTAAAGCCTGTCTGCCTGGTTATAGTTGTGAGTTGTAATCAGTGTAACTGGCTCAGTGTGGGTACAACTCCAAAGCTGATTTTGGAAACGGGTCAACATCTTTTTATTAACTAACAGTTAAATATCTGAAAAATATTATTATTTTATTTTATTTATACAATAATTACGTCAAATTATTTAATAAAAAATAGTTATTATTTTTGTGCTTCTAATAACTGGGCTTGCTGATTATTGTGGGTATTTAGAACAAACAATTATCATTTTACATGCAGTGTTTTATTAATTGTCGTAAATTTGTGTACATGGAGCTCGAGGAACGATAGAAAATGCTGGTAAGTAAACGAGCGGGAGAGAGTTATACTTATGCGTCTATTTTATTTCTTTATTATTTTTTATCATTTCGAAATAATCGTGGCTTCATTCTTTAGCTACCATATTTCAAAGATTAAAATGGTTAATAATATATTTTTAACGTCCATTATGATGCTGTCTATTTGTAATTTATTAGCGAATTCTAATTAATAAATAATGTTTTAATTAAATATATCATTTTTATTCTTTTTTTCGAGGTTACGGAATAGACGTTCAATATACGTAAATATGTCGTTGCTGTTTAGAACAATAGGAAGTAGTTTTTAAATTACATTGGTTAAAATTATTTTTACCTTAATTGGTTTATTATCACTTTAGACTATAAACGTGCACAGAATATACCTAAATAAATTCTTTATACTAGTGACGTAATTCATATAACTTAAATATTAAATGCAATATTTTCTCTTCAACAGATAAGATTAATTTAATTGTAAATTTTCCAGGGAGACGATCCACCATACCTGTCGGTGGGCACGGAAGTCAGTGCCAAGTACAAGGGTGCTTTTTGTGAAGCTAAAATCCGCAAAGTTGTACGTTCAGTTAAATGTAGAGTAACTTACAAACAGGGTCTAGGTACTGCAACTGTTACGGATGATCAAATAAAAGGAACATTAAGAGTTGGAGCTTCCGTAGAGGCTCGTCATGTCGACAAAAAAGAGAAATTCGTTGAGGCGACTATCACCAAGATCCAGGATTGCAGTCAGTACACGGTAGTTTTCGATGATGGTGACATAACAACACTGAGACGCACGGCTTTGTGCTTGAAGAGTGGCCGACACTTTGCTGAGAGTGAGACTTTGGACCAGCTGCCGTTGACACATCCTGAGCACTTTGGTAATCCGGTGATTGGAGGTAGACGTGGCAGACGTTCGAGGCAAGCACAGTGAGTTTCTTATTTTTGCATGTTACACCTGTTATTGACAAATATTTTAATTCCATGCCGTTTTTTTTTTTTTTTTTTTTTTTTTTTTTAATTCTTTCTTGCAGAGATGACAGCAGTGAAGATGAAGGAAGTCCACCACGTGGAAGTCCCTCTGGCTCGGGTCTTGGCGGCAAAGAAGGAGCAGAAACAGAGCCTGAAATTGGACGAGTTGTTTGTGTTGAACTGGGTGACAAGAAGAAGAAAGACAATTGGTTTCCCGGATTAGTTGTTGCTCCAACTGCTCAAGACACTGTTAGAATACGTGTTCGTGATGATTATCTAGTTAGATCCTTCAAGGATGCTAGATATTATACTGTCCCGAAGAAAGAAGCCACTGAATTTACCAAGGAATTGGGTACAAAAGTTGAAAATAGCGTTTTAAAAGACGCTGTTACTAAAGCGCTGAATTTTCTGGAGAAAAATGAATTACCACCTCACTGGGATCGTGATTCATTGTTTGGTAATAGCATGTCCAGTGGTAACAGTGATACAGATGGCGATTTAGATTCAGATAGCTCAGATGATGAGCCACGTGAAGAGAAAGATCATTTTGTAGCTCAATTGTATAAATTTATGGATGATCGAGGCACTCCAATTAATAATTGTCCTATGATTGGCAATGAGGATATTGATTTGTATCGTTTGTTTCGAGCTGTTGAAAAATTAGGCGGCTATAATCGTGTAACTAATCAAAATCAGTGGAAATCAATAACACGAAGGCTCGGAATTTCAATGCAACCAACTCAAGCTACGCACAATCTTGTTAAGCAGGCGTACAAAAAATTTTTACACTCTTTTGAAGATTTTTACAGAAAGCTTGGCTGTACTATGGTTAATCATCCGAGAGGCAGTATACGTAAACAAAGGCCTGGAAGAAGTCTTATTAGAGACAAAGATCGTAACACACCAGTTCCAACAGCTCATCAAAATATTTCTAAAACAGAGAAAGAAAAAGCTGAAGGTGATGAAGAGCAAAAAGAAAAGAAAATTTCTGTTGATGAAGAAAAACCTGTCAGTAGTGAGTCCAGTGCACCTCGAGACATTGTCAAAGAGGAAGAACCGACGAAATCTGTTAAGAAAAAAGAAATTCTTGTTGAAGAGCCTATTAGCGGACAAGAGAGTGATATTGTAGATATTAATGTAGAAGCCGAGAGTACTGAATCTTCAAGCAGTGAAAAGTCACAAAAACCTCCTGCAAGATTCACTCCAGTATCTCTGAGCCGGGCTAAATCATTAACAACTACACCGTCAACTACCGTAATAACTTCTGCAGTAACAACAGCAACGCCAACGTTTACAACAGCAACAGGTAAAAACAAAGAAGAATCTAAGAAAAAGACTTATGAAAAGAAAAAACAAGAGGGAAATTCATCATCATCTAGTTCCGGTGCTAGCGTGACCGGAAAGAAAGAAATTTCTAAAAAAGACGAGGAAACAACAAAGACCCGTTCAAAGTCTAAAGAAGACACTAAAGTAAAGGACTCGCGTGAAACACGTACGCCCTCGCGTGAGTCGGAAAAAACTCGTGGTAATTCTTTGAAACCACGACGTTTAACAGACGATGAATTTAAAAAACAGCAGCGAGGACGGAAAAAACGAGAAGACACTGAAAAATCTCGCATTGATAAAGATGAAAGTAGTGGAGCTGAAAGTTCTTCAGCACCATGTTATAAGGGTCCAGTGCAATTAGGTGACAGACTTAAAGTTTATTATGGACCAACCCATGAATCTAAAGTAACTTATGAGGCAAAAGTTATTGGAGTTGAATCTCTTGATGGCTCAGAAGAAATGAATTATCTCGTTCATTACACAGGCTGGAATACGAGATATGATGAATGGATCAAAGCTGGGAGAATAGCGCAAAATTTTACACAAAGTCAGGCAAGAGTTCGGAGAACCAAGGCAACACCGAGACCTCAAACTCCCAGTACAAGCTCAAGTAAATCTGCTAAAACACCAACCACTGGCTTGCAAGGTAGACGCAGAGCTCAAAGTGTTGCACCTACTACTTCGAAAACTTTTTCATCGACAACTTCTACAAGTAGTTCAGCTTCATCTGTAAATAATAAAGACAATAAAGAATCATCTCAACCTGCAAGATCTACTACACCTTTGTCGGTTAACAGTTTTAGCTCTCGAACTAAAAGTCCAGCCACTCCAGCAGGCAGTCGACCGACTAGAAATACAAGGAATGCCGAACAACTGGGCATTGAATTACGTAGACGTACCAGAAGAATGTCTGGACACACTGATTTGTCGGTGGTAACTGAAAGTGAAGACAGTGATGCTTATGAGACTGATACTACAGAACCTGAAAAAGCTAGAACGAGATCGCGAGGCACTGAGGAACGTAGAAGACGAGAAGTAAGACGCAGAGTTGAAGATAGAATAAAACCAGATGAAAATAGCGAAGTTGAGGATGAAAAAGACGCAGTTAATGAACCCAGAAGGACCAGGAGGTTGAGAAGGACTCCTAATAAAATACCAAGTAAATCTGAAGTTGATAGTAGTGGTGCCGTGGCTGACGACGATGATGAGGATGATGTTGAAGATGAAGAGAATGATGAAAATGATGATGACGATGAGGAAGAAAACCAAGTTGCTGATACATTCACAGAGTGTACACAGCAAGGACACGATGAACAGCCAAAAGGCCGTGATTTTGATCTCAATCAAATAAGATCTGAGCTCAAAGGTTTTGATAAAGCTGTTAAAATGGATATATTGAGAATGGAGCCTGAAAATTCTGGAGATGAAGACTCCAAATCACGTGTTGAAGATCTTCAAAAAGAAATTAAAGAGGAGAAGAAAAAAATTAAAGATATCAAAGTTGAAGAAACAGTTGATATAAAACCAGCTGTCGAGACACTTGCTATTAAAGCTGATCCATCGCCTTCGCCTACTGAGGACGTTTATGAATTTAAAGAACCTGAACCATTTGAGTTTGAAGTGAGAAATAAACGAGACTCCTCAGGTGATAAAGATAAATCGAAAAAGCGGGTCTTTGATGAAGAACCTAAGAGTCCGAAAAAGAAGCAAAAAACTTCAGTAACTAATCCAAAAGAAACCAAATCAGAAACTGAGGTTGATTCTAAACGTAAGGCCAGAAGAACGCCTGTTAAACGTCTTGAAGAGACTCCAGAAGTTATTAAACCAATTATTGTCCCCACGCCGAAAGAGTTTGAAAAAGTCATCGAACCTCCTACGCTGATACCATCAAAAGCAACATCTGTTACTCTTTCGCCGCCGACTTTAGTCTCGGCAGTTATTGAAGAACAAACTAAGAATAGTTCTAGCATTGAGTTGTTTAATGATTCGACGAGCAATGACGATGGAACTGGAGATGTTGATGATCCAGAAGACCGTTTGATTATTTCTGAAACAGAAGTGTCTGAGACTGAAAATGAAAATCCACCGTCGACTTATCAACAAGAAATATTGCCAAGTGTTGAAGCTCCCAATAAAAATGAGTTTAATAAAAAAGTTGATAGTAATAAAGATAAAGAAGAGAAACATACAAGTTCTAATGTCCCCAGTACCAGTGGTATGCCTACAATTACATCCTCAGTAGATTCATTACCACTTTCGGATGATACTAGGGTAGGATATGAGCCAAAACAATGGGTTATGAAGCCTATGAATTACAAAAATCCATGGGGCAATGAAATAAAATTACCACCACCACCACCACCACCACCACCGCCGCCACCACCACCGCCGCCATCCTCTCCTGCAGTCATTGATAAAAAAGTTGTTGAGGTAAAGCCACCGGTAATTGAAAGAAAAATTGTTGATACAAAGCCACCGACTATTGAAAGGAAAGTTATTGACGCTAAGCCACCAACTTTGCCAGTAATTACACCTTCGGCGAGTTCAGTACCACCTAACAATAATGAGCAAGTTATTTTTGAACCAAAACAATGGATTATGAAGTATATTTTTAATCAAAAGCAATCTAACAGTGATGTTAAACCATCAGTGATTGAAAAGAAAACATCTGATAGTAAATCACCATCTAATGATAAACTTGTTGACATAAAGCCATCGTCAACTATTGCTTCTTTAACTACTACAACTTTAGGATCACCTATTGTACTTGCTCCAATCAGCGCCAGATTACCAGCTACTTCGACTATCGAAGAAAAATTATCAGCTGCAGCTATGGCATTCAGACAATCAAAGCCCAGAGATTCTAAACGTGATGACGAGTCAAGTGAGTCAAAGAAAAATCCCAAAGATAGCTCTAAGAAAACTGAAACGCATGGAAAAAGAACAAGAGTTATAAATGATGAGCAAGCTAAATTTAAGCAAGAATTGGAAAGAAAGAAAGAACTGGAGGCAGCTAAAATTTTGGAAGAACGTTCTAGAGAAGCTATAAGAGCTACTTTGAAACAAAAAGAAGAGGAACTTGAGCAATTGAAAATTCATAAAGAAGATTTAAAGAAAGTTGCTGATGTTAAAATTGATCAGAGAAAAATTGTTGATAAACGTGAAGACTTGTGGAAAAAGAAGGATAAAGTTGATATAATGGACGTTGAGGTTTCTAAAGAAATTCCTACTGAGCCCAAGGAGAATGAAAAACAAAAACGTAGAAAAGTTTTAAGTCAAGAGTTTGTTGATTCAACCGATAGCAGTGATTCGGAGCAGAAACTTGTTATTGATAACTCACAAGTTAAAGAAGATAGACATGAATTGTCTGATTTTGAGGGTAAAGTTAAATCTGAGATTGAACTTTATCCAGAGGCACGTCCGGATCATCATCAACAAGTATCCAGTATTGTCACCCAGCATGAACAGTCAATTAATTCTACAAAGAGTGTTATGAGTGTGAAAACCGAGGAGGAAGGTGAAAATATGAATTTACTCTGTGAAGAAGAGATTCCAGGTTCTCCTGCACCTGTAATTGATACAACGGAGCAGGAACGACCAGGAGATCATCACCATCATCACCACCACCACCATCACCACCACCACCACCACAATTTAATAAAAAATGAATCAAATGAAAAGAAACTTGTGCTTTTAGAAATGCCGTTTGCCAGCGCCCCGGCTCTAGGACCTCAGAGCAGCAGTACCAGCCAAGGATCAATGTCAATGACTGTCACCACAGCTTGCAATGTTCCTGTTCCTGTTTTGATACCAATGCAGCCGAGTGTCGTGACTGCTCCACGTCAGCCGCTACCTCTTCAGCATCAGCAGCAACAGCATCACCATCATCATCTTCACCATCAACAGCCGCTTCAACAGCAGCAGCAACCTCAGCCACAACTCCAACAACAACAACAACAACAACAACAACAACAACAACAACAACAACAACAACAACAACAACAACAACAACAACAACAACAACAACAACAACAACAACAACAACAACAACAACAACAACAACAACAACAACAACAACAACAACAACAACAACAACAACAACAACAACAACAACAACTTCAACCACAGCAGCAGTTGCAGCCGAAACAAGATCAACTGCATCAACAGCAGCAACCGGTAATAATTCCCCAACCACCTCCAGAACAATTACCTCAGCCAGTCGTTCATCAGGTTATCCAACCACCGAGGCGAGAAAGCAATGAAGCTGCTCCTGTGATGGACAATACACCGCCAACCACACCAGACTCAACTATTTCTAACATATCTACTTCTCCGAGGGGTGACGAGAGAACTGGTGGATCTTCGCCCCTGTCTGATGAAAATATTAAATTAAATCCCGACACTTCGGAAGCGGACAACGATAGTGCTGGTAAAGCTCCCTCGGGATACAGCGAAGACGACGCTACTTTAAACACTGACGGAACTACTGCCGAAAGAGGCTCCTCTAAAGCAATCAAAAGATCCGCTGAAGATCCAGCGTCGCCCAAGAAGAAAAAACGGAGTCGTAAAAGCTCAGAGTGTGGAAGCAATGCTGGAAGAAAGACCAGTGGCAGACACTCGGCCAGACAAACCAGACAAAGCAGTGCTGCTGGAAGTGACAGTGATGACACTAGTGAGGGATCGAGTTCAGCTAATAATATTAATAACAATGGTAATATTAATACGAACAGTAGTCATTCTTCGACGGTTGTCATTGAAAGTACGAATACTGCATCCACTACGACGACAACGGCAACTACTAATGGAATTACAGATCTCAATAGTATATCTTCTCGATCTCCCAAACCGATGAAGTACAACTTTTATGTAGAGCTAGGTTTGTATTTTTTTTTTTTTTTTATTTTAAAAATTTTTTTTTATTGATGAGGAATAAAAATAATAATTTTTTTGCTTTTATTTAACAGATCCTCAACTGGACGGTAGCCAAAGGATAGCTTTACTTCAACAAAAACTTACAGAGTTGAAGAATACTTATAATACAGTTAAGTTGGAATTAGCGGCCATTGAGAGGCGGAGAAAAAAATTACGGAGAAGAGAAAGAGAAGGTCAGTAGTAGAATTATTATTATTTTTTTTTTTTTTAATTGTAGTTTATTGAATTTTAATTAAACGAATAAATATTTTTTTTTATAGCAATGAAAGCCGCAAAAGCAGAAATGCAACAAGCGTGTTCTTGATGAGACCGCAATAATCACCATTAGCAGCATTAAATATTATAAATAATTTTAAACTGACTAAAGGATTTAATAAATGAATTGTAAATACAGGCGATGAAGAGGACCGGCTATTTACTAAACGTAAAAAAAAAAAAAAAAAAAAAAAATAACAGCCTCTCTGGACGCACTGTTTAAATTAAAAATACTTATTAATTATAAGTATGTAATTCTTATAAAATAATTTCTGGTATATCTTTTATCATTGTAAATTGTAGATATAGACGTAAGAAATTTGTTTTAAAGATAAAGTAATATTGATATTATTATTAATAAATTTATATATTGTATAAGTATACATACACACATATATATATATATATATATATATATATATATATATATATATATATATATATATATATTACATTATATTATTATATTATATATATATTTTAGTTGATGATACCGTTTATATAATTTTTTTTTAATCTGTGTCAAGTGCGAATGTTTAACAAAGTACAAAATATTGGCCGGATTTGTGTCTTGATGGTAAAAACAGCCAAATTCAGTAGTCCCGACTATTCCACGTTGAATATTCTATCGCTGGACCAATTTTAGACTTTGGCTTAATTTTTTCTTCAGCAATTTATTAAAAATATTTGATATTATATATTTTGTAAAAAATAATAAAAAATTAATGCCGATTAATTGTTTTACCCAGTGAACAATTCAACAGTTATTAATTGTCATAATTAATATATACACTTAAAAACAAAAAAAATTACTAAAATTTTTATATAAAATGTATTTATTTGTTAGAACAATACAAGTATATAATCATCAACTTTATTATTTATTATTATAAAAATTTGATTTTTATTTATGAAAATTAAGTTAGCCGACATTTAAAAATTTTTTTTATTGAAAAAATGATTAAAAAAAAATTTGCACGTATAAAAAACTTAAAAAACTGTAAGTGCAATTTTTAAAAAACATTTTGTTGTTCTAATTTAATTATTTACCAAAAAATCAAAAATTTTAGAACGTCGGCAAACTTTAGTATTATTTTTATTTGCTGATTTGTTGAAAAAATTTTTCTTCACACTTGATTTAACCGAGCACTATTTATTAGATGTACTTGCATTGCTGTATCTCATTCGAATGAAATACGTTGTAAATTACGCATGCGTAGAAATTAAAAGGAGATTGGTATAATAGACATAAGCATTACGCGACATCTCAGGATTAAATTAAAAATAGGTTACCACCCAATTTTAATTTTGACATCAAACACTAGATAGTTTTTTGTTTATTTACTAAAAAAACTACCATAAGTAAAAGTTTAAAGACAACTTTTTTTTTTCTTACCTTGTACATATAATATAAAAAATTAATAAAAACAATAATAATAGTAATAATATCAATGATGAAATACTACAATTAAATACATGGCTGAGAATTTATTTTATAATAATGTATGAATTTTATAAACAATGTAACATCATGTCGAAGAATATATTTTACTCTTATAATTTATATTCAGTATGTATACAAAGAGTTATTATTATAAATAATCATAATAATATAAGTGAAAATAAATTATGACTCTGTTATTGAACACAATAAATTTATACATAAATAAATTGTTCGATATTAAGAACATTAATATGATTATAAAATTTTTTTATAACTCTAATAATAAATCAAATAAATTTGTATTAATTTAATTTAATTAAATTATTTATAAAATGACATGATTAAATTTATTTTTAATGATTTTAATATTTAATTCAATCTAACTACGTTAATCTAGTTTCAAACAAACCAATTAGCGGATGCTCATTTGAAAAAATACAAATCCCACTCTCTAAGGGAAGATATATCAAAGACAATTTGTCAAGTTATCATCAATAAATTTTTTAAATAAATTGATGTAAAAAAAAAAAAAAAAAAAAAAATTATAATAATTGTAATAAGTATCATAACTCAGTAATGAATTAATTATCATTCATACAACCACAAAATTAGTCCAAGTACCTTTTTAAATTAGCCAATAACTAATTTACAAATACAAATAATTCAAAAAATATGAACAATAATAATAAATCGGAATCCAAAGCTCAATGAACAATTTACAATTAATCATTTAATTTCATCGTCTAGAAAAAAAAAAAAAAAAATAAATTATTCTACGAAAGAAAAAAAAAAAAGTTGCACGTATCCTTGTCACAGTCTAACAAAAAAAAAAAAAATATATATATATATATATATATATATATATATATATATATATATATATATATATATATATATATATATATATATATATAATAAATAAAAGACTTGCATTAATTAATATAATATTTGTCAATAATAATGTGGAATAAATGTCTCATCGATAGTATCAATAATAATTACAATAATATCTAAATTGGCTTTTTCTTGGCACTCTCGAGGACATTTTAAAGTACAATAAAAATCAGCGATTAAAAAAAAAATTTCAGTGTAAGTGTAGATGTGTGTCTGTGTGTATATGTATAAATAAAAATCAAATTGTGTTAGTCTGATTGAAAATTAATTAATATAACAATCAACAAAAGTAAAACTGTCGGATTAAGTTTGTTGACGTGAGATTGAGCGATTATTTGATTATTTGTTTTGTATGTAACTACGACGATCGTCAACATGGAGGTGAATTTAACTGGGTTTGCTGTGTTGAGGTCGGTAGTGGAGGTGATGAATCCGTTGACGTTACTCCTAGTGGCTGGGATGATTCTGGCGATGATGTTGGAGCTTGGCTCGCATTATTATCCGGCTCTATTCCTAGTCTTTTCCTAGCAATCATTATCTTCTCCATGAGCTCGTGATGAGCTTCTAATCGCTCGATGCAGTGAAGACAAGCTGTTTTAGGCAATGGGTCATTAACTTTTACCTAAAAATAATGAATTAATTTTGAACAATTTAATTAATGAAAGTTAAAAGGTGATAATGATTTAAAATGTGGTAAAAGCGAGTGAATCGTAATTATTGAATAATAATAACTTACAGTAATTGGAAGATAAGCATTTATTTTTTCAGCTAATTTCATCCTTTCGCCTTCCTCACCGTAAATATGGATAACAAAACGATTCATTTTACTACAAAGTCTACAAATGAACCCAGTGATGACAGCTTTATCCATGCTACCCATTTTTGGGCCTCCCACGCAAATCTGTCAGGCACTCACAATTATTATTCACTTGCGATATACAATTAAATATATGCCTTTTATTATATCTATATGTATATCTGTATATATAAGTCTGTATTTATATATATTAATTTTTTTAGAGTTATTTTATCCTTCAAACAGATTTGTTTAATTTATTTCAGGGATATGTCAAACTACTGACTTGCTGTCTGTACTTGTAAATATATAAATTATTTTTTAACAACAACTACATAGACCCACTTGGAATAAAATTTCTAACTTGTACTTGCCTCTATGAACGTACATACAGATTTGTTTATTACCATTCTATAAGGCTTATACGGTTGGCGCTGAGTATGTATACTCAAAGGGGTGAATAAGTCAGGGTATTCCCATTTTAAAAAACTTTTTCTTTTTATTTTTCACTCAGAATTATTTTAAAAATTATTTCAACAATTTTTTACTCTTCATTAATTGTTTATAAAAAAATTGATAAATTAAATTTTTAATTTATATTATTGTTTAAAATTAAATTGGAGTAAATTTATAAATTTAATTTCATAATTAGGAATTTGAAGTACGTTCCTGGATCATCTGTCTTCTCCTGTCAAACTCTGAATACTTTTTCAAATTATCCCGTTTTGTTTTTAAATTTTACTCCAAACTGATTAAAAATTCATTATCAAATTTAACTTTGAAATAACAATTTTCTTTTTAATAATTAATGTGTTAATAAATAATAAATAATAATAAAAAAAAAAATTGAGCATATCCAAAAATAGGATAAAATCATAAAATGGCGTTGACCATCAGCTGAAAACTGTCAATTTGACGTTGGTATTTTGCAAAATATTTTTTTTTAATAAAAATAATAAATAAAATGTCAACGATTGTAATTATAAATGCTTAGAAGAGTATTATTGGAAAATAAATAAAAGCATTTGGTTTGTTGGAATTAATGAACAACAGTTATCTTAGGCAGAAAACATGATGCCTATAGGTATATAAACAACAAATAGGTTAAAATAGAGATAAGCTTCGGAGAGTTTATAAACTGGGATAACATGAAGTACATAACAGAATAAACGCGCAGCCTATTGGATAATACTCTCGATTGAAATTGTAGATACAATATACTGTACAGTAAAAAAAAAAAAAAAAAAAAAAAAAAAAAAAAAAAAAAAAAAAAAAAAAAAAAAAAAAAAAAAAAAAAAAAAAAAAGAACGAGACAAAGACACTGTGAAAAGGAAAGAAAGAATATTATATACTTTGTGTATATGTATACATACATATATTTATACAGAGTAATATATAAAAAAAAAAAAAATTGTGCATACCAATATGGTAACTGTGAGAGATTAATCAATTGTTGACGACCATAAAAAAAAATATAAATATAAAATGTTTTAAAAATGTTGAAGTTATTGGTGTTTATGGTAATAATGGATATGATTGTTGACTCGTGTAATGTACATTAGATGATCATTGGGTTATTGTTTATAAGGCACGATAAAGAGAATCATGTGCGATGTGTGTGTTGATTTCCACGACCTTTTGCTCTCATGTAAGCATTTGAACACATTTTTTTTTTTTTTCATTGTTATTTTATTGTTTAAGGTACTAAAATTAATCATCAACACGATTCGAGTATTGCTAGCTCGTGATGAATGATTTTATTTATTTATATTCATTTAAAATAGTTGCTCCATCTCACCTGTTTTTTGGTTATATTTTTCCTGACATTATTGACTTTGTTATTTTAATACGTGATTAAAAATTGTCTAATTATTAACGAGTAATCTTATCTAAGCTTTAAGTATTATTTAATAGCCATAATTTTTATTGCAGACGAGGAACGATCCTCGAAAGAGCCTGATGAAGTTGTCTCGCTTTGTGCCATAGATGTGGATATAATTCTCCACTATGTAAACCAATGGGTTCAAAGGTAATTTCAAAATTTTAATATTTTTTTCTATTATTATTAAATTAAATAAAATTTAATGAATTATTTGTAATTTATTTTCAGGCAATGCATGTGCTGTTATCGTGATTCTAAGAACTTTGACAGATTTATCCGTCTAACACACAGCGTAGTTTTGTGTACACTTCAGCAGATGAAGGCTATTTTGCAAACAAAAAAAGACGAAGGAGATGACAAAGCAATTGAATGTGATAATGATGATAAGAATAAAGAAACAGAGAATGACAAAGAATTACGTGAAAAAGCGGACGTGAAAGAGGAAAAGGAAAAAGGTGGTGAGTCGTCAACAGCAGTAGCAGCCAGTGATTATAAAACAAAATATCGCTGGACGCAACAAGATCGTGAAAAATTATTCCATTTGCTATCAAAGATATTTCTTTTAAATTTTCCTTTGTACATTGCAATGAAGCACGGTGGTGCTTTAAATCCACTTGCACCAGTTAAAGACGAAGGTGGATTTTGCGAACCCCAAGATCCAGAAGTACCAGCACCACTTATACGAGTTGTTTCATTATTTTGTCGTGAAAATGGTATAAATTTATTGTCTTCCTGTTTTGATATGGAGGAACCACTTCCAGTAAGTTTGGCTCACTCGATGGTCGCTATTATTTGTAACCTAAAGCTGTGGCTTAATTATCCCAGTGTATTACAATTATTTGTCCCACTTAGAAGTCGAGTTATGAAATACATGTGTCGTCTTGCTGATAAAGATTTACGTACACCAGCTGTTAGGACAATGGCTGATTTTATGTGGAGCGCTGTTAAAGATGCTGCTGATGCAGTGCTCCCAACTTTTGATCGCGATGGTCTAGATTTAGCTTTTAAATATTTTACAAGCACAACTCTTACAATGAGACTAGCGGGAATCGCTCAGATAAATGTCCACATTACAGCATTCAATGAATTATGTAACAGTGAAACGGTTGCTGAAGTGGAGCAAGTTGGTCATGCGTTAGCCACCTGGTTAACTGAAAATAATATAATATCACACATATTCGGTCCAAACTTACACGTTGAGGTGATCAAACAGAGTCATATTGTTTTGAGCTTCCTGGCGATGGAGGGGAGAATATCCTCGACAGACATGGACACTATGTGGCAAGCTGCACAGTTGAAGCATTGTGCTCGTCCAGTTTACGATTTACTTGCACCTCTAGTTAAACATTTAGCAGCAACACCAGTTTTACATCTCTATTCACTGCTCGGGAAACTTGAGCCAAAAGATCACACTGAGCAGAGTCTCTTTTTAGCTTCGGCGTTGATTAAATTTATATGGACGTCTGGAGCTCCAGGTTATCCCGGAGGATTATCAATTAAAAATCGTGACTTATCGCGTGGTCCAGATGACATAGAAAGCAGTAGCAGTGATCCAAGTGGCATGGACGGAAGCAGTCCAGAAGAAGAAGAAGAAGAAGAAGAAGAAGAAGAAGAAGAAGAAGAAGAAGAAGAAGAAGAAGAAGAAGAGGAGCCGAGTCCAGCTCCATCAGACGGTCCATCACCGAGAAAACAAGCCCGAGGTGACAGCAGTGACTGCGAGGGACATTGTAAAGGTAAACGTATTGATAAAATGCCAGTGGAATCTAATTTGAAAGTCGATGAATTTACTGGTGATAAATTAGATCGTAATACACCGCCGATTACCACCAGCCCGATTGATGATGAAACAAATACCGAGGCTAGGTTGTACAATAGGAAAAATAAAAATCAAAGTGGTTCGGATGCCGAAGCCGATACAGAAAAATCAGCAGCCGAGGAGCCAGTTGTGCATGAAAAAAAGAAAAGGAAAATATTACGAAAACGTAAAACACCACAAAAACGTCTTGTAAATGTTGAAGATAATATACAGGGTAATAATATTGTTGTGTCTGAAGACAGAGAGTCACAGGATTTAACTAGTGAGGGACCAGATTCATTGGATATTGAGGATAAATCTAGAATAGAGGCTTCGCTATTGGATCCATCGATTAAAGATCCTAAAATAGATACTCTGGGCTGTGTGAAGCAGCAACAAAGGTCATTGTTGGAGCCAAATGATCAACAAGTTCCTACAACAGCCTTATTGAGAAGTACCAGTAAAAATAGTGATAAATACATGTCTCTAGTTGAGCACGGATCATTGACCAGAGACCCAGATTCTATTGACAGTTCACACGACGAAGACAGTGATCCTGTAACGAGTGGTGTTGTAGCTTCAGCTGGCGCTACAGGTGCTGTTATTTCAGAGCTCGCTGGCCTTGTTCATGCTACTGGACAGTCATTTTTACCTTCTGGTCTCGATGACATGCTGTCCGATGAAGAAGGCTCCTACAGCAGCAGAATATCAAATAAGAGTGAAAAAAATATGGCTGATTTTGACGGAGAAGAGAGTGGATGCGAGGAAGAGTTAGCGCAATTAGCAGCAAGACACTTGAGTACAATTCAAATGCAAGCTTTCACACCGCATTCCCATCATCATAATCATCATCATCATCAGCATCATCATCATCATCATCATCATCATCATCATCATCATCATCACCATCACCATCACGGTCCTCTCGCTATGACCATTAGGAGATCAGTTTTTCGGCCACCACAAGTTCGCAGAAGGGCTATAAGACAGTCAATGAGCTCTCGACTTGCATCCCAATTTAATTTGGACACTGTATGTAAGCCTGGCAATACACTGCTGTGGGATCTTCTTCAGGACGATAAAATCGGGCAATTAGGCGAAGGATTGGCACTGGAAGCTGAAAAAGCCCTTTGTAATCTTTTATGTTTCAATGTTGACCGTTTAATTCCTATGAAATTCATCGAAGGTTGCTTAGAGAATCTCGCAGCAAACCATTCAGTTGTTGTCTCACTTAGATTACTGCCAAAATTACTCGCCAGTTTTCAACAATTTGGAGCTATGGATGCACACACTATTACCACTTGGGCTGACCGTGAGCGTGGTATGATGAAACATTTTTTTAATAATTTAAAAACATACACAAGTAATTACTCAAATAGTTCAAATAATTGTAGTATTATGAATTTATATTCACATCAAACAGAAGTACAAGTGAGATTACAATTTTTATCTTCAATATTTTCACCTCTGGGATCACCAGATTGCTTTCGTTTAAGTTTAGAGCAAGTGGATATACTCTGGCAATGCTTGTCCCAAGATCCGACCTGTGCTGACGAACTTTTCAGCTGGTTATTGAGCCAGGCTAAATCAACGGAGCAACACGCACTGGGAATGGATACACTTAAGCATCTGTGTATGCGTAAATTGCCGAGTTTACCACCCGAAACTATAAGCATGACCGGATTGAGTTTATTCCAACAATTGTGTAATTTAGCTCGTTTGGCAGCTGCTCATCTAGATCGTCCGCTTCGAGAAGTTGATACCGTGGGTATGGACTTTCTTTGGCGAATAGCACTGCGAGCCAAGTCAACAGACGTGAGTATGGCTGCTATTCAGTACCTAAACGGTTATTATATGTCACGTCAATTGACTCAAGAAGCAGAATTCGTGTCTCAATGCATGACTCATCTGGAAGCAGCGAGTGGTGATTTGGAAACCAGCGAAGAAGCAAGTCTTCGTTGCATACAACGAGCTCTTTTGCTTCTTCGTACTCACTTGGAGGCATTTAGAAAACGGTACGCGTATCATTTACGCCGATGGGCATTAGAGGGACGTGGAGCCGGCTCTCATGTCGCTATGAGCAGTTCCGACAAAGGACAGCACCTGAAAATTTACGTACAACCTGCTGGAATCCCCGACAAAACAACATTTTCACTTCAAAGTACGGATTATGTCGCTGACCTGAGAGCGGAAGTAGCCAAGTGGTGGGACGATACACAAAATAATAAAACAAATTCGGAATCTTCAGCGTCAGGGTCATCAAACACCAACTCATCTGTTCTTGGTACTCTTCTGACTGACGGTCCTATCAGAATGATTACTCAAGGTCAAGAATTGACTTTTGAGTACGATGAGAAAACATTGCAAGAGATGGGCTTTAAAGATGGACAGCTGGTATTTATTTCTCTCGGCGCGGCTGGCAATCGTGGTGGGAATATCAGTGGTCGGGGAAAACGGGATGTTGACTCGGCTTCACTATTACCTCCGCCGCCCCGTGAATCACTGCCAACATTATTACTTTTAAAACCGCAGTATTTTGAACAGCTGTTTACATTAATGAGGACCTTGAGTGCAATGAAATCAACGGTGAAAGGCGGACTGAAAATACCACATACCAAAGCACAAGTTTTATCTCGCAGAGTATGGGATACTCTTATGCTATTGCCTACAAGCCCAACTTTGCTTCGTGGCTTTCAGAAGCTCGGTGAGACTTCTCTGCCCGAGTTACTTGATCCAGCAAGCCCCCAGAAACTTATGTACTCGCTCTACATCGTCGAGTCGCTCAGCAGAAAGAATCCTTCATCCTCTCCGGTCTCGTGTTCCACTACAGTAACAATAACTACCGTCCACGAAGGTGGAGGTGACGCATCCGAAGACACCAAGGATACTAAAGACCCGCCGGTCAGTGAAGACTCGGTACCTTGGGCTACTCACTTTGTTCAGCACTGTGGTCTGCGTCATCTCTTTGATATTTTTATGTCAGGCTATCTAGAACGCGGCGACGGGAGCGAATGGCAGCAAGATTGCTTGGCGAGTCTTCTCAAGCAGCTCTGTCATCTTGGAGTTGTCCGGGAAGAAAAGAAACGACCTAAATCAGAAAAATTAATAGTCCCCCGACTGAGTGACGCAATGTTGTCGATGATGACTGTCGACACGGTAATGATCAGAATCACCAGTATTTTAAATGCCGCTTCCATGCCCCGGGATCCTAATCACTACAAAACTGGGCTCTTTGGAAGATCACAGGTTATTCACTACACCATGGCTCTGCTGGTGTGCTGGGTTCACAGTGACTCTCGTGTCAGACAGAGTCTCTTCTCATCCTCTAAATTATTCGGCAAAACCTGGCTCCGGAGACTTATTCTAGAAGATCCTGAGCCTGCAGTACGGAGAGAAGTCTGCACTGCTCTTTACCAACTCTGTTTGGGGACAACTGTTCATGAAGAAGACGAAGAAAAAAGCAACGACAAAACTGATAATACTGGATTAATTGTCCCGATGTTGAACACTCTGTTGGATCATTTGGTAATTGCAGAAGCAATGCATCCGTCTCACAGACGTCGTCCTAACCTTCCTCTGCATCTGCACTCCGCGATCCATGAGGACGGCAAAGAACCCTACGGTCCGGCATGCAGGGATTACTTCTGGCTGGTGTGTAGATTGGTTGATGCGTTACCAAAAGAAGCTATCACAGAACGTAGAAGTGATGAGACTGGACAAGTGATGATAGACTTGGAAGCTTTGGCCAGCAGTGTAATTGACTCGGTATTAAATCGTCAGCACTTGGAAACTCGGCACAATACTGTTGAAGATGATGCGCTGGTTGGACTTTTAAATCTTACGTGTAATATTATGTCGCACAATCCGCCGTGTAAACAATCTAAAGTAGGACAAAATTTACTTGATCGTGTCTTTGATTTTTTATTTGCTTTGCCGAATTCTAGAATGAAGCACGTTCCAAAATGCAAGAGTCAAGTATCAAGATCAGCAGCTTTTGATCTTTTAGCAGAGTTGGCCAAGTCTGCGCCGGATAATTACAGAATTTTGCATGAAAAACTTTTAACCCAACACAAACCCGGTCCACACTCGCCGTACCCCTGGGATTATTGGCCTCATGAAGACGGTCGCTCAGACTGTGGATATGTCGGCTTAACTAATTTAGGAGCAACCTGTTATATGGCCAGTTGCATGCAGCATCTGTACATGATGCCTCAAGCGAGACTGGCGATCCTCAACGCGGATTGCAATCGCGCTAACAAACATCAGCAGACATTGAGAGAGCTTCAGAGAATGTTTGCGTATCTTTTGGAGTCTGAAAGGAAAGCCTATAATCCACGGAGCTTTTGTCGTGTTTACACAATGAATCACGAGCCGCTGAACACCGGAGAACAAAAAGATATGGCTGAATTTTTTATTGATCTCGTGTCAAAGTTAGAAGAAATGACCTCGGACTTGAAGACACTGGTAAAAACTCTGTTCTGCGGAGTTATTTCTAATAATGTTGTTTCTTTGGATTGCGAGCATGTCAGCAGAACTCTCGAGGAATTTTATACTGTTCGTTGTCAAGTTGCAGACATGAGAAATCTTTATGAGAGTCTTGATGAAGTCACGGTTAAAGACACTTTGGAGGGAGATAATATGTACACTTGTTCGCAATGTGGTAAAAAAGCTAGAGCTGAAAAACGAGCGTGTTTCAAGAAGCTACCACACATTTTGTGTTTCAATACGATGCGTTACACATTCAATATGGGTACAATGCTGAAAGAAAAAGTAAACACGCACTTTAGCTTCCCACTGAGATTGGACATGTCGGGTTATATTGAGAAAAAATTAATTCCACAACATTATCGTGAGGATAAACGCAAAAGCGAGAACGAAAAAACAGAGTGTGAGAATGATGAAAAAGTAAATTATGACAAAGATGTCAACAGTGACAGAGCTGAGCATTATCAATACGATTTAATAGGTGTCACTGTTCACACAGGAACAGCCGATGGAGGTCATTACTACAGCTTTATCCGAGATCGTACTTCTGCCAATAAAGACAAATGGTTTTTGTTCAACGATGCGGAGGTAAAACCTTTTGATCCTAGTCAAATAGCTGCTGAGTGTTTCGGCGGAGAGATGACCAGCAAAACTTACGACTCTGTCACCGACAAATTTATGGATTTCAGTTTTGAAAAAACAAACTCTGCTTATATGTTATTCTATGAGTGGTGTGCTGATCCAAATTCCGAGCAGCACAAGGAAGAAGAAGCCACCGGTTCGAGTCCCTCGGTAGTGGCGACCGTCCACGAAGATCAAAATCGTTTCAACGATAAACTTTATTCTCATCTGGAATTAAACAAAGAGCTGGAAGACTGGATTTGGCAGGACAATATGCATTTTCTTCAAGATAAAAATATATTCGAGCACACGTATTTTAGTTTCATGTGGCAAATATGCGGATATATACCTGGTACTATACTATCACTTTATCCAGAAGTAACGGAAATGTCTGCTGAATTGTCCACTTCCTTTTTTATGGAAACATTTATTCACGCTAAAGAGAAGCCGACAATGGTCCAGTGGGTTGAGTTGCTAACCAAGCAATTTAATGCTTCAGCTGGAGCTTGCGCGAGATTTCTTGAGCGCATGGCCAGTGATTCTTGGTGGCCTATACAGATTCTAGTCAAGTGTCCGAATCAGATGGTACGTCAAATGTTCCAGAGACTGTGTATTCATGTGATACAACGACTAAGATCCACTCAAGCGCCCTTGTACCTGTTATGTGAGAATGAAGACGAGTCCTCGGACAACCAATTCAACGGAGTTGGTACCCAGTCCTGTGTAACGCGATTTGTCAGAATGTTGCTGTCACTGATGGAGCACGCCAAGCAGCACCTGAAACACCTCACAGAGTACTTCAGTTTTCTCTATGAATTCTCCAAGATGGGAGAAGAGGAGACACTGTTTTTAATCCGAGTACAAGCAATATCCACGATGATAAACTTTTATCTAGGCCACAAAACCCACGAGATGGTTGACGCAGTCAGTGAAGAAGAAGAAGAGGAGGAGGAAGAAATAGTTGTGGCAGTACCAGCTGAAAAATTACGACCAGCTTCACTCGACAAGATGATAACTCTGATAGCGACTCTTGTTGAAAGGAGCAGAGGTCCTGATCATCGGTTAACTCTTTCTCCAGCAGACCGGAATGCAGTTGCCGGCGGTAAAGGGTTCCCCTTTTTGTACCAACAAATTCGGGATGTAATTAATCTAAACCAAACGCGTAATCTCATCCAGTCACTGTGCCGGTGGAATGACAGGCTGGCTATCCACATTGTTACGATGATCTTCCAAGCAATTACCAAGCACACAGACATGTGTCAGCCATTTTTCAAGCTGCTTACTCTGCTGACAGAAGGCTCTGGACCCGCTGGGTTGCCCTCGATGACTCAGCTGATTCTGGGACGCGTTTGGGATGCTGCAAGGACAGCTCCGCATGCTGCACTCGAGTGGCTCGCTCTCGCTGTCACTAGGAGCAAATTGGCGCACACTTGGGTGCTCCAGGAATTGGATACGTGGCTCCAGCACTTTTTGATTGAGCACTCAAATCAGAGAGTCCGTTCTGCAGCTGCGTTTCTTCTAGTGTCACTGGTACCGTCAACCCACTTCCGTCAAGGCTACCGGAGTACTCACCGACTTGGACTCGGGTGCAATTCAACTCGGGAGTTCCAGTTGCCTCCCGAAGCAACTATTATTCTTCATCAGATATACACAGCTCTGCTGAGACTTGTTCAATCAGCTCGACACTTTATAGATATTCAAACCCACGGTACCATGAAATTAACGGCATACTTTGCATTGATGACCTACTGCGTGGTATCTAAAACAGAAAAACTTATGTTTGGACAGTATTTAAATGATTTGTGGACGTTATTCCATCCGAAGCTTTCGGAGCCTAGTATTCCCGTTCATCACAACAAGCAAGCTGTATTATTATTCTGGCACCACGTTTGCGTCGATTGTCCAGAAAACGTAACAATGATACTCCATAATCCTCATATCACTAAAAATATTGCTTTTAATTATATTCTAGCAGACCATGACGACCAGGACGTTATTTTATTTAACCGTGTGATGCTACCAGCGTATTACGGACTCCTGAGACTGTGTTGTCAGCAGTCCCGGGCATTTACACGGCAACTAGCAGCGCATCAAAATATCCAGTGGGCTTTTAAAAATATAACTCCACATCCGACACAGTATTCAACCGCCGTCGATGAGTTGTTTAAATTAATGCACTTGCTGGTGGCACGGCACCCCGATCAAACAGATCAAGAGGAAGCGGACATTGCGTCATTCAGACGTGGAACATTGTCCTCGTATCTTCAGGGCCTCGACGGAAGATCCTGCTGGGCTACACTTATTTCAGCCTTCAGAATTCTGATCGAATCTGACGAAGATCGTCTGTATGTCGTTTACAACGGTGGCCTAGGAATGGCTCTCGAGGCATTCCATATGCTCCATATAATGTACCACGAAGCAACTGCATGCCATGTCGCTGGTGATCTTGCTGAGTTGATCGCTATAGTGACTGATCTCGTGAGAAGCATGAGGACTGCTCAGGACGGTCCAGACGTTAGGAGTATCCTAGCCAATTGTAAAGAATGGCCTGATGTACTTCGAAAACTGGCAACACTACTCAACACTTATAATCCTCCTGAAATAAGAAATTTAGCTATTGAATTACTGAAAGAGTTGGTGATGCTGGTACCTACAGAAGCGATATTGATACTCGCTCCGTTGCTTTCACACTGTCATGCAGCTCTCCAGGAGTCTCATCCAGCTGTCCCACCGGGTCCTTATTTACCACGACGGTCAACGCCTTCGGGAAAAATAGCTGCGAGACCAGCTAGGCCTATGGTTCAAATGGCTGTTCCGCACTCTCAGCTGGAAGCTACCAAAGGTTCAGACCTCGAGTATGACAGTGCTCTTTTGGAATTTTATCTTCCGTATCACGAGTTGTTAGACGTTATGTGTAGACTGGCAATAAATCACGACTGTATGACAGAAACTCTGGTGAATCTCAGTGCAATGCTCGGATTTGAAGGGGTACCACTGCATCTAGCGCTGTTCCCAAGATTGTGGCTGGACGTCCATGCAGCTGCTCACATTGATCGCAAGCACATTTCAGCGCTTTTGTGTTCGTCTTACACGGTTGACTACGTAGACGCGGTGCTGTTGGATGAAAGGTCGTCACTGGGAGTACCAGCAATTCACGCCTTCTTGAAGACTTTTTTCCCAAAGCTAGCAAACCACGTGCTGACTGAGCAAACTTGCTCGCTTATTGACAACCTAGTCAGCAGTCTGACGACAATGGTCGACGCGGTGGATGTCAAAAATGCAGCGCACCGGCTTACTGGAGATCTCCGTGCTCTTGCATTGGTGTACAGTAGCGGTAGCCAAGTAGAACCGCCAAAATCACTTCACCAGGCCTTGGAGATTCTTCTCACGCGCACCAGGAACGCCAGGCTCAAAGAAACTAGTCCTCAGCAGCAGGATATTGAAGCCCCGGCCAAGAGACGTAAATTTACTGCTAGTGAAGAGCGTGAAGAAGAAACCTCCAGGAGGAGAAGCCAGTCGCCAGTCAATGCTGATGATCCCAGCGAACCGGTGACTGTTAATCACCAAAAGCTTGAAACTGCTGCTGTGATGGATGTCGAGGAGAAGAGCAAGCCAGTGGGAGATAAACAGGAGACTAAGTCTGCGGATTCAGGTGATGAGCGCACCAGCAATCCAGAAAACAAGACACCTCCTAAATTGTCTTCAAGTGTCGACGGAACTTCATTGTCACCCTCGAGTCTGATGTCTGCGTCGTCAACTGGCAGCCGAACTAACCAAATAATGTGTTCTATGACAAATGTATCGTGGTTAGAGATGCTTGAAAAAACAATTATTAATCTTCAAGTGATTGTGACAATGCAAACTAAAAACAATTAAATGAATTTAATAACTAAAACTACAACAATATTAATATTAATAATAATAATAATAATAATAATAATAATAATAATAATAATAATAATAATAATAATAATAATAATATTAATTATGATGATGATGATGATAACAACTATAATGATAATTACATACAAGGTTTGTACGATAAACCTCCGTTAGTTTGTTTTCTTCCTCGCTCAGGTGAAAATTAATAAAAATAAATAAGTAATTAAAAGTAATTAAGTGTGAGAGCAGAGTGAGGAAGAGTGTGAAAGAACTTGTAAGTTTATGAAAGTGAGAATTATTAAAAATAAAATTGATAATAAAAATAATAAAAATAATGAGTGCTCACGGATTAATCGTATGGCATTTTTATTATAATTGTATTACACGTTCACTGTCTTGGAACTGAAAATTTGTGTATAGCTTTTTTCGAATTATTTGCCAGAATATATTAAAAAAAAAATTAATTAAACGATTGTTATTATTTTGTTCTACTTTTAGGTACGTAATTTTTGTCCTAAATAGAATATTCGAATGATTGAACTTGATAGTTTTTTTATTATACAAAAAAAAAAAAAAAAATATGAATAAAATATTATTTAACCTGATAATTATTTAATTTACCTGTACATGTTTATTTTTAGTACCTAATTTCAATAATGCATAAATAATTTCA
The DNA here is from genome assembly GCF_013202065.1 of Cotesia typhae. NCBI lineage: Eukaryota > Metazoa > Arthropoda > Insecta > Hymenoptera > Braconidae > Cotesia > Cotesia typhae. The sequence goes on along the minus strand of NW_027423757.1, from coordinate 12,783,171 downwards.
ACTATTGTCAATTTTTAATTGTTTATTTATTAAGCGACATACATGCATTATTTTTTTTTATTTAGAGTGATTGTTTATTTTTTTTTTTTTTTTTTTTTTTTTAGGGAAGCGTTTTTAAAAATTCCGAGTCCGCGCCGTTGGGCTCATTTTTTTAGTCCGAGCTCTGCGCATGCGCCTTGCTCCCTGTGCCGCCATTATGCGAGGCTCTTCGGGTAATTCCGGCAAAAATTAGTTGCGACGGTTGAAACCGAGGGATTGTTGACATTTTTTTAAGAAAGATCGAGAATTCAAAGTGGAAGCTTAGCTGTGTTTTCAATTAAATTAATTTTAATTTATACAAAGAAAGTTATTGTGTTTATGGAAGAAAGCGTAGCCGGCTTTTGAGAAAATAAAAAAATATATATCTACCAGTTGAGTGTCCGTAGTTATTAGAAATGAAACTTTGTTCAAAACATGGTAGAACCTAGTCTAAATAGAAAAGTCCAACGACTGAAAAGTTATTATCAGTTATTGTTTCCAGTGGAGCAAATCGTCCAGTGGCTGTCATATGGAAATGATTTAGAACAATCATGTCGAGAATATTCTTTCGTGACTGTTAGAAACGAATTTTCTCGGTATGAATCTTTTACGAGTGTCAAAGAGTTGAGAAACCAGTTGATAAATTTGAGCCCCGCCAGAATTGACGTTGGACCCATTTGGGGCCAAAGGCCTCTTTGGTCAGTCAAACAAAATACAGATCCTCTAAAAAAAGAATTAGTGTTTGACATTGATCTGACAGATTACGATGATGTAAGAATTTGCTGCCAGGAGAAAAATATTTGCGTCAAATGTTGGAAATACATGGTGATAGCTTGCAAAATAATTCACAGGTCTCTTCTAGAGGACTGGGCTTTCAAGAACATCCTCTGGGTATTTTCCGGTCGTCGAGGTATCCACGTGTGGGTATGCGACCCAATTGCCCTGAACTTTGAAGACGACGAACGTTATATGATATCGAATTTCTTCCAGGTAGCCATTATAAATTCATTCGGTGACAGCCAGTTCAAGCTGACGACGATCACTAGCTACATCGAGCGCGCACTAAGTGTAATCGACGAAGTCTTCTTACGCTTTTGTGTCGTCGAGCAGGACATGCTGGGCACTGAAGAACGTGTTCAAAAATTCATCAATCTGCTGCGTTGTCCTAACATAATGAAAGGTGTTAAAAAAGAGTTCCTGGAACATGACAACAGTATAGATCGCTGGAACGCTTTTCTTGAATATTTTTATACAAGACTAACTAAAGGAGAAATTCCTGAAGAATGCAGGTACTTGGTTGAAGAAATTAAGCTGCAGTACTGCTACCCGAGAATTGATGGCAGTGTCACTCAAGCGCTTAACCATCTTTTAAAGTTGCCGTTCTCGGTCCATCCGGCGACTGACAAAATCTCTGTGCCGTTTGATCCTGAAAAAATTGAGTTCTTTGACCCGACAACCGTGCCTACTCTCAGAAAAGTTTTGTCTGAGTTCACAACTTACAGGAATTCGTCAAGTTCTGGTCAGCCTGTTCAAAAAAGCGAGTGGAGACCTTCAAACCCTTACAAGACGAGCTTGAAAGAATCGTTGAATATTTTTGATAAATTTTTGGAGGGCTTGTCCCACGAAAGACATTCTGAAAGTCGGGAGGATGTGAATAATGACGTTGAAATAAAAAAAGAAGAAGAAGAAGAAGAAGAAGAGGATACTTTTGCTGATTAACTTTCAATTCTCAAACATCTTAATAAAATAATATTTAAAATTTTAATAATTAGCTTAAAAAAAAAAAAAAAAAAAAAAAAAAGATAAAAATAATATTGAATTAATTATTTTTATTAAAAATATAATTTTTTTTTTTTTTTTTTTTTTTCAATTTTAAGTTTTTTTTTTTTTTTCATTAAATAATAAAATTTCAAATCTCAAAGTTTTCTCAGTTGATGAAACACGAGCGCTATCTACAAATAAAAATTAATCGCCAACAAAAACAGACGGAAGAACTTCGATAATCATCGGAATGTTTGGTATTATCCAACCGCGCAAAGTAAAGTAAACGTAAGTAGAGTATAGTTAAACTTGAGAAACTTGTTATTTTGTATACATCAAACTTATAATTATTGTGCCATTTATTACCGTATGACTTATGTAAAAAAATAGTATGAGAATGAAAATTGTTGAGACATTTCTTGTGTAAAAAATTCTACTGCAATTGTGATTAAAATTACAATGTCAATTATTGCCACAGTAATTTAGTAATTTAAGGTTAGTCTTAATTTATACTCCGGTATTTTTATTTATAAAAAGTATTCTCTATAAATTAATCAAAAAATAATTATTTTTAGGTATATATAAATTTAAGTAGCAACAAAGTTTTAAATAATAAAACATAAAAATGCCGGACATAAAAGTCACACCTCTGGGAGCTGGACAAGATGTTGGAAGAAGTTGTATTCTTGTGTCAATGGGTGGAAAAAATATAATGCTCGACTGTGGAATGCACATGGGTTTCAATGACGAGAGGAGATTCCCTGATTTTTCGTACATCGTCCCAGAAGGACCGGTGACTAATTACATCGACTGTGTTATAATATCACATTTTCATCTGGACCACTGTGGAGCGCTTCCTTATTTTACCGAGATGGTAGGATACACTGGACCAATTTACATGACTCACCCCACAAAAGCGATAGCTCCAATCCTCCTGGAAGACATGAGAAAAGTAGCTGTCGAACGAAAGGGAGAGAGTAATTTTTTCACGTCTCAAATGATCAAGGACTGTATGAAAAAAGTTATCGCGGTGACACTGCATCAGTCCGTGATGGTTGACCCAGAGTTGGAGATAAAAGCTTACTATGCCGGCCACGTGCTTGGAGCTGCAATGTTTCACGTCAGAGTCGGCTCGCAGTCGATAGTTTACACCGGAGATTACAACATGACCCCTGATCGTCACTTGGGAGCTGCTTGGATCGACAAGTGTCGGCCTGACTTGCTAATATCAGAGTCGACGTACGCGACCACCATCCGAGACTCGAAAAGATGTCGAGAGCGTGATTTTCTAAAAAAGGTATTTTGATTTTTCAATCAACTGATTGATTTATTAGAAAAATAATAATATTTATATTAACATAATACTTTTTTTTGCAGGTTCATGAGTGCATAGATCATGGTGGTAAAGTTTTGATACCGGTGTTTGCTCTGGGTCGTGCTCAAGAGCTTTGTATTCTCCTAGAAACTTACTGGGAGCGAATGAATCTCAAAGTACCTGTTTATTTCGCCCTCGGGCTTACGGAAAAAGCGAATAATTATTACAAAATGTTCATCACTTGGACGAACCAAAAATTAAAAAAGACTTTTGTCCAGAGAAACATGTTCGACTTTAAGCATATTAAACCGTTCGACAAGGCTTACATTGATAATCCTGGAGCTATGGTAGTCTTCGCAACACCAGGGATGTTGCATGCGGGGCTGTCGTTGCAAATTTTCAAAAAATGGGCTCCCAATGAGCAGAACATGGTCATTATGCCCGGTTTCTGTGTTCAGGGTACTGTGGGACACAAAGTACTCGCTGGAGCCAAGAAAATCGAGTTTGAAAATCGGCAAGTCGTTGAAGTAAAAATGGCTGTTGAGTATATGTCGTTCTCAGCTCACGCCGACGCAAAAGGAATTATGCAGCTGATCCAGTATTGCGAACCGAAGAACGTCATGCTGGTGCACGGCGAGTTCGCTAAAATGGAGTATTTGAAAGAGAAGATTAAGCAAGAGTTTGGGATCAACTGCTACAATCCAGCGAATGGAGAGACTTGTGTGATTACTACCATGTCCAAAGTACCCGTAGACGCTTCTCTGGAGCTACTGAAGGCTGAGGCTAAACGCTACTCAGCTTTGCCGCCAGATCCTAAACGCAGAAGACTCTTGCACAGTGTTCTGATGCTCAAGGAGGACAGTGTGAGCCTTGTTGACGCTGAAGAGGTAAATTTTTATTAAATAAAATTAATATAAATTAAGAAATTAAATAACATAAAATAATATTAAGCATTGTCTGCAGTATGATTTTTAGAATGTTACTGATAATGGTTTTATTAATTTATTGCAGGTCGGAAAAGCTGCGGGAATACCGAGACACGTCGTTAGATTCACTTCGACTGTTCAGATAAAAGATCCTGGGCCGGTTCAATCGACGACGATGAAGCTGTTTCAGCCGTTGAAGGAACGACTTAACGGGTGGAATGTCCAGCTGACTGACGGTGCCATTTCGGTGGAGTCTGTTTTAGTTAAACTTGAGGGAAGTGAAGAGGACCAGAAGAATGTGTATGTTTCTTGGACCAATGAAGACGAAGATTTAGGGAGTTACATTCTCGGGTTTCTTCAAACAATGTTAATTTAAGATACTTTAATTTAATAAATGTAAAATTAAAATAGACCTGTGATACAATTGCAGAAAATTTTTCATAATTATTGGTTGGGTAAATTTAATAATCGTAGCAATGATAATAGTTAATAAATATATAAACTGCAGGGTACATATATTTTTTTATTAGTATGTTTAATGCTATATAGCAACTGTTATAAGATACTACCAGGATTGTTAAGGCTGACCCCAATGGTTTGGATATTACAATAACATTCACGAGTATTTTATTTCTTTTTCTTTCTTTCTTTTTTTTTTTTTTTTTTCCCGTAATTTTCATTTTTTTCTCCAATTTGACAACAGAGATTCGGTTAACTAATAATAAAAGTAGTGAATTTATTAATAGCCTTTGTAAATTATCAATTAGTTTTAATTGGCTAATTATTATTGTTATAAACTATGTCAATTAATTATAATAATAATAATAATTTTACATTTTAATGTTGAGCTGATATTTGTGTCGATGAGAAAAAAATTAAAATATATAAAAGTAAAGTGTCGATTGGACGATGAGTATTAGGGATTAAATACAAACATACGAATAAGTGGTTAGTTATAAATTTTTTTAGTTTTAATCCAAACCATTAACCGTCCAATCGAGTTAATGTGCATTGTAATTTACCCCTTAATTATTCTGTAGTTGTATTATAAAATGTATATAAAATAAGTACGGTATCCAATGAAAAAATGTTTTACATATATACTTTATTTAATAAATGAACAGCAATTACTTTAGGCTGTATCAATAATCAATTTGGTGAACATTATTTTAATAAAAAAAGCATTCAAAATTTCTAAAAACTATTAAAAAAAATTTTTTTTGTTCTTTTTATCCATTTTTTTTTCTTTTTGTTAATTAAACTATACCCTAAGCATTTATAATTTTTTTTTTTTTTTAATTTATTATTAACAAATTCATTAGTGTTCCATTCACCAAGTGTTGTAAATAAATTTACAATTATTGGCTGTCGTTAACCATTCATCAATCTGTTTGTTCTCAGCTCAATCAAATAAATTAATTATACAAATTGCAATTGTTATTATTCGCTTCAAAGTATAATTAAATAAATTTACAAATAAAATTTAAATTTAATTAATATAATCGTTCGTCAGTTTTTTTTTATTGGCTTTCGATATGAATCCCTGAATAAAATGAAAAATATATAAACTACCATTGAAAAACATTTACTAAAATTATTTTTATCTCCAAGCATGCTTTTCAATAATTAATATTTGTTAATATTATTATTATTATTATTAGTTATATTGGTATTATTATCATCAAGTTGTCGATTGCTGGACACATAAACTTGTATTTATTGGGCTTGAGCTACGATTTTGTTGCACAAAGCTCACTAGAATACTTATATTCATACATTTGTTCTTAATCGAATATTTTATTGCACGTACGACTGTGTATATAGTTAATTTAATATTTTTCTTTTTTATTTCTTCTCAATTAATTCAAATGCATCGACTGAAGTAATATTTTTTATCATTTATATAATTAATATATTTATATACTTTGATTACTCATTAATTAATTAACTTCTAATTAGCCCAATTGATAGATTAATTTATTCAAATTGAGTGAAATTATTTTTTTAAAGATTTTATCATTTTTTTTTTAATTACAATTCATAATATAATATACTAGATTTATGTTGTATTTTAAAACATATTGCATACTAAATCTCAAATGGAGTGAATTGTTGATTTAAAATAAAAATATCGTGTTTATTTTAAATTATTTAATATTTTAAACCCTCTAATTGATCTTTTTCACAATTTTTTTGTTTTCAATCTATCTATGCATCGATTTATATTTTTATTCATTTAATATTTTTTTTTCTTAATTCTTCATATAATAAAATATGATATATTTTTTATAATAAACATTATTCATAATTAATTATTATTATTATTATTATTATTATTATTATTATTATTTTAGTCTTCTCAGTAGCAAAGTCACTGTCTATCGACGTTTACAGTTAGACTTTATGTGCTAATAAAACTATCCATTTATTTATTTATTTTTATAATATTTTTTTTTTTTTTTGCATTCTACGCAACTCCTTTGTAGTCTTCACTAGCGCAGTTTAGCTCTAGATGTTACTTTTTTCCTGAACCACCCTGCAAAAAATTAAATAAAATATTAAAGTCACTGTTGAATAAATAAAAATAAATAAAACAATTATTTTTTATTTATATAAATGCGAACGTGAATCCATATATGTTCAAAATGCAAAGAATCACTATAACAAGACATTAAATTTATTAAATACGTATTAAAATTTTAGACGAGTAGTAGAATAATAAAAATGGAGTGCAAGCTTTTTAAATTAATTACTTGCCGTGCATTAGAACAAATTCAGGTAATAAAAAATAAATAATAATAATTTTTTTTACAATGGACTCAATAAAAATATATATATATATATATATATATATATATATATATATATATATATATATATATATATATATATTTATCAGTGATTGTACTAACTAGTAAAAGCAAACATTTACACAGCTACATTTAAAAATAAAATATAATCACATTGATAAATAAAAAATAAATTTAATATTTGTGTAAATATAAAATAATATGTCTTATATCTGAAATAAATAAATAAATAAATTAAAATATGATTTTATCTGTACAAATGAAAAATAAATGAGATTTAATATGATTAACCTGTCTACGATGAAAATACCCTTTACCTCAGTGTTTGCACTCAAAATTAATCCCACTTATATTTATTTATTTATAAATATAATATATACATTAAACGGTATTACCAATTCATTTTAATTAATCATTAAATATATATTTATATTACTCGCGGAATTATTATTATAGTAATATTAAGGTTAATATTAATTAATTATTCAAAACGCCAATCACCAGATCCAATTATTAATTCAAAAAAATGACTGTTAAATATTATTTAATCAAATGGTATTGCTGTAATTGAATAAATAATTTATCTATTGATAAAATTTCTAATATTAAGAGTTAATAAAATTTAAATGCTATGCCGCAAAATAATACCAAGCAGTGAAAGCCACTCTCTGTCCTAATCAATAATTATTAATTATTAAAATCAAATCTATTAAATCAGGTCATGGATTTATCGGTGAATTGATGATTAAATAAATTATTTAAGTCAGTAAACAAGATGCAGCACACTTAGTTATATATATTGTCATAACAAACATATATGAGGATTAAACAAATAGGGGACTAAACTTTGCACAAGTGTTATTATGCTAATTTTTATTTTTAATTTATTCATTTTTATTGAGAGTGGCTTAAACCCAAGCTAAGTCGATCTATTAATCAAGTGCTTTAAATGGTTAACTATCGATTATTATGACAAGTGACGATGATGATGATGATGAAATGAATTTTAAATTAAATTAAAAAAATTAAATAATTAAATACATGAGAAAAAAAAATAAGTAAATAAATAAATAAATAAATAATTAATTTAAAAAAAAAAAAGCATTTAAAAAACCGTACGGCCCGCTATTGATAGCTATATTCCCGGAAAAAACGACGATATAAAATAAAAATATATCGCGTTTTTCTCTTTTAATTTAGCATACCTGCGAATCTGCGCCGCTTTGAAGTGGCTTTCTTTGTGGACTGTCAGAACAATTAAAATCAAATTGTTATTCAACTATTACGTTAATTTTAATACGCGACTTTTATTATTTTCTAATTTATACATTTGCCCGATAATAATTCCTAAAATTGGTATTTAATTTTGGTGCAGACTTAAACACTGGGAGAAAGGCAACCTGACGTAATAAAATATCATTTGTTCTTCTTGTTACATGCGTTGAGGTATCAGTATCATTTTTTTATCTCGCTACTGGCATTGTAATTAAATAATACAAAAAAAAAAATATTTTTATTTTTTCAAAACACAGCAGAAGTTGAAGAAAAAATACATAAATAGTCAAGAGCCCACAGGAGCGTAGAAAAATCATCTCTAGAATATTTTTTAACTGAAGAATATTTATTTATTCAAGTATCTAGTTTAAATTTTGATAAATGAACAGTAAAAAACATAAAACCCACAGATATAGTGATGTTGATGCACTTATCTAATCAACAATTAGAATTTCAACATCGTGAGAAAATAAAAAAAAATATTTAAGTGAGTAATAAAGAAGAAAAATGGGTCAACGGTGTGTTATACTGGGGAAAATTCTAAATGCAGCTAGAATTAGCTACAAAAAAATCATACACTGATCCAAGAATTAAAAAAAAAAAAAAAAAAAAAAAAAAAAAAAAAAAAAAAAAAACTAGCACTGTAGAAATATAATGATTGTAGATACAGGGTAAACAAAACAGATGAAGTAAAAAATAAAAAAGAAAAGGAAAATAATCCTCATATCCATTTACCAAAAGTAAAGATACACCAATTGTCATATTTTAATAAATATTTAATCGAGCCAGTAATACTTTCTCGCAACACTTTGACCAATCAATAAGTTAGCCATGCTTGTTTTTATTTTAGCTTTACCTTCCTCTTTTTCTTGTGTTTTTTATGTTGTTGATCGTTAATAGGTTGTACGTCATAAGCAGCCGTATGATAATTATCGGAATTTAATTCGGAGGTAAACGAGTCACGGTTGTTATCTTGTTGTGACTCGACAACCAATTTGGAGCTGGTTATGGAACAGTTTTCAGATTCCGGGTTTCCGAAAAGGTTTTTTTCTATCGCAGCTAACAAAGACTGGGTCGCTCTCATCTGCTGCGTGTTATTTTTATATATAATAGGTGATTAGCTGGTTAGAGATCGGGCAAGTCTAACTAATCGATTTACGATAACGGCAATTTATTTTATTTATTTATTTATCAAACTATTAGCTTAGTCATTTTCATTATTAACGCTCTAAATTCATTTACTTCAAATAAATTGCCGCTTTCATATGTTAGTACTTTCATAGGAGAAACTAAACTTATTTATATATACAAACCTCCGGCTTATTGCAGTCGGACGACAGAGGCCCGTTCACTGTTGAAGACTGATCCACACTACTGCAAGCACCGATAGCTTCATTCTGATTTCAAAAATTTTTTTATTAATAATTAAATCCTTGTAACTCTAGAAAGCGACTTTTATTTATAAAAACAATTAATTACCTTTAATCGACAGACTTCTTCCTCTAGTTTTGAGACCGAGATTTTCTCTTGGCTTATAATAGCTTCGCTTTTTTCAACTAGCAAGCGCAATTTACTCAATTCACCGTCTAAAGTTTCATTCTTTGCACGTTCAGTCTTTAAATCTTGCGTTAATCTCTGATTTTCCTTTTAAAAAAATGTATTTATATAAATATTATAATTAAATAAATAATTATTAACATTAATTTTTTTATTTAAAATAAAAACCTCTTGTAGTTGTTCAACTTTGGCAAAATTAGCTTTTTGAATAGGTGACGTGTAAGTTGTTTTTACTGTTACTAAATTGGTTTTTTCTTTCAGTGCTTCCTCTCCCTTCAATCTTGATTCTAATTGTGAAATTTTTTCTTGAAGCTAAAAATAATTATCAAATTTTATTAAAAATAACAAACATACAATTATTAGTTACTTTTATCATTAATATTAGTGTTTTATTATACTTATTTTAAACAAAAAGCCATGCATTATTAATTGTTACCCTTATTTGAAGATTACAAGTTTGATCAAAAAGAACAATTATTAAAAAATAAAAAATTAAATTGTTATTTTTCTTTTATTTTAATAGATCCTTTTAAATATTTCGTACCTCTTTAGTGATGTTAGGTAGAGATTTTTCTATGCAACTAAATGCAAATTCAACTCCATCACTGTGATGACATGTGTCCCTTTGTTCGTGAATCTATGTACACCAATTACAACAACCATACATGCAGGGATTTATTTAATAATTATAAAAGTTTAATTTATCTCGATAAAATTAATAAAGCATAAATAAAATCGTTAGTTTTAAATATATTATAAAAAAATAAAAAAGTCATGCAAACATTTACGAATAATAGATGCAATTAAAAATGTATAACCATTAACTATTGATTACCTTATCGTTAAGTGTTGTTTTATTATTAATTTCTTGTAATTCTAATCTTAGACTAATAACTTCGTTTTCTTTTTGTCGTAAGTCTGCTTTCCATCTTGATTCTTCAGACTCTACATTATTTTGAAGATTATTAAGCATTCCCTCCTAAAAATAGAATTAATTTAAAATACATTAAATAAGTAATTTAATAATTTAAATTTAAATTTAAATAAATAATAAAACATACTGTATCGATAATAATTTGTTTGTAATGAGCAACCAAGCCCTGTAAATTTTTATTTTGTTTTTCTAAGTCAGAATTAATATCTTGTGTCTCAAGGGTATTTTTATTATCTTGTAAAGCAACTTGTACACGTTCCTCGAAAGTCTCCAGCCATTTATCAAAAGATTTTTCTGAAACGTTTATCTCGGGGAATATCCTTTGGAGCAATGATTTTGTTATTTCCTGTTCTTTAGTTCTCACCATCTCAATGCTGTCCTGTAAATTTAGAAAGAATTTTGTTTTTATTTATTTTTTTACTGATAGTTATCATATCACTATTGATGATTTATGTTTTAACATGATAAAACGATGACGAATGCGAGTAATCGAAAAAACCCAACGTTTTAAAAAAATGAATAGGATTAGCGGATGGATACTAATTTAAATGTTTATTATTTGTATAAACGACGTCCAAGACTTACGTCACTGGATTTCCTGGGATCAGATTTAACACGCGACTCGGCGGCTGAAAGAGCTTCCATCACTTTCCAGTTCTTAGTGCGTAATTCCTGTGACCAATCACGAAAATAACAATAACAACAACAACAATAATAATAATAATAATAATAATAATAATAATAATAATAATAATAATAATAGTTATTATGGAGAAGAATAAAAAAATAAAAAATACGAATAAATTAACAAGAATTATCTAAAGCAATAAATTTACAAAAGAAAGTAAAATAATTTTTGACAACGATGTGGTAAAATGATTTTTAGTAAATAAAATGCTCGAAAAGTGATGGAAGACATGAGAAATAAAAACTGCAAACCATAAAATCAAATAATAAATGAATTTAATTAGCAAAACACTTACGTTGTTCTTTAACCGCTGGGCCTCCAAGTCCTCTTGCAATCGCTTAGCTGTACTTGAGTGATTATTTGCGTCGCGTTGCAGAGCCTCGACTTGAGCTTTAAGTTGATTAAATTCACCCTGTTTAATCTTCAACTCATTCTTTAAAGCGTCAATCTGGCTATTATCATCTTGATTCTGCTGTAAATGTTTAAGTCGCTCATTTTCTTCTTGCAATTTAATTATTTCAAGATGAATGGCGCTTGATTTTTTATCACCATTCTGCAGTTGTTCTATTTCGGTTTTCAATAATTTAATATCACCACTGGCTTCTTGGTTGTTCTCCAGTGATTTAACATTTTTCAATTCATCAGTAAGATTCTTAACTCTGTTCTTTTCTTGTTTCAAATCTTCGAGGGCTTTAGTCAGCTCAGTACGTGCTTTACTCAATTCGTTTCTAGCATCATTCAAAGCCGATTCCAAATTTTTAACAACGGCGCTAGTTTTTTGTGCTTCTACTTGAAGTTTTTTAATTTCCTCTTCTTTATCACCCAATAAGTTTTTCAAATTAGTTACTTCTATAGCTTCTGTTTTGGCTTCATTTTGCGATACAGATAAATCAGACTTTAGTTTATTCAATTCCGTTTGAACTTTGTTTAATTCTCCATTCAAAGCAGTAGCGTCACCAGCCTCAGCCTTGACAATTTTCAATTCATTCTGGAGTGAGTGAACCTGCTTCTGCAATTCTTGCTCATGTCGATGAATATTTTTTATCCGATGATCGAGATCAGCATTGGCGCGATGTGATTCCTCGAGTTGCCGTGCCATATCTTGAATGCGTATTTCAGCATCACGCAAGTTCTGTAATTGTCCTTCTGCGTGCATAAGCTGATCCTGCATCATACCAAGCTGTTGTCTAAGAAGTTCAATCTCAGCTGTGCTACTCTCACAGGTGACCTGGAGCTCTTGAGTAACACTCATGTTTACATTCTGGAGTTGCTCAATCTCAACGTGTTTCTGGGCCAACTGTGCCTTCAAGGCATTTTCATTGTCACGCATTTGAGCAAACTGCATGTCAAGCTGTTTACGCTGAGCTATTATTTCCTGCTGAAGATGTCCTTGTGTCTGACCTTGATCTTCCTGCATTTTATGAATAATAGCGGCATCTTCATTGACCTTAGCTTGTAGTTGTTCTATTTGACGGGCGAAACCCTGTTTTTCCGCGGCGTGAGTTTCAAGTATGTGTTGCATGCGAGTGTGGAGTGTTTGTGCCTCGGTTGTTTTGGCATTGAGATTCTCTTCAAGTTGCTTTATGGTACCAGAAGTTTTAGACCTTTCTGAATTTAATTCAGCCCTCAGTTCTTTAACTTTATTCTGGAAAGTCAGGCTGGCTTCATGCTCTTCAGATAGAGCTTTTTCTTTTTCACTCAGTTGTTTCTTCAACTTTATTACTGGATCAGCACGGCCCTCAGTCCACTCAGCAACCTCTTGTGGATTGTCCAATTGCTTGTTCAAGAGCAAATCAATGAGAATTTGGATTTCAGAGCGACTCAATTCGGCTTTCTGTACCAACGGCATCAATAAAGACACATGAATTCCATCTTTATCGCCGCCTATAACGAGTAAACCATTTTTTTTTTTTTTTTTTTTTAGCACAATGCATTAAAAGCTACCAAAAATGTTTACATTTAAATTGAATACTTACCTATTTGAGCTAGGATGTCATTTTTCTTTTTATTTTTTTTATTAGCTTCTTTATTTGACTGCTGAACTGGAATTGTATCTTTAGGTTGAATTTGCAGTTGCTGTTGTTGAATTTCTTTTTGCGGTGCTTCTTTAGATTCTTTGGCGATGTGGGAAGTTGTTGATAGTGCTACTAAAGCTTTTGCTGCCTGCTGCATGGCTGCAGTCATGATTACTTCTTGTTTTTCGTCTTTAGATTCTTCCTTTTTTTTAACGGGTTCCTTGACAACATTCTTCTTAGATTTAGTCGGTGTTTCTTTAGGGGAGGATTTTCCTGTCATCGATTCTGACTGAATCGCTTGCTGGAGATTTTCCTTCTGTTAAAGATAAATAAATAAATTAAAAAAAATTTTGGAAATGAAAAATTATTAAAAGATAAAAAGGATTAATAAACGTCCAATCAAGCGATGAAAAATAATGAAGCAAAGTGTATCTATTAAATTGACAATATATTGTGCAGCAAGCAAGCGTTTCCGAATCCGTAACTTACACTTTGACTCCGAATTAATTCAAGGTCGTCCTTTGGGTGAATGACATCAAAATGATTGACATTTACCAACGGAGGCTGCGAAGCTATTGACTCAGTCACAACAACCGGTGACTCATCCTTATTTACAAGGATTGGCTTTACCTTTTCAGGCTTACTCTTCTTCTTATTCCCCTTGCTAACATCCTGCATTACAACACAATATACCCAAATATAAAAGCCCAAGTGTTTAATAAAAACCAATTATTATTATTATTATGAGTATGTATGAATTTATGAATGTACGGATGTGTGCAAGCATGTATCGGATTATTAATAACTCAATGTTTTTTTTGTCTTATCTGTAATTTTTTTCTCAAACTTTAATTTTCGACGAATAATCTCTCGTTTTTTTAATAAAGTTTATCGAAGCGAAAAAGACAAAAAATAGCGAGTTAAACTAAATATCGAGATAATGGCATCAGGTGTTTTATATATATATATATATATATATATATATATATATATATATATATATATATATATATATATATATATAAATTATTTTTATTAAATACCTCTAAAAAAATTATTATCTTTCGGAGAATCGGTGACATTTAGAAATATAAGAATATATTTGGATCAATCAAATCATTTAACGCAAGGACGCGGTACACTACATTAATTTAAATTAAATAAACATAAATGAAATGAAATGTAATGAATATTGGAGTGTTTTTTTTTTTTTTTTTTCCTTTTAATTGACTGTGTATAAGAGTAAGCTGATAAATAATTGCCGGTCGTGATTGGCAATTAAATTTTTAGAGCTATATGTATTTTATTCTACTTATTTTTATTTCAAATTATAATTCTAATAGCTGTTAGATAGAAATGTTTTTTTTTTTTTATTTTTTTTTTTCCCTGGTGTAGCAACAAAAGAATGTAAGATGATATAAGTGTATAATAATATATAAAAATAAATTTTGTTTAGCCAGATATTTGTCATATTAAATGACCTACATGTGTTACATTTGATATGCAAACGAGTGTACTGTATTTCAGGCGTGAAATAGCCGGAGAACGGAAGATATTTAATGCTATGCAAAGTAATTAATTTATATATGAATAGTCCCCATCAGGTTAAACGATAAACAAATAAATATGTTTCAATATAAATATGTACATCCAAGTGGTACTTGTTATATTGAATGCATAAAAAACTAATAAAATAAAATAATATTATTATTAGTATGTATAACTTACTTGAACATTTACTTCAGTTGGTAAAATTTGAGGATTTTCTTCAAACTGTACATGCTCCGATTTATCATCCGACTTATCATCTTTTTCATCTTTCTTCTCTTTAACTTTTTTACCCGTTTTACTTTTATGCTTTTTATCTTTACCTTTGTCTTTTTTACCTACAAATCATTTAAAAACCAGAAAATGATTATTTGTTATACTATTAAACCGGGTTATACTATTATTTTTTATTCATTACTCTAGGTCTCATTGCCTTTTAATCATTTATCAAAATATATATTATATCTCTATCTATACACATACAGTTGGTAAACTATACAAGGTCTACAATAGTAATAATAATAATAATCTTACCTAGTAGTAAGTCATCAGGAAGTTTACGTTGTTCGGCGATAGCTTCTTCGTAAGATTTTTCTTTAATACCAAAAATTGATACCAGCAAAATAACACCCGCGGAAACAACCACCACACCAGCATAGATCAGTATCGTTTGTGAATCCATCGTATGTTATTTATCTGTCGGGAAAATAATTAAATAATTATAATATATTAGACGTATTACTCAAATATAATAATAAAATAAGTGAAAAAATGTATAATTATGTGGAAAAAGTGTAAAATAAGTGACCGGTATGTGTAACAGAATTACACTGCACGGATACGAATAGAATGGAGTAGTGTGTCGTGGTAAAAAATCACAGCCGGCTAAAGTACTCCGAAAAGAGCGGAGGAGCTCGGGTGTAACCTTTTAAAAGGATATTATATTTATTAAATAATCGGATATTAAGAGCGCAAGACGTGTTAATGTAATAATGTAAATGTTTAAAAGTTACTTGTTAGTAAAAACTGTTAAACTGTTACGGTGTTGGTTGTAGTCGTTGTCTCGTAGCCGTGGCTGTCGTTCTCGATCGTGGATGGTGGATATGATGATGAACTCTGTCCCACAGGGGGAATCACGACAGTAATTCACAAGCTAAGGTATGCCGTCACGAGAAGTTATGGCTGCCGGAGAAAATACAACTGAGCTACACACCACTGCATAAAAAACAACGGTACTCTATATATATGCAATGATAATCTGAGAATGTGTACATTTAACCACGCCTATCAAAATTACACTTATCCTCATTGGCAGACGCTGGTGCCACGTACGCAGACTAAGTAGACACTTGAGGATTGTTAAATTCCTAACGCTATTTTTCTTATCTATTTATTTTAACACTCTTATCGGCTTATACTTTGTTATTATTATCATTCATGTATTTTATTACAATTTCATACAATATTACGCTTGCTTATCTATCTGACAATCCTTTTGATAAATTGTAAATATTTATAATTGTTGCAGACGTCTTTTTTTTTTCAATTTTGGTACCAACTGTGTCAGTTTACATTTTTTCCGCGTGGCGGCGCTGGCGCTTATTTATACCGGGAAATTTAATTTAAATTTTAGATATTTTTGTTTATTTATTTAATTAAAAAAAAAAAAAATTATTGTCAGATATAGTTGTATGAAATTATTACTAATTTTATATTTCATAAATTGAAAAAAAAAATAATCATAAATATTTATTTAAAATTTTACTTTATAGACAAATTATTAATCAAGAAAAAAAAATTAATCTATGACATTTAATATAAGAAATTATTAGGATTAAAAAAATTTCATAATGCTGGCTACTTTCACCGTCAAGGTCATTAAAGACAACATTAAAATGCGATGTTTCTATGACCAATTACTAGTTGTGATTATTGTTTGATTACTACTTAACCTTAATTAGTGTTTCGCTCTGCAGAATTTAATGCTCATTATTTAAAATAATATTTGTCTATAAATAAAAAAAAAAAAAAATATTATTAGTTTATCAGCTGACATTTTTATTTTATCAAATATTTTGGAGTGAACTCATTCGTAAGTTATCGAAATAATTAAATGTGATGACGTGTATGTTGGATGTGTTGGGGCTCCACGTCTGTGAGCGTGGATGATGTAAATATGTAATCATTGCGCCGGCGTAAAAAATAATAACTACAAAAAAAAATGATAGTATTAAATTTTATTATGATATAACAGACAATTTAACCCGTGTATAAAAAATAATAAAATCTGTCGCAACAATGTATTGACGATAACCAGCTGTTATCACCATCAGTTGACATTTTATCTCATCAAATAATGTCAGATAAAATCCGAGCTATATGAAGGTGTTGTTATTTTTATTATTAATTTATCAATATTCCTATTATTTTTTTAAGCATGAATATTTAGAGTAGTTTATCATGATAATAATAATAATAATAATTTGTTTATCGTAAAATTGCTAGACCAGAGCACCGATGAATCACAGAGGATGGTCAATTAGACACGGAGGACTATTCAGATCTGATAAGCCGACAGATAATTAAATGCCACGCGGAGTATTTCAAGCGTAGCGTAAATGAATAGAGTAAAAAATGTTGCTTTGCTGGCGTATTAAAACAAGAGACTGGCTACCAAATACCAATAATAATAATAATAATAAACGAAAAGCTGGATACGGAAATGCGAGTGGATCAGAGAAATCGTTGAGAGATTTTTCGAGCAATTGTGAAAGTGAACGGATGGGTCAACGATCTGATGTAAAAGATCAGTGTTGCAAAAGTGGTAGAACAAGACAGAACCAGAACCAGCAGCAACAGCACCACTACCACCAACGACAGCCTAGTACGATAATGAAATATTTTTTAAATGTCAAGTTCCTTATTCTCTTTGGCCTAGCGAGAGAGTTTCGTTCAGTTTATAACAATATTGTATGCTGATACCATTACTCGATTCCAATGCTCCCACCATTTTAATATATACAACGCTACTTTGAAGACAACTCTCTTAACTACACTTACTTTTAACTCAGTTGCATTATACCTTTTCAGGTATAAACTCGTTGCAATAACTCTGTATACTCTGTACAGATTAGTACTCCTAAATCTTCAAGGTCTAACTTTTACACTTAATATTTTTTTTATTTCGTGTGATTGACAATAACTGAACATGGATGAAGATACTATTCGTGCCCAGCTAAATAAATACAATCAAAGTCATCTGTTGAATTTTTGGAATGAGCTGACAGAAGATCAGCGTGTTCATCTGATGGAAGATATTTTGGAGTTTAATTTATTAGAGGTTACTTCCTACTTCAAAAGAGCTACTGAGTCTTCGGAAAATAATAATAAATTATTGGACGACCGAATCCAGCCGATAAAAGATGAAGCGATTGCCTCGGCTTCCAGTTGTGACAGTGCTCTTCTGAAAAAATATCAAGACATCGGGCTCCGTGAAATAGCTGCTGGACGGGTTGGTGTTCTTGTTCTAGCTGGTGGTCAAGGCACTAGGCTGGGTGTCACTTATCCTAAGGGAATGTACGATGTTGGATTGCCATCACACAAGAGCTTGTTTCAATTGCATGCTGAAAAAATTAAGCGATTAGAGAATATGGCTGAAGAAAAGTATGGAAAATGTCAAGGGATCACTTTGTAAGTTATCACCATATGTTTAACGTTTTTTATTTTATTTTATTTATTTAATCGTTGATTGATTTATTGCAGGTATTTGATGACAAGCGGAGCCACTCACGAGTCAACGCTTGAGTATTTCAAGGAAAACAATTATTTTGGATTGAATGAAAATAATATTAAAGCTTTCAAGCAGGGGATGATACCTTGCTTTGGATTCGATGGAAAAATATTATTGGATGAAAAGCACGCGCTGTCAAAAGCCCCTGATGGTAATGGCGGGCTATATCGTGCGTTAAAAGTACAGGGAATACTCCAAGATATGACTGAGCGCGGTATTAACAGTGTACACGCTCATTCTGTTGATAATATTTTGATAAAAGTCGCGGATCCTGTTTTCATTGGCTATTGCGTTGATAAAGGAGCCGACTGTGGAGTTAAAGTTGTTGACAAAGCTAACCCCAGTGAAGCTGTTGGAGTTGTTTGTCAGGTTTGCTATTAAGACACTTTATTTATCAAATTACTTAATTAATTAATTAAATTTTATAATGTTATAAAATTAATTAATAGGTTGATGGCAAGTATCAAGTAGTTGAGTACAGTGAAATTTCGAAAAAAACCTCAGAGTTAAGATGTCCTAATGGGAAACTTGTTTTCAACGCTGGAAACATCTGTAATCATTACTTCACGCTCAATTTCTTCCGCAATATAGCGGATTATCATGAAGAGGAATTACCACTTCACGTTGCGAAGAAAAAAATTCCTTACACAGACAGTAATGGCGTGAGACATAAACCGAGCAGCCCTAATGGGATTAAGATTGAAAAATTCATTTTCGACGTGATCAGATTTTCTAAAAAATTTGCAGCTTGGGAAGCGCCACGAGAAGCTGAATTTAGTCCCCTAAAAAATGCTGATTCTGCTGGTCAGGATTGCCCGTCGACAGCACGCAGTGATTTACTAGCGCTTCACAAAACGTGGCTTTTAAATGCCGGAGCTAAGTCTGTACAAGGGGACGTTGAAATTTCACCGTTACTGTCTTACGCTGGTGAAAATTTGAAAGACATTCCCGAGATTATACAGGGGCCAAAAGTATTTGAATAGTATATATACATATATTATTGTATAAATAAATTTATAAATATTATTTCGAGGTGTAGAATTTTTTATATCATATTATAGAGTAATTAATTGGTGATATTTACTTATTGACGAGATAATTTTACAAGTGTAGACGAATGTGCTAATCAATTTATATGCATAACTACGTTGTTTTACATTAGAAAGATATTATATATATATATATTGTATTTAGAATATTTTTTTCTGTATTTTTTTTTAATGATTAATGCAAAAATAAAAAATGACAAACTATATTATAAAGATTTTTTTTTTTATTTTACTTGTTAAAATTAAACAAGGAAATAAAATAATTTAGCTCCTGGAATCTTTAGAGTTAAAAAAACATTATGTAACTAAAAAAAAAAAAACGATTACGAATTTTTTTTTAAGTAATATACAAATATTATTATATTATTTAATCGTCGGTAGGAGCTTTTAATATATATTTATCAGTAATTCCGCCAATTTTCAATAATTCCTTAACAAGATCACTTGGTTCTAGTTTACGCGTTATCAAGAGTGTCCTCTGATGTTTAGGCCCATGACTCTGTGACTTTAATCCCATTCTTCTTGCACAGCTGTGACACAAAATAATAACATTAAACTCTAAAACATTAATAAAATATTAATTAACAAAAAAATATGTACTCGTGCATAATTGAGCGTTCATCATTTGTAAAATCGGCAAATACTAAATAATTATGTGTATCACTTTCTCGAATATATTGAGACAGTGTCTGTTGGCATTTTCTCTTAAAAAGCCCCATATTATCCGAAGTTAATTTCAATCCAAATCCTGACCGTGAGATTTGTCGTTTGAGTCTACAAATAGATAAAAAAAAAAAAAAAAAAAAAAAAAAAATGAATGAAGTTTATTTATTAATTAAATTATAACTAAAAAAATATTTCTAAAAAATTGTACTTATAGTTTTTCAAATTTTCTATATGTGAAATTTTTTCAATAAAAATAAAAAATTTCTAAAAATTTTGAAATGTCAGCTAACTTAATTTTCATATATTTTGTTACAAAAAACTTAGATTATAAATACTTACGTAACGGGTTCGGTGATGCCTTGCTCCGACTTGCCGAGACCACCACCAGCCCAACCCATCAACTTCATTAGCTTAGCTCCAATACCATCCGACTGAAGTGAATTATCATTGGGGTCATCTGCCTTTAATTCAGACTGTTTACCACTCAGGTTAACTTTCCAATCGTCTTTTATCTGTAATTATAATAAAACACCAAGTCATTAATGATCTTCTTTCGTATTTAATAATAAATCACTGTTTACTAGCAATAAATACCTCAATAGTATAATAATACTTTTGAAGAATGGCTAGACCTTTCTTAGCAGCGTCTGCTTTCGATGCTTTTTTTGTGTTGCCAGCTCCTTCGGATACTTTCTTTCCATTTATAAAAAACTCACACCGACTGCAATTAAATTTTTATTTAATTTAATTATCACGCAAAGTAATAAAAATTTAATTTTTAGCAATAATAATTAATCATACCATTGAAGAATTTGTGCCATATGAAACTTCCATTCTATCCGCTGGCCACTCATCTTTACCGAAGAATCCAGCGTCATTTGCGGCGAACTATTTGGATAATCTAGCAAAACTAAATTACCAAACGGCTGGCTTGTTATTTTCATTCTTTTGCTAGGATCATCTTCGGGGTCTTCATTGCATCTTTTACTTGTGGACGTCGATGCTGTGTCAGTGTGAGCGGTATTATGTCCTAAAAAAATAAATCCCAATTGATTACTCCAAATTTTAATTTATAAATAAATAAATAAATATGAATGTAATAATAATGATAATAATAACAAATAGTATACTGATTTCTTCCAGGACTATATATTTTTCCACGATAACTCACAATTTTTTGTACCTTTCGCCTTGGAGCTTGCAGCGTCCGAGGCTTTGACAAACGTCCTCTGCAATTTGCTTTTATGCTTTTCACGATATTCTTTGGCAACATCCTGTGACAATTCAGCCACCAAATCCATCGTTTCCTTTGGATACCTTTTCAATTAATGACATTAAAATTAGTCGACGCTCAACAATTTTAGATTTTATTAACTCAATTAAATTCAAGTTTTTAAAAATAAAATAAACAAAAATACTTACTTGCATCCCAAAAGCTCAACATTAGTAAACACTTGAGCCAAACACACCAATTGGTCCTCAGGATATTTATCTTTGTGTGCTTTGAGGAAATTTTTTCTCAACTCCCAATGATCATCACATTCATACTCCAATTTATGTTTTTCAACATCCCAATCAGTATTAAAACTCGCCTCGGACATTTTTATTAAATATTTAAAATAAAAATAAAATTGTTTTAAATATTTCTAAAATTTTTTAAGTTTTTTTATTTTTTTAAATAAACACAACAGTTTATCTCAATAATTGATTATTTTGCACGTGAATTGCTCGTAAATCTTTAGTGTAAACTCAAGACACCATAGGGATCGTGCGTGAAATATAGAGGCAGCACTACTGTCGAAGTAAGCGCTCTCTAGTGTTCTTTTGCCAAAGATAGTGGGATCAAAACATTCATTATAAACAACATAAAATATTTATAAATAATGGAAAAAATAATAAAATATGGTTTTCAACCAGTTGTCAATAATATTATACGTGGCCAAAATGATAAAAAGGGAAAAAATTATTTAACTCTAATCATGTTTATGGTGTAGTTGAAAAACAAAATAATTTTTCAAGTGTCATAACCGCTAAAGTCGTGCCTCAAACAAGTGTGTCAAATACTTATGATGTGAAAGTTTTGGTACGTATAAAAATTAAATTAAACTCTTTATTGCAATTAAATTAAAATTATCAGTAATTTAGATATGTGAATTGAAGTTCAAATAATAATAAAAAAAAATATTAAACATTTAATTTTTATTACTTTCTATAATAAAAACATTTATATAAATATTATGTATCGATTTATTTAATACAATTCCCAATTCAATATATTATTTACAATTTTTCTCAAAAAATTTTACTCATTCACTTCTTTCTCTTTAAACAATGGTTTCTGAACATTAATTAAGGGCATTCTCCCTAAATTGCCATTTAAAAATTTTTCTACCGAAGCGCCGTCTGGTGTCAGAATGTAGCACTAAAATTTTTAAAATTGAATTAAATTAATAATTAATTTTATAATTAAGAAAAAAATAGGGGAATGAATTTGGTCGTTAGAAAAATTAAAATGCTACAATTTGATAATAATTGAAGATAGTAAAATTTAAAATATACTTACATAAAATGAAAAAAAGTAAACTGTAGGTTAAACATGGGAAAAAAATGTCATGTGTAAAATAATTATTTAAAAAAAAACTATTACCATTCACTAAAAAAGAAATGATCAGCTCCGTGTAGAATTTTTAGGAGATTTTAATCACATTTTAGTTAAATTTTAAACAATAATATTAATTAAATAGTTTTATGAAAACCATTTCCAAGTTTCAACATAAACAACAGTATCGTACATATTATGAGGTCCCAAAGGGATCCCAGTGTAAAAAGTGGGAAGTTAAAAATTTTCAAAATTTGTGGATAATGCAGTTCGCAAGTTACACTCCAAATGTAGTTACCATGGGATAGAGAGAAGCAATGTTACCAATAAGCCCTGGAACGGAAGTCATTCATGTAATTTGAATTTATCACCAGATATGGTGAGTTATATATTCTTTATTTATTCATATTTTCTAGATAATGTTTATTTTATAAGGCATGCATATAATGCTATATTCTAGACTAAACAAACGATCGTTTTAAATAAATTTTCACTTCGATTAAAGAAATTTTTCTTTGAGCATAGTTTTAAAATATCGCATCAGCATAAGTTCCCAAATTGTTTAAATAATATTTTCGAGATTGGCGAAGAAAATTTGAAACTTCACTGGCAGATTTTTATTGAGCTAAGAAAATATTATTATCCAAAAAAAAACTTTTTCTTGCTCAAAACAACGGCCTTTTCAAAAATTTTTTTGGTTTTAATAAATTCATTTTTACTGAGTCGAGTTATGATCAATAAAATTCATTTTTTTGTAGATATTTTTTCCACTTTTTAGCTGGAAGTCATTTTTCTAGTTTATTCTTATTACTTACAACCAAGCTTTCCTTAATAGTGATATCAAATTGTAAGTCGGTAGTCATAACTTTATAATTTAAAGTTATCTAAAGTATGAATATTCTTTACCAGAAAATATGTAGTACAACGAATTTAAGAATAAATGTTATAATAATATTTTTTCACTCAAAAAAATGATGGAAGGTCAAATACTATATATATATATATATATATATATATATATATATATATATATATATATATATATATATATATATATATATATATATATATATATATATATATATATACGTGTAATGTCCATTTTGCATTTTTCGTAGGGCGTGGCTTTGAAAAGTACAATCCCTGAAATGATAGACTATTACAAAATAGGACTTGTTTTAAAAATATAAATGGTTTCGAACGTAAATATGTAGCATGAAATGCGCACAAGAAAATAAAAAAAGATATTTATACAAATACTTCTGCACTGATAAAAAAAATAATTTGGTTTAAGAGAAAAACTTCATAACCAAAAAAATCATTTTGATGAGTTACTTCATTATTTCGAAGAGTTTCACTGAAGAAAAGAAATTCTTGAATTAAGTAAAATTTATTTACACCAAAAGTTTTTTTTTGGTTCAAAAATTATTCTGCTTCATTCAGATCGACCGAACTCCTTAAAATAATTTTTTCCATTCCACATTTCTGATGAATAAAAGTTTTTTTTTAAGTTATTGTTTTTAAAATTAAAAAAATTTTTTTGTAAAATTTTTATTTTCATTGAATATTTAATTTATAATTCCCGCTAAAAATACAAAGTTTATTTTACTGATGGTAAAAGCAAATTGTTTATATATATAGACTATGTGTACATAATTTCTATATACGACTTTTTACGCCCCACCTTCCTAACCCTTTAACCGCATAGTTTAACAATAACAACAAAGCAGCAACACATTATTAAAATTAAAGAATCAATTATTGACAACTGTGAAAAACTATTGAAACAGTCGCCGCAGATTTATCTCAATAATTTGTTATTTTTAATAGTTGCAATGACTCGTAAGTATTAAAATTAGTACATTTTTAATTTAAAAATATTTAAGCATTTCTTAAAATCTCAAAACTTTTTGGTTATAAATTAATGTATGTTTGGTTTAAAACTCCCCAACTTGACATCCTGTTATTCAATACGATAAATCATTTCAGCTAAGAGCGAGGATCGAGGTCAAACTAGACAAATTTCATCTCATGAAGTTCCATTTCCACCTCAAAATGTGGTTCAGGTTCAAGCGGGAATAGCTGAAGAAAATTTGAGGCTTCCAGGTCGACCACAACCAATCCGTCGAACACTTATTATTTCAGCAGTAGTTCGAGCGCCAGTTTCACCAGAAGTTGATCCTGCAACATTAGCTATTGATTCTGCTTGGGGACGAAGATCTTATTCTACTAATGTCTAAATTAATAACCTTTTTATTTATGCATGTTAAACCTTGATGTTTATTTAAATAAATGTGTAATTTTTTAATTATTTTTACCTTCACATTTATTATTCGTATTTCTCGGCAGTTCCGAACTGACTGCAGGTAGCTAATGACGAATTACAACCCTATTAGTGTCAATTAACACAGTGCACAATATACTAGGTAATATTTGAGTACAACTTGGGTGTGTGGTATAACAATAAAAGATACCGTAAAAACCACTGTGCATATTTATGTATTTTTGTTATAGAGGCCTTTCAAATAAAAGTAAGGTAAACGTCATTATTGGCTGTCTTTTGTAGCATCAAATCGTTCATAGATTTTCGAAAGAAATAAAATTAAGCCAAAAATATTTCATTTCCTCAGGTAATTAAATTTTTAATTATTCATGGCAATGCTAGTAATTTTTAAACGGAAAAAGTCCTCATGTTTTTTTACGAGTTTTCAATAAAAAGTGTCATTCAATAAAATTGCTATTCGCTCCACCTACTGATTTTTGTTATAAATCTTTTAAAAATTCTGCATACATTAGCACCCCTACATACACAATAAATTTATACATATAAATAAAACATTTAACCACTAGCGTCTATTGAAAAATATTAATTCATTGCTACCGATTTCACACCTGCTCACTTTTTTTTTATCATTACGGACGAAAGTATTTACATTTGATTATGGATGATGTGTCATTGAACAATGATTTACTTAATAGTAAACAATCTATTCGCAAAAAATATGCAAAAAACCATAACCCTTACCAAACTAAAAGTCGGCGAAGGCGTCAAAAACAGTATGTACATTTGATTTATTGTGATTGATTCATCTAATAAATCTTCGTGTTGGTTAATTAATTAATAATTAATGCGTCATGCACTGATGTGTTTATTATAATTTTATGCCTTTGTTTAATTTGTTATTAAATAAAAATAAAGCAATAATTTATTGGTTATTTTAGGGTATACAAAAGAATTGTTGATAAACAATCACAAGAATCGCAGGAAACAAGTACATCTGATGTGTCACCTGAACTACCTAATACAACACCCGATATGTCGTCTGATTTACCTTTAACACCTGATCTACCTGAAACACCGGATCTACCTTCAACACCTGATCTACCTGAAACACGCCATGTATCGTTCGATCTACTTGCAACATCTGATGCAATCGTTGATTGTGAAATCGAAGCGGAATTTACAATAGAGAATATGGAAATGGAATGTGAAATTGACAATACGACTACAAATGTTATGAAAATTGTTCGTAGTAGTACTAATCAAAACGATGCAAAGTTTGGTTTTTCCGTTGGCAATCAATGTACGGCTATGGCTGCATCGGCGATTGTTTTTAACACATTGAAACCAGTTGACACTTGGATATCAAGCACTATTGATAAGATTTTAGATATTGGTGATGAACTGTACAAAAAAGTATCAATGTTAGAGATCAATCACAGTTGAATCACTTAGATTCTTCGAATAAACGAAGCGATGAACATTATTTGTCAGCAACTGAACTTGTCAACAATGTTAACATTTCAGGTCCATTTTATTCTTCTTTCGAAATTTCACAAATTTTTGACGGACACTTTTGTAGAAATATTGATAACTCGTCTTTTTTTTTGCCGCTGAACAAACGCTTAGAAAATGTATTTGAAGATACGAACACAGCAGAAATTCTAACCATGAATATGATTTCCATTGCCATCATTTCATACAATGGGGTGTATTATACATTTGATTCCCACAGCAGGAATGCCGAAGGTAAGCAAGATGGTGATGATGGAAAATCATGTCTCTGTTGTTTCGAAAGTCTTGACAATGTACATGAAATTGTTTTATCAAATATGTACATCGCTGAAGATAATTCACAAAAAGATTCAATGATAGCTTTGCAGAGAAATATGTACACTCTATCCGTAATAAATGTTGAAGAAAGTTTAAAGAAGAGCGATCGTAATCAAAACAAATCTACTCCCACACAAACCACTAAGACTTCAAGCAAACCTATACCTAACCCGTTACCATCTAACAATCTAGCGGATGATTCTACATTTGATATTGATGATACATACAGAATCAAAAACCTCCTCGGAAATATACCAGAAAACCATTAAAACATACAACGAAGTTTATTATTGATTATGATTATGTTCATAATGAAATAAATATGTTATTTGATTTACATCGCGAAAGCTCAAGAGAACAAGCTTGCAGAACATGGCAGTGCAAATGTAATTACGTTGGGTCGGTACTGTATGGATTACAGTCAGTATTATTTTTTGAATGTAATGGATGTGAGTACAGATTCGAAGTTCAAAGCGAACCTGACAAGAGTGATGAACTTCCTACTAATCAAGGTATTCTTTTGGGATGTTTTGGAAGTGGTATAGGGTTCTATCAACTTGAAGGCTTACTTGCTTCTGTAAATCTACCCTGCTATGATTACAAATCATATCATGAAATGGAAATAATGATGGGTTTGCATGTTCAACGCACAGCTATCCAATCAATGGCTAATGCAGGTGCCGAAGCGGAATCAAGAGCTCGTTTGGAAGGCCGCATTACAGCTGTTGGAAATATGGCGCACACAACAGTAGTGGTTGATGGCTCTTGGGGTAAAAGATCATACAAAACTGGATCGTTTGATTCTCCTTCTGGCTTAGGAGTAGTGATCGATTACCATACAAAAAAAGTTTTAGATGTTGGTGTCGCCAATCAGAGATGCTTACAATGTCAATTAGGTAAAGAATTGGCTCATCTCTGTTGGTGTAATTATGATTCGAAAAAAACTTCTAGCAGTATGGAGTCGGCAAATATTTTGGGACTGTTTCAGTACAGTGTTGAAAAACATAATCTCGTGTACAAAACTATGATTGGTGATGGAGACAGCAGTGTCATCAAAGCAATCCACAACCATAACCCATATGTAGATTTTGATGTTACCGTGGGAAAACTACTTTGCACGAACCACATACTTCGACGTTTGTCAACAAATCTTTCTAATTTAGCAGCGTCCTTGGATCAATTCAAAGATCACCCTACTCTTAAAAATTTTTGAAAGTAGCTGGAGGAAAATCCAGTACTGCTATTCGAGCAGCAGCCAAATATTGGCAATCTGTTAACGATTCTCAGGACAATAAAATTATGAATATGCTGAGGGACTTAGAAAACATGGCTAATCATGTTTTCGGTCAGCATGATGACTGTCGAGATCATTATTGTGATGGGAATAAAACAGAAGCTAAAAATCACATGGATGAACTAATAAAAATAAATATGTGGAGCACTATATTGGGCTGTTTCGGTACTTGTATATCTGCCCCACTAGATTTTTTAATGAATTCCAATAACAATTTAGCGGAATCGTTTAACAATGTGGTTGCTTCTAAAAATTTCGCAAAACGTGTAGATTCTTACAAATGCGGTAGCTACACTTTCCGAGTCTGTTATTCAGTCATCCAATTTAATTCAAAAACGGCCATGTGTGACGTTTATACCTCAATGGGAAAGAAAGTTCCAGATCAGTTGAGGCATATGGAAAATATGCGACGAAAGAAAGTTGAAAATAATGCACGTCGTGCAACAGAGAAAGGCTTCCGAAATCGCCACCCGGAAACCAATTACTCCAGAAGTGACGCACATTATGGACCTGGTGCCAATCCGCCGATCATGTCACCTGAAGTATATCAAGCTAGATTCGGAGCTCACGAGCAGAAGTTGATGGCTTTACAAGCCGACAGAGTGAATATTGAGCGTAGAACTGTAGGCCAATCACGTTCAGTCGAGTGGCATACGACTCGTCGACTGTATTTAACAGCTTCTAATTTCAAACTTGCTTGCCAATGTCGAAAAATTTCGACTCAAAACAAAGCAGTTCGTGAAATTCTCTATTCACCAATAGCAAATTTTCATCCTGCAATAAATCATGGTATCGTCAATGAGAGTCAAGCTCTTAGTGATTTATGCAAAGAGTTTGGCGTACAAATTGATAAATGCGGATTTTTCATTGACGCAAATATTCTCGGCTTGGGCGCTACACCTGATGGCTTAATTGGTACCGATGGAATAGCTGAAATTAAATGCCCGTACACCATAAGGAACATAACCGTTGAAGAGGCTATTAACAATAATGTTGCGTGGTTCAAGCCTCATTTTGAACGCAATAAACCGAGAGAATTGTTGAAGAACAGTCCATATTATTATCAAATCCAGGGCCAACTTCACGTCACTGGAAGAAAATATTGTTTATTTTCGATATGGACTTTCAAAAATTCCTTGAGTTTGGTCATCCATTATGACGAAGAATTTTTTAACAAAAAATGCTCCCCAAACTCACTAAATTCTATTGGACTCATTTGGTGCCTGAAATATTGAACCCAAAATTACTATATTCTTCTTCGAATGATGATAAAGAAGTAGAGTATTCACATGAAGTAGAAAACTCATCTACTATGGTATGGAAAGAAGTTGATGATGCCATAAAAGATTTTCTTCTTTGTAGTAACCTTTCTAAGCCCAGTTCTCTTGCACCTACCATGAGAGTTCGTAAAATATTAGAAAAAAATAACAAGGATACTAATAAAAATGATAAAACTAAAGATAAAAATAATAAAGATAAACCATCTGAAAAAATCCAACAGAAGATAATTGATATCATTCCGAATCCAGATCAAAATGAATCAATATTAGGGCAAGGTGAATTGAATGCTATTTATGAAGCTGAAATTGATAGTGACGGAGACGAAGACTCAGAACGATTTGGAAATTTCATCGAAAGTACTGAGGCAGAATTTAGTCAAGCCGAATATCAAAATTTACTGAAAGATTTTAATTTTTAATACTAAATGCATGTTAGTATATAATAAAACCGCAAGTATACAATATATCTCACTACATAATGTAGATTTATTTATTTATAGACGTCAAATAATAAATCTAGAATATAGCATTATATGCATGCCTTATAAAATAAACATTATCTAGAAAATATGAATAAATAATAAAGAATATATAACTCACCATATCTGGTGATAAATTCAAATTACATGGATGACTTCCGTTCCAGGGCTTATTGGTAACATTGCTTCTCTCTATCCCATGGTAACTACATTTGGAGTGTAACTTGCGAACTGCATTATCCACAAATTTTGAAAATTTTTAACTTCCCACTTTTTACACTGGGATCCCTTTGGGACCTCATAATATGTACGATACTGTTGTTTATGTTGAAACTTGGAAATGGTTTTCATAAAACTATTTAATTAATATTATTGTTTAAAATTTAACTAAAATGTGATTAAAATCTCCTAAAAATTCTACACGGAGCTGATCATTTCTTTTTTAGTGAATGGTAATAGTTTTTTTTTAAATAATTATTTTACACATGACATTTTTTTCCCATGTTTAACCTACAATTTACTTTTTTTCATTTTATGTAAGTATATTTTAAATTTTACTATCTTCAATTATTATCAAATTGTAGCATTTTAATTTTTCTAACGACCAAATTCATTCCCCTATTTTTTTCTTAATTATAAAATTAATTATTAATTTAATTCAATTTTAAAAATTTTAGTTCTACATTCTGACACCAGACGGCGCTTCGGTAGAAAAATTTTCAAATGGCAATTTAGGGAGAATGCCCTTAAGACGCAGATGACAAAAACTATCTCATCAATATGAGGAAATAACGAATTTGGTACTTTAGATAGAATTTTAAAGTCCTTGATTCGTTGATTAACGCGTTCAATATGTATCCTTACAGAAGCGATGTTGTATGTTTCGTCTACTTCTTCCGGGGTAAATTGATCTTTATGACCAAAAGGAGGCATCACAAAAACAGCATTTTTATTTTCTACTTGGGTTTTTATCTATGGAAAGCCTTTATCAGCTAAAACGACATCACCAGGTTCAATTAAATCGACTAAACCACAATCATTCGTTATAAAGCAATCACCAGCACAAGCACCATAACATTTAGAAATAAAACTGATAAATCCACTTGGCGCACAACCCACCATAAACTTCACTGTATGATGATGCTTATATTCTGAATACATTAATACCCTTTGATTTACTTCCGGTGGTATTTCGGTATTAACTTCTGTGCAATCGATTATGACACGAGTGTCTGGGTAATGTCGTTTGAATGATTCTGGTAGAGATGCTTATATACTTGATTTAGAAGGCCAAAAAATAAAATTTTTCAGTAAAATATTCAATTTTTGTATATGCTTTACAAACATTCTATGTGCTGAAGTTCGATGAATATTAAACAATATTGAAAGTGCCGTAAATGATAAACCAGTTTTTAATTTCATTAATGTAATTAATAAACTAGTTTTTTTGTCTATTTTCGAGGCTTTATAGTCTGGAAGTAAAGTTAAGAGATATGAGAAAATTGTCAATGACACGCCCGTTAAACTGCTCATAACTTCGTCTGTAATAATTGAAGATAGTCCATGGAAGCCTTGACAAGATTTTGTGAGATTCATATTTATTGGATCACAACTTGAGTCTCGGACATCTTTTGAAATTGGTATATTTGCTTCGCAATTCTTATCTTCTGTTTTGTTGATTGGAATATTAATCTGTACTGCTGCAGTGCTTATACCGTCATGATAGTCCTGATTGCAAAAAAAATATGTTAATTCTTCATACGTTTCATCTACAACTGTCTCCGTTTGACAACTTATGCTTCGTTGTACAGGTTTAAAAATAACACTTTCAATACTAGCATTAATCTGATTCTGATCAACACTATTAACATGCACATTATCACCTTGCTCCATTACTGAATTAATTGAATTGGTGATATTTATCGAATTCTCGGTTTCATTACTCACAAAAGATTTCTTAATATTTGAAACTTTTAATAATTCACGATTTTTTACTCACTGGAAACGTCCCAAGGATTCTATATTTTTTTTAACATTTTCACTTCCAGGAAAGATGGAAGGAACGTAAGATGGATGTAACGGATGTTCCGATTGTTCGTTGTTGATAAAATGAGAACTACAAATTCTCATATTTTTATTTGGTTCCCAGTCTTTTGGATTTTCTCTGAAAACAAGACAAATTAAAAGGTTAAGTTTTTATTATCACATAAATATCATAAATATTAATAACTTAACTATCAAAATTATAGTTTTTTATATATCTGGGTTTAATTACAACTTTTACTTTAATTTTGCAATGAATTGTTGATTAATACTGAACTTACACATAATTTTTTACTGCTTTTATCCACTGTTTACGTTTTGCTATTTTCCATGCGGCTCCAAACATGCTATCTGGGAATTTATAAAATTTCACTTTCACATCAACCCCACGTTTTTGACGTGATGTATTATTACAACCACGGATGCAGCAATTCTTTCTTGAAGCTGACATAATTAAAATAATATCAATTAATTTTAATATTATTTATTAAAAAATAAATCACGTTTAAAAATTTAATAAACGATGCCAATTACTTGAGATATTCACCACTAGTTAGCGTAAAAGTCTAGATGCTCGATCCCTATTGCAAACTATCGTTACAAAACAATATTACTTTTGCCACCTACACTCTGTCTATTGTAATTCAAACGAACAAAAAAAAATAATGCATTTTTGCTCAGTTGGTAACTATGACTGCGACAAATAACATTCACAGCTTTTGAACATCGCTCTTGTTGAAATAATAAATTATAAATAAATATAATTACTATAGTTATTATCAGAAATATGTTACTTTGCTCATACATGAGGCACTATCTATTAGACGTTTAAAGTCTACTTACTACTCTTACTAGGCCTCTAGAGTATATACTCACTCTCGACTATAGCTCTGTACCGATCACACGTACATCTAGAAGTTCTGTGTACTACACATAATAAAGCTGCAACAACATATAGACGCATATATAATCAAAGTGTTATATTATTACTGGAATAGCCATCCTTCCTATTCTCCACAAATTATTATAAAAATCCTTCAGTTATATAAATTTCATAATTAATCATTCATTTATCAGAAACATGACATAAGAAACAAGATGTAATTTTTAATTTTTCAAGATAAAATAAATAACTTTATAAATATTTATCAAAATTGTTAGTCGTGTTATGATTATTAAAATCATCTATGATAATTGATTGATAGTTTATCAAATACTCAAGAATATTTTTTCCGTAGTTTAAAAAATAAAGTGAATTGCTAATTTTTTATTAAATCGCTAGATTATAAATTGAAAAGAGTGTTTTTGTGATACCTGAGTGACAACATCTCATAGATTGTGACATTTTCACCTAAATGAACATACTGTTGGAATAAAATAAATAAAATGGTTAAAAACGATGATAAATTCAGTATTGAAGATGCTAAAGCTGTGATCGAGAGTGGCAAAAACCAATCGCACATAAATTACTCGTTATTAATATTGGATCAATGTCTTGACACGTGAGTATTTTCTCAATTAGGTCACGCTGACTTATTAACAAATGTAACAACAAATTTTTTTTTTATAGTTATACAGTGGATGAATTATTCCTGAGCTTCAATGGAGGTAAAGATTGTACAGTAATACTTCATTTAACAGCTGCCTTATTAAAATTACGTGGTTTGTCGCCGTTAAAGTGTCTTTACGTTACCGAGGATCCGTTTCCTGAGGTTACTTTTCTCTATTTGCTTCTAAAAAATAATAAAAAATAAATATATTCATTCAGTTGATTTTATTTTATCTTTAGATGGACGAGTTTGTCGACAAAGCTTCTCAGTATTACGAAATAAAATTAATTCGAAAGAAGAAACCGATAAAAACAGCTGTAGCAAGTCTTTTAGAGGAAGACAAAAATTTGAAAGCTACCTTAATGGGCATTAGGAAAGATGATCCAGGTTCGCAGTCCTTGGAGCCGTTTAAATACACTGATGCAGACTGGCCGAAGATCATGAGAGTCAGTCCAATTCTTAATTGGTCTTACAGCCAAATTTGGGAGTTTATTTTGAAGCACCAGGTTCCTTATTGCTCGCTGTATGACCAAGGGTACACCAGTCTTGGCAACAAGACATCCACCAGTCCCAATCCTCTGCTGCGAGACCCCGATAATCCAGCTCGTTACCTTCCGGCGTATAAGCTCAAGGACAGTTCTACTGAAAGAAATGGAAGACAATGACGCTTCTATTATTAATTGTTAAATAATTAAATTTATTTATTTGATCGATTGACTTTTTGTCGGCAATTTCTTCAGAGATCTGATGTTTACTTATTTATGCAATATAAAAGTGTATTTTCTACTTAATTAGAGATAATAAAAAATTTTATTGTTCAATTCAATTGATTTTTCGTTTTATTCTTGTTGGGTTAAAAATTTTGTAAGGACCGTATTCATAGTCCGGTTTTAAGTTTGTACTTAAGCCTGTCTTCATGAAGACGGCCTTATCGGCTGTAAGTTATGTGATGTGGGAGCATATCTTCCATCCACTCCTGAGTAATCTGATTGTTATTATTTATAATTATTTAATTATTAATTATTATTATGGATAATTATTCAATTACCAATTATTATTATTTATAATTGGTTATAATTATTTAATTATTATTATTATTATTTATAATCATTAATATTATTTCATTATTATTATTATTATTATATCATTTATAATTGGTTAATCATTACTATTCGTTAGTTATAGTGCATTAAATAATATAGTTAACATTTTATTATTTAAGTTGAAGTTTTTCTACAACGCTATTAAGTTGGAAAAGCGTGAAGTTGTATCACATCACCATAAATTATACCGGATTATAATTTACTTGGTAATATCAAGCAACTGATAGAGTCTCGTCCGCTACAAGGACATTTTGGGAAATTTTATTTTATTGTAATTGCATTAAAAGTAATAAAATTCACATTTGCAGCTGGCGAGACGCTAATAAAAGTATTGTATTAGGATTAAAAATATGTATAAGTTTGTTTGTAAGATTAGGATTAAGTATTAGGATTAAAATGGGCAGCGACCGGGTCCTTGAACGAAAGTATGGGTCTAGGTACAAGTAGGTATAAGTATAGATGTATATTCTGAAGGTATGGAAAATTACAGAAGTAGTGTAGTTGAGGAAGATCGGTAGAAGTATATGTAAAAGCAATCAGTGGACTCAAGGACCCGGTCGCTGGCCATGCGACACAAGTTTCTAATCCTTTAATTGCTTTTTAGAAAACGAAAGGTTATTGGGATTTTTATGGGAAGATTTGGGAAAAACTCTTAAACTTCTTACAAACAAACTTATACATATTTTTAATCCTAATACAATACTTTTATTAGGGTCTCGCCAGCTGCAAATGTGAATTTTATTACTTTTAATGCAATTACAATAAAATAAAATTTCCCAAAATGTCCTTGTAGCGGACGAGACTCTATCAGTTGCTTGACATCACCAAGTAAATTATAATCCGGTATAATTTATGGTGATGTGATACAACTTCACGCTTTTCCAACTTAATAGCATTGTAGAAAAACTTCAACTTAAATAATAAAATGTTAACTATATTATTTAATGCACTATAACTAACGAATAGTAATGATTAAACAATTATAAATGATATAATAATAATAATAATAATAATGAAATAATATTAATGATTATAAATAATAATAATAATAATTAAATAATTATAACCAATTATAAATAATAATAATTGGTAATTGAATAATTATCCATAATAATAATTAATAATTAAATAATTATAAATAATAACAATCAGATTACTCAGGAGTGGATGGAAGATATGCTCCCACATCACATAACTTACAGCCGATAAGGCCGTCTTCATGAAGACAGGCTTAAGTACAAACTTAAAACCGGACTATGAATACGGTCCTTACAAAATTTTTAACCCAACAAGAATAAAACGAAAAAATCAATTGAATTGAACAATAAAATTTTTTATTATCTCTAATTAAGTAGAAAATACACTTTTATATTGCATAAATAAGTAAACATCAGATCTCTGAAGAAATTGCCGACAAAAAGTCAATCGATCAAATAAATAAATTTAATTATTTAACAATTAATAATAGAAGCGTCATTGTCTTCCATTTCTTTCAGTAGAACTGTCCTTGAGCTTATACGCCGGAAGGTAACGAGCTGGATTATCGGGGTCTCGCAGCAGAGGATTGGGACTGGTGGATGTCTTGTTGCCAAGACTGGTGTACCCTTGGTCATACAGCGAGCAATAAGGAACCTGGTGCTTCAAAATAAACTCCCAAATTTGGCTGTAAGACCAATTAAGAATTGGACTGACTCTCATGATCTTCGGCCAGTCTGCATCAGTGTATTTAAACGGCTCCAAGGACTGCGAACCTGGATCATCTTTCCTAATGCCCATTAAGGTAGCTTTCAAATTTTTGTCTTCCTCTAAAAGACTTGCTACAGCTGTTTTTATCGGTTTCTTCTTTCGAATTAATTTTATTTCGTAATACTGAGAAGCTTT
The DNA here is from genome assembly GCF_013202065.1 of Cotesia typhae. Classification (NCBI taxonomy): domain Eukaryota; kingdom Metazoa; phylum Arthropoda; class Insecta; order Hymenoptera; family Braconidae; genus Cotesia; species Cotesia typhae. Next base: position 12,746,476 of record NW_027423757.1, on the reverse strand, counting down.
GTCGACAAACTCGTCCATCTAAAGATAAAATAAAATCAACTGAATGAATATATTTATTTTTTATTATTTTTTAGAAGCAAATAGAGAAAAGTAACCTCAGGAAACGGATCCTCGGTAACGTAAAGACACTTTAACGGCGACAAACCACGTAATTTTAATAAGGCAGCTGTTAAATGAAGTATTACTGTACAATCTTTACCTCCATTGAAGCTCAGGAATAATTCATCCACGGTATAACTATAAAAAAAAAATTTGTTGTTACATTTGTTAATAAGTCAGCGTGACCTAATTGAGAAAATACTCACGTGTCAAGACATTGATCCAATATTAATAACGAGTAATTTATGTGCGATTGGTTTTTGCCACTCTCGATCACAGCTTTAGTATCTTCAATACTGAATTTATCATCGTTTTTAACCATTTTATTTATTTTATTCCAACAGTATGTTCATTTAGGTGAAAATGTCACAATCTATGAGATGTTGTCACTCAGGTATCACAAAAACACTCTTTTCAATTTATAATCTAGCGATTTAATAAAAAATTAGCAATTCACTTTATTTTTTAAACGTCTTCGTCAAATGCTCGCTTAGAACTAACTTTCACACTCAGGTCAACTGTCCCTCAGCACTCATCCCTTTTTCCCACTCCTCGTACTTACTTTCGCATCCCTCAAAAATCATACCTACGTACATACTCTCGCTCATTCCTTCTCTCTTGCACTCATACGCTCCAAACATTGTATCTTACAGCTAGACTTACATACTACCTGATGGCCCACGCTTTGGCGTATACTCTTTTTATTTTCGATATTACACTCGGCCATCCTGCAAGGACATCTGCTCTCAGATGTCTTCCTCTACCTCGCTGCTGTTTGAGTCTTCATCCCCGTCGTCGGCATAAGTCCAAAGCTTCATAAAGTCGGCAGTCGTTGATGTTTGATTTGGTCTCATATGCTTCAGTCTCTTGGTCTCCAAAGTGAAATTTTACATCTTCCTTTAACAAATTCGTTAACGGCTTAGCAATCTTCGCGTAACCCCTAATAAATTTTCTAAAATACCCCGTGAGACCCAAAAAACTTTGAACTTTCTTAACAGATGTTGGTTTAGGAAAGTTTGATACGGCTTTAGTTTTATGAGTAGACGGTTTTATGGTGTTTTCCGAAACAACGTACCCCAAATACTCAATTTCTATCAGCAGAAAACGACATTTTTCCCAGTTTATAACCAATAACCCATACTGTTCGACTATTTTTATTATCATATGAGTAACCGTTCCCATGCTTCCTTCAAATTTCTCGCAAGAATAACAATATCGTCCATATAAACTATGAGAATACCCTTATCTATAAGGTCTTTAAAAGTCATAGTAATATATTTTAGAAATATAATAGGAGAAATCTTTAAACCGAATGGTAACTTTAAGAATTCATACTGTCCCGTTGGCGTGACAAAAGATGTATATTTACGACTATCCTCGTGCATTTTCACATGGAAAAACCCATTTTTTAAATCCAGTGTCGTAAAGTACTTGAACCCCTGTAATGCGTCTAAAATATCGTCAATTAACGGCAATGGAAAATGTGGACATTCAATAAGCTCATTTACTTCTCGAAAATCAACACAGACTCTGATGGAGCCATCTTTTTTTCTTACTACAACTATAGGACTTGCATATTCTGAATTTGACGATCTTATAATGCCCTCATTTATCCATTGCTTATTCATAATTGGCGCCTTGAGTTACGCCACCTGCGGTACAAGATAGTACTAGAATATTTGGAGTAATTTTTTGTTGCCAAGAATGTCAATTTAATTGTCAGATTTTAAAAACTAATCTACTGAAGAATATTTGTTGTTTTTATTGTAATAATGGCTTATTTGCTTCAGCCAAATTATGTACGATATGTCTGCGGTTGTGGATCATTAAAACCCATTTCTCGTATTTATTTTTGTCGACATTGCTTAAAGATTAGGTGTGGTTATTGTGTTTCTCATGAGGTAACCTGTCAATTAAAATTTAATCTTTAATAAATTATTTTTTTTTCAACAAACAAATTTGTTTTTAAAAATTATTTTTATAAAATAGAATTTTTAATTTCTCAAAAATTTTTATGTCAATTTTTTTTTGTTAAAAAACTTATTAAATATCTACTGAATTAATTTTACAAATCAATTGATTATTCAGACAGTAAATTATTATTTTTTATTCAGGTCGACTCTCACTACTGTCCAAATTGTTTAGAAAATTTACCATCCTCCGAAGTGCGACTGAAGAAAAACAAGTAAGTGCTCTAACAATCGTCATATCATTCGATATTGACAGTTTCAATTATTCCAGATGCTCTAATTGTTTCGACTGTCCTTGTTGTTTCCAAACACTGACTATTCGCGCTGGTCATCCGCCAATAAGACCAGCTGCGACTGCCGAAGATGCTAAAGCAACACCCAAAAAGGTTTATTATTTGTGCTGTTCATTGTGTCGATGGAGTTCTCGAGATGCGGGAATTCCCGATCAGTTTGTTGGTACGTAGTCATCAATAGTTAATTATTTAATAAAAAAATATAAAATTTTATTTTATTTTAGCTACTGGGGGTTGGCCGGAGCAAGAAAATCCTCACGCAGCTAGAATAACTGCATTGATTGATTTTCACAAAATACTCGCTTCACGTGAACGTCAAAATCAGGAACGTAAAAAGTTTGATCCCAAAAGAACTTCTTTGCAATTTGTAATATATATATTTTTTTTTTATAATTTAATAAGCTAATATTTATTGTAAAAAATTAACAGTAATTTTATATTATACAAAAAGTTTGGACTAACATCTGCAATGGCTCGAAAACGAGCTGGACTTCCAATCGTCTCGGAAGCCAAATGGCAGCAATCCAATTTTCCTCAACCTTCTGTTGCTTCTGAAGAAGTCGAAGAACTGCCTGCATCTATTTTTTCTTCTCCCGTTGACATAACAAAAAGTATATTATTTATTTATTATAAATTTGTAGGAAAAAATTTTTACACATTAAATATTTTTGCTTGACAGTTACAACATTAGATCAACGATTGCAGCATCCAGAAGTCCAAGCTGAGAAAATTTATGAGTTAAGACCGCAGCATAAAAAATTTCCTGTAAAAAGATCCCAGAGATGTCGAGCTTGTGAGCACAATGTCAGCAAACCAGAGTTTTCACCTCAATCCATTAAATTTAAAATTCAACTGGCGGCTTTGTAAGTTTTTTTTTAACTTAATTCTTGAAATACATTTATTAAATAAATAATTTTTTTCAGCTATCATGTACCAGAAGTACGCATCGTTACTTTTGAACCATTGGAAGTCGGCAAGCCGAGTGAATTGCTGCTAAAGTTTTGCAATCCAACCCAACATCAAACACAAATAATATTACTGCCTGAAGATACTCCGACGACATCCACTACGACATCAGCGACTGGCGAAAAGGAGGAACTCAAACGCGAGAATATGCAATTGGTAATTTAAATATTTATTGTTGAGACTCTTGGTAAATTTATTAACCTGATTAACCACCTGATTTCTAGGGCTGTGAGTCGCCGAATTTATTACCGTCTGTGGTTAGACAAGCGTCAGTACTGGAAGATCCAAAGCCAGTGAAAATTGTTTCTGGAGCAACCATTGAATTGCCAACTGGTCCAGTGATTCTAGCTCCGCGTGATGATGCAGCTGAATACGACGATACTGGGGATACACAAACATTCCCAGACGATCCCAAGTAAATATCTCTAGTACTAATAAAAATAATAATAATAATATTAGTAAGAGTAATTTAAATATCTTACGAATTTGCAACCATGAATAACATGAATTATTAAATAAAACAGATTGGTGGTATGGCGAAAGGGTAACAAAGCAGTACTAAAACTACAAGTAACACCTCTCGTCCCTGAGGAAGGCAAAGAGAACGAACCAATTATTGTTGGATTAGTTATGCAGTACGGATACATAAACACAATCGCAACTCTGGAGCACAAGACGCCGCAAAAGGTCGATTTAAAAGTAAAATTATTTCTGACGCTTGATAAAATTAGTAAATGTTAATTTTAAACATTTGCTAAAAAAAAAAAAAATTATTTAATATTAATTATTAACTAAATTGTTTTTTGTAACTAATCACCGTAAATAAACTGAGTACGCAGGTCTTGATGTAATTTTTTTCAAAGATTTTATTTAAACCCAGAATAAGGAAATGGTAGAATAGTATAAATGGCTTAAAGACGTCTTCCACGACGACCTCCCTTCCTTCTGGTTGAGTCTGATGGGATCGGAGTAACGTCTTCAATTCGTCCAATTTTCATGTTTGAACGCGCGAGAGCTCGAAGAGCAGACTGCGCACCAGGTCCTGGGGTCTTGGTTTTGTTGCCACCAGTAGCACGAAGTTTAATGTGAAGAGCAGTAATACCCAGAGTTTTGCATTTCTCGGCTACGTCCTGATTAAAAACAAAAATTTTCAATTATTTTTTTTTTCCGATATTGACAATTAAATGTAAACACTGATACGTACTTGAGCAGCCAACATAGCAGCGTAGGGTGAAGCTTCATCACGGTCAGCCTTTACTTTCATACCACCAGTGACACGAGCAATGGTTTCACTGGAAACAGTAATTAAAAAAGGTGTTATTGATTTTTTTGAGGAATTATTAAATGTAATTACTCAAGAATGGATAACTTACCGGCCTGAAAGGTCAGTAACGTGGACAAATGTGTCGTTGAAGCTGGCAAAAATGTGAGCGACTCCGAACACAATTTCACCTTCACGAACTTGGGGTCCAAGAGATACTTGGGCCTCTTCTTTAGGCGCTTTTGAGCGTTTGGGAGCCATTTTTTACTGCAATTAAACAATAAACTTATTAATAATTTATTCACTGATTCACTTGTTAGTTTATCTTGAAAAAAATTTTTTAGGTTAGTGTACACTGGAATAAACACATGAAACCTCGATGTCAACTTTTTATCCAGCCACATCCACACCGGTGCGAAATTATAGTCATCAATTTAAATTATACATTCATTTTAAGAAGACAAAGAAATTATTTAAACAAATATTTAATAGCACGAATAGTTATTTTAATTAATAACAAATAAATAAAATCTTACTCAATTCTCGACTTACAGCTTTGCTGCTGACGATATGGAAAAGACCGAGTATATCCTTTATCCACTTCGAGCGCTGTTTAGTTCCTGGAAAGTGGCGCCGATGTCAAACTACAGTTTGTTCAATCACTTCCTTTTTTTAAAAAATAATTTAATATTTTAGCTTGTATAATCTGTATCAATTCTGTAGTTGTAGAATTTTAAAGGTGACATTTGTTCTATTGATGAATCAATCAATTTTTTAAATAATTTATTAATGTTTTTATTGCTATTCACTTCAAGGAAAATTAAAAATGCGCGCCAGTTTAAAAAGTATCGATTTGAGTGCTCCTACCGGTAATTTTTGTAACTTTTCATTTTCAAAATTTTTTTTTTTAACTGTAAATAATTATTGTGAATAATAATGACTTATTTAAGTGAAAAAAATAGCAACTAGTGAATCAGCTGTTCAAAAAAGTGTCAGAAATTTTAATTTTCCAACTAGAATTTTCTTGAGTAACATTAAATGTTAACTATCATACTTATCTACTTTATTTATAATTTAAAGTGAGTCATAAAAAATAAATAAGCTACTACTTGAAGGATATATAAAAATAGTAGCTGCAATAAAATGTAATTAACTATTATTATAGTGATTGTTATTGTTATTATCTAGTGTGCGATGAGAACAATGGACTACAGAAAGCATGATGGAGCATGACTGATTTTGTTTTATTTTTTTTTTTTTAGTTATAATAATAATAATAATAATAATAATAATAATAATAATAATAATAATAATAATAATAATAATGTTTGAGAGTGATGGTGGGAGAGAGAGCTGGTGCTGCCATCTGGTCCTGCTGGAGACTCTCCCTGTCGTTGGCCCGGAGATCAGCAGGCTCGGTGCAGGAGCTCGTAGTGCTCGCCATATTTGTTGTTGTCGTCGATGGGGTAGACTAGAGCAGCAAGAGAAAACTGGACTGAAGTGAGGTAGTGTGTGATCTCCCCGACACAAAGGAATTGATTCGCGAGCGAGTGATGAGTGAGCTGATTATTCATCGCGGATAACGACACTTAGTATGGATCCTCGGACGTCGTAATCACTGTTGTGAATACACTGGAAAGACGATTGCGAAAAAATAATAAACTCGCGGTTTGTGTGCTAACTTTCAGCTGGCTTTGGGATTCGTGCTCTTTTTTTGTTTCTTTATTGTGCTTTTTCCGCAAATTTTTTATTTTATTTTCATTTTTCACAGACCCTTCATTGTGATACTACTCCGTTTTAAAAACAAAAACAAAGAAAATATTTATTTTATAAAAATAAATTACAATGAAACAGTGCTAAGTTTAATTGACAATTGGAAATTGGAAAACGAAGTTTTAACGGTGTACGGTAAAGGTAAGATGTTTTTTTTTCGGTTTTTTTTTTGTTTTTTTTTGTTTTTTTTTTGTTTTTTGTTTTTTGTTTAGGTTGAAATGTTTATTTAAATTATTAGACAGTTTTGAGTGTAGCCAACGAATGGATTTAGTGAGAATGATGTGGGGAGATAACAAAAACCCAGTGAATTTAGCAGAGAGAAAGAGCAAAAATAAAGACAAAGAAGGATCGAGAAAAAGAGGAAGAGAGAAAGCTGGACTGGATGTTGTTTAAATGAAGATGAGAGTAATAGAGAGAAAGAGAGACCGCGAAAGCGAGAGAGAGAAAGAGTTTGTGATTGTATTGGGGTAGGATGACAGGAATAGGAATAGGAATAAGAAACGAGTGTATGTGACCACGACACCACGAGATTTAAGAGGGGTGGCTCCCCTAGAATTACTCGGGACTCGGGGTCGTCGTACGAGTTCCTCCCGCGATACCAGAGTCTGTCGACCCGTCAAGGTACTGCCTGACAAATACTATTCTTTCATGACGTTCCATATGTTTCTGGCAGACTTCATGGTTGTCAAAATTCCTGTCATTTCCTCGGCTCTATACTCCTCCGAGCAGAACATAACTCCAACTACAAAACTTAACCGCTCTACCTATATGCTTGTAGCTTTCATAGTCATACACTCTCTTTATCCAGTTTCTAGTCTCCAGACAGCCATTTACTTTTTCCAATTTATTGCATTGCAGGTTTCTCCTTTTTGATTTTTGTTCACACGATTCGATTTATTTAATTTATCAATAACTAAATACTATATGTATTATCAAAAACATAGATCAGCTGTTTAGTCATTTGTTACTGATAAAATCTAAATTATTGATACTAATTTTTTTTTTCCAGACATTTGAATAATTTATTAAAAGTTTTGTCCTGATGAACTTGAATTAGGTTGTTCTAATTGTTAAACTATCGATTTTTAAAGATTTAATCGAACCGAGAGTATTTCACATTGATTGTATTATGGGTCCTCAGTTCTTAGTGAAAGTATTATACGAGTACATATATAATATATAATATATAATAACATTAACTGATGAAAATAAGGATGCGAATTGCTTGTGATTTAAGTGAAAGGTCTGAGATTTATTATAGACATAAAAATTATTACCAGTAGGATAATGATATTTTCAAGGTTCTACGACGTTGACCTGCTTTAGATTTTTACTTAACATTACTTCCTGTGAAAAAAAAAAATATTTCAAAACATTTTCACAGTAATAATATAACGTCAACGTCAATAACAACAACAACAACAACAACAACAACAACAACAACAACAACAACAACAATAACAGCAACAGCAACAGCAACTGCAATAATAATAGTAAATTAAGAAATTTATTATCGCTAAACATTCTCACAACATTTATATCTACTTTTAACCGACATTAGTCATATTAATAATAAATTAATTTATAATATATAATTGGAATCGTCAATAATATATATTGTATTAGTAGTTGAAAATGATTGTCAGTTACAGCGAAATTAATAGGCATTGTTGTACTAATATAATGAATGTGGTCGAATCCTATAATCAATTATTCGCTTCACCGTCGGAATTATATTGTCTCCGTTAGCCGTGACCTGACGTAGTCAAAAACATTGATAGACTTTTATATTAAGGATAATCGTTTAACAAACGCAATTAAACGTGTGAATATTGATGCAAAGTATATATATATATATATATATATATATATATATATATATATATATATATATATATATATATATATATATATATATATATATGTGTGTGTGTGTGTGTGTGTGTGTGTGTGTGTGTGTGTGTGTGTGTGTGTGTGTGTGTGTGTGTGTGTGTGTGTGTGTGTGTGTGTGTGTGTGTGTGTGTGTGTGTGTGTGTGTGTGTGTGTGTGTGTGTGAATATGTTAAATAGGTTAATACTAAATATTTATTTATTATATGTATATTGTTATTGTTTAACCAGGAGGTTGTGGAAGGTCGCTAAAGTGGCGTCATCGGGGGGATCGAGGGGGGCCGGATCGTCCCGTGAATTAAACGCGTGTGATCCAGAAGTGCCCGTGGTGTCGCGCGATATTTCGTACGACAATTAAACTGGCGGGCAACCTGGCGAGATCCCCCGTGGTGGTGGGTGGAAGTGGACCAGGTGGAGAACGACCTGGACCTGGAGCAGGTTCTGGATCTGGTAACAACCACAACAACAACCATAACAACAACAATAACAACAGCCACAACAACAATAACAACAACCACGGGAACAACAACAATCACGGGGCCGGTGGAGCCGGAGGAAACACCACTACTGGAGTAGACGGTCCTCAGGCAAGGGCGATTCACGATTGGGAAGAGGCACTGGCTGAAGCAGATGGCTATTCCTTCGACGACTCAGATCGCTTTGAAGAGGACTCGCTCTGCAGCTGGAGCAGCGAAGCCGAGTCGCTCATCAACAACTGGCGCGGATGGAGGCGACCGCCCGCAGGCTTTGGCATCTCTAAGAAACCTGAAGGTCAGTTTTACTTTTTTTTTTCTACATCAAATTCAATATTTTTTTTTCTTTTTCGACTCATTCTATGTAATTATCCATTTTTTGTCCCTCTGTTCTACGGGTACGCTGCGATAAATTGTACTTAACAAAAAATTCCCTATACAATTTTTTTCTCCAGCCACTTAAAACGGTAATTGTTAAGGTATATTTTTTTTTTACTCATAATGATAGCGAATATCGTTAGGCGAATTAAAAAAAAAATTAAATATTAAGAAAAGGTTATTTTTTTTGTTGAGAAAAAAAATTTCTTTTGTCATGTTAACATTTTTTTTTTTTTTCTCTCGTCGATCCTTTCCAACACAATACTCCGTAGCTACAACCATCGTTTTTTATTGAATTAAAAAAAAAATAACATTTATTATCATTGAGTGATCGATGGTTACATTTTACGGGTCTGTGAATACGAATATAAAAGGAATTTTTTATTTGTATTTTTTATAATTTTTCTGTTCAATTTAATATTGCTGTGCACTCTCTGAGTCAGTGACTTAAAAATTTTTCTGATATTCACCGAGAGAATGAACGAGTAAGTAGATAAAATTGTTTTTAAGAATTAAAGGAGGGAGAACTGTAACTGAGTAGATGAAACAGACAAAAGAAGCAAGAGAAAAAGATAAAAAGAGAAGCTGAAAATAATTTAAGTAGTATAGGAGAAGTAAATAAGAAAATATCTTGTAGATGTTGTAAAATTGCCTCACAAGAGACCCAGAGACTCTTTGTCACTGCCACGTGAAGCTATTGTCCACCCTAGGAGCATTAACGATCGTCTCGAGGGCATGACGAGACTTGTCCCGCCTTAATTTTTCTTCCTTCCTTCTTATTCTCTCTGTTTAATTCTCTCTTATTCATTCTTCAGCGTAACATATGTGTATTTATCATTTAATCATATGGATAAATAAATTTATACGAGTACATGTGCATCCTCACGGAACTCCGCGACGTAAACACGTTGGTCGCGTGTCTCTCCCATTTGAGACGACTGAGAGTATTACCACCGCGGCGTGCTGCTCTTTTTAACAAGCACGAGCGTCATCCTCAACTCAATATAGCAATAGTCCGTATCTGCACATTTAAAAGCTGACTCATAAGAGCATTCGTCATCATCATCATCATCATTCTTGTCGTCATCGTCTTCATCATCATCCCAGCCATCGTCATAAAATAATTCATTCAATCAATTGAACTTTCAGTGCTAGAGTTTAATACGAAATTGAAGGACAATAGATATATAAAATATATATAAAATATATATATATATATATATATATATATATATATATATATATATATATATATATATATAATCGCGAGTCTTTTATCATTATTAAAATTATTGTCTTAAATTTTATCCTCGTTATGATTTAATCATCCCCCATTAATTCAAATCAGATTTTCAATTTTGTAACAAGCGAAAGAATAAATAAAAATAAATATAGCTTAAGATAATGAAAATAAGAGTAAAATAAATGGGGATGAAATAATAACGGGGTTAAAGCCCTCGACGGTAATGTGAATGACGTTAGCAACGGCGGATAGAGTTTGTGGGGCGATGGAGGCGATGGGAAATGCTCAAGAAAAAGAAAAAATAATATAAGTATAGGTATATATACTGGGATATAAATCACAACGGGTGGGTTGAATATAAGGGTAGGTCGATGTCGACGACGACGACGTACTTCTCGACTCTCAAGGCGAGCAAAGGGAGTTGAGGGTAAATTTACGCGGGAATCGAACCAGGAGATTGCAATGGATACTGAAAACCATTTTTTACCTATAATATATATAATAAAAAATAATAGTATTTATTGTGTCGAGTGACACAGACAAGGAAAAGGGAGTTTAAAAAATTTAATTTTTAAAATTCTAAAACATATTATATAAAACACTTAACTACCTTTCAATATTAAGATTCAGGTTTGAGCGACTCCAATATCTCAGTAAAATATATTTACGTCAATATGAATTTTTAAAATATTTCAACTCATATTTTTTCCCCGTGAATGTATCAAGAAAAACGAAACTGTAGGTAGTGTAAGGGAATTTTTAAAAATATAGAACCTGGAAGATGGCAAGACGGATAAAAGTACATAGATAAACAGAACTCTAAGATTGCGTTGGAGGTATAGAACAAAGGAAGGTTGGTTCTTGGTTCTGTTGCTGCTACTGCGACTACTGACAGTAGTCTGGCAAATGTTGAAGGAGTCGCGAAAGCCTGCTGGCTCTTGGGAATAAAACTCAAATCATATATCTCGTGTACATGTCTATCTACATGAGACAGATACAATCCGCCGGAGGCTATACATGAAAAAAAAAAAAAAAAAAAAAAAAAAAAAGAGGAGTTACATGTAGCTATATGTATATTGAAACAAAAAAGCTCCAAAATGAATCCTATGTTGATAGGATTTTTTTGTAACAGTTTTTTTGCATCCATCAAACGTGATCGGGTGATGAATCAGCGTCAGCACCAGCGTATCATTCATTTATGTAGTGTTTACTTTTTATTTGAGTTCTTTATAGTGGAACACACCAGAGGCTCCTTTGTCTTCCTCGGTAAATAAATAAAAAGTATCGGTACTCGTGAGACTGAATACGACTTTCCAATCGGGATTGAAGCGATTGGAAACGATACTACGATATTGTTGGTTCGTTCTTTCGAGTATTGGCTGAATAAGGAGAGGAAAATAAGAGACCGTACGGTATACCTATACCGGCGACATGAGAGAAGTCCAAGAGAGTCCTTGATCTGGTACGAGGGGTTCGAGGCTGAGAGAATATATAACTTTGAAGGAAACGAACAAAATATAAAAAATAAACAAAGAGGCTTCTTCTGTATGTATCCTTTGAGAATCAGGATATGTTACTGCTCTTACTCATTGTACTTACTACTCCCGAGAGTAATTTTTTCTTCACTACAGTGCAGAGCAGAGCAGAGAAGTGCTTTTGATTTACATTTGAATCACCCCCGCGTACAATTCTACGCGGAGAAAAAATTACAGTCGTAATTACTAAAAAAATGAGTTCAAATCACTCAAGTTGGATTGTAAGTTGGAGTCGTTCAAACTTTAAACTAAATATTAAAAAATAGTTGAGTATATTTTTTAGAATATTGATTTGTCAGTATTTTTTTTTTTTTTTTTTTTTAGGTTTACTAGAGCGCATTCGTTGGCAGTAACATCTTACTCAAAATCGGTGGTTACACACATGTCCATGTAACATGTAACCTGTCCATATCTTGGAAAAGTGTCACGCGAGTGTTCTCAGGGCGAACTGCCCGAGATAAGAGAAAAAATGACGATAGTAGAGTTGTTGCACGCGAGCGATGAGACCGGTAATGAGGATGTGGAACTCCGGAGGGGGGGGGGACTACGATGACGAGCTAGCAACGAATCGCAGGTAGAAATAGAGAGACAGAGATGGAAGAGATAGAAATAGTAGGGTGGGGGTGATTAGCGGGGCTGACGAAGCTTTGGTTGCTGATGGGGATGGTGGTGGTGGAGCTGGATGGAGGTAGCGGGTAGGTTGTGAGGTATAGTGGGCCTAGCAAGACTCCCGGGTCGATGTTACCGGTACTATAGACTCTGTACTCTGTACTGTGTGTATACAGTTAAGTTTTACACGTGCATGCGCTCGACCGCCATTTATGCACGCACATACATATATTTAAACACTGTGTGAGTAGTTTTATCGTGCTTGCACGCGCGCACAGCCAAACCTTCTCCAAATGTATATACTATAACTATATTTATTATTTTACAACACGTACATCTACATATATATATATATATATATATATATATATATATATATATATATATATATATATATATATATATATATATATATATATATATATATATATATATAAAAACCGTTGCCGTGTCGCTTTCATTTCGCGAATACGAACCCGAGCCACCAGCCGGGCTTTTTCATTTCGTTTCATCGGTAATTATTATTACGTAGGACATTGTATTATTTTCTCTTTACGCTCTTGTCATAATCAAAACAATAATAACAATGATATATAATTAATTAATTATGATTCATAATATATAAAAGAAGACAAAGAGGAGAATAACGAGAATATATAAATATAAATAGTTTATGAGATGGGGATTGAGAGAAGTAAAAGAGTAAATTTAAGTTGATGGAGAAAAAAGAGAGCAGAGTTGAGTAAAGTAGGATTGAGACTGATGTTGCGGTTTAAGATGCTGGGATGAGTTTGGTCGACCACACGTACCATCAGTAGCACGTATATACATGTAGATATATGTGTTAGTGAAGCGTTAGTTGGTTCGTGGGCCGTTCTATACATACTTATCACATCTTAGAAGCTGAGCCCTGAACCCTCAGCTGCATAACTATTATTATCTTATTCTGTAGTAGTATGCAGTGTTGCTGAATATAATAGTACAGTGCCGGAGTTTAGTTTGCACTAAAGGATCGGGCGGTTAACGAGCGGTCGTGCCGCCCGACGGATTTATGTCCTCTACATTATCATCGACCGCAATCGTTTACATTCTGATAATGACCCATAAATTCAATTAAACGCCCCTGTAGTGTTGTGGGAGGCGTGTTCACGCACTCATAGATTTTCAGTCAGCTTCTGATACATTTATATTAACTAACATTTAGCATCGATGTAATAATGTCTAAGCGGCTAAATTAGCTGCAACACTCTCTATTGTATCTGAATAATTATGTATGTACGTCTAACCGCAGACTACTACTTATGACCTTGCTCATCGACCTTAATCCTCAACCCCAATATCACTGTCGCGTGCCTTTTATTTATTCCAATGTAAATCAAAAATACCTTTTTCCATTTTTTATTTGCATTCAATTTAATACATTTGCTTATGCATGCAGAATATTTTTCTTTTTTTTTTCACTCTTTACTTATCGAAATATATATATATATATATATATATATATATATATATATATATATATATATATATATATATATATATATATATATATATATATATATATTTACATATATCAAAAAAAAAAAAAATCTAAATAAATGATGGTTATATTTGCACTTTGAGGCAAAGTTGCCTGTTGAATTTACAAATTGATTGCTTACGTCAGCAGGTATAGTAAAGGAATTTCATGGATAAATTGCGTTTCGGTAGCGCTTGGATTTTATTCGCTCGATCGGTCATCGTGAAAGCGTTAAATGAAAAATCCAACATGATTCTTTGTGGTTCAGTACATCCTATATAGATCTACATATATAAATATATTTATATACATTGCATAGTTTGCCCTTTTATACAATTTACCATTGACTACCCTCTATCGTTCGATAAACCAATACACTTAAGCCAAGGATCAGCTTAAATTTTAAGTCTGTATCGTAACTTTTGTTAAATAAATACATCAAAGTCCCAATTAAACAGGAACATTATTAATTGATGAAATAGCGTACGCTGTAATAATAATATAATATAACGTAAGTTATAAGTTATATACAACTGTGAATATTGAAACCGTATCCTATCCCTTTTTGTCATTCTCAAGGCGAATTGCACACCTGGCCAGGAGTTGTTATAAGCCGAGAACAATGGATTTGCGCCCTCTATACACGTAATAACCGGACAACTTTGCTCACTGTTACTTTCCTTCGCTTTTCCACGTTTATTCATACGATACGGGTACGCTCATATATGTACACATTCATACATTCACATACATTTTATCGCAACTCCTGCAGACACTCTAATATCAATGCATGTATATGTTTGTACTCTGAATTTCCGGCGGATCAACACACCACTTTATTCTTTACACAGAGTATAGCGTTACCTCAATTTCCCGTAGCGTTTAAGCTTTTACCATTACATTGGAATATCATCCAACTTCTAACATTAACGTTTAAACGTTTTTTTTCCTTTGACACCACTTGTTTCCGGTAGCGATTAATTAAAACTCACTATCCAGCCACCCAAGACTCATCATCAGAGTTGTGTGTGTCCATCAAATATTCATGTGCCCACTAATTCCACATTTGCAGAAAATTTCATCTCGTTATTTATTCTCTTTATCCTCCGCCTCTACTCCGAGTATTCGCTAAGTGTAGTAACGGAGCTTAATGCATCTATACTTATATATACACTCGAGTATTATATTTTCAAAATAATTATTTATCGGTTTATTTTTTATTCATACAACTTTTTTTAATTTTTATCTGTTGTATTGAAAAAAACAAATACCAGTTGTAAAAAATAATAAAAACAGGATTACTTTTTTCTATCTCTGATTAATCTGTTTTTACAGCGTGCTGTATTGATGAAAAATTGACTAGACAAAATACAGGGAGTAGTGTTGTTTTTAATATCAGTAAAATGCGAACAACCGAGCTAGCAATTCACGCATGGTATAGCGTATAATTCAACATCGACATCAAGAAAGTCATACGGTAGATCGAAGATTTTGAAAAGATTTAATGACTTTTTAGACACAAAGTCACTCAGAGTTCTCTGCGCCAATGAATTCAAATCTTTTTTAGCAATTACAAATCTTTTAGCTTTAGAATCTGTACCTTCACGAGTATTAACAGCTTCAACAATACTTTTTTTTACTTCTAATGGAACGCCATCGTCAAACAGTGATAAAATGGCAAGTTCATCGCTCAAATACCATAAGTGCGAAATCATTTTTTCACACGTAGCTGAAGAAATCAAAGGATTGATATGTTTGTACTCCAATAAATTTTTCATAAACTGCAAGTCATGATAAGCAGCAGTTGTTGCAGAAGTTGATGAAAACCAAGCTTTTAAATACAATGTGACTATAAAAATACAGAAATGACGAAGACCATGCAATTCTTTCTGAGAGAGTTTGAATTCATCTCTGAATAGATACATTTTCAAACTATAAATGGCCTTAGCCATCCATCTAGCATGATGAACAGCACCAGGACGTTTGAAAGAAATCTTTTCTTGAGGCATTTCTCCAAGGAAAATCAATGATAATTCCAATAATTCTTTATCTAACTTATTATAACATTTCTTTATCGATCGAAACTCAAATTTATGTAAATTTTCCTGAAACTCATAGTTTAAATTAAAATTTATCGAATTATTGATCAAAAACTGGAAATATTGATATTCGTTAATGTTTGACGATGAATATCTCGTAACGGCTTCACTTAATCAAAAAATCATAAGAGACCATTTTTGTAGAGCAGTAAATTTCCTACAAAATCATGAGTTCCGCAATCCGAAATAATTTTTTTCATCGACTTATAAAATTCATAATAAAAACGAATATTTTCCTTAAAATAGCCAAACTTCAACTATGAATATCTTTTAATCGGTTGAGTTTTTGAAAAAGTCATAAGAGACCTTTTTTGTAAAGCATTCAATTTCTCACAAAATCTATGCCACGGAATATTTTTCCAAGCAGTTGGAAGCGAGATATAAATTTTTTTATCTGATTATTCGAAAAAATAGAAACCCGCAAAGCGGAGGACCTTCCTGTTATAATTAAGAGCTTATACTTGGAGAGAATTCTTTTTAGGTGTCTACGAACCTATTTTTCAGAGTATAAAATCAAAAATAAATTATTCGATTTTTTTGACCCACCCTAATATATATATATATATATATATATATATATATATATATATATATATATATATATATATATATATATATATATATATATATATATATATGTACAAGAGAATGGGTTTTCCCGTGAAATATAATAGATATTACAGAGAGCCGTAACAGATGCATAAAATGATCGCAAATGTTACCTGTTATTTACGTGCTCCTCAATTACTTCAATGACTTCACTGGAAAGACGTACAGGGAGGACCTATAGGTGCATGTGTGCTGATATCCATATCATACATGCCTGCTAATATGCTGTATATTTACATCAATACACAACAGGAGTATAAGCAACACTTGGTATAGCAACACCCATGCTATGACGTGTGCAACTTCTCGAGTTTCCAGATGCCATTTGCAAATGTCATTGACGCTCCAGTTAACCGTTATGGATACTATGTTCCCGTCAACAATAAACAATGACACTGAGTTATTACTTCTGGACAAGAGTCGAGCATCTCACATTGCTCAACAAACAAATAAACAAACAAACAACAACAGAAAATATCAACTATATAAAAGATAAAGTTGAATATTTAAAGACATAGTCGAGCATTGATAGCCGTTTAAAAGCGTACAATTAGCTTGATAACGTTTATTAGCAAAATTGATTGGTTAGCTTTGATCGGCTCCAGTTTGAATATAAATATATATTTATATATAAATATATTAACGGTGTGAATAAGAGACCGATGAATACATAGACAACCCGCAGGTAGTAGACATCCGGTTTAGCCTGAGTCAATGCACCTGGTATACAACTCCCGTCTACCGTCACTTAGTTATTTTTTCTTTTTTATTATTATTTTTATTCTTGAGCACTATAATCCCGTCCCTCCTGCACTGCCAGAACTAGCAGCAATAGCAGCAGCAGCAGCAACCAGGGTGAGTCTGCTGTTTCTCGTCCCCTACGTGTATCTATATTAGTGCTTTTAGTGTAGAGCAGTATTCTGTTTAAGTAATGTGTGTGTTGGTTGGTAGGTTGGTGTTTTTTTTTATCTTTTTTATGATTCCGTTTCATACCTCCTCCGACGTGGGTTCCTTCATTGAAAGGACCTTTTGGCGCCGCTCTATAGCTAAACTGGTATGAGTATAAAGGAAAAGGAAAAGGAAGAAGAGCAGGAGAAGGATATAAGTATAAGCAGACGGTTTTAAAGCCGAGGAGAATGTCGGAGGTCAGTGCCGATTTCTTGCTAGTGGAGTTAAAGCTACACAGCATCTTGGATGGTCAGCAACCGAAATAAAATAACTTTTGGTGTCTGGAGGAGATTGGAAGTTGTCGGGGCTGACAACGAAGATAGTGGTATAAGTTGGGAGAGGACGAGCTCGAGGAGTTACAGTTGAGAATGACCAGGCAAGCTGGCTAAAAAGCAGAGAGCTGAAGGCAAAAAATATTGAGAATAAGAGAGAAACTGAAATGAGTTTCAAGGAAAGAAGGATGCCTTCGCTGGTTGCGCTGGATCGCTGGTTGGTTCGTTCCTTGGTATATATATCAGAGAGATTCAATCTTGGCAAAAGGAACAGCGAGCTTGAATTCTCGGATTGGTTGTTTACAAACAACAGTCAAGGACCCTGCCGACGACCAACATTCATTCTTTGTTCTCGGATTTACGATTTAGCCTCTTTTGTGCCGCTCAACTTTTAGCTCTCTTCTCATCTCTTCTATTTTGTGTCCTAAAGACGGATAAGTCTTAAACTCCTTTTCCTCTATATAATACGTACATTTTTATCTATCCATCCATCCATCTATCTATCTATCTATCTATCTATCTATTGTAGACACTTTGTCCATTGGGTCTTTTTGCTCTTCAAAAGATAGTTTAATTTTTAGTCGTAGTGTTTTATTGCTCTAAATCGAGACACCTCGATCGTGAAACTTTAAATCCTTTGTTCCCTTTATTGCATGTCTGTTGAAAACAATTTATCGGGTATTAAAAATTCATACGTGCATACGACGTACGTAGAGCTACTACTTGGACGTCTAGTTTTTTGTTAAAACTCTAATTATCTTGGCGAACTTTAGTACCTTGCTACCGTAACCTTAATAATATCTATGCTAGTAAAAATAAAATTTTATTATTATTTAATATTTAGTATTTATGTACAATAGTGATACGTGTTGGTAGGACGGTAGTTGTCAAGACGTATGACCGTTACAACGATACGCGACATGAATAAATAATAAGGATGCGAAACGTCCACAACCAGCGATACCAGTCACAGGTACAAAGGATCTCACGTAGACCCTACACTGTACAGTAGGTAGTTGTACTTGTCAGTGTATGTATTGGCTCAAGTGTATAGCTCTCCCAAGTACTTACATATGTTTAGCATCAATAAATAAAAGTTCTGCGTGTAGCATTTCGCCGGCGTCGCCTCTTACAACTCGTCGATACGCCCCAGAGTGACGGGCGAAAAAAATAATATTAAATGGAGCAAGGAATTTATATTTTTCTCCACAATATTATTTTTCAATTTAGCTGGCGTTGCCGCTGATGCTATACCGAAGAACAAAAAGAACGAGAGACGGAAAAATTTTTAATCGATTAATGTTTGTAAAAGCTTTGCCCTAGGAAATCCAGGCCAGTTCTATGGACTTTTCGTCTTCGTTATTCCTTGTTCTTCTCCATCCCCGTTAACCCTCTACTCACTCTCGTACCTCGAGTTCCTCCAATTATTCCTACAGTTCCTCCATCTCCTGGTATATTTAACTTTAAATCGCGCCCCTTAACTTGCGTGCCTAGCAGCCATTACCATCGCGATGCCTGTATTCCAGACGAATCGTTCAACGCCTTACTGCTAATTCCTTCATCATTTTATTTATTGTTCAGCATACTGTGACATGTATATAAACTTTCGATCTGATGATAGGTATGCTGAGGATTTTTTGTTGTAAATCATTTAGAGAAAAATATTATTTTGGAGAGTTTCTTGACAAAGTAGTATTAAATTTAATAAGTAAAAATACAAACAGCTTTATTTGAGTCAAGTAAAAACAATTTAAAATATATTTTTTTGTCAAGAAAATTCTCTTGTATATATATATATATATATATATATATATATATATATATATATATATATATATATATATATATATATATATATATATATATATATATATATTTATTTAGACGTCTTATCACAAGACATTTATCACTGGATGTTTTTTAAAAGGTTGATTTGTTATCCCATAGAACGGGATTAAATAGATTATTAGTCTTCGGAGCAATCTCATTGATTACCTATAGAAAGTTGAATCAAATGCATCAGCAGCAGCAGCAGTAGCAGCAGCATTAAGTCAGCAGTTTTGGTTTTTTCATTTTCACATAACATGCCACTATACTTAACTGGGTTGGTACACTTTACGTTATATCGATATATGTATGGTACATTACACTAACACATGAAAGAGTTAAAAACGTGACGTTACGTTTGTCATCTTCCGCATGATTACCTCGTCTTTATCAATGTCCAGGTTTCTTTGGTGTGCTAGACGGAAAATAATGAAAAAAAGTGCAAAAGAAAAAAAAATTCAAATTAATCGACTGGAATAAATTGACGGAGACGTGTCTTTGATCGTCTACCAAAAAATAAACCAAAAAAAAAAAAATATATATATATATTTTTAAACATCACTTAACTTTAAAGTGTGCTCGTGGATAATGCGGTATATACGGTATATAGATAGAGAGCTGAGTATTTGATTGGAAAAGGAAAATACGTGATCGATAGAGTAGCAATAAGAACCAAGAAGTAAGGAGCAATGAGTAAGAAGAAAAGATAAAATGATAAAAAGTGGAAGAGTGAGTTCTCGGGTGAGTCCAACAGATAACCAAATGAAGATAAGACTACTACCACTCGAGTACTAGAGGGCGGTTTCAGAATAGAACTCAAGGTTCTTATTTAATTTACTTTTATTTTTAATTTTTTATCCCTGGTACGTGCCTTGTACCCTACACTTTTCCACTTTGTCGTTTGTCTTTCTACCAATTCTAGCCAAGTCAACTCACTCCAAGGTCACGTCGGATTTAAATGCACTTTATTCATTGCTTTTCGATTACTCAAATATTTATAAATTTAATTTTTTAAAAATAATTATTTCATCTAGTCATCTTAAGCTTTAAATAACTTTTAAAAAAAGAAATTAAAAAAAAAAAATCTATTCACATTTTTCGTTACGCTGCTTGTGAAAGAAGATATAAAATTCTAAAGCATAAAAAAATTTCTTATGATATATTTTGGGTTTTTTAAACAGATTATTTTAGTGTGAGATAATTGGAGATGGCAAAAAAGTGTAATTATTTTACTGGTACATAAGATTTATACTTATAGATATATAAAGGTTCTATCACAAAGGGCTGATTCACCCTTTGTATCGCGATGCTGTGTAGAACAAAGGCTCGCCGATTATATCGAAGAAATGGAGGCCGTGAGGGAGTTATTGTGGCCGATAATATTACACGAGAGAGAGAGAGAGAGAGAGAGAGAGAGGAGTTAAAGAGTGAGCGAGTAAATCACACACAACACACAGACAATCTGGAAGCCTGGAACGACCATCGGTTGTTGAGAAAGGCAATGGAGATTGTATTATTGTGCCCAAGTAAAGAATAAGATAAAGAATAAGACGAGAGTAAGAAGTGAGTAGAGGGAGTTGAGATAAAAGAAGTAAACACAAGAGGGAAAAAAGTATTTATTTTTGACGAGTTCGCGACAGAGGAAAAAGACGAGGGCAAAAGCTGAGTGTATAAGTGTACACAGAGTACACAGAGAAGTGCAGGGAGGAAGCTAGAAAATATGGAATGGAACCTGGTTCAGCCAAGGGTAGGAGTCGCATTGAGATGTATCCTACTCGTACAATTCCTCCGTGTAGAAGCAGCCCAGCGTTGCTATGGGCGACCGTATCGATCCTCCGAAGCTGCTATGGGATGGATATATAAAACGATCCACTGTGAATTCTATCTAGGGCCATTAATGCTCGTGTGCTGCTCCGAGTTGTGGACTGATCAAGAAGCTGCTGCTACTATTTCTATTGCTATCAGAGCTCCCGAACAGAGAAAGAAAATTTAGGTAAACAGAGACGGTAGTCATCAGCTACACTCTTTTTACTCCCCAGCGGAATATTCTCCACTATCCAGTT
Source organism: Cotesia typhae (assembly GCF_013202065.1). NCBI lineage: Eukaryota > Metazoa > Arthropoda > Insecta > Hymenoptera > Braconidae > Cotesia > Cotesia typhae. Next base: position 12,724,650 of record NW_027423757.1, on the reverse strand, counting down.
TAAATTTTAAATTACTTTTTTCTCTACTTTATTAAAGTATATATACTAATACTAATACATACAACACATATTTTATATAGACTCACAGTCACCAATCTCTCCCTTTTTGGTTCCCTTCCCCAACCTACACCAAGTAATACAAGTGTATATACTTTCCGGCTATCAAGCAGTTTCGACGACCGAATTTTTAGCTGACGAAAGCTTCTTTTTCCTCACTCTATTCTTTTTTATTCTTTATTGTCTTCAATGAGACGACTTGACAGCAAAAATGTTTTTTTTTTTTTTTTTTTTTTTTTTTTTTTTTTTTTTTTGAATTATTAACAATACTTGTAAGACTCCCTAATAATAGCCACTTCACGCATGCACACATAAAAAATTAAATTCAAACTTTAATTAATTTTCAAAAAAGTATTTTTTTTTCTTGCCATGCGTGTGTACATATTTTTTGAAGCACGTATCTCTGATGACAGATGGAAAAGGACAGAGAAAGAGAAAGTAATAAAGTTGGCATGAAATTAAATAAAAGGAGCGACAGGTGCACCGTTGAAATCAATCGTCGTCGTGACAAGGTCGTTTTCTTTCTCTGGCCCAGGTGTATCGTCATTGTATATAAACTTTATACGTAAAACACGCATATGTAGTTGGGATTGTAGACAAAACAAAGCCAGCTTAGAAGAGTAACCGCGAGTTTACGTTCAGTTTTGTTCCCTCGATTTGTCCGGCAACTAGAAGAAAAAGAAATTGCATCGGTTGAGTAATCCACTCCTCTCGATGGCCTCGTGTCGAGGGAGAAATTCAATTTATCGAGGTGTATCGAAGCTACGTACGCCATATACTCTGTCTATACATGTATGTACTCTTGATGAATATATATATATATATATATATATATATATATATATATATATATATATATATATACATATAGGTAGATAGACACGACCACATCCCTGTGCATCCTCCACGACAATCCGAATCGTGAATTGAGTATAACGTCGATCCTCCTCATTGCTCTCGGGAATACTCACCAGTCGTTGCTCCGGAGTTGGTGCTTCGAAATTTATGGAAATTACCATCTTCTTCTCTTTCTTAAACTTCTTTTGAAGACTTTTATTTGGTGATTAAAAAAAAAAACAAAATGAAATTATTGTTTGAAAAATTTTTTACTCATGGGGTTTATTAAAAAAAATAAAATTTTTTATCTCCGCCAGCAGCATTGCACAAAAAGGATTAAATGTATTATTATTTATATAAACTTTCATTGCAGCTTGACGCCGTTACAATTTCTGGGAAGATAATTATCCCTCCTACTATATAATAGGTACCTACGTAGCAGCTCTGCGTTCAGTATCTGGGATCGTACCGGTTTGTTATTGTTATTGTGTTGATGTGAGTATGGCGATGCATAGAGTAGGATGTAATGATGATCCACCGTAAACTGTTTTTAAATTGCATATATGCATTAACTCATACATCCACTTATCCGTGTATTACCGAGCACATTCATTTCAGTATCATTCGTTCAAGCGGTTATTTATCATTAATATTATTATTATTATTATTATTATTATTATTATTATTATTATTATTATATTATTGTTATTATTGGTAAATTTTGAGTAATGATCCATCGAGAATGCCAGGATCATTAATCCTTGTACATGTGCACCTGCTGATGCCAATAACACGCGTAAATGTCTCTCGAACGGATAAGGAGTCTCTGGAGGTTGCTCGTAACAGCCTAACGTCTTACATCTTACGCAGTTATGTGCTGGATATATGTATAATCATTTAACCTCGTCGGAGTCCAAGGACCTTTTACAAGGCGAGTTTACTCAAGGCAAATTTTCTAATATTACTTTCTATTAGATTTTCAAACCTACTTTTTATTAAAAATGCTGGCAAATATTTTTTTTTTTAAACTTTTACTTCTTTATATCTCCATATTTTAAAGTCACAAAATTCAATGTTGGTTTTTACTTTTAGAATAACGCTTTGTAATTTTAAAGCCTTGTATTTTTAAGGACTACGACGAGTTTTAAGATGACGAGAAGTTAAGTGACTCACAATGTGTAAAGTTAACTTGGTTCAGTGGCCGACGGAGCAGGGGTTCGGTTTTTATTCATTTTATTCATCGGTCGTCATCGTCGGTGAAAATTAAGTGAAGTTTGGCACAAGTCCTATTACAACTTTTGTTGATTAGTAAGTTTCTAAGAAATTCGATCCTAATTTCTGCTTTATTTATTTAATGTCGTATAAAAAATAATTGGAGTAAAAATAATTTTTTTTTTTATGAAGAAATGTACACTTGATAAAATACTCTACTATACCTGCTGTTCTGTACGACTCGAATCCTCTTATAGAGTTGAGATATACCTTCGTAAATTAATTACCGTTTGCTTGTTAACGAATCAGTTATCTTCAGCTGTCTAAAATAAATAGCAATTTAGCATATAAACATATCTGATTTACACATTTATATTTTCAAGTCGTAATTTATCGGTTACATTTTACTTAACCGGAGCTTGGTTGTTAATTAACAAATAAATAAATAAATAAATAAATAAATAGGAACTTTAAATAACCTTGATGGACACCGGGTCGTTGTGTAACCGGCAAGCATGTGTAACAAATTACAGGGTCTCTGTGTGAAAATCATTGAGGCTGCTCTCAAAGACCGGTATTCATCGGCGAGCTATTCAGCTTTGCATATTTATTGTGGTAACCGAAAAAATAAAAAGTCTAAAACTGATGACGGCAGCACGAAATTTCATACCTTTTATATTTTTTTCCGACCTCTTGTTACTCTGATGGTTGATTTTTATTTTATTCCGTCAAGTATTTCGGCACGAGCCACCATCAATAGAGCACAATATCTTTTACAATATATGTAATTTATTTTCCAAACCCTTTCATACTCGCACATGTTTTTTCCCTCTTGCAATTGCACACAATATATATATATATATAAAATAATAATAATAATAATAATAATTTATTCACCGCGAGTTTAACAAGATGAAATTTTAAATTAATATCTGACGATCAGTAATTATTTTCTCTAATAAATAACATTTTTGGCATCGAAATTCTTTCTGTAAATATTTCATCGAATTTATCAAATAATTATTATCGTAATTAATATACCGTTGATATTAATTTTAATTAATTTATCAGTTAATTGAATGGCATTGTATCGGAGATATTTTTTATGATGATAATAATAATAATTTAAACTTAGTGCAGAGCAGAGCGTCTATTGTTGAGTTTTTGCACTCACAGATGAGTAGTGCATCGCATCCTTGAGAGTAAAACCGTTAAACAGTGGTGGATAAAAGATAGTAGATAGATAGCAGATAGGACAGAGCTTCTCCTCATTTGCGTAATGCCTCTTGTTTTTACAAACTCGCTCGGGCATTAAAATTTCTCGCCATCACATCTGAATACTACTATTCAAAATTGAGTAAATAAACGAGTAGTCGCTTAATATTTTTCCGAAATTGCTTTCAAGTCTTTTGTTGTCTACTCGCTCATAAAAATTCTAAAAAAAAATTTTAAAAATTCATAAATTAAATACTTTTTAATTAAAATAATTATCAAATAATGTTTATATTTACATTAATTAAATAGTTTACGGTTTAGGTATAAATGAAAATAGGAAATCCAAAGAAAATGACAAGCGCCAAGTAGATCATTAAGACTTGCCTTGTCTCAATTACCGAGTAGGCTGTTGGATGTTCTTCTAATCCGACATCCCCTCTTTTAAAACTCATCTCATATTTTTTTTTTTTTTCCATTTTTTCCATTCCCCCTCGACTTTTCCAGCCGTCTCTCTTTCAGTTATTTCCGGCTTAATCTAGACACCAGCTATAGCTTTCAGGAACTTTCAGGACTGCATCCTGGATTGTCCAAGAGTCCTATTAACCCTATTACTCCAGGTGCTGGCTCCATTTTCCGCGGCAACAATTATCCGGCCGATAATTGAGCAGCGAAAGTCAAATAAAAAAAAAAAAAAATATAAAAGATATTCTCAGCCTCGACGGGATGAGAGGTTATTTTGTTCGCCGGGTGTTCGGTTTTTAATGGACTTTCGCGATGTAATCTCTCTGGTGAGAGATGATGGAAAATTTTTTAACAAAACCGGGCAAGTTAAATAGAAGAGCGGATGAGTTATTCCGATAAAATCGAGGCTGTTGATTACATTGAATAATCGAGGAGCCATGCGCAGATTACCTAGTCATTGAATAATAAGTCTCGCCCGTTGGTTTTATTTTTAAATAAATTATTAAATAATATTTTTTTTTTATTTTCAATTATTTAATAATAATAATCATGAATATTCGGTTATTTATTTAAGAATTAAACTACAAGAGCGGCATTAGCATTTTCCGATAATCATTTATTGAATTGTTTCATTGAATTTTATTAAATATTTTATATTTTCACGAGTCGATGGACTTTCTGTTAAACTCGGTGGTTCATATAAATGCTAATGCCAAGTAAATTTATTTCCCGAGATGTAACTGGATGTTTATTTGAAGGTTCAAGGTGGAGCAGCACCTGCATCACCTGCATCTAAAATACCAGATGCACATTTATTTCAGTAATAGTATTTCTCTGAGAAATATCTCTTGGCTTTTTAAATCTCACTTACTTCTCAGCTCGGTCTTCCCACGGCTCACCCTACTCCCCCATCTTCATATATATTTATTCATTGATATATATATATATACTCAGAAGAAGAAAATTATACCCATTTCCAGTACATTGATCTCGGAATTTTCTTCTTCTCTTCATCATAACTCCGGCTAGAAGTGTAACAGTGAAAGTGTTGGTGATTAAATTTATTGAAGCCAATGAGTATTAAATATACCGCGGGAGAATTTTATAAAAAAATCCACCAAATCAAGAGCTCTCCCTCTAATAAATATAAACATAAATAAAACCCATTTAATTATACGGTTATATTTAAAAGAGTTGTTTAGAAAAATCAAAAGCCAGCAGTTTCTATGTAAATTGTTCCACTTCTCGGTTTTAAAGATTTTATTATTGCTTTTATATAAATTTATAATACTGCTGCTTTGATGTTGAAATTCTCTATAAATCGTACCAGCAATAAAATTAATACATTATTATTATTATTATTATAAAATAATTTATATTGCTTCTAGCAGTAATTTATTTACCGTCTAAGAGTATTTGTTATACAAATTATACGGTCGTTTTTAAAATTGATGAGATTATTAGTATAGAGCACATCGTGCTTTATTTTACGGCTCGCCGAAAAGGGAGCAATAATTGAATTATTACTTTGAGGGTGCTCCTTTTCTTCTCATACTCTTCCTCAACTTGTTCATAATATAATATAATGTAATATCAAGAGTAACGATATTTATTGTTCTCGCTTTTAATTCAATTCCCACCGTCTTTAATAAGTACATCATTATAATTGTAATTTTATTTTAAACAAACAATAAGTGCAGACTTACTTTACTTTTTTAAAATTAAAATACTTTCCATATTTAAATGAATTTTTTCAGAATTCAAATTTTTTTCTTATGAAAGAAACTTAAGCCATAAAACAAATATAAATAAGTAAACATTAAATGTTTATGTTGAATAATAATTCGCAGTAGGTTTAACGACATCGATATAAAGTTAATACCTAGCATGTACATGATACCGGAAAGATATAAATGTTTAACAGCTTTTCACCTTTACTTTTTTGTAGTCAGAATGTGATATTAAACAGAAACAGAAAAAGAAAAAGAAAAAGAAACTATCGATTATTGTGAGCAGTTGTAGGCTTTGTAAGTTTGCCTAGTAATAGCACAAAGCTCTTGACACTTTGACAATTCAAAAAACTCACCGGTAATAAATGTTTTACCGGTGAGAGTGTAGTTTCCATTGGAAAATTCCGTTACTGGAATGAAACTACCCAAAATACACATGAGAAACTCAAGAAGTTTAAGCTAACGAATATAACTAGCAGTAGTTCTATTGTATTTTGTAGCACACCCTCTTTCTCCTCTCGAATTTCTAGGGTGTACAGTACAGTACAGTGTACTACTGGCTAGAGTGTTGGATCAGCTATCCGCAAAAGCACCCCTCACTGGTTGGTTACTGTTGCTGGTATTGTACGTTACGGTAGAGCTTTCTCTATCGGTCGGGATTCCCCGTAGCTGGTTTGGAACGTTTTCCCGGGCGAACAGGCTGCACGATCATTATTTTCCGAGTGAGGTGTGAGCTTTGACACTCCGGCAATTCGTTTCCGTCCTACCGAATATTTTGTACGTTCTCTCGCCTTTAAAAGGGGGAAAAAAAAAAAAAAATCAAAGTTATAATTAATCTTACTTTTTTTGTAAATAAAAAGCTTACACGTAATTCTCAACTTACTTTGCTATTTTTTTCTTACAATCTTGCAACTGATAATAATTATAACAAATTAGCTAACGTAGTGGGTTGTTAACTTTATTTTATCAATTTATAACTTAAATAATTTTATTTCCTAACGGAACTAAATTTATTTAACACGACAACCCTAGTAGAGAGAAGGAGAGAGTGAGGAGTTTGTCACGAAATGTGGTTACTCCACCGACGTATTAGTAATTGCACTAGTGTGTTACTGTTATCGTTATAACAAATTACCTTCTCAACAAATATAAACAGAGTTGCCTTGACCAGTTTCCCTTTATCAGGTGCAAAAAGAAATAAAAAATAAAATTATTTATTTGATAAGGTAATTTAAGGTTTCCGCAATTAGTTTCCTCCGGAGTTATCTATTGCAGTGTAAATTTCAAAACCTTTGAGAAGTTTTTCTAAAATAATTGCGAGCTTATAAAAATTTATAAAAAAATTATCTTGAATTTTAATTAGAAAAAAAAAAAAAAAAAAAAAAAAAAAAAATAAAATTTAATCCTCATTAAAGTTTGAATAAAGTTAGTTAATGGATTGAATAATTTATTTTTCAGACAAACAACAGGTGCCGACTTTGTGTGAGCTCTCGGCGAGATGTGTCGCGTCGCACATACCCTTTGAGCTGGTGGAGCACGTTTACCCGCCAGTTCCCGAGCAGCTTCAACTTCGAATAGCCTTCTGGAGTTTTCCAGACAACGAGGAGGACATCAGACTTTACTCCTGCCTGGCTAACGGCAGCGCGGATGAATTTCAACGAGGCGAACATTTGTTTCGTTCAAAAAGTGTCAAAGATCCCCTACAGATAGGTAATTAAAATAATTATCACATTGAAAATTCCTCTTTGAACTATTGTTAATTAAATGTAATTTCAGGGTTTCATCTGAGTGCGACCGTAAATACCCAAGTATGTACAGGGTCAATAAACAACAAGGAGCCCTTCAAAGTATCTGTAACATTCGACCGCCGAAGGATAACATCCTGCAACTGTACTTGTACTTCCGCCGCTTACTGGTGTTCTCACGTAGTAGCAGTTTGTCTCCACAGAATCCACTTACCAACTCAAGTATGTCTCCGTGCTCCGGTAAGCGAGTCACTGTCACGGTTACACCGCGAGCAGCTCCAGAAGTTCGCTCAATATCTGATAAGCGAGCTCCCGCAGCAGATTTTGCCGACCGCCCAGAGGCTGTTAGACGAGTTGCTGTCGACCCAACCGAGCGCAATAAACAGCTATTGCGGGGCCCCAGATCCAACCGCTGGGGCTTCCGCCCACGACCAGACCTCCTGGTATTTGGATGAGAAGACCCTCCACGGGAATATTAAAAAGATTCTTATCAAATTTTGCGTCCCCTCGCCCATTGTCTTCAGCGACGTCAATTACTTGAGCACGACAGCGCCACCAGCCGCGACAGAATGGTCCTCATTGTTAAGACCTCTTCGGGGCCGGGAGCCCGAGGGCATGTGGAATTTACTCTCGATAGTCCGGGAGATGTTCAAGCGCACAGACCGTAACGCGATCCCCCTGCTGGAGATCATCACCGAGGAGTGCATGGCGTGCGAGCAGTTTCTCATCTGGTGGTTTAATACCAAAATTGCCCTGCTGAATGGAACCGGGCACGGAGGCGGCAAGCACGGCAGCATGAACAACAATGCCCACGCCTCCCAGCACGCCTGTTCCTCTCTTTGCGACGAAATAGTCCTGTTGTGGCGGCTGGCGGCCTTGAACCCCGGTCTCTCGCCCTCCGAGCGCGAGATGCTCCACGGACAATTCACAGCCTGGCACATGAAAGTCATTGATAAAGTGACCAAAAGCCGAGGTACTGTCTCCCATAATACCCAGAACCGCAACCACGGCGGCACCCAGAAGGACTCTTTAAAAACTGACATCGAGGTCTTTACCGGATTCAAGCCGGCTCTCGAGGCCTGCTATCTCGATTGGGACGAGTACACTCTGCCGGGTATCACTTACACCGCTGGCAGCAATCCAATGTACCACTGTCCCTTCACTTGTTTCCGTCACGCCGGCGACACCAGAACCGAGGTTAATCAAGTTAATTCAAGCGCCGCGGTATTAAATTGTCAACCACCGAATTCTCACCATCACAGCAGGCGACCCCACTGCATGGGTCTAGTTGATTTTAGCTACATAGATCGCAAGCGACTAAATTCCCGTGATTTTCCCGGATTCTGTTCCCGGAACAATTCCGGCAACAACGCTGCCAATGACGGGAATCGAAGCAGCGTAAGTTCCGAGGGATTCTGCGAGAACGACGGTGACATGTCTAATTTGCCGGCATTTCCGCTACCGTCCCAGGTGGACTTGGTGCGTCGGGAGTACGGTGAGCTGAACAATTGCGGCGGAGACACTGACTCGCAGGAGGGCGGAGGAAGCGAGTCCTCCTCAAACAGCAACGTCAGCTTAAAAAATGCCCAGGGCTCGGACAAGCACCGATCAAATGCCTCCTCCGAAACACACAGTGACAGTAGCGATAGTTGCATTAACAAAGTCACCATCGATCCATCCAAGTGTCGTATCGCCCCAATAGCCGAGTACCGGGATCCTCAGCAAGCGAGCACCTCCACGGCTTCTACCAGCAAAGCTGTATCTGTTGGTTGTTGCAGTAACAAACGAGACACCGCTGAGTGTAATTTGGCTAAGGACCCGCTGAGACGACCGTCCAAGGATGAGAGCTCGTCGTCCAGCAGCGACAGCCCCTCCGGGGACGAGTATAATTTCTACTACTACGACACTAAAGCAATGGCCAGTATGACCGCCATGGAGTTAAAGGACGCAAAAAATGACAGCCACGGTGGGGCCAGCGCCAGTGCTGTTCTCGGAAATCTCAAGAAAACCGAGGACCCTTGGGACATTTTATTTGCACGAGCAGAGGGCCTCTACGCTCACGGGCACACACGCGAGGCTTGTATTCTCAGTGTTAAATTAGCGGAAGAATTGCTGTCGCATCCGCCGGATTTAATGATTGAAGTCCCACCGGTGGTTATAAAAGGCAAGCGCAAAAAACAGCCAGTTAATCCGGCGTCTCATCAGCTAACTTGTTTGGCCTCAGCGACTCTGGCAAAGTGCGCGTTTCTCTGCACAGTTTTAATGGAAAATTTCGAGCACCACAATCTGGCATTCAGAGTCGGTCTATTTGGGTTAGAAATGGCGCGACCGCCAGCGAGCACTAAACCCCTGGAAGTTAAATTAGCACATCAAGAGAGCGAGCTCGTGGGACTGCTAAAGAGGATTCCACTGGGGCCTGCTGAATTAACAATGCTGCGTCAGCGTGCTGAGCAACTTCGTGATGGTATTTTGAGGTCACGTGGCCACGCATTGTTGCCGATAATGCTGGCGAGTTTGATATTTGACGCGCTGAACACCTCATTGAAAATGAAAGGCGAGTGGTCGACGCTGACCAACGAGGAGGACGAGAATCTCGGGTTCGACGCTGCCGTAGCTGCTCTCGGTTTAAAAGCAAACGTCAGCGAGGCTGATCATCCGCTTTTGTGTGAAGGCACTCGACGGCAGAGAGGGGATCTCGCGATAACGCTCCTTTTGCACTACAAAGACGAGCCCGTTAAAGTCGCTAAGATAATGGACAAGCTTTTAGATCGGGAGATTCATCAGCTGATAAAAACCCCAATTGTCAGCAGTTATTACAGCTCGAATCCGCCGACCAAGAGCCAGCTGGCCAGCTTCCGTCGCACTAAAATGTGCTCGTCACCGTTGACGGGGACAGATGTCAGCGGCAGTGGCGACGGAATTGCCGGTACCAGCAGTCGACCTCACAGTAGCACCAGCGCTGAGCTGGAAGCTGGCATGAGTGCTCTCACTGTTCAGCCCCAGACTTCCCAGCCCCCGGTTTCCACTAGGACCAAGGAAACGAGGTTAGGCAGGCAAGAGAAGAATCTAATTATTTATCATTCCTCTCTAAACATTTATTAGATTTAATTTAATTGTTTTTCCTCTTTGTTCTGCTCTCTTTTAGGTACAAGTGCAAAAAGGTCTACCCGTCGATCCCGAACCAGCCCTCTGAAGCCGGAGCTCACTTTATGTGCGAGCTGGCCAAGACAGTCTTGCTGAAGGCTGGAGGCACCAGCTCGACCTCGCTGTTCACCCAAGCGTCGACTAATCAAAATCACCATGGTCCTCATCGTGCGCTACACATGTGTGCCTTTCAAATTGGACTCTATGCACTTGGACTTCACAACTGCGTCAGTCCTAATTGGCTCAGTCGTACCTACTCGAGCCACGTTTCATGGATCACCGGTCAGGCCATGGAAATTGGCGCTCCGGCAATCTGGTTCCTGATCGACAGCTGGGAAGGGCATCTCACGCCTCCCGAGGCCGTCAGCATTGCAGACAAATCTTCACGTGGTAGCGATCCTAACATGGTTCGTGCCGCTGCTGAACTGGCTTTGTCTTGCTTGCCTCACGCTCACGCCCTCAATCCCAATGAGATTCAACGAGCCATTCTACAGGTATTAATAATTATTTTATATCCTATAAAGTAAAGAATCTAGTTATAGACACTTGCAATTTTTATATTTATTAATTTATTAGAGTTGACTTTTTTTTTTTTTTTTTTAATTAAAATAAAATTGCAAGTGTGTCAATAACTGAGTATTTTACCTAAGTAATAATTTCATTAAAATTTATAATAATTTTTTATTAAAAATAAAATAAAAATTTTAGTGCAAAGAGCAAAGCGATCTTATGCTGGAAAAAGCGTGTATCATGGTGGAGAATACAGCGAAAGGCGGCGGAGTTTATCCAGAAGTACTCTTCCAAGTCGCAAAGTACTGGTACGAGCTGTATCTACGTCACACACCCGGTGGCGAGCAGCAAGATGATATTCCGCACGATCATCTCCAACTGGACCCGAACGGCGCTCTGATAGTAGAACCAGGACAAGGTCAATTGGACTTGAATATCGGACAGATGATGCCAGGACCAACGCAAACGGTGGTGGTGACGAGTACTCAGCCGCCACCGCAACCTTATCCACCTCACCCGACGATGACGACTCTGGTGCCGGGTGTCGGGTTGCCCTACACCGTTGGACCCTACAGCTTCGTGCATCCTCACCACCCGATTCCAGCGTTCGGCGGACAGATGCCTCCGCACCGCGTGGCGCTGCCTCCGACGCCTCCTCACATGCAGATGTACCACGCGGCGATGCCTCCGCACCAGGTGCACCCTCAGCACCAGCGACACCCGCCGCCGGTGACCCAGCCGCCGCCTGTCCAGCAGTACTATCCTCAGCCTACGGTGACGACGGTGAACGTGCATCCTCTGCCTGGTGGCCACCACATGTTCGGAATGCAGCAGCCGATGCCGGTAAATGTTCCTCAGGAAGTCGCTGGCTCGATTCCCGGTCACAATGGCATGCAGGGACCGGCTATGGTCCAAGCCCAGCCGATTATTTCGACTGTTCGACCTCAACCGCAAGTACATCGACAGAGCCAGGCCTTCAGTCCTCAGCAGTTGCGTCCACTTGTTGCTGCCTATCGGGTCGGTATGCTCGCACTGGAAACTCTCGCCCGCAGGGTCCATGACGACAGACCGCAAGCCAAGTACGCTAGGAATCCGCCCTACGGCGAGGATGTTAAATGGTTACTCAGAATTTCTAAGCGCCTCGGCACTCAGTGCTTTAACCAGCTCTGCATGTGCACTGTCAACAGCATCGTCAGTCCATTTGTACTTCACGATGTTGCTCTTGAAGCTGCTACTTTCCACTCTCGAAGCAATCCTACTATGTTTTTGCAGCATTTGAGGTCAGCGCTATTAGCACCTATCGTTCACAAGTGTCAGCAAATGTAAGATATTATTATTATTATTTTTTTTTTTATCTTGAAATTTTATTATAGATAATAAAATAATTTTATAGCTTTTGCTATGAATAATTTACATGAAAATTTGATTTATAAATATTACATAATTTATATATATATATATATATATATATATATATATATATATATATATATATATATATATATATATATAAAAATAAGGTCGAGTTATGATAAGAAAAAAAATAAATAATAGAAAATTTTACTTTATAAAATACAAGATTCAATAACTGGGTCGATAAAAAGTCTTGTTAAATAATTATTAGATTAATTTATAGAAAGTTTAAATATATACATATATTTATTTATTATATCACTCGACATTATTCAAATATCTAATTAAAATATTATTTATTAATTCAAAGACTAATAAATAATAAATAATTGCAGGTATATTCAATGTATGCATCATAAATTGTATCACTTAATGTCAGGGGAGTATGAAGAATTTGCGAGCATAGTTTGCGCAGCGCGAGCTGCTTTCCATATTACACCGGAAGGTCACACGCAGTTTAAGGAGTGGCTCCAATCTATGAGAAGGTCAGCAATAATTTTTTCCCAGAGGAATTCTAACGTACACACTTTAATCGCTTAATCAATGTCTTTGTTTCTCGTTTTTTAGATCTCCGGCTTGCAATAAAGAATTATGGGCTCAGATAAATGCCGCTCTGCAAAGTAATAATAAATGACACAGAGCGGAGCCAGGCGTGACGTGGCTCACATCTCATCTTCATGCTTCTCCCACACCTCCGGCCCAGCAGATTCACCCTCAACAACAACAGCAGCAGCAACATCAACAACATCACCAACATCACCAACACCGCCATCCTCCAGAGAACCTTACCTACGTCAGAGGATTGGCCACTATAAACGAACTCGCGTGGGATAAAATAGCGATTCCTTGTATGTTCGACAGGTCACCGCAATTTCACCAGCACCGAACAATTCATTACGCAACTGGCCCGCCACTTTCTCTAATTCAAAGAGACTCAATTGTGAGGCCTCGTAACATCCCTGACGCTAGGCTAGGACAACGTAGTTGATTATAATAAATTTTTATCGGTCTCATTTTCCGCGGGCTTATTTTCTTTTAAGTATTAAATTTTTTAATAAATCACGAGAGATTTAATTATTTTTCTGTGTCAAATTAATTTTAATAAATTAGACAAAAATTATTTTTCTGCGTCAAATTAATTTTAATAAATTAGACAAAAATTATTTTAAAAAAAATTATTTTGGTAATTGTTGATATAAATAAATATTTTTTCTAAATTATTTAAAAAACGATCGAAGAAACTCGTCTAAAGGCCCGCTTTTATAAAAAAAAAAAAAAAAAAAAAAAAATTATTGACTTTGCATAATTATTTTTTTTACAATTGAGTGTGTGGTATATTTTTTTTTACGGTAAATATCTACAATCATGCATCTACAATCCACCACTCGGCAATTTAAAAACTGCCGGTTACTAGAGTAAATAATAAATAACACTTATCCAATATTTGATGGTAGATAAATAACTTAATCACTAAAAATAAAAATAAAAAAAAAAAAAAAAAAAAAATCAAAAGCCAGGCTAACCGATCGTCATTTAGATGAATTATTAATTGATTGATAAATTCAATTATTTAATCCCATGACTATGTCATTAGCGTCAATTAGGTAGTAAATTTTATTTTGTCACTAGATAGATTGAATTTTTTCATTGTCTTATTAATTAATATATAATATTTTTTTATATTTCAATTAATCGATTTAAGTGCTGTCATTAACGACGATGATAAATTAAAAAGGGAAATATGAAAAAATATATTTATAGTGACGATACAGTAAATAAATAAATAAATAAATATTTATACACAATCATATTATTTATTTAAATAAAAAAATTCAGTATGGAAAATATTTACTTAACATCGATATTATTTTATATTTCAATTTTTTTTTATAATGATATATTATTAATTAAAAAAAAAAATATTTAGCATAATTAAATAATTTTCTTATTTTTTTTATCGATCAAAATCATTTTAAAAAATTTATAAAATGCATACTTATATATTTAAAAAAAAATGCGTTTAAATAAATAAAAAATTGTCAGTTTTGACAATCCGTAATTGAATGATCTCTGTAATTTTATAATTTAATTATAATTATTTGAATTATTAATAAAATTAAACGTTGACATATCACCTAAAAAATTTTGCGACACCTGCCTCTAATTATTATTCGCTTACATATTTATTAATTATAATAATTGTCATTGTAATAATTTATCATAAATCCCACAAGATAAATCAAATTAAACTAAGAGTTTAAATAATAATAATAATAATAATAATAATAATAATAATTGTAAATTGATTACCGAATGGGTCAATCAATTCCCTTGTCACTGCGTTCGCGATTGTTCTACTTAAAGCAATTTTTAAATTTCTGAGTAATAAATTTTTTTTTTAATCTAATAAATAATAAGCCGCTAAATAATAAATAAAAATAAAAATAAAAATTAATAAATAATATTTATTGTTATTGTTTTTCTAGTAACACTGAACAGTGCCTCGTCAAAATCAATGTGAAAAATCTCAGTCTGCAAGTTAATAACTAACCAGCGATGTTGATATCGTATAATTAATATTTAAGATTAATTATTAAGAGATATAAACATTGCTCTGTCTTGTAATCGTATATTCTCCAGTGTTAAATAATTCCATTGTTAATATAGTTATTTATCATAATTATTATTACAGTAACAATAACAATTACAACTATAATTATTGTCATATTAATATTATTATAAAAATAAAAAAATCGTAAGAAAAATTCAGTGTCGACGGGGAAAAATTAAATAATTAAAAAACTAGTAATTTATAATTAATAATTAAGATTAAAAAAAAAAAAAAATAATTGTTTAAATAAATCTGCAAGGATAGATCCTTTTGTTTAAAAGACAAGGATTTGTCTCTGTTGGTGATATGTCACAGGATAAAATAATTTAGTTTAAAAATTTGCGACAAATGAGGCTGGCTGGATCCGCGATCGCTTAAATATTTATTTGTCATCATAAAATTGCTCAATTGTAATAACTAATGACTTTGCACACTTTGTTTGTCTCTGGTGAATAGAATCTGTTGAAAAAAAAAAAAAAAAAAAAAAAAAAAATTAATATTATTGTAAAGATAATTAAATTTTAAAAATAATTGTGATGGCGAGATTGCCGCCTGCCGTTTGTTTGCATCCGGGTAAGATTTAAATTTTTAGAATACCTCGACTAGTGTAGAAATAGTAAAAAAAAAAAAAAAAAAAAAAAAAATATTAACAGTAATAATTAATTAATTAAATAATTAAAAAAAATTTTATGTATCCCCATTACATGATAATCTATGAAATTGACATTAGTCGAATAGGTGTTTAGCCTAATTAGTGTGTGTAGGAAATGAAAAATGAAAAAATGAAAAAAAAAAAAAAAAAAATTAATTAATAAGTTTTAAAAAAATGTGGTAGTAACGTGCTAGCTTTTCATCAAATTTTCCAGCAATTTTAGTGAAAAAAATTAATTAATTAAATCTTTAAAAAATTAATTTTTTTTTTTTTTTTTACATTGATTTCTGGATAGCTAATGTACTCGCGTTTCTACGAATAATTAAATTGTCCAGCAAAAGCTCATTACTAATTCAGTATATCATTTTGCAATCTAATGAAATAAAACTAATCTAAATCCTGCCCGAGTTAGTCAGTAAAGTGAGAAAGAATAAGTTAAAAAAAATTTTTAAAATAAAATGATGAAAAAAATCTAAGCAAGAGATTTAACGGAGATTGATAAATCTATTTTTACACTTGGTCAAGAATTAATAAAAAAAAAAAAAAAAAAAAATTAATTAATAAAAATGAAATAAAATAATTATTAAAAAAATAAACTGGTAAAAAAAAAGTTACACCAGAAAAGTCTATAGTAAATGATTTAGAGCTTTATCTAGAGGTAATATTAATAAAAATTATAAGTAATTATTGATAGGGGTAGAAACGCGAGTTTTAAAAATTATTTTACAACAGATTAAAAAAAATAAATTCAGGTTTTATTTTTAATTGAAGAAAAAAGTAATGTTTAAAAAAAATTAAGAGTAATAAATAAAGAAAATATCTATTCCTTGATAAAAATTATATTGTGAGTAAATACGTCATATTTATTTTATACAGTGATATATATATATACTTACACAACATATTATATATATATATATTTACTAAGCAACTTTAAACATTTTCTACTTAACGATTAAGTACGTATAGAAATTATAAAACTATTATATATTATACATCATAAATATATAAATATATATAAAGATAATAAAAAAAAATATAACAGACATTACGTATTAATAAAAATCGGATGTAATTTACTTGGACGTTTAATAAATTACATCGGCGGATAAATAATTAAAAAGTGAAAAAAATAAAAAATAAAAAAGAGTAAACCATTTAATTAAGTGAATTAGCTTATCAAATTAAAAAAAAAAAATTCACGCTTATTTTTCCGATGAATTTATTAATTATTACAATTAAAATAAAGTTAAATATTTAATGGATATAAATGAACTACGTTAATCTCGACTGTTAATGCAGTGCTCACAATTAATCGTTTTATTTAGTTTAATTTTTAATGAAATATAAATGTACACATTCGTTTAATTTAAACGCTTATTATTTACAGAACCGAGAGCAGAAATTAATTAGCTGGTTGAATAATAGCTCTTTTGGTGTTTGCTATTTAATTTCATTTTTATCGCTAAGGTATGTGTGGTTTTCACATATAAGATTTAAATAAATAAATAAATAAAAATATATAAATAAATATAAATATATATATTATATTATAATGAAGATAATTATATACATACATATAACAAATTATATTGTATTAAATATTATAAATCGATGTCATAATAAATATGATACTCGTCATATATTTGCTTATCATTTATTCATCCTATGCTTCTTTATTTATTTATTTACTTTTTTAGTAATTTATTAAATATTTAAACATTTTTTTTAAGCTAAAATTAGTCGACAGCGAAAAATTTTTATTAATTGAATTAACAATAAAAAAAATATTTAAAAAAAATTGCACGCATACTTTTTCAAATTTTTTAATTGTGGAATTTTTTCATTTAATTTTTTTCTAATAATTTTATCAATAAAAAAAAAAAAATTCTATAAAAGTTTAAATGTCGGCTAAATAAATTTTCATACATTTTTTTATTTTTTATATTCTTCTGTTGAAAAAAATTTTATTTATTTAAAAAAATATTTTATTATTAAAATATACAATAGTTAATTATTTTTAATTTTTTAAATTGTAAAATTATAAAACTTGAAATAAAAATAATTATTATTCTGTAAAAATTTTAATTATTCTGTCCGAAATTTTTGTTTAAAAATATAAATTTATATTGTCCATTTTGCCCCGAATAAATTTTTTTATTTTAATGTGAAAAAAAAGTAAAATCAATTTTTATAAAAATGTTTTTTTCAATTATTTATTATTAAAAAAATTAAAATTTAATTTTACTATTTTTAAAAATTAGTTTATTGTTTAATAAATTATTGTAAGGTAAAATATAACCTTGAATGTTATTGGCTTGAGGGAGCAGTCGTGGCCGAGTGGTTAAGGCGTCTGACTAGAATTTAGTTATCACAATTCTAGTTATCAGATTCCCTCTGGGAGCGTAGGTTCGAGTCCTACCGACTGCGAATTTTTTTTTTTTTTAATTTTAATTATCCAGCAATTAAAAATTTTAAATAATAAATAAAATTAAATAAACAATCATTATATAAACTATTTACAGAGCATTAACTAAATTAACTAAAATTAAATTTTTTTAGATGTAGTTTAATATTTAAAATTTATAAATTACAATTAAATATAGCAAATTTTTAATCAGAACATTTATTTTCAAATAAAAAATCATAAATGACTAAATCAAGCCACATAAAAAATTTTTGATGGATAATTCCATCCAAGCTTAATTAAACCTCTCATTTTTAATTATATTATGATCAAAATCTCTCAAAAAGTGAGATAAAAATTAATATCAAGTACCAGGACACTTGATCAAAAATTATCCATCTTATCTCAGCGCAAACACCGATGAATCTCTCTTGATTGCCGATGAGATAATTATAAATGACGTTATTTACGTAATCGCGTGGAAATTTTTAATGTAGATAACATGAAGGTGTATTTTTATGTGTATTTTTATCAGCGCGCTTGAAAAGTACTGACCAATTAATTTTCATAACTTTTTTATAGATAACATTTAACATATTATCGGTAGTTTTAAATTAACATCCGGTTGTAAAAAATGTTTTTTTTTTTTTTTTTTGTTCCATAAGAATTAATCACGCGGACATCACTTATTTATTGTGATAATAATAATTATATCTAAATTTTATTAAAACAAAAAAAATTAATAATTTTTTTTTACAATTTATAATTAGTGATAAATAATTTAAAATTAAATTTATGGGTCAACTATTAAAGACACAAAAAAATCGTAACAATTTTTTTTTGTAAATAATTAAATTCTCTAAAAAAAATTTTTTATAAATTTTATTTAATTTTGCGTCTTTAAGGTACAATATTAATTTTTTATTATTAAAATATAGTTTACTGATTTATGCCTAATAATAATAATCATTTTTTTTAAATTTAATATGATCTGGAAATAAATATGTAGGTCGGATTATCACGTACTTAAACTACTGACATTATCTAATTCAGGATAATAATAATTACCTGAGTTATCAATAAATCATGACACATGACCGATAGTCTAGTTATTTTTTGCGAATTACTATTCGATTTGGAGGTCGCGACAACAATGAATAAAATAAATGGAAGATAACAGCGTATGAAAAAAAAAAAAGAGAGAGAGAGAGAGAGAGAGAGAGAGAGAGAGAGAGAGAGAGTAGTCTGACTGGTGAAAGTACGAAACTACTTAATCAGTGTAGAGTGATAACAGTTGCAGTAGCATCGGTTATAGTCAGCAGAGTAGAGATTTAAATTGATTTTCATTGACAGCAATTTGTTAACTCTATTCTCACACTATTCGTAAATTAAACTTTTCGATAGAACCGAATATACCATACTCGTTCGTTCTATTCGACGAGCAGCACAAATATGTACATTCCACATCGGTTCGGCTCTCACATCACTAAATTAGTATCGCACTACTGCGTTCAATTGATTTATCGTTTTCATTTTATCTTTTTTCCACTTTTCTATCCACCTAATTTCGATTTCTTTTCAATAATGTTGAAAAATTTTTTTAAAAATTTTATTCTTCGTCGTTACTTACTTAATTTTATTGCAAAATTGTTTTATTGAGAAATTTCCACTGCGATAACGGGGTTTCGTAATTTTAAGCCAAGCGGAGAAAATAATTGATAAGTCAATCGTAAGTTGAGCTTGTTGAGTTTGCTAAAGTATTTTCTTAACGGAGTTTGTTTTATCAGAGGACTTTTTCCGCTGTGAATGCACCTGCATAAATACCCGGTTATTATATCTATATAAAATATATATCTTTATTTGTTCTATCGTATCGTAATATTATAACTGGGAGCACGTGTAGCCTCTTGGTAAGCACGTGAATTGTTTTTTTCCAACTTGATCTCTTATCTATTTATTTATTTATTTATTATTTGTTCTTCCTATTATTTATTTTTGCAACTGACAATATCATTAAATTTTTTTTTTTTTTATTTTTATTCAATAACTTTTAATGTTTGAAAATAAAAAATAAAAATAATTTTATTAATTGAAAAAATAGTTAATAATAACAATAAAAGTGATTTATTTATTAAGATAACAATATTTGCAGATCTACAATGTATATTTAAGAAATAAATAATTAAATATATTTTCTCAATAATAATCACTATCACCAGAGACTTTTAACAAGCAGTTTAATTAGATCGATCGGGATAAAAATAATGAATAATCGAAAATAATGTTTGATCACACTTGGAACGAGCCTCCTTCACGTGCCTGCAATCTTCCACAGCTGCAATGACCCTCGCTTGTTCATTCGATAACGCCAACTATTATTATTAGTTTTATCGTCAATTTTCATTGCAATTTCGCGCTGAAATAATTTAAATAAATAAATTCTTCAAGGTGACCCGTTTGGAGTTTTGAGGGTCACTGATTAACAAACTCATCATGTCATCTGGATGCCTTGCGATTATCTAAATGGTTTAAAGTACCTATTAACATTGAATATAAAATATGTATTTGCTTGAACCTGGAGGGTGCCTTAATTTACCGTCTAATGTGAGAAGTTTAAATAGATACAGCTTGAGTAAACTCTCAAGATATAATATTAACATACATGTATTGACCATATGTCATATATCATGTGTATATATATATATATATATATATATATATATATATATATATATATATATATATATGTCTTTAATAAATGTATATTTCTATTTTGTGGGGATTTAGAGTTGTGTTGCTTATATAATACGCCTATAAACAAAAATAATAATAATAATCACACTTAAATGCGCGCGCAGATCCCCGCTTTTTCCCGCCAACTTCGAGTGCTATATATGACGTCACCATTATAGGTCGGGACACTCTCAACTCAAGTTGACAATTGCTTTCGGAAGCTGAGAAATCATCATCTTCATTTTTTCAGGTTTTTATTTCTTCTTCTTTTTTTTTTTTTTTTTTTTTTTTTTAATTTATTTATTATTTCAATTTTTTATTTTAAAATTATAGTGAGTTAGAAAAATGACGCCTACTAATAAAACTTCGGAATCACTTGAGCAAATGTCTAAAAATGATACTTTGAAACTGCGAGAGCGACACATTGGGTAAGTTTTTATTTATTTATTAATTTATAATTATCGTAAAAATTATTTGGAACTTTAAAAGGAAGAAAAATGTTTAATTTTTTTATTATTATTAATTTATAAAAAATTACAAAGTCTATAAAATTAGATAAATTAATTTTTATATTTTACTGTCAAAGTTCCCGATTTTTTAAATGAATTTTTATTAAATTTTATTTTAAAATAAATAAACAAAATATAAAAAAATTTGAACCGATTATCAGGGAAAAATAATCAAAATAGGATCAGAGATTTAGGAAATTTATTGGAGGCATTATTATGGTCGAGTTGATAACGTTGCGGATGACGCCGGTAGAATCGATCATCAGTATATGTATAGAGCAGAGAGGTCCCGCAAATTAGCATATTATCACTGGGATAAGTGAGAATTGGGTTGTATGTGATAAAATGTCACGAGCATATGATAATTCATAGGTAGAAACGGCGACAACGATATTCCATATCCCGTTCAGTTCCTGTCCATGTGTTCAGTTCCAATGTATTCTCCCTCACCTCTATTCGCTCTCAAATATAATTCATATATTACATAATGATCAATAGATAGGTGTAAAAGTGTGAGTGTCTATTCGCGCGGTATTAAATTGACGAGATAGCCGAGTCCAGCATTAAGTGTATGATATAGAGTGAGAGACATAAATCCCTCATTTAATATAAAGTTAACCCGTTAAACCGACGCATTAGCACTTTGGGTACTTAAATCTTCACTTGGATGTTGCCTTTCGTCTTTCGTTTTTCGTCTTTCGTCTTATACGATATCACATGGGAAATCATTATCGTCGCTACGTGACTGAGCTTTAAACTACTGAGGAAATATTCCATCAAAAAACTTGCAATCTATGGCTGACATAAAATGATACTTGGCAATTTTTATTTATTTATATTATTAAAAGAATTCAAAAATTTTATTTCATAAAAATAATTGTTTCAAATAATAATTATTATTATTATAAAATAAACTTCAAGGTAATCGATATCGAGTACGGAAAAATTTCATCAGATAAAAAGAATTCGATAAAAACTTTGTATAAAGCAATCGTCGCGATTAGATTTTTTGTTGGTAATTATTCAGAGTGTATTAATTAATTAAAAAAAGAAAAAATTAAATAAAATTGATTACAGGCAATCGTGTAAGCTTTTTTATCGATCAAATCCTTTGAAAATTGTGAAAGCATCCGGACAATATATGTTCAATGAACGAGGAGAGTGTTATCTCGACTGCATCAACAACGTTGCTCACGGTAAAAATTATCTTTTATATATAAATAGAAAATATATAATGATTATTAAAAATAAAAAATTTTCAGTGGGACACTGTCATCCGGAAGTAGTTAAAGCCGGTCAGCAACAAATGGCTCTTCTGAGCACCAATAATCGGTTTCTGCATGACAATTTGGTAGTTTGCGCCCAGAGATTGACTTCGCTGCTGCCGGAGCCGTTGTCTATTTGCTTTTTGGTAAATTCCGGAAGCGAGGCCAACGATTTGGCCCTCAGACTCGCTGAGGCCCATACTGGGAACAAAGACGTCATTGCTGTTGACCAGTTAGTTAATTATTTAATTAAATTTTAAATCAAAGTCTACTGGGCCAGATTATTATTATTTTTTACATTTAATATTCTTAATTATAAAATAATTTAAAATTAAAATTTAAAATTTTCGATATTGCTCTATCAGTTATCAACATCTATTGCACACTTTTATTATTATTATTATTATTATTATTATTATTATTATTATTATTATTTGTGTGAACAAACACAAAAGCTCGAGGATTCAAGGTACACGTCTTGTTACTAAAAACGTAGCAAGTGCGAGAGAAAGGAATCCCCGTATTACTTTTTCCGCATTGCCGGAAGTCTATCATCCACATAATCCTCTTGTCATTTCAGGTGACACAAGATTACGTACGTGGGATGTATGGACAAGTATTATTAGCAGATCTGATGAAAATTGAAAATAAAAACAGTTAATAAATTTATTTTAAAATTATTCCGGGCCAGTAGACTTATTTTTACTTTTATGAAGCTTAAAAATATTTATAATGGATAAATTAAATTAATATAAACGAGAAAAATGTCTGATTTTAGCGCTTATCACGGACATTTGACCTCGCTGATCGATATCTCGCCCTACAAGTTCAATCAACTGGAGAACGGAAAGAAGGAGTGGGTACACGTGGTAAGAATCCAAACTCCCCTCACTTATACAATTTAATCGGGCATCTTTTAGATTCCATCCTTTAATCCTTGTCTTGGTTTTTTTTTTTTTTTTTTTTTTTTTTCCCCGAGCCGAGGAGCTCTTCACAGTTTCTCCAGTTGTTAAATTGCGATAGATGTAATAGAGACCTACTAAGTGGCGATTGTTAATCCCTGCACGCACTAGAGTCCCAACACAGTCTCAGTCTTTAAAATACTTATTTTTTGTTGAACTTTTTATGTTTTTTCTTCCTCAGGCTCCCTGCCCGGATGTCTATCGCGGAAAATATCGAGACGTGGACTATCCGGAGGAGGATCTCGGTGAAAAGTACGCTGATGACGTTAAGAGGATCTGCGATAATGTTAAGTCTCAAGGACGGGGTATTCGCGCTTTTATTGCTGAGAGCCTTATATCTGTTGGCGGGCAAATTATTCCGCCAGTTAATTATTTTAAAAATGTCTATCGGTGAGTTTTTATTATTAAAAGTTAAAAAAAAAAAATTATTTATTAAAATTAAAAACAAAAATTATTTATCAAAAATTAAAGAAAAATTCTTGATTAAAAATTAAAAAAATGAATTATAAAAATAATTTGATATTATCTAGGCATGTCCGTGATGCCGGGGGTTTATGTATCGCAGATGAAGTTCAAGTAGGATTCGGCAGAGTAGGATCACATATGTGGGCTTTTGAACTTTACGGCGAGGAGGTAATACCGGACATTGTAACGATCGGTAAACCAATGGGAAATGGGCATCCTGTAGCAGCAGTAATAACAACTCAGGAGATTGCCGCGAGTTTTAAGAGTACTGGCCTCGAGTACTTTAATACCGTAAGTAAACTATAATAATATATATTTATACACTGTATTTTATCGAGAAAGTTTCTCTGCTTTCATTGGCGTTTAAGACTGACACTATTCACTAGCAACATTTATACAATAATAATAATAATAATAATAATAATAATAATAATAATACTACCCTACTTTTCCATCGAGTTTATTGTCAATCCATAAACTCTTTACAGCCGATATATTTATTTATTTATCAGTCTTGATAATAAATAAATAATAATTGTTAAAAAAAAAACTTAATTCCAGTACGGCGGCAACCCGGTGTCGTGTGCGATAGCGAACGCAGTGATGGAAGTAATTGAAAAAGAGGGGCTTCAAAAGCACGCTGCAAAAGTCGGGGGTTACTTGTTGAGCGAATTAATTAAATTATCTCGAAGACGTACTATTATTGGAGATGTACGTGGTGTTGGATTATTTATTGGAATAGAGTTGGTACGTGATCGTGAGGAGCGAACTCCCGCGACGGCTGAGGCCAAGCACGTCGTATCCAGAATGAAGGACCAGAAAATTCTAGTGAGCAGCGACGGCCCCGATAATAATATTTTAAAATTAAAACCTCCGATGGTATTCTCGATTGAAAACGCGGATCACTTTGTCAGTACCCTCGACTACATCTTGCAGGAGGTGCAGCTTGATATCGATCAGGTACGCCTCTAATATTTATTTCATTTTAATATTTAAACTCACAAGATATTTAATCCTTCTTATTATTTATTTACCAGGTAATCGAACCGAGGACCGCGATATTCGAGGCAGTCATCTCTAAGGTGGATATCGATCCTTCGATACCAAGTCCGGCTAAATCCGTGGCTATTCGGGCGAATTAACAGATACTTTTTATAAATTTATCTTTCTTTTTTTATTGATTTAGTGTAAATAGTCTTGTAAATAATTAATAAATAATTTTAACTGACAATTGATTTATTTATTAAATATCACTTGCACAATATTTCTTTAATAATTTACAATGTCAATATTTTCTCATCCATTATCATCAGTCTTTATTATTTATTTTACTTGTCATAATTTTTCATAAAAAAAAAAAAAAAAAAAAAAAAAAAAAAAAATGATTAAATTACTTGATTTATTGAAATTTTTTTATTTATTCAAATTATCGAGTTGTAAAAAATTTATAAATACTTTTTATTCAAGGCTCCAATTAAATATTTATTAACAATTAAAAAATTTTTATTGCCTAGAAATAAATATTTAATAAGCAATTTTTTAACTGAATAAATTTAACTATTAATAACTAATAAGATTTTTCTATCAAAGTTAATATTGTAAAAAAACTAAATTTAAATTGATCATTAAGTTTTGTCATTTAAACATTACATTAATTATTAAAATCCATTAGTAAAGCGCAAAAATGAGTATGATTAGCAAATCCTCACCAGCAGTTTCATAAATTAATATTAATACAAACTATAAATCACTTATATGTCTAGATTATTCATATTACTTAACCGGATTTGAATAATAAAAGCAAGTATTAAAAAAATATTGTACCATAAAATAATTTATTAACATATAAATTTAATATCTGAATGTTGATGTTAAAATTTACAAGATTTGGTTGATGAATTTTGAATAATAAGAAGAGAAGGTAAATGCAAAATTAAATGAAAAGCTGTCACGAGGGTATAGGGTAGTCTGTAGAAGGTTCTTAATGTAATCTTAATGTACAAAACGTTAACTAAATTCGGTGAAGGAAGAAGTAGGCTATAATCCTTTTGGAAATTTAAATTATTAAGATAACTCATCATTCCGGCTGAGACAAGAGATATCAGGGACTGTTACAATTATTTATCTTGTAGTCTGGTTCTGTTGGGAGCTTATGTTTCTCATATCAACATATTGCCGAGTCGGGCAATATAAATGTAGCTCTGTTGCTCAGCCGGAGGGAGCAAGACGTAAGACGTAAAACTGAGATTACATTTATAACAATAAACCCCCGGTGTACTAGAAGTTACCAACATAAAATATAAAATTTCGCGCGAACCTCCAGGTGCTTAAGGGATTTCCAGTATTACTCAACTTGAGATAGCTTTGCTTTTCATAAATAGCCCTTTTTCCCCCAAAATTACTCACAACTTTTATTTTTTAAAGTATCAGAAGAACAAGAAATAACATACAGGATTGAATTTTCTTCCAGGGACATAAAACATCCGGAGAACTTTCCCGAATGAATTTCAGTCAAACATTTGCGCAAGTAAAACTCCCGGAAAGTTTATCAGGACAATGAGAAAAGCTTATAACGCTGTAAGTACTGCCGGGTTGTTCTTGTTACAGACTCGAACAGATGGGCAAGCCGCGAGAGTGGCAAACACTGTAATCAACGATGAAAACGCGAACCTCTGTCGGCTATCAGCGATGAGAATACTTCTGTAGTTGCTTACCAGCAAAAACTTTACCAAGAAAGTTTTTTTTTTCTTTTTTTTTTTTTTTTTCTAATAAAATTGCTGATCATTTGACTTGGGTATTTTGTTTATTTTATTAGAAAATTAATAAACATTGAATAATTAAATTCTTCTTTAATTCGAAAAAGTTTTATAAATTTTTTTCAATCATAAAAACTGCAAACTTGCTTATTAAATTAACGTTTGGAATGTTTAGAATTTAATGGCCGATTTTTATTAAATAACTGTGAAAAAAATGATTAAATTTTATATCTGAGTAATGTCAATTATTAACTGTTTCATAGAAACGCTGCAATTTCCGATGCGGTTGGAAATAAAATTCCAATTACTCAAGTTTAATTAACATTTAATATTAAATTAAAGCCAGTAATTCATGAACTGTACTCGACTTGCTCGCCACTTGCGTTTAAATAAAATTACACTGTTTAAGTATCGAATTATGACCGATATAGCCCAAGTTATAGAGCCTGAAAATAACTCTCGAAAATTTAAAATCAAATATTCGTATTATAAATTAGCAATCGTAAAAAAAGTTTAGCAATTTTTTTTTTTTTTTTTTTTTTTTTCAATAATTTATCGACAGGTAAAATTAAAAGGTCGGGAAAAAATAGCAGAGGTATTAATAGTTTAATTTAAAATACTTGAGTTAATAAAAATACTCTTTAAATAAAAGAGGATAAATATAGAGTACACATTTGTCTGTTTTCATATCAATGTCCACGGGAATAGTCAATATATCGTTAAAATTACCTCAAATATATTGCTCTCCAGAGGGTCTATCGTTTTCATTCGCTCGATATATTTGATGAGCAGCAATTTAAAATGCATTTGACATTTATTAATACCGGCTCACCGACAATACACGCATTTTTATTTTTATTCACTGAAAATTTGAACACAGTAAAGTTGTAAAGTTATTTTGGAAAAATAAAATATCAAAAGTGCTTTAAATTAATTTGTAATTTAATAAATAATTAATTTATTCAATAATAATCTTTTATTTAATAAATTAATTAAAAATAATCAATAAATTTATTTTAGCAAATTAAATTAATGAATTTATTAAAATTTAAAATGTCAATTATAAAATTGTAATATTAATAAATTTGAAATTCTGACAATAAAATCAACATAATTTGAAATATTCAACATCCTATTACATGCAATGACAATTTAGGACAACAAATATCTGTAAAACGTCTTTGCTTTGTCACATATTGGAGATTGTGGCAAGTTTAATCTTGTACTTGACATATTGTAGCATTGTACTCTGTTTGTATGCATGCCTGAAATTTATTTCAAACCCACATGACAACTCATGTCCATGAATCTAGGTTCATATGTGTTCAGCATATTATTTTTTCAATTTCACATAAATATTAAATTTATATTTTCTTACTAAATAAATATCAAACAGAAAAAAAAAAAAAAAAAAAACAGTTCCACTCACGATTCAACTGAATAAATTCAATCAAATTAAAAGAGTCACCTTTTAATTTTTTAATTAATAGAATTAAAATTTAAAAATTTATATAAATAATTATAATAATAAATATAGTTATACGTTCGATTAAATTTGGTAATTGCCAAAATGTTAATATTTGCTCAGCGGCAGCAGTCTGGTTGGTTTATTATCGAAGTCATTGGTGCGTGATTTATCGCGATTGATCGTTGCTTCGTTTAAGCTAACAGGTACCAACCATACCGATTATTCAGCAGCTTCGAAGACCTGATACGGGCTTTGATCCATTCCTATTCTCTTCTATTTAGATCGCGAGCCAATCGAAGATAGAAGACAGAAGATGGAAGAGGCTGCCGTCCAAGGACCTCCAATATTACGTGGATCATTGCGTGCAATAATACGCCTGGGTTTGGAATTTACTAGCCATTTTATACGCGGTCTTACATGAATATAAAATTTTATTTTATGATATAATTTTTATTCTAAAGACGGTTTAAAAAAATTTGAATTTAAAAAAAATAAATAAATTATTTATTTATTATATAAAATTATATAATAAATTTTTTATTTTCCTTAAACAAATTCTTCAATTTGACAGAAAAAAAATTTATTAAAATTTTGAAGAATTAAATTTAAGAGTAAAAAAATTCTTAAACTAATTGAAGAAAAAAAAAATTAATGAATTAATTGCTTGGCTTAAAAACCTTTTAGATGGAGCGGAAAAAATTAAATTGGTATGTAATAAATATAAAAAATAAATTTATCGACTATTTATAAAAAAAATAATTTACCCCAATCGAAAAAATGGACTTTGATTGTTTGGTAATTTAGTAATTGGCGCATAAAGCGCGCAATTATAATTTCTAGTGACTAAAATAATGCTTATGAGTAGCAAAACAATCGGAGAAGTGATAAACGGTGTTGGTAAATTCCCTGGCACTGAAAACGATAGACAATTCCTCGGAGATTAGATCCGTAACCGGTATGCGGTATACGACGTAAATGTTCATGAATTTACTTCACTTCATTCAAATCCCGGGTTCTGTAACGTCAGAATGATTTAAGCCTGTATCACATACAGGCTTACGTGCCATTGAAATGATAAACCTCCTCGCTGAAAGTATCGACATCGGCACTAACATTTATTGCCATTTATTAAATCCCCAATAATTCTATGTGACTCAGTAATGTCTGTAATATTTATTCTCAATTGATTCTACCTGAAATTCCGGATAGCTGTAAATTAAAAGCTGCCTTCAGTTTTCACGAACTTTCGGTGTACAGCGGAGTCAAAGAGCAAGAATCAGAGTGAGAGCAAGTAGAGGCGCTTTCCTTTTAAGGGTAGAACGGGAGAAAGCTTCACGTTAATTTTCACAATTCCGTTCAAGAGGCCGCTGCGCTCCAGCAGGATGAGGAAACGTTTTCCCGACAGAAAAGCGACTGGAAACAAAACTTTGAATTTAATATTAAAGTGGTAAGTAGCGAGTCCGTGTAAATTTGTCAAATGAGTTTTTCCTCTGCTGTCACCGTTAATAATTAAGAATAACTTACAAATCTTCTTTAATGCTATTGTGGAAATCTCAATTTTATAATTATGTTTACTTTTTTTTTTTTTTTTTTTTATTTTATTTCTAAATAAAAATATTAATAATAAAAAAAAAAAAAAAAAAACCCTGAATTTTATAATAACAATTAGCTTTTTAATATTTTGTATAAAAAGAAACAATTTAAAATTTATCTCTTAAACTTTTAATTAAAAAAAAAGTTTGTAAAATTATCATCAATAAAATCTATAGTTTTTTCACTCGATTGAAGCTTAAAGTTGTTCTAATAATTTAAATACCAAATTAACAATTAACTTGAGAACTTTCACCAACCTACGGTCTAATAAACTTTTGATAGTTAGTTATTAAACTATTTTTATTACACTGTAATACATAATAGAGACTTAAAATAATTAAATGAATAATTCTAATCACTAATGATTCGATGTGTAGATAGTATTTAATCGATAATTAAAAATAAATAAATTCTAGCGATGAGTAAAACTGCTGGAGATCGTAAGTGTAATATTAATAGATGATTGCTAAATTAAACATGACCTCTTAATCCTTGTAGACTTTATTATTATTTTGGACCTGGGGCGAGCTCGTTGGCTTGTCACGTTCGGTCGAGTCGGGCTTGGTCGAAGATTCAGCCCGATCATACAGATAGCTGGTCCCTCTCATCCCGCCCGGCGGCACTGTGCTGTCGTAAAAATAATCTCGCGGTCGATAAGACCTGGAACATTGAACAGAGGACAGGATATAATACAGGATATAATAGAGAGCCGAGCTCTAGTTAGATAGCTAAATCTTAAACCTTATAAACCTTAAACCATAAACCCTAAGCCCCTCTTCCGGTTCGTTAAAGTGTCGTTCACCTCCCACCCGGCTCTGCCTCGTCACTTTTCAAAATATCTAGCAAAAAAGTCAACCCGAGCTTCTTCCCAAGACAAGACCGAGCGGGAAAGATAAATAAATAAACTAAAACTAAACTAGCACAGAGTTTTAGTTCACAGTGAACTGATAAAATTAAGTACTAATATTTAATCCTCGAAATAAATATCAGCTATTAAAATTCATCGGAGCATATTTATCCGCCCGAGAAGATTTAGATAGTTTAATAAATAAGAGCTGTTACTCAATGTAATTGGATTCTCATTCAAAATTGTGATAACGTAATTCCAGAGAAACTACACGTTATTTCGAGATGCAACATAAATTTATTCATTCAGTTGGACGCTTAAAAATAATAGAAGAAATATAAATAATTACACACCCTGGTTCTCGCTCTCGAGGGTTCAAGTCTTTCCAATTGTCTCTGGAATATATAACAGTAGAATTTTTTATTGTAATTTTTATATTTCAAATTTAAAGAGTTATACACGCTTGGGATTTTCAACAAATCTAGTTCATTTTTAACTTTTCGCTGTGAAAATCAATTATTTTCATAAAATTGGGAAATTATTGCCTTTTTTTATAATATTTAAAAATTATATTTATAAATAACTATTTGAAATTATTTTTTAAATAAAGATTTAATAATTTAAAATTCTAAAAAAATTTTTCTATCAATATAACTCCTTGATAATAGCATATTAAATTAACTTAAGAGTTTTTTTTTTTTTTAAAGAAACTCCTAAAGATCTTATACAGAAGCTTAAAAAATATTATTTTTTTTTTTTAAATACATATTTATTAATTTTTTGATGCTGTAAAATTAATTATTAGAAAAATTTCTTTTTTAGGTTTACAACCTTTACAAAAAAAAATAAAATTTTAATTACCCAGTGTCACGGTCTCGTCCAGGGGCCCTCCAAGTGTCTCTGTGTCCCATATAATTCCAGGCACTGGCGTACCCTCTATCATATCCTGGTCCCCAAGTGCTCGATGAGTAGTGTCCTCGAGAGTCGAGACCACCTCGTGCAGGATATCTGTCGTACCAGTCATATCGATCATCGTAGTACGGACGTCTGCGGTAGTTTCTTTCGTACGGATCCCAGTTGTCATTTTCGTAGCCGCTGCAATCGATAGATAAATGTCATTGCGTTTAAATTGATCATAACCATAACGATTAATATTTAACAGTTTGCCGTTAATTCAAAACAACCTACCGATTGGGCTGATAACGATTGTAGCGATCGTATCGAGGAGGCTCGTCACTGGGACGTCTGTCATATGGCTCGTATTGATAGCCAGTATGGCGTTGATCCAAGTTGTCGTAGCCATTCCCGCGGTCCGCAAACCGATCGTAGTTGCGGTCGTATCTCATGTCGTAGGGTCGGTCTCGTCCCATGAGCATATCGTACCTATAACACACGATCGCTTTATTAAATGTCCCGTAGAATAGTTTCTAGAGTTATGTACAGTTATTATTGAACAAGCTTCTAATTAAAAACTATCAACAATAATAATGATAATAATTAATAATGAAGAGGCTCACCGGCCGTGGTAGGGCAGCGGTCGTGCCGGGTCAGGTCTGTAGGGCTCTCTGTCGTAATCGTACGGCATTTTCGGTCTGTCGTAATCGTATGCGGGCTTGCGATCGTAGTCCAGGGTCATTGCATGAGTCCGGGGTCTCTCGTACTCATATCCGCGCTCGCGATCGTAGTAGTCGTCATACCTGTCTCTGTATCTTCGGCCTTCTAAATCATCTTCGTAGTAATCGTGTCTCATTCGCGGTTTCCATCTGTAAATAAATTTTTTTTCTTACTAATAATAAAAATAATTGATTAAGGAAAAAGTATTATAGCTAATGATGATTTTAAATTAATATTGTGTCTAAAGGGCGCGAGATACAATAATTAATAAGGATCATTTTTGTAGGAAATTAAATTTTTTATAAAAAAGGATTCTTATGATTTTTCCATATCATTGATATTTAAATCGTAATTTAAATTTTAAATAAGAAACTCAATTAAATATTTGATATTGGATTGTAATAATAATAATAATAATTACCCTCTGTAAGCAGGTGGTGATTTATTGGAATCACACGTAATGCAACGTTGCTCATAGTAAGCAGCATCTCGGTGCTCCGGCTCAGCCCTGACTCCGATGGCACCAGAAGAAACTGAGGAACCATCAGAACCGTATCTCGCGGTGTAATAATGCTCAGAACGAGCTTGACGGAACAAATTACCGAGAGTTGTGGCCACTAAGGGATTTGGCGTCGAGGATGAGGATGAAGAGGCCGAGATTGAGGGCAAAGATGATTCCTCTGCCCGGATAGACTTTATCGAGGCACTTATCAACCCCAGAAACAGCTGCAAGCATGAGTAATAAAGTTATGGAATAAAAATTAGTCGGTGAAATGTGAAATATAAAAAATAATAAAGGAGCTTGTAGATTAATATGTATGTATGTATGTATTTTATGGATGTAGGCGGCAGGGTAATTTTAATTTTTTTTTCTTATGGCTCGAGTTGATGCCAAAGGGTTATTGAACGTGTCGGCATGAACACGCAATCAACCCGCACGAGCAGTAGAATGGCTCAATGGCGATACCTCCATATCCAGCGTATACCAGCAGCACAACCAGCACAACCAGCACAACCAGCTACCTAACCGGTGTATGAAGCTTTGCGTGAGATGCACAAAAGCGCAATTATGCTGCTAACGTAGGAAAGTTCAAAGCTTCCGGGTGATACTGAAGTGGTCGGTATTAAAAAGGTGCTCGGGACCACCATGGACACTCTACACTCTCTTGCACCCCTTCTATTCGCCGTAAGCTCACTCTAATGGAATTTTAATTCTACTCATTATTTTTTTACCTTAATAGTCACATCAACTTACACTTTTACTTTACACCTTTCATTTATTTATCGATCACTCGTTACTTTGTTGCGTTTTCCACCTGACATTTATTTTTATCCATTTTTATAATCTTTCATTTAAATACTGATTGAAAAATTTATTAATTGCTTATGAATTTTTTATTTAGAAATTTTAAGTAGAAAAAATTAGTTTTAAACTTTTAATAAATAATTTTTATTATATTAATAATTTTTGAATTATATCAAAATAATTTTCTGTAAAATAATTTATTAAAATTAATAAAGCTTAAAAAATTTCTCTTTTTTTCACAACTAAAATAATTTTAAAACTCGAAATAATTATTTAATATTATTCATAAACGAAAAAATTAGAGATTAAATAAACCAAAAGGATTTATGAGTTATGAGAAAATTCTCGTCATCCAGAACGTGCTAATAGACTAGTCACACTCATTAGCATTTTATAATTAAACACCCGTTACAAGCTTTAGTGGAGCGCATAAAAATTCGTGTCAGATGTCAGCTAAAACAAACCGAGAAAACAATAAATATAAAAGTAAATGAACCCTGGAAATTTTTTCTGACCTTTAAAATAGAATAACTCACACCCGATTTATCCACCTTATTACAACAAACGCCCCTAAAAAATGATAGCAAAACATTATTTAAAAAAAAAAAAAAAAAAAAAGTAAAATTCGGGGTGTCACGTGTAAAGTGAATTAAATTATGCATTCAGGATAGATATAGGAGGCGCAGTACAATTATGACGGTGAGGACGTTTTCTCATATTCAGGTTTCCAGCCCAAGTAGTTTTGCCTCTCAACTCTGCGCAATTTGAGGATCGGCATTATATTCCATTCGTTTCTTGGGTAATTCCGGGGACGGCAAATTAATAAAACGCTTGCGCTCCACAGCAAACCTACGAGACTCAATTAACCCGACAGAAGTTACGGAAATTTCCATTTAAATCTTAAACATTGACATTAATAGTGCATAGCTAGCTCTATTTTGTCCCAGTCCCTTGGCAATTTCATGACCAGCAAAACAAACGGGCCATTGTTGTTCAGTTTAAATATTTATTTATTTTAGGTAATGTAGTTTTATTTACATTAATGAACAATGTTTTCAGACGAGTGGTTTATCTGAAAGAGTTTAAGGCCGAACGCACACTGTCCGGTTGTGCGTCCAGCTTTTACTTTTTCT
Organism: Cotesia typhae; assembly: GCF_013202065.1. Classification (NCBI taxonomy): domain Eukaryota; kingdom Metazoa; phylum Arthropoda; class Insecta; order Hymenoptera; family Braconidae; genus Cotesia; species Cotesia typhae. Next base: position 12,690,004 of record NW_027423757.1, on the reverse strand, counting down.
AGCAACTGCCCTCATACAAACCGAACACACATAAAATCGAAACGTGATTGTAGGCCTTTTATGATGCTAAATCCTGCGGTTGATTAATGGGAGGACGCTCAAAACCCACTGTCATTACTTAGCATTTCAACAGCGCGTCGATCTCCGGGCAGACGCCTTTATGTTTTTACCGAAATTACGCTACTCGTGTTTCTCCAAACACCTGGCAAAATAGTTATTTCCTAATAATTATTTTAAAAAAAAAAATTTTCACCGGGCGCTGCTGTTTTTATTTCGTTAAAACCGTGGAGACCTTTATTTATGGAAAATCGATGACCTACATGCCAGTTGTCGCTGATACTCAGATTTTAATATAACTCGATGTCAATCTCCGGTACCTTTGTTGGGATTAACTTTTCGTCTATTCATTTTCATATTTTTAATATCAAACTATCGGGAAAGATTCATTTTTATTCGGAGGTCCGGGTAAGTGTTTTTCTTAATTAAAACTTTATTGATTAAGGAGATGTTTTATTAGAAATTAAAAATATTATTTTTTGTAATTAAATATTAGATGAAATGTTATAAAAAGTGTATTTTTCTCCACACGATTTTCCGAAGGATTTATTAAAAATTTTTTCAAGATAAACAAATGTCTAAAAAAAATTCCAGCTTTTTTATTTTTACGGAGCTTTATTTTCAATTTATATTTTTTTTATTATTTCAAAGGTTTGCACTGCGCACATGTCAGAAAATAGAACGCAGTATTTTTTGTTTCACATAAATAAAAAAAAAAATTCACTGAGCTGCTATTTAGTAAAAAGAAAGAAATTATTATTTTACTTTTTAAAGTTGAAATAAAATAATGTTAAATTTAAAAAATGATAAAATAAAAACTGGCTAATTTAACGGCGTCTGCGGGGGTTGTCCCGGTTGAAACTTTATCGATTAAATTGACCGAGTGAATAACTGTTAATAAGCAAATTTAACTAAGAAAATAACTTGCTCGTCAGCAAGAACAATGAATAATTTTTTTTTTTTTTTTTTTACTGCAATAAAATAAAAATAAGATAAAAATAATTGCACCGAAAAGTTTGATTCTAATAAATCCCGTGGAGCGCGAATTATTAAATGTAAAATAAAAGATATCAAACGTTGAAATAACAAAAGTAGATCGAGGAAAAAACGTTAACAAGAGCATAAAAATTTTTACTGCTCGTGAAGCTCGAATAGCGAAAATAAATCACTGTAGCAAATCAGTCCGTAGAATAAGAGAGGAAGTACCGGAGAATTTTTTTTCTTTTGTTATTTATTTTATTATTATTATTTTTTTTTTTTTTTTTTTTATATTATACAACTTTATATATATTATATTTTTTCTATTATCATTATTATTATTATTATTATTATTCTGTAGTAGGGTTTCGGGCGTTCAAAGGATTCGGACGGCCATTAGTCGACAAAATCCGTGTATTCGCCGGCACAGGTGAAATAATAAGACCGGAAGTGACGTTATGAGAGTGAGTAGTCGGAAAAAGAGTAAAGTTACACGTGCGTACAATGAAATAGTTAATATATTGTCCTGAACGCGGTATTTTGCTATTGCTCTTACACCTTTATGGCACACAGCATACATCTAGCGTTCCTGCTGCGCTGTTCACCAACTGATAGTTGACCTGACCATTATTCTCACCACAATGTACTTCCTTTTATCAAAACACCACCACCGCATTACAACACCAACGTAGTAAACACTCTCACCTTTTTCCATTTTACACTTTCATTATTATTATTACTTTATTTATAATAAAAATTATTTCTAGTCTTTTTACGTACTTCATTTCCTAAATCCCGTACTCAAGCTTCCTCTTTTACCCACACGATGATTCATTTAATTTATTATATATATATATATATATATATATATATATATATATATATATATATATATATATATATATATATATATATATTATTATTCTCATTATTTTCTCTTGCATTAAACTCAACATTTATTCAAAGCTAATACAGTTTTCTCTGGTACTTTGCTCTTATTTTGTCCAACATTATACGTCGTTATGTGCTTGTTAGCGGAATAAAAAACTTTAAAAAGGTTTGTTAGTTTACCGAGCTTTTCATTTTTATTATTATTACTTATGACTTTTTTTTTTTTAATTTTTTTAGTAAACACTACACTTAAATTCACTAATGACAAAATAACATACATTATACATTGTAATGAAAATAATGGAGTAATTAAAACAAAAAGTTTCGAATGAAATTTTAATCCCGCTTTTTCATTGAATAATAAATGTTTTCGTTTCTTCCGTATACTGCACTTCAATAAAATATTATAAAGAGTATGCTTTAATTACTGTATTATCCTTTAACATATTTTATTATAAAAATGAAAAATGTTTAAATTATTTTTGTGCGAGTAACAGTAACCAGCCGCGCGTATATAAAGGATATAATATTTTTATATTTTTTTAGAATACCTTCTATTAAATTAACTTGATGTAAACAAGAATATTCCATGCATCGGTGGTTGAGTTCAACGAACAGTGTCGATCAACATTTTTACATCCTTGTGGCTTAGTGATATTACTATCACTAATTTTTGTTTGTTTTATTGAATTAGAGACAATGAAAAGTTTTTTCCGGTGTTAAAAAATTATTTGTATATTTTTTAATTATTATTAAAAAATAAAGTAAATTATTTTATTTTAACTACCAGTCAAAAATTAACAGATAAAAAAATAAAAATAAAAAAAGTGATTACTTCCCGGAAAAACTAAACAGTTTAGATTGAAAGAGTCTGATTGCATGATTGTTACAAACTGTAAATGTAAGAGCAATAAAAATAAAGCAAGAGTAAAAAAATAGTTAAAATCGAAATGAATAAAAATAGATAGCCGTAAAAGCTTGACGTGGGACTCGTTTTCGTTTAGTTTTCTCATCCTGATTCTGATCCGGGTCTCGCCTCTTCTACTTCTACTGGGGTATGTCTCTTTCCTCTACAGCGGTACTCAGTATAACTCTGTACTCTAGTTTACCCTCGTTCAATGATCGATTAGTTTGCTTTGGAACGCGATACGGGCACTGCTAAAGCGGTAATGGCACCCCTTTCGCGATCAGACCCGGAGAAACTCACCCCCCCCCGCCACCGCCCATTCAGCCAGTGAATCTTCCACCGCTCCCCTTTCTAGACTGTTTCTTGCCTTAAATATATCCGGGATAGGGTATTTTTTACATCTCTATAACTTTGAGCGCTAAACTGGCTCGATTAACTCCCCGGAAAGTTAATTCCTGTACAAACAATTCAACTCGACGCTGGTAAAAACCAAAACATAAATACAACCAAACCAAAAAGAGTAAATTAATGCAATAACTACCCAACAGCTGAATCGAGTAGTTATTGATTGTTAGCCGTTAGTCAATAGATATAGTTTATAAAGTTTATCACACAGCAAACACATGATCCGAGTTTTTCACAGTCTCTTCTATTTTCTGCTACTCGTTCGGCAACTGCTATTGACTTGCCCGCCTCGATTAATCTTACATCCAACGAATTACAGCCGTATAATGGAAAAGTTTTATACTACACAGTACACACTCGACGTCTCAACTTGTTTTCGATATAAATCCGGTTAAAAAAAATTCTCTCGGTTAAAATATTTTCCGGTTTTACTTTTCGCGATAAAAGACCACAAAAAATTCCCGAAATTGAAACTAATCCAAAGCCGGAGTGTATATATGTATCAGTTAATCCGCGGATCAACGGACGTAAGACAGTTTTGCTCCCTCCCTATGGTAGATAAGTCATTCCGTGGTTTTTCCTCTTTCCTCGACCAAACACATGTAATATAAAATATATAATATAAAATAACGTCTACATTCACACACATTTTCTTATATACTTTTTACCACTTGTACGTCTCTCCGTAAAATTTATCGCGGACCCAATTAGACCGAGCAGCATATACCAGACAAACTCCTCTGGGTATTATATATAAATACATACCTCACAAAAATTTTTTCCACCGATTGAAAATATTAAAAATATTAAATAAAAGACTTACCACAGAGTACAAAAAAATATAGTTAGTAGCACCACAAGCCATAATTACACGTGTTCGCGTCCGCGACCTCCTACTGTTTGGACGAGTTAAAACACGCGGCTGGTCGTTTTATAGCTTTTGTTGACCTTGCTCGTGTGATCCCCGCAACAATCCTTCTGTTCGGATCCGCGTCGCTTGGAACAACACTGAATAATAATAAAAATAATAATAATAGGAGAATGTTATGTGTGTAGAGAGATATCGGGATCGCACATCGCCCTTTTCACGCGCCAACCCACCCGTAAAAACTCGTTTCGGTGTCCCGATCACGACGGAAGAGACCTCGCGCGTCACTTCCATCCCCCAAGAGTCCATCAAGACGTCTGTGCTCTTTTTTCTGAGGATAAAATAATTGCCAGGAATTTTAAAGCTAATTTCGGTTGTAATAATTTAAATTGTTTAATTGAAGTCGCTTATTGCGTTGTAAAAAAAATTTTAATTGTTATTCTTATCCTAAAATTAATTTTTATTTAATTAATTAATTTATATAAAGTTTAAATTTGTAAATATTAATTTTATAATTTCTTTAAAAATAAAATTTTATACTTTTTGTAAGAATTAATTTTTAAAGTGTCAAAAAATATATTTGTAATTTAAAAAAAAAAAAAAAAAGACTATCTTTATTTTTATTAAAAAAAAAAAAAAAAAAAAAAAAAAAAAAAAAAAAATTCCCTCTGCAAATTTTTTGCATAGTGTCAAGTGCATCGAAGTTTTAAAACGAATACGTCTGCCGGTGGTTTTGTTCCTCTGCAATCTCGATGAAGAATGGAGGTTGGCATGAGCTAAGCAGGCTCCAAATTAGAATAGGATATTGGCAGGAAGTTGAGCAGAGCAGAGAGGCAACAACTAACTCCTGGGGATCGGTTTGGGAATTCAGAGTCGTTGGAGGGCGTCACGGTCCCCGCCTTCGCTGGATAATGCTCCAACTAACTCAGGCCTTAACTCATTTGATATTTCGAGTTAAATTAAGAGTGTAGCCGTGAGATTTTTCCATTTAAATAACATATTTTTGGTTATTATTCACGGGCTTTATTATTAGATATTCTATTGTAGATTCGTGACCCAAATTCATTGATATAAACTTATACATGATAGTAATAACAAAGCAAACAATAACTCGAATGTAATAGAAAAATAATAACATAAGTTTTTTATTTTTAATTTTTTATTTAAATATTAAATATTTGATTTTATGAAGCGATTATTGGTTTTATAAACTATTGATTATTATCAAGAAAGTAATTAGTGGGCAACCGTGACGTTGCGCCACTTTAAAGCCTTTCTCGGGTTTTTTTTTTTCTTTATTTTCTTTATTTGCAGTAGGAGCATTAGAGGTCAGAGGAAGTGAAGAAAACTAACTTCCTCCCGCTTGTACGGTCATCGATATCTAATAAATATCGACTTGAGATTATTATTCAAAAAATAAGAATTATTATAAATTTATTTTTCAAAAAAATAAAAATTTTTGGAGCTTCCAAAATAATAAAAATAAATGCAATAGTAAAATTTTTTTAAGTTCATAAATTTCAAAGTTTATTTAATTTCATTGATTTTTATTTTTTCTTTGAATTAAATATGTCTAAATTGATAAAAAAAAAAAAAAAAAAAAGAGAGAAAATCTTGCACCATAATTTTAAAGAATTTGATTTTAAATCAAGCGGAAAAATTCCTGGAATAAAAAATTGCTCTTAAATTAAATTCTCTTGAATAAAATAAATTTTTTATCAATGTAGTCTTTAAACAATTATTTTTCTAAACAACGATTTAAATTATTTACACCAGCAATATAATACAAGATATAAGATGTGATAGCTCAGGAGCAGAGTTTTAAATTTATAACGCTCTTGAGATCGAGAGACGATTGCCGTGAAATTTGTACGCTTGTACACCTCCCAGAGGAACTTACAAACTCGAGCCTTTCAGCGATATTTTTATCCTACAATGTGTCGAGAAATAAAAAGCTATTGAATTATTTAATTGGATTCAATTATTCACGTGATTTTGTGCAGCTTTGAATTGCGTAAATAAACAAAAAAAAAAAAAAAAAAAAATAATAAAATGACAAAGAGAGAAGGGATGTTTTTAAAATTAATTGGCGGGGACTAGTTCTGAATGGTTAACGAGCTCGGAGAAACAGAATAAGACGACAGGTGAGGACAATGTTCCATGCATGTCGCTAACGATATTCCTCCGCTGACAGAATAGCCAATCAGTGTTATTATATGTTATCCTGGTAGAGTCCTCGGTGTTTAAGTTGGCCGAGGGTGGAGTGCGACCGATCGAAAGGTCGTTCAATGGAATAAAACCCTCAAACTCGGGTGTAGTGTGTTGTACAGCGTTGAACTATACCTAACTCTCGACAATGATAACTGGTAGAGGGAGTTGAGAGAATGTGGTCACCGAACAATCTAGATCGGCAAAGTGATTGGCAAGCTACGAGCTTACTCTACTCCACACTACTTCCAAACGATTCTACCTATTCTGAATACACAATAAACTACTTGCTCCACGTGTACGAGGAATATAAGTCTTGTATAGTGGATAGTCTCTAGATATAGTGATACTGGGGCGGAAGTTCGTTGCTCGGTTAGATATAGAACCAAATTTAGATGCTCCTCGAATACGAGAATCCACAACAGCACAGTCTATCCTTTGTATAGGAGATCCGTGCTAGCTTGAGCGGTGAGCACTTGGCGACGTTAATCAACCTAAACTGGCTTAATATATTACTGTTGCGGTGATTAATTTTCCTTTACTGGCTATCCGTCAATTTATTCATCAAACATCCCCTAGTTATGCCACTAATCAACGGGGTATTTGTATATCATATGGGATATCATTTACAACTGTTTCTCGGACAGTTAAATAGTTTATTTTATTAAATATTAAAATTTTTAATAATTAATTTTTTAATTTTAATTTTTGATAAATAATAAAAGTACTTTTAGTTAATTTATTAAGACTTACAAGTTTATTTGTAATGCAATTACATTTCAATTATTTTTTTATTATCTTCGCACAATGTTTTGTCCTTTCTAAGGCTTTAATATTTATCAAGTACTGTGAGAAGAAAAAAAAAATTTAAACATTTTTTAATCTTAAAGAAGAGATTAGTAATTTTAATTGAAAGATTAAAATTAAAATTTTCTAATACACATTATTATTTTAAATTATAAAAATATTCTTACAGAATAATAATTGTACTGTGTATTTTATTTAAAATAATTTCCATAGTAGTACAGCAAAACTTTTGTCAAGCTGTTAGAATTTCAACGAGTTTTTAAACAAATTATTTAATGAGACAAGTTAAATCTACAATATATGATCGGTGTTTACTTAAAACGCACGTTAAAGTGACTCTCTGAGGGTTTTGTTGTAAGTAATAGCGTGCTTGACCTAAAAAATTTTTATATTTTTCGCTTTTAAATAAAAAATATTCTAAACTTGATAATCAATGATACAAATTGTTTAAAAATTTTTTTTAGCCGAAGCTTTTAGCTTTAAATAAAATAACGCGATTTAGTTTAGAGTATCTGTCGGAAAAATCGATAGATTGAAACTATCGGGATGATAAAATATTTTTATCAGCGTTATTGGATCACAAAAAGCCTTTCAGCAGGTTGGTTCGATTAAAATCAGACGAGAAAAGAGAGAAAAGATTATTTTATGATTGTGAATTAAAACAACCATTGTGGTTTAATCACTGCAGAAGTGATTGGTTTATATATATATATATATATATATATATATATATATATATATATATATATATATATATATATATATATATATATATATATATATATTTATAAGCAACGAGCTCGCTGATAGTACGGGTTACTCAGTAAACATATCGGCAATACGATACAGATTGTCGAGGCTGAAATATAATTGCGGGCACAAGCTTGCATTTATAAAACCATTTGGTTAATTTTATGAAATATTTGAATTTGAATTGGGACGTGTAAAAGCTTTTCCACTCGCCGAATACAACTGTGTATTTACCGGTGGATATTTTATGACCAACTTTTTCACTTTATATTCCACTTTCTGGCATTCTCTGTACTCTTTACTCTTTACTCTTCCATTATCACCCACCCCCACCCCTTCTCTTATTCAACTGCACTCAGCTACATCTCTTCGACAAATGAGATTATCGTTGCATCAGAACCACATCTACCATTTTAATTGACCCAACGTACAAATCAAAATTTAATTCAATTTGTGAAAGCTTCCAACATCCATCTGCCAGCTAGATTTCGTTTAAATAATTTAGTTTTGATTCTATATTGACAATTTGGATTCCAAGTTGCATGAGAGCTTTAATATTTATTAATGTGAAATCAGGGATTGTATTGACATTATATATTATATGTAATTATTAATTTAGAAGTTAGAAGTCTTAGAAAATTTTTTTAGATCTTAAAACATTTTTTTAGCGTTCAAAAAAAATTTTTTTTAATTTTAACACTCAAAAAAATTTTTTTACGCGTCAATAAAATATTAATCAATTAAATAGTCCATAAATTTTTGACTACCCAAAATAATTCTCAAGATAGTTTTACTAATAATTAGTTCCAACTATCCGCTGCATGATGTGGTTTCCAATTACTGTTTCCGTTTCCTCTCCTCGGTCAGAGATATTATGTGATACACTCTCAGCCGCAAAATTATAACTGCCTCAGTTCTATCAAACGACTATTCAATTACAACGATCCAGTTTGCCATCAAATACCGATTTAGATTTCGCTTATCTCTATCTAACTAAATTAAAGTAAACATCAAAGAAGTTTAACTCCAATAAAAATTAAATCACTTTATTTCCTTAAAAATTCAATGAAAATTTTCAAAAGAAACTGTTCAAAGTAAATATTCAGGAGAAATTATTTTTAATATAAATTTAGTTTACCAAAAGCCAAGTATTTGATAGTAAACCGTCTCATAAAAAAAAAAAAAAAAAAAAAAAAAGCAACAAAAATGCGTATTTTATTGACCCGAATAACATCGTGTGAGCAATTTCTGAAGACTCTAGAAGGAGTTTCATAAAGAAGACGAGCCAGCCTAGGGCTATGCGGTTTTTTATAGCTATATAGATGCCCGGGGTTAAGAGTACACGATCCGAAAATTGTGACCACAAAGGGAAAAAGTAAGCTGACTCGTGAAAGCTGAATTCTGTAAAACTTTAAAGAAAATCTTATTCCGGGATAAGTATAGACCAAGACGAGATTTTACAGAGTCTGGGTGACAGCTACTCGTTCTGGCACCTGACTCAAGTCTCCAGTCTCTCGTCTCTCGTCTCTCGTCTCCCGGCTTCAGAATTAAAAATTAAAAATACATATATAAATCTTGTTGAGCTTTTCAGCTGAGATAAAACTATGAAAGGCGTTTGAAAAAGTTAATTATCTAATTTTAATTAAAACTTTTGATAACCCTATTTATCTTTGATACCTGAAATTTAAGCGTCGCTTTAAAGTGACATAATTCGACTAATACAGGATGAGTTGTATTAAATTCACCAATTTATTTCCTTCAGATTCTTCTTAGAAAGAACCCGGCTAGAAAAAATTGAATCGCTCTTCTCTTTTTAGTCTTGCTTTTTTGGTAAATAAAAAACTCAAGTAGACAATAAAACTGTCATAACTGCTCGGGTTTAAAAGCTCAGGATGCTAGTGAGTGTAGTAGCTGCTGGTTTACGTCCTGGTATCTCAACAGAGTTTCAACAGGACGCTGAAAGCTAAACTAAAACTCCAAAAACTACACTTACAGTTCTATAAACTTTAAAACTTTGTATTTTTCCGTCAACAAACTGTCGCTGTCCGCTCAACTTCTCCGATGATTTATCTGAGAGCACAAGGAAGCTATCTCCACCCCCGAGAATTCACCCATCAAATGTCCTACTGCCTCAGGATTAATTAATTATGATTAATTTCGCGCTACGGGGCTTCTGAGTTCGCAATACAAGCGGTTGACAAAATAATCGACTCGGAAATATTTTTTTTATTTTATTTCAAATTTGACAATTTTTTTTTTCTTTTTTCTTTTATTACGGCACATACATAAAAATTAAGTTAGTTATTTTTTTAAATTCGGAATTTTAATGGAAATTCCCGCGCAGTTACTCGTGTGATATTTGTGCAATCTAATTGACATTGAGTGAATTAACGTTTATTCATATTTACAAATTCAATTATTTTATTTTGTTTATTTATAGATTTATTCATATAAATAACTTAATATATAATGATGTAATATAATATAATATAACATAACATATAACAAATGACATTTACATTTACAAATAACGACAGTTTAGTTTCAATAAATTTCAACGATAAAAATTTACAAAAAAATTTACATATTATAATTTGTAAAGTTGTAAAAAAATTTGACACTTTATTTTTTATTTAAATAAGTTTTTAAAGTATTTTAATTATAAGTAACACCTCCATTGGCTAATTTCCCCCTCATACCGATTTTTTTTTCGAGTTAAAAAAATTAATTATTTTATTTTTATGATTATAAAAAAAATTTTAAGCCAACAGAAAATTTTTTTTTCTCAAAAAATTAATAATAAATTAAACCAATAACAAATAACAACAAATAAAATTTAACTAGATAATCACATTTAAAAAACGTACAATTAATAAATATTAACAAATAAATATCCTTATGAATACTTAATAATAATCTTGCCCCCATGGAAATAAGATATAAAAAAAATATATTTCAATTTATATAACTCGTATTGAAAAAATATAAATATATTATATTAAAAATATAATTTACATATAAACAAAATATAATCTCAATACAGTACTTTTGGCCGTTTTTCGTATATATGAAATATATTTTCAATAGAATAAAAATAAAAAATAAGTTTATTAAATTTATAATTTTCATGTAAATCTTTATATATAATAACAATTTAATAAAAATATACTAATTATGTATGAAAAATATATGCAGTAAAATATAGTGCGTATATATCGAATATATATTTTGTTTATATAAAAATTTAAAGACAATCTACGTAAAATATATATTCAAAGTATTCATACAAAGAATACAACAATTTTTAGTGCTTGAAATTTTCAGTCACACAATAGTTGTACCAGTAGGTAAAACTTGTATAAAACGGACAGAGTGACTGCTGTCACTTTGTCAGGTAAAAGACCGCACCAGCCTTTTAAATTCAATATACAAAGGACGACTTTATTTGATGATTTCAACTCTAATAAACACTATTATCAAATCAAGACAAAAAAATTCAACAAAAACTTTGGAATATTCTCTACAACAAATTAATCAAAGCTGAACGAAAACGTGAGCGCGGTTAGAAGCTCCTTTAAAACCAAACTAGTGCCTATGATTGAATTATTTGCGATGTTTACAGGTTGGTTTTCTCCGAAGACCATATGAACTTCTGTGGAAACCAAAATTGTAACACAGTAAATATGTAGAATAAAATCCTGATGGCATGAAAATTTTATGATGTGTTGAAACTGTTACATGCTGTTAAAGTGAAAATGTTCAATACTGTATCTTTATTTATGTTTATTATTAATTCTTTTTTTATTTTATTTCATTTAACTTAACATTTAATTACAATCAAATAAATTGAAAGACTCTGAAGTTAATAGTAATAACACCAACAACAACTTGTCAATACATTAATGCGTGAACTTTCATAATTAATAAATATTTAAGAACTGATTCATTATCTTCAATAGTCATTCAATTCTTCATTGATATTAAATTTGCTTCTTAAGCTTGCCAGTTTGGTGTTGATAGCGCTGTTTAGCTTCGCACTATCATATGTGCTGGGAAAACATTTTTCACTGCAACTAAGAATAAATTTCATTATTTTTCGATTAGCAATAATTTATTACAATTAAAATCTGGCATTTTTCTGTGATAAAGCTCTGTGATAATATTTACATCGAACAGCTAGAATTTTTTTCATCAAGAGCGGAATGTACTTCTGCGTTCTTATTAATTTTGCTCCTTCCTCCTTTAACATTGCTTTCTAGCAAGGTCCTTATGTCAAACAACGCTGAGACCAATGATATACCCATTGCTGTAAATGAGTGTTTCTCCACCGCTGTATCCCATGCATCTACCGGAATCAAAACTCCACTACCTTGTCGGCCAATTTCTATCTAAGAATTAGAGTTAAAGAATAATATTTTATGCTTTTCAACATTTTATAATATAAATACTTGGTCCAATGATACTGGTCTTGCATAAATTTTTTCGTCAGTTGGTGCAATACCTCTGTTCATAGCTAGTTTGGGAGAAATAGTACTGGGGGTAACTTTCAACCGATTTCCAGTGACATTATTATGATTAGTATTATTATTTTTATTTTCAAGATTATCGAGTCTTTTTGTAGCCCTTCAATTATATTATCTCGACGAGTAATGGCTTAAAAAATCATTTCAATCTAGTAATTGATCTATTTATCTAAAAAATCATAACTTTTATCCGTACCTTCTAAAAGACCGTCCACGTTAACTGGTTTCAATTTCTTTGAAACAACTGGCTCGTTAGATACTACTCTGGGTATTTTGTTATCATTATCATTAACCTGTAAATTAGGGAGCATTACTTTTTAATTTAATTTATTTGTGATTATCATAAAAATGTTAATTTATTTGTTGAAAAAATTTTTAAAATAAATTTTCTTGACGCAACCAAATTTTACTGACTCCAAAAAATTTTAAAGTCCGAAATTTTTTTGGCTTAAGAAAATCTTTTTCTATCTGAACATTTATTGTTATTAAAATCACTCGTTTCAGAGCTAGAAACTTTCCGGACCATTCAAAAATAAAAATACCATCTTTTCTTCGTCTACTTTATGTTTCCTAGGATTCGCCGGATTTCGAAGAAGATTTGTAACGGAACCATCTAGAGAAAACTGTAATACATAAAAATAATAATAATAAATGTTTATTCAATATACTTAAAACATTTGAAATATTCAATTGTACTCTATTTTGAGTAGTTGGCGAATGGTTCCGGGACGAAGAGCTGGCAACTTCTGGTTCGTTTCTCACCGTATCTCTAAAATCACGACCTCTGTGCCTAATACTTCCGGCTTCATCAATTTCAAGACCAAATTCCTCTTCTCCATCTTTGGAATCATGGTGTGGACTGGCATTCTTATTTACGACTCTATCTGGTGATTTTTCTCCATTCAATTTTTCCAACTTTGACTCAAGATAAGACTTTCGACCTTAAGTTGATAATATAAAATGAATATATGCGACAATTTGGAGTTTTAATATGTTTTAACATTTTTTAATTTTACTTGACACTTCGATGACGACTCCATCATAAACTTTCCACCCCTTTTTTGGCTTATGCTTGAGTCACGCCACTCAATCACGTAAGAATTGTTTGCATCAATCTTACCGGCTCTAAATTTTGCTTCATCAAAATTTAATATCCATTCAACGGGAATGTCAGGTGTATATTTATTTTTATTTTTTGTTTTGTCGATCCATTTAATTAGTGCATAAGATTGACGTGACATTATCAGAAAAATACAAAATCAAGACTTTTATTATCTAATTAAAGAGATTTGTGCCTTTCGAGCAGCTTAAATAATAAAATGTAATTAGATTATAGCAATTAATAATTTTATAATTTTACAGTTTTGACGTTTTTCAACTTTCACATACATTAATAAAAATAATGTGAAGTTTGTGTACAATTAACAAACAACGTGAATACAGATGTTATCAAAATAAAATAAATAAATACGTTATTAAAATAAAATACGCTATCAAAATAACATTAGATTATTAATTAGAATTTGCTAAATCAATTTAACATAACGATGACAAATCAATTACGGTTATATTTATTGAAATCTGAATTTATAAACGTTTACGTCAGGTACATAATTAAATTTGTCCTATATTATTGAATAGAGCTTTTTAATCATTTTCACACATATTCAGCGACCTATAGTTCAAAATTTTCTGGTCAAATGTTTTTCGTAATTTTCATTACAAAATTAAATATTTATATCATATATTTCCATGTTAAATTGATAAAAAATTTTGAGTTGATAGTGTAATTATTAAAAATGCACATTAATAGTTGAAATTAAATCAGAAATTCTTTTGATTCCGAATTTAAGTTGAAAGTTGTGGAAAAACGAAATATCTAACTATTCTTATAATTAGCAAAGAAGATTTTTATTACTTTCTTTTATGTTACAGAATGTTTTGAATACAAAAATTAAAATTAAAAGTTTTGCACAAAATGGTTTTTTTTTTCGGTTGCAGTTTTCAGTAAATATTATTTCTTTTACTCGTTCCATTTAAGTAATATTGATAATATCGTTACAGATAAGTTTTATTACTTGGAGTTTTTTCGCCTTTTGATTGATAATTAAGCGACATGTATTCTGTGACTAGTATTGTTAAATACAAACTTTATAATATCTATGGTTCATCTAAAGCAATTTCATGTAGGACTAAACGACGTTGGAGGCGAAATAAAAAAACAAAGTAAGTATTTGTTAGATAGATGTGATGAAATGTTTCTACTATTTCAAACTACATTTCTGTATAATTATTAAATTTTTTCAGGACATTATTAAAGTCAGTAGCAATAGAATCTTTAAATTTTATGGTACGTACTTACCTGATATTTTTAAGATTTTTACTACAAAATTTCTACCTTTAGCTCGTCTGAATTAATTAAGGGGATTAATTAAACTAAGAAGTATTTAATTTTAAAATTATATAAAAGATAAAATAATAATTATTTTCTAAGAATATTTCTTCTAAACAATTAATCTTTAGTTTCAGAAAGTTAAAAATTTTTTTAAGTCCTTGATCTTGTAAAATAAAAATTTTAATGTTTACGGGTATAACATTTTACAACAAATTTCACGAATATATTCCGTTATTACTTTAGTATATTACACACCTAGGGAAGTAAAGTAAGAAATGTCTCAGATCACATGTAATTGTCAGCCGAGGCGAAGCCGAGGTTGACAAACATGTGATCTGAGGCTTTCTTACTTACTTCCCGTGGAGTGTATACTATTTTTTTGCTCGACGAAGGCAGGAAGCGGCACTTTCGTTTAGCGCAGCGGGCCGAAAGTTGATGCTTTCTGCCCGTCGAGCAAAAAAATAATTTTTTTAAACATTTTTTAAGTATTGAAGTAACTTACAAGCTTTTAGTTTAGTTATTAACCTTACTTCGATTTCATATATTTATTTGTACGTATTTATAAAAATTATTGAATATTTTTTAAATTATAGGCAAATGAACAAGAGACGGATATATATTATTTGGATCAGACAATGCCAAAGACGGAATATTGCGAAAAAAGTTTTGATTACCAATATCTACAGGAAAATGAATTACAGTTTTCAAATCTTGATGTAGAAGAAAGTGCGGACGAACAAAATGAGGACAACAATTTTGAAACTAAACATGACAGCATTGCTAATTTTATTGATGATAACCATGATTTTAACATTAATGACTGCATTTATAATAACAACAATAGTAATTATTATAATATCCATGATTATCATGAAGATTGTGATGATAATAGTATTACTGATATTATTAACAGTCATCGTGACAACACTCCCGTTGAATCCAATGATATTGATGAAGAATCATCTTCACAAGCAGAGGAATGTGTTTTCAGTCCTCAAATTCTGGTTAATACATTATTACTAATGGCCACAAAATTAAAACAGAACTTTAGCTACACTGATAATGAGACAGTTATGAAATTATTAAATTTATTTAATGACTCGACTTCAATTCACGTATCAAAATATATCTGGAAAAAAATTTTGTACAAATATTCAAAATTTTTAATAATATATCATTTTTGTATATATTGTCATCGTTTTGTTGGTCCTCAAGCCTCAATACCAAAAAAAAAAGAAGATTTATTATACTGCAAGGATTGTAGAAAATATTTTAATATAAAAGAAAATTCGGCAAAGGGTAACATTTTTATTTACTTATCTCTAAAACATCAACTGTCACAATTTTGTCAAAATCACTACAATCTACTTAAAAATCCTGCTGATCGACCCAAGTCATTTGAAATTAATGATATTTATGACGGTACATTATACAAGAATAAATCAAACGATATGCTGAGTATAAGCTTTAGTTTGGATGGTGCCCCAATTTTTAAAAGCTCCAACTGTTCGATCTATCCACTGTTATGTTCTTTAAATGAAATTCCACCACTCCAACGTCAGAAAAATATTATGCTTGTAAGTTTATGGTTTGGTAAAAGCAAGATAGAATATGTTGATAGCTATTTGAAACCATTTGTTGACGAATGTAAAGAACTGTACGAGACTGGACTCACTTATGTTCATGATGGAATAGCTGTGACTCAAAAGTGCCGGGTATTAAACTGTGTTTGTGACTCTGTCCAACGTCCAATTATGAGAGGAACAAAACAGTTTAATGGAGAATATGGCTGTGGGTTGTGTTTACATAAAGGTGAAAGCATAACGAAAGGTAAAGGACACACGAGAGTATACCCACTGTTGGAAAATAATAATTTCTATGGAGAAGGTCTTCGCAATCATGACGATACGTTAATCCATGCCAGCAAAAACCAGTACGGTGTAAAACGAAAAACTTTATTGGCCGATATTCCAGAATTTGACATAATTAATAATATTGATGTAGACTGGATGCATTGCGTACCATTGGGCGTGTGTAGACAGTTCGGTGATATGTGGTTTTCGTCAACAAATTCGAAAAAAATTTTATTGCCGAGCATTATTAAAGGAGGTAGATAAAATTCTAGCATCATTTAAACCTTCCTTAGAAATTTCTAGAACACCAAGAAAAATGTCGGACCGTGCTCATTGGAAGGCACATGAATGGGTGGTATGGTTACTGTTTTACAGCTTACCCATCATGAAAATTTTATTTCCTCCGAATCTTACAGAGCACTGGAGTTTATTAGTCGAAGGTGTAGCGTTGTTATGTAAAAGTTCAATCATGCCATCAGAAATATATCGAGCCGAAAATTTATTATATACATTCATGAAAGAAACTGAAATAATATACGGTAAAGAGTATATGTCCTTCAACGTTCATCTGTTGTCACATCTCGCACAAAGTGTTCGAAATTGGGGTCCGCTATACACCCACAGTGCGTTTATATATGAGAACTACAATCAGTTCCTGAAAAACTGTGTTAAAAGTTCTAACGGAGTTGCAGTGCAAGTAACTGATACTGTCAGAATGAAAACTGCTTTGGAAAATCTTGAATATAAGTGCGCTGATTATCTCACTGAAAATCAACAACAATTCTTGAATAACTTATTTAACAGAGACGAGCAATTTAAAGACAAATTTTTAGTAAATGATGACATTGAACTTATTGGAAAAATTGTTCGTCCCCCAAAATGTTTAAAATATATAAAATTGATTTGTAAAAACGAGTTGGAGAAAACAAAAAATAACGTAAAATTTTACGATCGTGCAAAGATAAAAAATGAAATGATTCACAGTCGAAATTATTCAAAAAAAAGAGTAAAGAAAAGAAACAGCCACACTGTAATGTTGAAAAATGGTAAAATTTTAGAAATTGAAGTATTCATGACTTTAACAGACCCACAAACGAATTTAATTACGACATTGGCAATAGGAAGATATTATAAAAATAAAAATAAGGAATTAATTAAAAATCGACAGCTTGCTCATCTGGTATTATTGGCAAAAAAACCTGAAAGTCTAACAAAAGTTCGGATAGAAGAAATAAAAGAAAAAATAACGTTGCTTGGCTATAAAAAATGGAATGAATTAGTAGCATGTATTCATCTCAATCATTATGAATTATTAACATAGATTAATATGTATATGAATGTATATGCTTTTCTAAAATAAAATTATGTTAATTTTCAATGAAATTTTAGGAACTATGAATCGATGTTTCTATCTCTGATTGCAGTAAGTTATATTCTGTTTATGAAGCTCAAAAAACCTCGGTATGTGCACTGATAAAAAATTAACTTGACTCAAGAGCCAAACTCTTGAACCAAGAATTCCATTTTGACGAAAATGATTTTCTTGAGTCAAGAGATTAAATTCTTGAGCTAAGAAATTATTCTTGGTTTAAGAAAATTTTCTTGAGTCAAGAATTTATTCTCTTGACTCAAGAAAATCATTTTCTTCAAAAATGGTATTCTTGGTTCAAGAGTTTTGCTCTTGAGTCAAGTCAATTTTTTTATCAGTGTCGAGATGTAATTATTAACGTATAGGATGGTTTGTAGTAATATTCAACAGTTTTGTCCCAAAATTAAATGCATACATATCATATGTAGAGTCATGGGGGACAAATGTACGCAGTGAGTAAGACTGCGTAATCTCATCTATTTGGAACTCAACTGAATGGGTTTGCGCACTCTTACCCACTGCACACACTTGCCCCACATGACCCTATGTGTCTTGCAATTTCATGCTTTGAGAATTAAACTTTCCTTTGTACTAAGCTCGATAGTTTCGTTGTTTTTATCTTTTCAAAATTTTAATTATTTATTAGAACACAATTTAAGTTTAAATGTGTGAGGTTAAAACGCCCTGTCAATATTCAGTATTTTTATTTACTCTAAATTTTAAAGAATTTTGATTAAAATTTTTCGTATGAATAATTCGAATATATATTTTACGTAGATTCTCTTTAAATTTTTATATAAACAAAATATATATTGGATATATGCGCACTATATTTTACTGCATATATTTCTTATACATATAATTAGTATATTTTTATTAAATTGTTATTATATATAACGATTTACATGAAAAATATAAATTTAATAAATTTTTTTTTTATTCTTATTCTATTGAAAATATATTTCATATATACGAAAAACGGCCAAAAGTACTGTATTGAGATTATATTTTGTTTATATGTAAATTATATTTAAATATATTTTTAATATAATATATTTATATTTTTTCAATACGAGTTATATAAATTGAAATATATTTTTTATATATTTTTTTTATATCTTATTTCCATGGGGGTGCACACAGATTAAAAATTTATCTCGGATAAATTTCAGTACATTTCAATACTTTCATTAATATAAATTTATACACGATATTTACAGAGGATTGAGACTTAATTGAGCCTAGTGATGATATCAAGTCTGGTTAGCCGGCTTGTCTTGGCTCGGTGACTTCTCCTTGGGATCGTCCTTGGGTCTGGAACCCGGGACTTTGTCCTTCTTGGGCTGAGATTGCGCGGGGCCTTTTTTCTTTTTTTTTTTGGCTTGAGTCCCCTTGAGGTTCATCGCTTGACTCGCGATGTCGTCACGGAACGCCAGGAACCCAAGTTGTGCGTGGGAGGCCTCGTTTAGTGCTCGGGATCTGATGCACGCGCGATACTGATCTGTTGATAATTTTTGGCCCGGGCCTCCTGAGCAAACCTGGAACAATTTTTTAACAAATTACCTTTAATTATCTCTTCAATTAAACTGTAAATTTATTTCAATTTATTAAATACTTATTTAATATAATAATAAATAATTTAATACATTTTTGACAGTTTAAAAATATTTTTTTCTAGTTAATAAAAATTTATTAAGGCCCTTGAGTCCAAAAAAGCATAAAAATTTAATTTTATAAAAAATATATTTGTTTAAATTAAATAAATAAATAAATAATTTATGTTTAAAAAAATAAATATAGGACAATAAATTCTATCAGAGTAAAATGCAAGTGTATGTTGATGTTGGGACTGAGAATAAGACAGCTCTTAGCCCAGTGGAATTAGGAGGTAGGGAGGCTGAGAAACTACAAGTTTAGTCCACTTGGAGCCTTAAGGGGCACACCTAGTGTAACGGCCTAAAAAAAACGTGATTTTTGGGAATTTTTATTAAAAAAAATACTTTATCAATTATTTTAAAATTTTAAGAATATATTTATACATGTTTTAAGAATACATAATGAAATTTTTGAAGAAAAAAATTAAATATTTTTTAAGTTATCGTCGATCTCTAACGGCGCGAAAAAAAAAAGGTCCTTCACTGCTGCAGTGATTCCGGCTTTCTCCGTGGATGAAATCTAAAAAAATATCTCGTTAAACTAGATAATATTGTCTGTACAATGACCTACGATATAAAAAAAAATCAAAAATTGACAATATGGCGGCGTTTTAAAAAAATAGTCGAATTTTACCTAAAATTTTGGTCGTTTGTGGCCTGCGAAAATTCGATTTTTGATCAGATCAAAAAATCGATAGGTCATTGTACGGAGAACTATATATAGAACATGTAAAAAAAATTCGATAGTGATCGGATCATTTGTTTTTAAGTAATCACTGCAGTAAATTCGGAAAATGCTGTTTCGAGAAAAACGCGTTTAAAGATAAAATGATCGTTTCCACTGTTATAAGTGGTTTAAAATCATATTTACAGCTAATCTGCTATTCCAGGGCCATATAATACACCTTCCTCTTCTTCGAAAAGGGCTTGTTCAGCTGAAGAAGCTTTTCTTTGAGATGATCGACCTTCTTTTGAAGAAGCCCTTTGGCGATAATCAGCGATTCGTATTCTCGTGTCGTCCTTAAGAGCCGCAAAATCTCTTGCTGCAGGTCCAACTATCACTCCCATTACATTGAATATCTTCAAAATTGACGAATAACCGTCATTAAATATTGCAGTTGCAAAATTATTTGACAATTCAATAGTTTTGAAGCCATTATGAAGATGCTTGGGTGAAAAGTGCCAAAGTAAACTGTTGTAGCTTTCATTGTTGTTTTGAGTATTGTTACCTTTACATCTATCAAGCAATTCATATCGAGATAAGTCTTCATAAATAGGTTTTATAGCTTCTTGTACTTCTGGATCCAGTGGGAGGTAATCGTGTTTAAATGTACTAGTGATTCCTTCAGCTTCCGCGCGGCGATAAGCGCACCAACTTTCAGCGCCTTCTGGACAATTTTTATGATTTGGGTTTTTGTCAGTTGAACAGAAATGATAAAATGTTGCCCAGATTGCTTTATACATTTCATCTACATTATCTTGATTTCTCATAATTGCTAAACCATAATATTTTTGGAGTTTATTTATAAAATTTACAGTTAACTTTTGTGATGTTTTACTTTTTCCTCCTAATTTCTTATTAATGTTCTTTACACTTCGGCAACGTGTTCCCATTCTTTTTTCACATGTAGATAGCATTCCAATTTAGCAACAGGAATATCATAAGGATTCAAATCTATAAGTCCTTTGTGGGTAACGCTATCACCATCACCAATATAGCGGGTATATTTTACACCATATTTACTAATGGAACGACCAAACATGTCTTTTACACTATCCACTTCCATTTTTGAGGCAGATCCTTTATGATTGGCATCACATTCTTCATCGTGTAATGATAGCCATTCCTCATAATCTTCAGGTTCGCTATCTTTTTTTCTTCCAAAAACACAACTCTGACAATATGTAGATTTTACGCATGAATCAAGAATTTTCTTGCTGTATTTTCCTGCCAGCGTAACTACTCCGAAACGGGAAGTATGGCCACGTTTTTTCCAGGTACCATCGCCGCTAACAGTCAAATTTGTCTCCGAATTTTCTTTCTTTAATGTAAGCTCTTTTTCTTCATTTATAGCTTGCTGCATACTGAGCTTACAAACAGTTTCGGCTGCAATCTGTAAATTCGTAAAACATCCCGCAAAAGTTTGGTCGTAAAATTTGCATGCTAAATCCATTAATCCACAGAAAAATTTATCCCATTTATTCCGATGCCCAATAGACGCATCACAGCAACAATACGTTTATTTATTTCAAATGCGTTATTAATCATTGGTCCAGAATTAATATACGAATTGCCACATTCACAAATAATAGCAATTTTGAACCCTAGACCTCTTGAACTTGCTTGATTGAAAGTAACTTTTTTTTGACAGGTTTTACACACCACTAAATTACTAATTGCACTAAAAACTGATAAAAATTGCAAAATACAATATCCATGAGATGGGTCAATCACAACATTATTGTCATTATTTTGTAATAACTTTTCTGCGGACGTACTGGTATTCGCAGTAGATTGCTCAAATGTAAATCTATTTCCGGTAAACTTGCGTTTTTTCGCAATTGATCGATGCTTAGGAACATTGTGAGTTCCTTTTTTATTTGAATATGAAGATTGATCACTCATTTTCAAGAAAATAGCACGTGTAAAATTATGATGCGCTCGATACAACGATCACAATGAGACTAAATGTGTCTGGCTCCGAAAATAATTTACGTGGCAGTAAACGAAAAATTTCTAGAAATTTCTAGAAATTATTATAATGATATATTTTTGTATACCTGAGAGCCAACAATAGAAACTGGAATCGTGTTATAGGGGCTGGAAGAGACAGTAGACTCTGAACAATACTTCAGGTACGTTTCGCAGCTAATGACACTCTAGCTGCCGAGCGGCTGCTCTTTAAAATGTTATTACTCAAAAACTATTTGAGATATCGATTTGAAATTTTAATATGTTATTTTTAAAGGTGTAATCTACCGAAATATGAAAAAAAAAAAAAATCGACTTTTTCGAAATTTCACACTAGGTGTGCCCCTTAATTGCCTGTACTGAGGCGAATCTGAAGAAGGACAGCTAATACAGTGGTGAGTGCTGTGATTTGGAGCGTCGTTTGCGACAAGTGGAACGAACCTTGACGGGCAGCCCTGTTTAGTGGCTCTATAGACTCCCATCTATTTACATTTCCATCATATGTATATATGTATATTCGCTTGTACATACGGAGGTATTCTCGGTTCTCGGCTCTTGGGTCTCTGGGTTCTCGGGATTGAGAACGCACGGTCACGTACCTCAACACCAACACCAACCCTTTATTCATTCTCTAATATTTGTCCAAGTCTGATTGCCCAACCCGCCGTTGTCCGACTACAGTTCCCATTATCCTGGTTAAATATTATCCACCGCTTTCTTATTATGAATTACAAAATAGCGAATTTATTTTACGGATTTTTGTTTTAAATATGTTTCTGCGAATTTTCTTTCTTTTGAATTTTTTATATTATTTAGATTTTTTTTTCTTAAATTAATAATTTTACAATTTATTATCGTTAATAAAACCTCTCTTTTAAATTTATATCCTTCTTTAGAATATTCAAAATTAATACGGATAGAATAAAGTATTTAAAAATGATAAACTCGAGGATTTAGATAAAAAAAATTTCGGACATATGAAAAAGTCTTTTGAATAAAATTTCCTCATTTAATAGTTCGCTTAAACCTTTCACATTCATACAGAATTAAAATACATAATTTACGAGCTTAATTTGAATACATTGTTTTTTTGTAATTTTTTTAAAGAATTGAATTAATCATTTTAAAGAATGAATAACGGTGGAATGAAAAAGCAAATTTTATTATAATTTAAAAACAAATTGAAAAATATCCATTCGCTTTACTGAAATAGAAATAAAAAATTAGGTATAAGGTAAAAAAATCTTCAATAAAAACGTCAGAGTAATATTTAAGAGAGACATATTTATAAAAAAAAAAATCTTTAGAGGAGATTGATAAAAGAGCAGTGGACTAAGAAATAAAACTCGGTTGACCGATTGTGCTTCATACCACCTTGGTAAGCATTCACATAAGCCATCGAAATAATTGCAGCTCTCTATTGACTCGGTGGAATTTCATATAAGGAAGCGGTATGCCGGAGCTGGAGAGAAACTGCCGCTTTTGGTACTCGAACGAGCGGACTGGCGGACGGAACTATTCGACCAGCTCGAAAATTGCTCGAGCAACCGGGAAGGGGTTTCAAACGGGAGCATGTCCGGGTCGAACTCAGACCCCTTTGTCGCATTATATACTCACCACCGCTTACATTTGCCTCGTACACATTTCCTACATATACACACGTGCATTACTAACAAAGCTAATCCAGTAGTATGAGCAGAGTGCTCTCTCCAATGCTCGTCTGATCCATTAACCAATACCTCGCCAATTCGAGCTCGAATTTGAGGTTCAACTTTGCTATTTTACTTATTTTTAATTCACTTTATCTTGATGAAACTTTTTTTCTGATACATAATACAGCTTTTGTAGTGTGATTGATCTTACCAAGTGATGTAAATTTTAATTTTTGTCAATAAATATTTATATTTATATTTTTTTTTTTTTTTTTTTTTTTTTTGATAAAAATTTTATTTATTTATAGCTCAAAAGTCACGGCAGTCATACAGTGACAATAAATTAAATGCAAAAAAATTTTCAATAATTTTTTTGTAAAAATTAGTTCCAAAAATGACCTTTAAATAATTTTATTTTCAGCCTACTCCAATTGTATATTGATATATAAACGATAAGTTTAATTATACGTAAATGACTTAGTAAGTTTTGAGGCAAAGTTTCTCGCCTGGTGCCTTAAGCCAACCACCCGAGTCCAACGACCCGTCGGCACACCAGACGCTTATACCACTTATACATTCTAGCCTCTACCTTTGCTCGGTAGAACATCGTACCCTCCTAATTCCGATCGATGCCCGGCTTATTAGCAACCAACTTTCGATAATCTCATTATCCAGGAGCGAGAGCACGCCGGGTTATCTCACGATTACTTAAATAAACGGGATAACCCCCGGACACCTACTACGATCACGAGGTAACTACCCAAATTGTTATCGTCAGATTTCGGTTATTATATTCTCAGGAGCTTTCAGTTACTCACCCGTCTTATTTATTGCCTAATTATTTACACGCTGAAAAGCTCATTTATATTTTATAGACTATTTTTATTTCATTTTTCGCAGCAATCCAAAAGTTACTAAATTGGTTAAATTAATCCAATTGTCGAGTTTTATCGAAGAACTAAGTTAGTCAATAGTTCTTCGGATAGAAAAATATATCGATGTTGAAATGGAAGCTTATTTAAAGAGCTTTCACATAAAATTTACAGAAATTTAATAAAATTTTCTGTTCAAAAGTTATTTATAAAAAAGTAGATAAGTTTATGAGTCAAAAAAAAATTTTATCAATAGAAAAAATTCAATATTTAAAATTTTAAAAGAAATAAATTTGTAGAATTATCTGCGAAAAAAAAAAAAAAAATAACAGACATTTATTTACAACATTGGGGTTAAAAAGAGTGAAAAATCAAGGGAATATTAAAGCAGTGATTTAAAATTTAAAAAAGTAAAGAATAGAGTATGGAATGTAGTCTAAAAAAGGGCAGTTAGAGGCAGGAAGAAGATATTTAAAACCAATAAAAACGGATGGTTCATTCAAACATACTATTGTGTATGTGAAACTGTAAGTTTAAACCCAGAAAAGAATTCAACGAGGAAACTGTTCCGTTGCAAAGCTCGGCTGACTTTACGAGAATTGCTCTACTTTTTCCTCGGTTACGACTCGCCTGGGCTTTTATGCTACTTGCTGCACGCCACGGGATCCCATATTCTTTGGGAAATGGCGTCGAGACTGCGGGAATGTACTCGCAACAATACTGCCCGCAAACGATATACACCACCATTACTCGTTATTATTCTATATCCTGCAATATTGTCAACCGTATCAACTTCTCTGATGCCGTACCGGCTTACGAACATTCTCCACCTGTCATTTTTCCTTTTTCTTTATCCGACAGACTTTCTAATAACTGTAACAATTAGCAGTTACCGGTAAATTTTAATAAAACGTCGAGTATATTAAAATCAAATTTAATTAAAGACCAAATTATCAGATTGATCAATAATAATCACTAAATTTTTTAGTAAAATTTTTTAATAAAATTTTTATCAAAATTTAGACTTAAAAAATTTTTTTTCGATAGTTAAAAAATTATTAACAGTCAATAAATAGTTTTTTAGACTTCCTGACATTTACAACCTCTGAAATTAAATTATTTTAATAATTACTATATTGATAAAAAAATACCTTGGGATGCCATATATGAAAAATTCCAGGATCTGTTGCTCTGACGACTTTAATGTTGCTCCTGACGTATTTACGGTAGAGAGTAACGTCTTCGCCGCCCCAGCCGACGATGTCTTCGTCGAAGCCCCTGACTCTGAGAAAATCCGATCTGAGGTAGTAGAAACAAAAAGCAAAAAGACTTTGTCAATAAAATAGAATAAAACTCAAGACAAGAGCTAAAATAAACACAAAAGCTCTTAAGTGTATATTATTTTTTGGAGAGTAAGTTGTTGGAATAAACAGTCCAGTACAGTACCTGTACTGGCAGGTCATGCCGTATCCGAAGTCTCGCCAGAAGCCAGTGTCCCTGGAAATCACGAGTTGATCTCTCTCGGGTGGGACCTCGCGGCCCTGGAGCGTGTAGACAACGTGAGGATTGTACAGACTGAAGACAATGGGATAATAGACTTTGCGCCCGGGGGCTGTATTCCACCGACACCTGCGACAGAATTCACCCAATTTCACTCACTACTTCTTGCTCTGATGTCTAGCTGTAGTTCTACCAGAAACTCGAACAGCAAACCCAAATATATACCTAATCCGGACTTTACTTTAGTTTCTTGCCAACAAGGATCTTTGTCCTTTGCCTTATTCCCATGTTAATCCGGTGTTTTGGTACGACCATCATTATTATTCAAATTTAAAACTAATAGACTAACTGGTGTAGGACTTTGACTGTTCCAAGCGAGCTTTGTATTGATTTTTTAATTTTCATTCTGTCTAGAGCCCCGTTATTATTGTTATTACTATTATGAACTTAAATTATGCCAAGAGTTGGCTGGCAATAACGACCTTCTTTGGAATTGGATCGTTAGACTAGTGGGAAAATAATGAGCCAATTACCAGCGAGTTATTATTAGCACACCAACATCTGCGGGTGTGTCTAAACTCTTTCAGACTTTGTTGGTATTAACTTTATTGTCTGTCTATCAATTAAATTTATATTTTAAGAAATTAGTCTTCGTTTAAATAATTTTTATATTTTAGGTCAACTTTTCAAAAATAAAATTTTAATTTAATAATAAAAAAATCATATTTAAATTTTTAATAATGACTTTTATAGTGACTCCAAGGTTGCTAGTTTAATATTATTATATTTTTTAAAGAGCTTATAGAATTTTATTGAATTAATTTTTGATAGTTTGATCAGAAAATTAGCTAGCTTAAAAAATGTTCCGACGGAAAAATTAAATTACCATAAAAATATATTAAAATTGAAGTTTATGTGCAAATGAATGAACAATTAGTTACCTGTCAAGAAACCTCGCGCTGAAAACGACATCGACGTCACACATGAAGAGCAAGACATCATTATCCCCGGTCCAAGCCCTCTCGGCGCCAACTCTGAGGCCTTTTCCCCTCGAGAAAGTTTCATTGAGGGCAAGGAGCCGTAAATTCTGATTGGTACCTCCGGTGCCGCGTGTCATGAGCACCCTCGACATAATGGACCTCGCCTCGGAGAGCCCTTCTGTCCCGAAGTAGACCACCGTCAAATGGACCCGTCGGTCGTTTTTCAGCCCGATCTTAACGAACTTGTCCATGAAGCTCTGGAAGGTCCCGGTCCTCCCTGACAGAGGGAGAATTATATGGATGAGCTCCTTGTCCCTGGCGGGCTGCCTCTGGAGGGACACAAAGTGGATCGGGGCGTAGGGTCTCATCATCACGATCTTGGTGTACCCCGAGTTCACGTTAGTCTGCGTCACCTGGGAGCTTTTGTTCACCGTCTTCGACCTAAAGTACATCTCGTACTGGGTCCCGGTAGTCGGCTCCACGCGGTACAGCCCCTCCAGAAAGTCTTCTTGGGTGTACTTTCCGGCGATTGAGGAGACATTCTTGTTGAGCGTGTCCACGGCTTTCGCCAGGGCTTCCAGCAGGTCTTTTCTCTTGAACCCGATCGGCTTCTCCACCACACGCTTTCCCAGTCCCAGGTCCACCGGGTACAGCCGCGAGTAGGTGAAGTGGCTGAAGGCTATCAGCTCGTACTCGTTGTTCAGCGGCAGACCCTGAGTTATTTCCGCGAACTCAACTTGCCGTCTCGCGGCCAGGCAGTCTCCGATTTCTGTTGAGTTTAGACCTGCTAGAGTTTCTCCGTGGCCAATTGGTCCACCTAGAAGTTTAATAATTATTTTATTTTTTAATATTAATATGTTACATTGAAAAAAAAAAAATTTTTAGTACAAAAATTCTTGATCTGAATAATTTTTTAAATTGAATTAATTTTATAAGCTGTAAAAATTTTATATTTATATAGTTTTGTATAAAACAACTTTATTCTACAAATAGCCGCAAGAAATTCCTTCAAGCCGAACTAAGTAATAAATAAATAAATAAATAAATAAATAAATAAATAAATGAAGCATAAAAGACTTGAGTACATTGTCAAGCTGACGTACGTTACGTGCTCGATCCACGAAAGTATTTTATGGGGCATTAAATCAGGGTTTTAAGCCCGAAGCGGTAAAACTTGAACTCAAAAGAGAATCGAGAACGAGTATTGTAAAAAAAATAGTGAGTTGAGTGGTCGGATAATAGCGACTACCATTACGGAAGTTCCCGAGAGTTAAGGAACTACGAATTGACTGACAAACTATAGCGGTAGCTACTAAAACAACTGTATTATCGGGGGAGATAAAAACTCCCCGCTCCAGAGCTTTTCACTCGAGAGTCGCATAAACTTAAATAAAACCGTGAAGGGGAATCTTCTATCAATCTCTTCTTTCCCCCTCTATTATGAGTTCTCGCTGCTAAAATTTTAAGGCTCGGGGTCGTAAAATCGTTACGACTTTACGACAAAACTAGTCGCGTTTTCTGGAAATTTACAGCCTTTACATCTTGAGAAGTACTTACAGCGCGATCTTTAAACTCGAAAACTTTATATTCACATTCTTTGTCACGATACACGTACTTCAATCCACGATTTAATTAAAGCTTCAGCAAGAGGCATTTATTATTTGCGTGAATATATAATACATAAAAGTCTTTTATTTTATTTAAACTTTAATTCAACATTGTCGTTACGTAAAACCTTTTTACATTTGTAGTTAAAACGGCAATTAAAATGGCAATGTTTAACTCAAAATTACGACCGCTTTAAACTCTTGACATTAAAATTTCTGTGGCAATAATAATTGATAAATTACCTCGGTAATTAAATAAAGCAATTCCTGTGTAAAATTTGATCTGATAATTATATATCTCTATATCTTTCTCTCTTTTTGATGAATCACATTACTAATGTAATTGAATAAAGCTTTTAATGTACGCGAAAGACATCCCAGATGATGAAAGGTTCATTGTTCCTCTACCTGGAGATATGTGCGCTTATTAATATATATATATATATATATATATATATATATATATATATATATATATATATATATATATATATATATATATATATTCACCCCACCTATCTCCGTAATTCCGCCGAGTTATGCGCCATAAGACTTTAATTCTCTGATTCGATTTAATCACATTATCTAATTAACTTCAGTAATTGAACTTTATGAAATAATTATAATGATAATACAATATAATAATAACAAAAAGAGTAATCTCTACATGTCAGCAGAGTGAAACTCGCTCTATTGAATAATTAATAAATAATAAAAATTATATTAAAAAACAGATGAAAATCATTGAGCAAATATTATCATTCAATTAGCTGGTGAATCAGATTGATTAAATTAGCTAATATACAGGGGACTCCTGCAATAAGGTGAGTTTTGAGCTGCTTAAGCATAAGCTCGATGGACGTGCTGACCAGGGTTTAATGCTGCTTTATCTTCGGGCGCTATTGAAATCTGTAGAGAAAAATCTATCTGTATGTGCGGAGTCTGTAGCTATGAATACAAACTGAAGGGTGTACCGAGTCTAGTCGACACTGAGCTTTATGGCTAAGCCAATTCAGATCAGCTTTAAGCGTGTATTCAGTTACTAAAGCTCTGAGGACTGCTTCAGTAATAGAACATGAGATTCTAGACGGTCGTATCTTCGACGACCTATCTCGTTAACTTTTGCTTCTGATAGTGTGTCAAAAGACGAAAAACAATTTTAGGAATGTTTATGTAAATGTTTATGGCCGTAAAAAAAATACAAATAAAATTTTTTCAACAAAAATAATAACAAAATTAGAAGCTGTATTGTGAATTTAATATACGAAAAATTTGATTTGAAGCGAATGTACAGCAGAGAGTATAAAAGATGAAACGAACCTGTTAGTTGAAGTATCTGTAACTTGAGACTGCGAATTTCGGCGGTGAGTCTTTCGATTTCGAGTCTCGTTTCTTCTTCACGTTGATTCGCTTCGAGCAAACTCGGCGGGGTTATTGAATCTGAAATGCAGATAAATACAAACTTCATATTCTGTAAAGATAACAATATATGTATTTACTTTTTCAATACGATGAAAATACTAGATATGTATCTAAGCATATTTTTTAATGCAACAACAACAACAACTACAACGGGAAATACATTGCCGGCGGGTTCAAAAATAGACTATTACATATTACATATCGAGAAAATGGAATATGTAAGTGAGCTTACGATGGAGGAGGATCCCATCGTGCTAAAGTAAATTCCAAAATATAACCCTTATACTGGAACTATTCAGTTGCCCTAGGCGTTTTTCCAGCAGCATAGTGTCTGCACAGGCAAGCGGAAGAAAATTTAGATGACGCGGGAAGTACTTTTTATTCAACAGCGTCTGTTTATGGATATTCTCGACAGTTATCACCACCAGTAGGTTTACTTTTTCTCCAGGGTGAGTTTAAACTTTAAGTTGAACGGTTCGAGAGCCTAATTTCACCTAGCAAGCTCCCCAGACATCCAGCAAAAAATATTTGTAAAGAAATAGGAGTCTAGCTTCATCAGCCCGACAACAACTGACTTATTTCTTCTTAAGTACCCGGAGTAACATCCCTCCGAACTCTGGAGTATGCTTGTCTGCAGCTTAAGCTCTGAAGAAAAAGTTAAAATAAGGACAGAAACTGTTGGAGCGAGGTAAAAAAACCGGGCCGGGTTTACGACCTGTAAAGGATCGAGCACAGAAAGTACAATAAATCGAGCCGGTTTTTTCTTCCCCGTACAGCGCTTCTCTTCACCGAGTGTAAGTGAAATAAATGTCTTTGTTCCAAGTTTAATGGGCCACCAGCTAGAGTTACTTACTACCGATATTCCTGTTCTTTTATTGTTAATTCTCTTATTTATACCCTATTAGAATTTTTTTTTCCTTCCTTATCCATAAATTCATTTCTTCTCGGCGCTGAATTCGCCCAACCGGTGATTTTATTATCAGTCCGGAGAATTTCAGATGTAATTTCTGTTCCAGTCCGTTTAATTATTAGCCAAACTCAAACTTTATATTTATATATTTCATTATTTTAAGCAACACATCCAAGAATACCAAGCAGAGATCTCCAGATATATTAATGAATTCAGTTTTGTTATTCACGTGAAAAACAGAAGCAAGCACCTGCTGTTAAAAAACTGAAGAAACAATGTTTTTTTTTCTTCTCTCTCGTAGCGATGTTTCTTGGACTTTATATATATATATATATATATATATATATATATATATATATATATATATATATATATATATATATATATATATATATATATATATATATATATATATATATATTTTTTTTTTTTCATTCTGGTGGTACTGCTGGTGCTGGAAGCAGCTTTGTATTCAGCGACCAGAAGTTGTTGGCCAGTAATTCAGATTTCTGGAAGCTAAGAGTGCCTTATAAATATATATATATATATATATATATATATATATATATATATATATATATATATATATATATACACAAGAATCCTCGAGATCTAGCTGGTGGAATCTTGCCAGACATGCGCTCCATAGCTGAATTATAATCCCCGCGTTTTATTAGTGTTTGTTTTTATTTCAAAGACCCGTAAATTTTGATTAATAATTTGTCGGTCCACTCGAACGGCTTATCATTTATAATTTATAATTTATCATTTGGAGGAAAAAAGGCTGCTAAATGTAAAAAGGCGAGGATTGATCTGATCGACAGAAGAATTTTATTAACCGGCACTTGTGTACTCGATAGTAATCGATCCCAAAGACCGCAGTGTAATTGGAAAACGGTTTGTAAGCGAGAGTAAATAAAGGGGTGTACCCGTAGGTGAAAATAGTAGCTTACTAACACTAATAAAATTCATCGCTCGCTTTTGGATCCGCGTTCGCATTCGCGTGTGTGCGATACTCGGGACGTATATAATGGAATTGCGTAAATATCTGGGTAAAGTAAAGCCGTACGGCGCAGAGTGGATCGGGTGAGTCACGTGGGTTGAGGGAATGTATGCACAACCCCGGTGGTTTTATCCCTCTCTTTTCTCCTCTCTTTAACTTTCTCTATTTATCTGGATGCCAGTTACTTGGCTCGTGTACCTACGGCGTGTATACCACCTCTCATAGCATACTGGGCTTCCCAACACAAGTATGAGTGAGTGATAGCTTACCGCACGTACAATCACACGTGAGATAACCAGCGAGAGCCGAGAGGGATCGAGAGTTGCATAGAGATGAGGATGCATCCATACTCTACATAGATAGAAGATAGATAGATACTCCGGCTACTTTCGTTTCTACTTTTATTTCTGGTCTTGCTTTTGCTTCTGTTGAGAGATTACCGATGAATAACTCGAGAAAATCTATTGATCGTGTTTATATACTTGATTTTCTTTTATTTTAATTTTTATCATCGTGGAAAAATATTCCATATCCATTTAAAATGTTTAATCTGTTTAGATTTAGCTCAATATGCTCTAAAATGTTCAAATATAATTTTTTTAAAAAGTTAGTATTGAAAATTCCCAACAGATGGCGAATAGTCGGTTAATTTTCTCTTAACTAGAGATTTAAGTTTTAACAGTTAAGTATTAAAACATAATTCCCTTTTTTACTCCTTAATAAAAATATATAATTAGGTTTTTTTATGAAAAAAAATTTAATACCTAAATAATTTTTTATAGTTTTTTTAGTGTCACTTTACTAATATCAATACTTTTTAATTTCTTAGTTTGTTTTTAAATCTATTTTTATACACTACTCCTCTTTTTAGCTGCATTCGAGGTCGATAAGTGAAAACAAAATAAAAAAGTGTGATCCAATAAAATTAACTGGTTGATTTATTTGTTTCCCATCCAAAATAATAGCTGGTAATCCATCGAGCGTTATAAGTCCGTTCATGGGTTGGCCGGTGGGCTATTTCGTGTTTCATTTTCTCGTTTCTCTGATCCGTGAGCCGGGAGAATAAAAACAGCGCAAGACCGGATGCGAATGCGAAAATAATTGGAAAGTTTATCGAGAAAATAGGAGAAAAACAAAATATCTGTATGATCAGACGAAATGAAAGAGCGGAAATGAAACTAATGGAATGGTTCCTTAGTTCAATCCGAGTTTGAAAGTTTTTTAGTATCTGTAACCGCTACACATACACAGGGGTTCTTTGGTGACTCGGCGGGTGTAAGGGATGGAAATAAAGGGGTCGAATAAAGGATGCTATCAATAGATACGACGCAGTGACTGGAAAGTGATAACGTCTTTTAACGAAACTCGGATAAAGGAAAATTGGATACCGTTTTCGGTTTATCTTGGGTCGAACTGGCTGGAGCCCGATGGCGATTTCGGACCCCGAAACTTACAACACTTACTCTTATTCAACTTATTTTTATCCAATCCTTTCTTCGCACACTGAGTTGTTATCTCTTACGATCTTTCTTTACGAGCCCTCCTTACTTTTCTTCTTTTTGCTTCCTCTCATTTGCGTAATCCAATATACACTCTAACTCTCCGAATCTCTGAATATAAGATAACGCCGTGAGCTAGGTCAGAGACTTTTCTCACCCTCAACTTTTTAGGTCATAAATTCTTTCAAGAAATATACAACTTCCTTTTATTCTTCAGTTATATTTCAATCCTTTTTTTTTTTTTTTTTTTTTTCAAATGCTGTAATTATGTCGTACTTTAATTGAATGATAACTTTATTATGAAAATAATAAAAGAAATTTTGATATTACCCAAAACAACTCAAAGTTACCAAGTAGAATTCAAAAATTAAAAAAATAAAAAAATTCATAATCATAAATCAAATTTTATATTTTAATATAATAAATAAAATAAAAAATATTTTAGAAAAAAATTTTGAAATTTTTAGTATAAAAATTTAAATAAAAAAAAAAATTATATTTAAATAAGGATCATTTTTGTCAGCAGACCGATGAAAATCTCAGGGGCACAAGAAAACTCACTTCACGGTTCAAATAATTTTCAAGGTAATTTTGGTGAGTTTACGTCGCAAGGAGCAAGTGCGAGGCTTTCTACCGTGAAAATCCGTGTAGTTGCTCGATGAGTGTAATCTCGAAGGACCCCATGCTCCATACTCCGTAGTAGTACAATGTAGTTTACTCAACCTGTACTTTTTGCTCTGTTTCTTGGATCACCCTCAGTACAATTGAAATCTTGAAGCGACTTATGAGGCTCCGAATAATACTAGCTCATAATTGCCCCGCAACGTAGCAACTCAAGACATTGCCCGGGAAAAACCATCAAATAGACGCCCGTTAACGAACTTAGTTTTTAATTAATCGAACAAACTCTGTGGATTTGAGGAAGATTCGATGATGTATTTAATAAAGACACACCTCTGTACAAGTGAGTAAAGACCTCAGAGGTAATTGCTACCGAAGAAGTATAGATTGAAACTCAGTGAACAATGTAAGTCACTGATTAAACTTTGATTGCGTCTTCTGTCTTATGTAAGGTTCAATTGAGATCGTAATAACTCTTACTTGTTGCGCTTAATTGGAAACTCTATCAATTAATAATTTAATCTTCTTCCATGTCAATCAGTCAAGGTACTAGCTACAAAAGTACTGGATAAAACTTTTTAATTACGCCGACAAAGGACCTTGTGAAAATTTTTTTTTAATTTAATTTTAGTATTTTAAAATGCAAAGCACACTTTATAAGTTATTTCAACACGTTTCATTTCAGTGACAGTAAAAGTTACACTGTCTTTCACATTTATATTTATAATATTCACCCGTTACGTATTTTCTTATTTTCCCGCTTTCGACATCACTCCGATAGTCTGATATAAATATAAATATAAATATACACCGAGATTTTATGATTCGTATTTTCCATTTGCCTTGTAAGAAATGAAATCAAGAAAAAAAAAAAAAAAAAGCATATTCGTGACTGGAATATTAAGACCTCTGATAGAAATATCATGTCAAATAATTTATTTCTCCTTTCAATTTTTGTTATTATTTATCATACATTTAAACTTTTATAACTTGAAAAATTTTTATATTTTTTTTTTTAGACAAATAAATTATCAAAAAAATAAATATATATTTTGGTATCTTGCGGGATGTAATTACATAGCGACATTTGAAAGATCGAAGAAAGTTACTGTAAAAAGTAAACATAGAAAAAAGGTAAGTACTGATGTGATGTGCGATATTGAGTACCAGAGAAAACTCGACAAGAAGACATAAGATGCGCAAAACTTTTTCTAATTTCAAAGTTGGACAAGTTTAACGAAACAGATGCTTGGTCCGCAGCCATCCACTAGACACACACACATACTAGACTAGATACACAGTATTGATAGTACTTGGGATTCTTTCTTATTCTTGGTATCACAATATAACGACAGGAGCCAAGTGCCCGGACCGAAAAAAAGTTAAAAGAACAGTAGAGTCAGTAGTGAGTAGTGAGTAGTCAGAACCCCGAACTATGCCGTAAAAAGTACCGAGAATTTACAAGTTAAAACTTTAGCGGTCTGATAAAATGCTAAATGACGAACGGAAAGCAAAAAGAGTTCTAGAGAGGCTATTGTAAATCAAACTGAAAAGTAAATTAAAAAAATATCAAACTTTTTATTTTTGTTAAAGTTTGTTTTCCGAATAAAGTGGTGGAATGTGGAATGACGCATGACGTATTGATTGAGGTGAGCGTAGGAACATGCTGGTGTGAGGACAAACGGATGTCAATGCGCTGATTGAATTCAAGTTTGAGTGCACTTTAAAACATGTATTTTCGGGTAGACAAGACCTTGATAGTTGCACTGGCTGCGCCACGAACGACAGCAGTTGCCAAAGCGAGGGCTCGTAATAGCTGCTCTCTGTGTTCATCAAGGACCAGCAAACATCACTGTTTCCTGTCACTCGATCAAACATTTCGACGTCGCTCCCTTCCGTTCGTTCCGGGCCAAACTCTCTGTGCGTTACCATCCACCCGACGTTAACTCTCGGTACACATTTGCATACTAGTTCTACTTTTATAAGCAAATAATATAAATTTACAATCAAGTGGTAGTCCGGGTTCCCGGGAGTTTGCGTTATACCATCATCGGGCTCATCAAATTTTGTCCGACTATTTGTTTATTTGTCTACTTATTTGCTTCTTTTATTCCCCGTGATACGGATCGGGGGCTTTGATATTTCCAAGCAAAAGATCCAGGTCCCAAATTTCTGTCAGAGTATTTGCTAAATAGTCAAGTAATTCGGTAACGGCAAAGTTGGTTAGCTCCGGACAGGAATGAATATTCAGGCGTCGAATGCCGAATGGTAACTTATATTATTCAGTAGTACAAATGTACGCTGGCTTTTCAAGATATATGTACGAGACACTGGAGGTATATTCTATATAGATGTGTATGTTCGTCTACATAGCTATAATACGGAGCAGAAAGCTTGGGTGTGCACGTTACGGACTTGAAACTAGGGTAAGCGAACACACCACAATGTAATTATGTCATCGGTTCTCTCTACCTCATTCAACTCCTGATGCCATGTATATTCGGTCCGTGTCGATACTCTTGCTCTTCGTCAACAACAATTATTAATTGCATTTGCTTCTTAATCAATTACTTCACCGATAAATATTTATTATTATTTTGTAGGTAAATTTTTTATAATTTTATATTTTTTTTTTTTTTTTTTTTTCAAATTATTAAATTAGTTTGTTATTCACTAGGTATTTCAATTGGAAATATTTCGGGGCAAATAAATATCTTTCTATGAGAGAAAATAAAAATCAAAAATTTATTGAAGTTATTTTCAATAATTAAAAATAATTACAACATTCGGAGTAAATTAATTTCCAATATTCACTTTGGGATTTGTTTTATTAAATTTTCTCTTTGACAATTAAATTATAATTGAATATTTTTTGATGGTTAATTTAATATTTAAAAATTAAAATTCAACGATATGCTTGAAATTATTTGTAATTAAATTTAGTTATTAAATATATTGACGGTGAAGGGTAGAAAACATTTGAAGAGTTAATTAAATTATTGGAATGACAAATAAAAATAAAACTCCGATAAAAAAGTAAATTATCAATTAGCCTGTAGGAACAAAAAAAGGTGATAATTGTAAGTAAATTTATCAAAGTTGATTATGACCGCAAACAGTTTATTATTCTCCTAAATTACTTGGTATAAGTCATTAGGGGGACATTGAGAAAATTTATTCGCGCGTTTAATTGCTTTCTCGGTTTTTCCATTCGCCCGGGCAGCCTGCTATTTAAATTAATTTATTTATTTTATTTAACTCACAGTTTCCTCGAGTTTATACAACTGGCAAAAAAGTGTTAATTAAAGTTGAGAGAATCTAAACACAAAACCATTTCCCCTACCTTTCCTTTCTGCCCTCCCACTATTATTTTTACTATTTTCTTTTCTGGTTTTTATTTTTACCGATAAACTTTTAATGATGACTCGGCTCAAAGTAAAACAATCCCGAGCCAACTACCAGAATAATAAAGCTACAAAAAATTTATAACCCCATTATCATAATAATGATAATGACTACAAAAAAAAAAGCAGTCTATTTATGTTGATGATTAAGACACGAAAGGTAAATCGAGAAATCCCGGCGACCTAATTTCCACCCTCGGAAACTCTCGACCTTTGCTCAAATAAAATAAAACCTTTTACCTTTTTTTCTTCATATTTTCATTTTTTATTTGGTTTCATTTAAGCCCCCTCAATCTCAATAATCTTCTTCATCTCTTTAGAGCCTCATTGTCATAAATAAATTTATCTTCTCGTGGATTACGATTACCCAGAGCAATTTCATTATTTACTATGTACTATTACTACTACACATTCGCTTAAATAAATCAATACCGGTATGCCTACACTTTTATTGTTTTTGAGTAAATTTACCCCAGGGTATTTTATTAAAATTAGCAAACACAAATTATTTTTTTAACGATCCATTAAAGCAAACTTTATAATAAATAACGCTATGTAGTATTGATTATTTATTATCATTATCTATATTATTAAGAGAATAAGCAAAAATTTGTGGTCAGTGTATTTATATGATTAATTGGGTTTTTATGGTTAAATTTAGTATCATTGGAAAAGTTTTGACCTGGAGTTGTACCTTTTTATAATTAAGAAATTACCTTGTATCTTGTGAACTATTGAGATTTTTAAAGATATAAGCTCACCCTAACATTACACTTATTGATACCTTTCATTTGAGTACCCACATCAATTTTTTATATATTTTATATATTTATATATCAAAAATATATGAAAAATTGATGTGGGTACTCAAATGAAAAATCTTGATGAGTATAACATCGTAATGAGCTGATATCTTTAAAAATGTCAATATTTGAAAAAGTACAGTGCAATTTAAAAAAATGAATTATTTAATAAAGCAGAATTTTATTTATTTATTTTAGATATTTACCGAATAAATTTGAGGGAAAATAAAAATGTTTATCTGTGGCGTTACACCAAACAATTATAACAAAAGTCGTATAATCTTGTTTAGTAGCTACTTAGTGTCAGTGTATTGTATCCGGGTGTGTCGTCGGGGACACAATTTACGAGTTAACTCGGTTAAAGTAAAAGGCTTTTGCACATCACTGCCGAGAACCCCAAAATATTTGTCCTTTGAATTTGTGCAAACAACCTAATGCAAACATAACTTATTAAGTCCTAATTTTGGTAAGAGGGTTGTTTATTTATTTTTTATTATTATTTTAAAAATAATTATTATCGAAAATGACGATGTAACATGCAAGAGAATGTAATAATATAATAATAGACTCACCAGCGGTGTCAATGAGGTCAGTGTCCAAGTTATTGAAGCCACATCGATTGAGAAAGAGCAGTGACAGTAGTGATAGCGAGCACACGAGGACGAGAAGCCTCGACAACAGTCTAACTCCCAGAACGCGTAACATCGTGTCTCTGCGTCGCCTGTAATCACACGCGTTCCACTGTAACACGATTCAATTTGCCTCGTTGGCAAACTATCTCATGCATTACTCCAATATACATCTACATATAGATTCACACACGGTACACCGACCAATACACCGAACTCAGCCGCGGTGGAACCTATTACTTCTCGTACTACTGTGTACACATGAAATTTACTTTGCCTCGTGTAATTTACCAGTAGATTATTGCTTCACCACCTATTTATTACTCCGTTCTAAATAAAGTAGATACTCAATTTTCGTTTAATATTATTATTGTTATTATTAATTATATTGTATCCGCAGGCTATAACATAATATTTGCGTGCAATTCGGGGATCTACCGCGGAATGTTTACTTTCAAATTTATATTTGTATATTTATGTTTGTTTTGTTATTTTCTTACAATTTGTTAGGAATTAAAAGTATCGAAACAATATTTATATTTGTACTTCCAATTAATTGAAAAAAAAAAAAAAATAAATAAATAAATAAATAAATTTTTTCGAATAAATAAATCAGCTACCAAAAAAAATTTTTTTTATTCAATAGAATTTTTTAATGATAATTATTACAATGACCTAAATTGTATTTTTTTTTTTAAATAATAATTTTTATTCATTCTTAAAAAAAATTGATTGATTAATTATTTTATTTAAAATTGCAAAAATTAATTTATAAGAAATTTTAATTATTAAAATACTTTACACGATTTTTAATGAAGAAAAAAAAATTTTTTTTTGAGATAATTAATTTAACGTAATTATTAATTAAAATAATATTCAATTAACGATTTACGAATGAATAAAAAATAATTCTCCGACGAAATGAAAGCTTAAAGATAAAATAATGAGAATAAATTGGAGATCTGACGGAGAATAAAATAAAGAGGTCCAAAAGTCTCGGTCTAAAGTTATGCCTCGGTGGTGCAGCAATGAAATATCGTTTCTTGTCTTTCTTTCTTTTGGCTTCCTCAGTCGAGAAAAGCCTTTTTGCTATTTTTTCCTCAGTACAGTTGCGTAGCGCTATTGCGCGAAAGGATACCACTGCTCTGTACAGAACTAGGTTCCCTGCACCCTAGGAGGAAGCAGAGTGCAGAAGAGTAAGTGGAAGGGAGGAGGATAGAAGCCGAGTTTGGCCCACTGCCAGAAGTTGCCTATCTGAATCAATCATTGCATTTCCCGGTTTAACTCGGGATCACGTTTTCTAGCATCCAGTTTCTCTTGATCCTCTCGTACGGAGATCCCTCTTGATGAGCTTAACTCAACTCCTATCCCTACGAATCGACTAACGAATCCCTACGCCGGATCCGATAGACGATAGACGATAGAGACTGGAGAACAGACAATAAAGGACAGAGACAGAAGCGACTACCGAGCCAGCAAGTAGATAAGAATATTTTTGGTCAGACACGTAAATTCCATCCGTTCTTACTCCGCCTTTTATTTATATTTACTACTCACTTTTAGTTGTTAATGTTACGAGAGTTTTACCGTACTTTAATTTCAATTGCCCGTTTTATTTTTATTTAAAACATTCCGAGTCGGGGTTAAAAAAAATTAAGCAACCGAATGGCTGAAAGTTTATCGTGAAAGAAGTTCGGA
The DNA here is from genome assembly GCF_013202065.1 of Cotesia typhae. Taxonomy (NCBI): domain Eukaryota; kingdom Metazoa; phylum Arthropoda; class Insecta; order Hymenoptera; family Braconidae; genus Cotesia; species Cotesia typhae. Next base: position 12,649,046 of record NW_027423757.1, on the reverse strand, counting down.
TGATAATGAAAGCATTTTCTTATAGGAAAACTTCGGGCCGCAGCTGAATTAAATGCATAAACTGGTCCGTCATTTTCCAATATTTTTTTTTAGTAAAAAAATTATTTACAAAAAAAAAAAAATTTTGTAAATTGTTTAAAAATGTTTATTAGATATTTTTGTTCCAGAGAGAATTTAGAAGCCATTCCATATAATGCAACTCAGTAGTGTATATATATCTGTATAGATAAAGTACGTGTCACGTCTGAGCCGAAGAAAAATTCGTCCGCATCGTTACTTTATATCCGGCGCACGTATAAAACGCCGTGACACATTTTTAAAGCTACTGGTAGAGTACCCGACGCCTTTTCGTCTTCGTCCTTCGTATTTTCGTCCTTCGAGTACTCACAGACCCCCCTAAGTTTGTGCTCATGCGTACATGCTGTACCTACATCGAAAAGCTCTCCACGTATCGTACGTTATTACGATAAAACACCCACACCACTCTCCGATCCCATTTCCACGGTCCAGATCGGCTTCAAAAATGTCCAATATATATCATATATATATATATATATATATATATATATATATTAGGGTGGGTCAAAAAAATCGAATAATTTATTTTTGACTTTATACTCTGAAAAATAGGTTCATAGACACCTAAAAAGAATTCTCTCCAAGTATAAGCTCTTAATTATAACGGGAAGGTCCTCCGCTTTGCGGGTTTCTATTTTTTTCGAATAATCAGATAAAAAAATTTATATCTCGCTTCCAACTGCTTGGAAAAATATTCCGTGGCATAGATTTTGTGAGAAATTGAATGCTTTACAAAAAAGGTCTCTTATGACTTTTTCAAAAACTCAACCGATTAAAAGATATTCATAGTTGAAGTTTGGCTATTTTAAGGAAAATATTCGTTTTTATTATGAATTTTATAAGTCGATGAAAAAAATTATTTCGGATTGCGGAACTTATGATTTTGTAGGAAATTTACTGCTCTACAAAAATGGTCTCTTATGATTTTTGATTAAGTGAAGCCGTTACGAGATATTCATCGTCAAACATTAACGAATATCAATATTTCCAGTTTTTGATCAATAATTCGATAAATTTTAATTTAAACTATGAGTTTCAGGAAAATTTACATAAATTTGAGTTTCGATCGATAAAGAAATGTTATAAACAATTTTTTTAATATTGTTTTCAGTCTTGAGCTTGTTTGATTGCATTAAAACAAGAAATTAGAGCATTTTTTTCGACATATAGCCAATGATTAGTTTAATTTGAAGTGAATGACATATTTCTTTGTCAAATTTAATATGAAAAGTATTGAATCAAGTGAGAAACAACCAGTATTTAACTTTTTTATAGATAAATTTTTTATTGAATTATCAATTGCAATATAATTGTCTATATTTTTAACATAACAGTACGCTATTACTATAAATAATTTCTCTTATTACAATTTGGGAATGTTTTTGATGTTCTTTGACAACTTGCAATAAGTACTGGAATTGTTCTTCATTTTTGTCAAGCATTGATTATATTCACTGACTAATGCAACAGCTCGCTCTGCTGAATCATTGACAACTTTTAGTTGTTGAAAGTATTCTTTATTTTCGAGATAACTCTCATTAGTAGGCCATAATTCAACATCGACATCAAGAAAGTCATACGGTAGATCGAAGATTTTGAAAAGATTTAATGACTTTTTAGACACAAAGTCACTCAGAGTTCTCTGCGCCAATGAATTCAAATCTTTTTAGCAATTACAAATCTTTTAGCTTTAGAATCTGTACCTTCACGAGTATTAACAGCTTCAACAATACTTTTTTTACTTCTAATGGAACGCCATCGTCAAACAGTGATAAAATGGCAAGTTCATCGCTCAAATACCATAAGTGCAAATCATTTTTTCACACGTAGCTGAAGAAATCAAAGGATTGATATGTTTGTACTCCAATAAATTTTTCATAAACTGCAAGTCATGATAAGCAGCAGTTGTTGCAGAAGTTGATGAAAACCAAGCTTTTAAATACAATGTGACTATAAAAATACAGAAATGACGAAGACCATGCAATTCTTTCTGAGAGAGTTTGAATTCATCTCTGAATAGATACATTTTCAAACTATAAATGGCCTTAGCCATCCATCTAGCATGATGAACAGCACCAGGACGTTTGAAAGAAATCTTTTCTTGAGGCATTTCTCCAAGGAAAATCAATGATAATTCCAATAATTCTTTATCTAACTTATTATAATATTTCTTTATCGATCGAAACTCAAATTTATGTAAATTTTCCTGAAACTCATAGTTTAAATTAAAATTTATCGAATTATTGATCAAAAACTGGAAATATTGATATTCGTTAATGTTTGACGATGAATATCTCGTAACGGCTTCACTTAATCAAAAAATCATAAGAGACCATTTTTGTAGAGCAGTAAATTTCCTACAAAATCATGAGTTCCGCAATCCGAAATAATTTTTTTCATCGACTTATAAAATTCATAATAAAAACGAATATTTTCCTTAAAATAGCCAAACTTCAACTATGAATATCTTTTAATCGGTTGAGTTTTTGAAAAAGTCATAAGAGACCTTTTTGTAAAGCATTCAATTTCTCACAAAATCTATGCCACGGAATATTTTTCCAAGCAGTTGGAAGCGAGATATAAATTTTTTTATCTGATTATTCGAAAAAATAGAAACCCGCAAAGCGGAGGACCTTCCCGTTATAATTAAGAGCTTATACTTGGAGAGAATTCTTTTTAGGTGTCTACGAACCTATTTTTCAGAGTATAAAATCAAAAATAAATTATTCGATTTTTTGACCCACCTAATATATATATATATATATATATATATATATATATATATATATATATATATATATATATATATATATATATATATATATCGGATTACATTAGTACAAATTTAACCGGAGTTATGCTGTGAATTGACATTTAATTTACGGCGGTTTTAATCCGCGAATAGAAAGGGGAAGAGATGATAAAGGTTAGGATAATCACAGACGGTAATGTCGTTGGAAGGAAGCCCATTCTGTCGAGATTTGCCATTCGTCATGTCTGCCACTCTGACAAAGATCCCTTTACTTAACTTTGGTTACTTTTTTTTATCTTTTTTGCTTTTAAAAACGCGCAAACTCGGCAGTCTTCATTAAGGAGACGTTACACTGGTTAACTACAAACTCTGTGAAACCGAGCTCACGGATATCACGCTCATCTGGAGCAAGCTCGAGGATCAAAGTACCAACTGAGAGCACGTAATGTCGGTCTCGTAAATTTCTAAAACAGCTCTTTAATACATACAACACACGCACGCCCTTTAATGTTTGCTACCTACAACTTAAACTACTGTGTCAACCGATAAGATATACCCTTCACGAATAAATCCCTTCCTTACTGTTTTTCCCAACTATTGGCTTCAATATTATTCTAATTATAAATTTATCCTTTGTAATATTAGATAATTTTATAAATACTTTTTTTTTTGTTTATAATTAATTAATTAAATATTTTAGAATTTTTTAAAAATAATTTAACATTATTCTCTGACGTTAATTGATTTTTTTAATAAATTAATTAAAATTTTAATATTAGAAAGACTAAAAATATATTTTCTATAATAAAATTTATTCAGAGTTAATCAATATTTTTTAATAATTAAAAAATTTATATTTAGACCTAAAAATTTATATTAAATAAAAAATGAACATTTAATAAATTAGAAAAATAAAATCTATTGTAATAAATAAAAAGATAGTTTGTCACTGAGATATAAATTAATTACAATGATGGTTTGCCATTTTTGTTAAACTAAGGTAAATATTAATTACTAGGAAGGTAATATGGATGACGCAATAAATGTTGCAAGGGACTTTAATTAAATTGGAGGAAACTCTTCGGGAGGTCATTCAACAGAGGCTAGTTTATTAAATTATGTTGTCGTTGTGCTTACAAGGCATGAATAACTTTCTGGATAAAATCACCTAAGCGATGTAATATAAATATAGATGGTTAGATATCTGTGTACTAAATATTAAGTGTACTGAGTACATGTGTATGTGTTTGAGCTCCAGAGGTCACGTACAAAATTACGGTCAACAACTAACTTGGAGAAGAGTCAAGCGAGAGGAAAAAGTACACAGTATAAAGAGGCTCTTTTGTCATAGCTATCCCCGGGGTTTTAGCCGAGCAAGCTGTCGCGATTCTTTCTAAAAATTCACCAGCTCGAGCTAACTAAATAAATTATCATCATTATTATTATGACTACCATTAGTGTGTTTAATGTGAGCTTTTTTTATTTAAAACTGTATATTTGTCTTGATTTCGGGTCTTTGACTCCGCTCCGAGACCTTTGACTTTATCACGGTGGTATTTATACAACCCGTACGTTATTAGAAAATGAAAATGTCGGTACTCACTTCAAAGGCGAAGAAGAGATCTGGGCTCTGGTCATATGAATTAATTTATCTGAAACAAATAAAAATTTTTTTTCGTGTAAATGATTGCACAAAATTTGAGTTCTTTAAAAAAAAATTTTTTTTTTCCGTCAAAAAAAATTTTAATACATCCATTTATAATTTTTCTATGTTCTAATGAGACTTCAGATGCCTAATATGGTCATAAATGCCTTAGAATAATTTTTTTTATTAGTGTTGAAAGTTTCCAACAGGTGGCGCATGGTCGATAAATCTTCTCAATACTAGAGAGTTAATTTTGAGGCATTAAGTTTTAAAATAGAAAAAATGTATTTTTCTTCTCATACAGCTTGATGCAGCCGTATATAACAAGATAAAGCCATTTCAGAGAATAATTTCCGAGGTTTTAAATAAATAAAAAAGCTCCCTTTTGTTTGGCGCTGGTGAAGTAAAAGAGAGATTAAACTATCGGCATATTCATACCGTGGGAGTGAAGATAGAGGTATCGAGCTAATCCTGATGTACATAAAGCTAATCCAGATTTGGTAAGATTTATAATGTTTGAGAAACTTGTGTTATCTCGTCACCATAAACCGGACAAGTTTCTAGGGTTCAGTGACGTCATACACCTATTATATTATCCTACACATTGTGTACTATAGACTATTATATTAGCACATGACCCGTGTGTACGTGCCAGCCCAAGTGATGCAACTAATTAGCTCTTACCCGTGTAATAAATCAACAGACAAGAGGTTTACGTCAACGTAGAACGACCCGAGAGCCCTTGGGACTCGACAAAGGCGCCAGCTACCGAAATAATAATCCTTCTCTCTTTCTTTTCGCTCTCATCCTCATTCTCCTCCTCCTGCTCGGTAATTTTTAGCAGCCCCGCAGTCATTGAGGCAGGCTGGCAATTATTTCTCGAAGGCCGGCGGACCGGGGAAGCAATGTTAGGGCAATTGACTTAATCGCGTGGATCCTCTCAAAGCAAACGGCACACAAGTGTCCTTGTCTGGTGATCATCCTCACATTATACACGATGAAATGGAATGGGGCGATATCATATGAGGATGAGGATCATGCAGAGCGTACTGCGAATAAGCATCATGTCAAGTCAATTCTCAATACAGACCATCAGTTACTACCATCGGATCGTGCTTATCACCAACGCTACCCTCATGCCTCCTTCCATCCGTCCATCCATCCATCCCGCCTGATTGGTACCGCTCCGCTGGTGTTTCCTCGATGCCAGAGGTTAGGTACACGCAATCAGCCTCTGTTTGCTCAGGCTCCGGCTTGTTATCCCATTTGTATGCAAGCAGGTGGACGAGAGCTTCGGACATACGACGGGGAGACTTCGGACATCCCACTGAGCTACCTACAATGCCGTCTGTCTTATTAATTTGGATTTACCTCCTAATCAAACTAATATTATAATTTAATTCATCACTCTTCATCATCAGACTCTGGATCTTCCTCCTTTTCCGCCTCCTTTTCTATTCACGTCACTATAAATTACACATCAGCTTGTTTGATTCGAAAATATATTGAACTGATTTTTTAATTTGTTTTAGAGCTTTTGAAAATAAATTTTTTTGATAATATTGTTAAAAAAATTTTTATGGTTTGAAATATTGCAAGGAGTGAAACTGAACAATTACTAATAAAATAATCGATCGGTTATATATCTCAAGGGATTTTCCATCCATCAGTGTTGTGTTTTCTGCTCTCAGACACCTTTTCATTTACTTAGCGGTTTTCCAGGGCCATAAACCCGGTGTTTGATGGAGAGTATACTTTTATACTCACCTTTTATATATGTCTACGTGGGAAAATAAATCCCAGGATGATATTATTTCAGTGACGTCAGTGAAATTTTTATGACACCGACATAGGAGGTAATATCGGTCGGAAACTGGAAGTGGTAGATTGAAAAGAAGGCAGTGAAGCCGTAACACGTAATCAAGTTTGAATAAACTACATATTCCGCAGGAGCTCGGAGATGGATATAAAAAAAGCCAAAGAGAAAAGAATAAGAGGGATTCCCGATGTCGGGCTCAGAAGGAAGGACACAAACAGAGGACTCGGAGAGTTGAGACAGGAAAGAGGAAAAATCACCTAGGAAATTGGCTCCTAATATAAATCAAGATGGGCATCCTCTTCCTTTACCGAGTCCTTATCACATCCCATGTGTCCCGCCTCTGCTTCTTCCAACGCATTCTTCTCATGTACATTCATTGCCAGTTTACGTTCTTGGGATAAGTAGAGGCTCCGAGGGAAGGAAAGGAGCTCCTTAAACTTGCCTGACCTGCCATTAACTCCCACATCAACATCGAGACTATTTGAAAAGTTTGGCTTGACAAGTTTTAAAAATTTTGAATTACCGAAAAGTTAATGATTTATGTCTTGAAAAATATCAATTTTGACTAAAGGACCTTTTTTGTAAAAAATTAAATTTCTTACAAGTTTAATTCTAATTTTTGTTGTTGGTTTTTTGATTAATCATTTTTGATAGAATACGAATATAAAAATTAAAAAAAAAAAGTAATATCTAAAAATTTTCTATAGATCACTTTATCTCTATCCGCTTACAATTGATTAAATAATTCAAAAGCATCAATACCTCCAACTACTTCTATTGTTCTGTAATCCAGAAGCGAAATACCGTTCTGGATGTCGCTTATTGGCTTTTACATCTATAATTAATCAAAATTCCACTCTTATTAAATGAGTATCCATCCGAAAATATGCCCGTAAATAATTGATCCCTTGTATTTTGTCTGGTACCTAGCAAATGCGGACATATTTCTGTGACATGAAATTGTTTACCTTTGCAATCATAAATTTTATTTGAATTTTTCATTACCGGCAACAGTCGTGTAAATATATTCCAGCAATGTATGTAATTAAAAAAAAAAAAAAAAAAAAAAAAGCATACGTCCAATTTGCAATGTGGCTCGGTAATTAATTTTATTTGATTAAAAATATTGATTATGGAATTACAACATGTGATCCGCTTTGAGTTAAACCATCAAGATGTCCTGTATTTATTTTATTTATTATTTAACAGTTGTTTTTAAATATTTAAGTAGAATTTATCCCGAAAACTGGGATTTTATTTATAAAAATCGGTTATTTTTATCGTCACAAAGCATTTTTAATCAACGCTACCACGGAGCAGTTTCGAGGACATTGATGTGCAGACTGTCGACGCAACTGATATTACAGTCGTAAAAGTTTCATGAATCAAGCCCCGCGGGAGCTTGAACGAGGTCGTGTCACACCCCTCCCCCCCCCTTCCATTTCGTTCCGCGAAACGCTGTTGTGACATTTTACCGAGGTTTTTCACAAATTGGAAATTGAAAATTCAAAGGACTAAATTTTCATTTCTTTCTTCCCCTTCCCTTACCGTGAGCCAGCAGCCAGCAGCCAGCAGCCACGATTCAAGCTCCGCAATTTAATTTTCGTCATCATTTATGTCACTACTTTGAGCGTTCTTTATTGCTAGACAAAAGCTGTTATTTTGACTATTTTCAGCGAATAAATTTAACAGTTGCCCGAGCGAATCAATACTACAGATTGACAATAAATTTCAGATAAAATGGGATTAAATGAATGAAATAGACGGGAAGAATGAAGGAAATAAAAATCAGGCTACTACCAGTGTGTCAAAATCCGCGAGATTGTCGTCAAGTTGGATTTTGAGTGACTTAATAAATTGGATTGACATTTACGGGGATGGTAAAAGCTTCTCGCTTCTTTATTCACTTCTTCGTTACTTAAGAGTGTGTATAGCGCTACTTGCCATGCATCCATACATATATTTCGGTTAATATAACAGCACACTGTACAAAATAGAATATTGAATGTAGAGCGGTCTAAATGTAATATAGTGGGAAGAATACGCAGAAAACTTAGTAAATTGAAAGCTGAGACGATACGGCACGGAGTAAAAGGGAAAAAGCTTTTTCCACGTATTTACTCCACTTGCTATTTTATTAATATTCCAGTAAATGCAGCCTCACTAAAGTATAAATACAACAATAGAGAGAAAGAAGAAGCCAAGGGAAGCCAACAACCCCGCATTTAGATTTTTTTCACATGAAAAATTATAAACGAAGGAAAACATGAGTATCTTGTTTCTTGTGGCTGGTTTCTCTAGGATTCTCCAGCACACATCCATCCCTAAGGATCATAAATTTTGTTCCACAGACTGGAGATACTATTTGTGTCGTCATTGGATATTTTTAAAAGGACCTGACGTTTCTATTCAAATGAAATATGTATTTGCATTCTTGGAATATGGCTTCCTTGTGAAGGACCTCTCCTGAGGATAAAGAAAATCTTGACCTTTTTTTTTTTTTTTTTTTTTTCTTAATTTAATCACTGATAAAAAAAATTTTTAATAATAATATTAAATAAATTTCAATAAGCATATCGTCATTGAAGTTTCTTTAGATATCTGACGTGCATTAGCAACTTCAGTTTCACGAAGAGTGGATAAAATTAACTAAAGTATTATCTTAAAGATCGCGATCAATCAAAAAGACTTGTCAAACTCGGTTTCAGTTACGTCGAAAATATTTATCGAGGTAGTAGTAGTAGTAGCAGTTTCCGAGCACTTAGCTCCTTCGACGTGAGATATATCGAGTAACTCTCAGCAGAAACAGAACCGCAGCCAGCACATTCGTCACATTCTATATAAAAGGACACTCACCCGGACATATTTCATTGAATTTAATGTATATAGTTCACTTTTTGCGACAATTTCGTTCTAGCAAGTAACTCTTTTATTCACTCACTATCGCCGTCTGTTTACGTGTCTCAGTTTCTACAGCTAAAGTGGCTTTGTATCGTGACGTAAGCACCCACATTGGATCCGCCATCAGAATTTCTGGTTGAAAAAAAAAAAAAAAAAAAAAAATATATATATATATATATATATATATATATATATATATATATATATATATATATATATATATATGTCTTTTTATAAAAACACTTCGATAAAAAAAAAATAGTAAACAAGATATGAAATATCATTAGTGGCTGAAATTTATCTCGGGAAATATTTTTTTTTTTTTTTTTTTAACATTTATTTTGATAACGAAAAATGCTGGCGAATGAAAAATAATAGTTTAAAATTTGTTTTAAAAAATAATGAAATACATTTATATGTATTGTGTATTTATTATTAAAGAGAAGCTTTTTTTTTTATTCAAATTCTGGCGAATGGGGAATATTGCCGGTGCAGATAATATACATAGTGTCATTTTCTCACCAATTTAAATATATTTTCCAAACAGACATTTATACGAGGGTGAAAATGTGTGTGTTCTCATATGTGGCAACACGTACGAAAAATTGTGAAAGAAAAATGGCAAGTGGAAAAGGCGCTGAAAATAGAGGAGTTTCAAATACCAGAAGTAGAAGCAGAGTTTGAGGGTAAAGAAGAGACAAACATCTCGCGGGTACTCCTTGAGTGTTTGTATCTACACGTGACTCGGCGTGGGGGTGTACAGAGGGAGAAGGGGTTGGGACAAAATAGAGAAGATGAGACGAGAGCTAGGTGAACTGATATAGAAAGCTAACATCAGAAATGGGTTGTACCTTATGAACTTTTCCTTTTCTCTTTTCCCGAGTTTTCCTCGGCTCCGAGCGGAGCTTCTGTAATTTTTGGCCGGCTTCCAACTTTACCCTCTATGTCCTTCTTTTTCAGAAGCGACGGAGACAAAGCTCATATTCTCGCTGATGGAGTGAATGAATGAGTACACGAAAAATCTAAACGCGCTTTTTTTTTAATTCTTCAATTTTTTTTTTGGTGTTTAATAATTGTTTTAGAAATTGAGCTTCACCATTTTTGGCTCCAAATTACCCTTTTTTACACCTCACAGTAGTGTTGAAGATTAAAATTTAAGAATTAACATAAAAAATTGATATAAAAATCATAATTTAAAAATTTATAAAAATATTTTTTCAATAATATTATTACTCTTTAAATTAATGTCAAAATTAATTAAATAAAAAAAAAAAAAAAAAAAAAAAAAAAAACAATAACAATTATCTGACATTTGCAATAGAGTTATTATTGAGTCGATGTTTTGACCTGTTGGTCACCGAGACCAGTAATCCGTGACTCAGGATTAGCCCTCTGGAGATTTTGGATAGAATCTCATTAGGTCAACTCAACTGTTGTATAACAAAAGATAAGAGCCTAAGAGAACTCCCGGGATTACGTTAAATCTTGGTGTAATCCGAGGAGTCTGAGGACTGACATTTTCCGACGAAAAACACACTCGCCCTTTGTTATACTTCTCAGCCGTGTTTTTGTTATTCATACCGTTTTAACATCAAGCTAGCTTACTTACTTTTGGCATGTTAAGGTGACGAGTAGCGGGGGGCAGTTATTCATATAAAAAAAAAAAAAAAAAAGGAAAGCTCAAGCACGCTCATAATACAGGAATTTCGAATGGTTTTTGCTGTAGCTGAGAAATATAGTAGAGAAAAATGATAAACGGTAAATTTTTTGCCTCGATACCTGGACGTAATAAAGCATGACAGAAGCTAGAAACAGGAGCAGAAGCAGGAGTTTTAGTTTGAGTTTGGATGTAGTTGGGAGCGATGTAGCGAGCGAGCTTTGGGTTATGAATCCCGGTGAGAAATGAAGGTAACTTTGGATCGTTTTTCAAGATTTTCCAGGCTCACATTTCCTGGCATTCTGATGATCGAGACGAAGCTCAAGCTCAAGCGGCCGCGTGTCAGTTTACCACTCAGACACCTCCAGAAGCAAATGAAAGAGAGGAATCCTTTTTGTTATTATTATTGTTATTATTATTATTATTATTATTATTATTATTATTATTATTATTATTATTATTATTATTATTATTGATATTACTCTTTTAAAATATATAGATATAGATATTTGAAAAAGAAATAAACTAGTTGGCTGAGCTTTCGCTTTTCGAACGAGCACTGATCGCTTCCGGAGCTCGGGGCTCGGGTCACGCCGCGGGGCTCCAGATCGATTTCCCTTCCCTGAAAAATGACTCGGGATATTACCGAGTCGCGGCGAGGGAAGCGTGAAAACTTGCTCCAGAAAGCGAATAATAATAAAGCTAAAAAAGTGTAAGAAATGTTATATAATATCTCGATATATATTTCGGATAAAAAGTGTAAAGTCTTGAGCCAGAGCTTGAGGTTTTACTCGGTTCAATTCATCAAATGTTAAAGCTAAAGCTCTTTTGCTTGCTCACTATGATAACTCGGACTTTGCCTCTCAAAGCTCTGGTTTTCCACTTCCGCTGCCACTTTCCGTTCTACCCCTTCGATTATTACTATCCGTTTTCCTTTTTATTCCCCTGATCTGTACATCAAAGCGTTCAAACTCCTGAAAGTATCACATTTATTCAAATCCTTTTAATAATTTTTCTTTTAACCTATAACAGAATAATTTATATTAAAAATGAATGAATGATTTATTAAATTTATTTTATTAACCATTAAAATTCTTCAAAATTTTTTTTTTAGTTAAAACTAAAATTTTATACATTTCTATTAAAATAATCATATGATACCTTGTGTAGCTTAAGTAATAACTCCACACGAAGAGTTTGTAAATTCGCCGTGGCATTTTCTTTCTTCTGGTAAGATTTAACCGACACTTTGAGCTGACGTGCCATGTAAATGAGCTACGAGCTTACCTATGTAGAGTGTAGTATGAATATTTGTTACAAATGCGGTGAGCAGAGGTGGGAGTACCAGAACGACAATGACAGCTACAAAGATGAGACACACATGTTTTTATGTATTATTTATAAAGACACAGTGTACGGAATAGCGTGATTACTCCCTACTCGTTGTAAAGCTACATTTAAACAGACAACTTCCTGAATGCACATCCAATGTAACAAACCTTCTTCCCTCCTCCCTCTCATACTCCCCTCGGGTATGTTAACTGCATTAATTCTATTTCCAATTACAAGTCACTCGTCTTCTCTCTCATTGTCCCGTCTCTGTAGAAACGTTGTTAATTGACACAGTCTAATTAAAAATAGCTCCGACCTGTCCCGAAAAATAAACTCCAATTTGGTGAATATTTATGTAGAAAAAGCAACTGGAATTTAAAACCCTCTGGAAAAACGGTATCGATTTTAGTCCGTGTTTTATGGCATTAAAGTACGGCGTTCGGTTCTTTTGTGTTTTGCTTTTTATTTTACACCCCGTTGTCTCTTTTCCCGCTCGCGATCCCACTAGATTGATTTTCCCTTACGACCACCAATAGTTGCCAAGAAAATGATAAAATAATAAAACTAAAAATCATCTATCCTGCAACCTTCGAGAAATTTATTTTCTTTCATTATTTATTATTTATGACAATACCTTGGAATTCATCTGCTTTCAATTCCATTATATTTCATTTATTTATTTATTATTCTAGTTTTTTTTTTTTTTTCCCAAAGAAAATAGAAAGGAAATATTAATAATTCATGACATAGACTACATCTCTTTCTGTTAGTATAATTCACAGCTTTTTAGATAAATACATACACAAGAAATATCTTCCTGGAGAAATATTCAACTCACATTTATGTAGACCTTAATACTTATCTACATATCGCAGTCTTTTATTTAGTAATGTGTACAGCAAGTCTAAGTCTACTACTCGAGTTTTCTCTATAGAGCAGACTGTCGACTGAAGACAAGCTTGCTCCATATATAAATATAAATATAAAACTTAAAACAAAGAAACACGCCGTCAAAGTGAAAGCCAATAGCTTATGCACAAAAACACATGTGCTATTTAGAAATAGTAGCTTCTGGAGCATTAAAATTTTTTATTCAAAGCTCTTCTTCTTACTTTGTTTTTGTTGTTTATTTTTCCGGCTTAATTCTAGTTAGAATAAAAAACATGATGGAAATGTGTATATTTGCGAGATCGTTTTTTCCTGCGGAGGCATAATGGGGCAATGATAGTGTGACACGAGCATTATACAATCTTGATATCACGAGTGCTTTTACAGGGAACAGCGACTCAAGTGATTGCACGGGAAAAACCATTTTCATTTCCACGGCTCAACTAACTTTAAATCCTTTGACGTTATGCAACTACTGCTATCAATGGGTTACGTGTCAACGCAAATTCCATTTACTCTATTTTTTTTTCTTTATTTATTTCACCTCTTATTTACTATTTTTCCAAGTGCTTTCAACTTTGCCCTTTCTATAAACGAAAAACCATTCATTTCATTTACTTCTGCTTACATTTACTCAAATTTAAATTAATACTGTTTAAATTAACCTCTTCATTTTTTTTTTTTAGCTCTCAATCAAAAGTTAAATACCAAAAATTATAATTACACTTTTTGGGTAAAGAAAATTCTGGTAAAATTATTTAATAAAAAAAAGCTTTAATTGCACTTATAGTTTTTCAAGTTTTTTACAAATAAAAATTGTTTTTAATAAATTTAAAAATTTTTCGACTCAAATCAAAAATAAAGGATTTTAAGCTCAAAAACAGTGAAAAATCCCTGAGATGTCCTGCAGAGCCAACTGTTTTAAAAATTTTTTAATTAAAACTTCTCTTCTGTCCTATTTTACGCACCAGATTAATTAAAAAAAAACTCGGTAAAATGATTGTAATTATAATTTTTCTCCCTCGCTAGAGTGAGTTAATGCAGTAAATAAAGGAGGTGAATTAAATAAAGTTAGTTCTAATCTAATAAAACGGAGCTCTTATGTGGTTTATTTTAACTACAGTGTAACAACATTTAGACGAAAGCTTTCATCCAATTTTCCAGCAACTCCAAAGTTTTCGCCAAGACCTCACTAGCTCACCGCGGAGTGTAACAAGATTAAGATCCTCCCGGGGGCTTTGGCTTCGGATACTTAAAGAGTAATAATTCAATGGATTCGCCCCTCTTATTACTCTGGCATAATGAATAATGAATAATGATAAGTGATAATAATAAATTCATTAGCATATTAACAAGACAATAAGAATATCTGGTTACCTCTATCGCAGCTTGCGCGGATCTCGGAATTTCATTGTCGTCCTAGTCAATCGCATTTCTGAAATCAAACTGAATTATAATTATTATTATATTAATAGGTGCGATTGTGTAAATTTAGTGAAATTTAGTGAGATTTAGTGAGACAAAGAGACATGTCCCATTGAAATGTTGATATTATCGCGATTAAATAGGGATTATTAGCGCAGTAGGCGTTACCGAGACGTCTGGTGATTCGAGTGGCTGGTGGCTGGAAACAAGAGTGGTTGTACTCGTGGCTCTTTACTGCATATTGCCGCAGTTTCATATTTCAGCGGGAGTCTTTGGAGTTGCCTATGTATATATATATATATATATATATATATATATATATATATATATATATATATATATATATATATATATACCTATATATTTATATTCTATACCGGTAGAATCTGCTGGGAAATCATTTCAGTTGGTTAAACGAGCAAGACTCGGATGGTACGGTTGCCTCCAATGTCTAAACTATTTCTCTTACTCAGATTTAACTTAAAATTAAAGCCCCCGGCGACTGACTGAGGAGAGAAAAAAAAAGATAAGCTCAAATAATCTTAATAGACCGTTTTAAAAAAATTATTTTTCAGCCCTTCAATATTTTATTACAAGAATAAAAGAAAAATTCCGTCAGAGTATGTAATAACTTTTTTATTTTCAGCAATTTAAATTACCGGCAATTATTGTGTGAAGAGGAGGAAATTTTTCGGCTCGATTAAGTGCTTAGTAAATTGCAAATGACTCAAAGAACCAAATTAAACAATATTGAAAAAGTAAAGGGAAAAATAAGAAGCAATAAATTGAAATAAAATTATTTAGCGCTGTACTTTGTTGGTATTATAATAGTTTTTTTATTTTTTTTTGAGCTGCATGAGCGATAATGGAGAAAAAAGGAAAGGAAGTAACGAGGTTTGTGAGTCAATAGACTTTTTATTTCCACGTAAGCATAATCAGAATAAGGGAAGTCGAACGCCAAAGCCGGAAAGCTGCCACGATGAGGAGAGAGAGAGGAGGCGGAAGAAACTTGCGTGTAACGGAGAGAAAAAAATCCGAGTTAAATTGAAATTTAGTAATCTCATCACTGAAATAACCGTAAAGAAAATGATCAGGAGATTTGAACGGTAATGAAAATAAATTTCTGCATAATATTTAAATGAGGAAAAATCAGAGTTTATTATTTCGAGTGACGGAGTGAAATTGGATGATAGAGTGAAAATGAAACTCTATCCGTCGAAATAGTTGGAATAAATCGTTAAAAATGTCAACACTATTTCGGAATAGGAAGTAGACATTGAATCGATCAACGTCGTCTGGGGTTTACAAATATAACGAGTGTTCATTCTAGAACAGCCATTGGTATTATATCGTCTTCGCTCTTCGCTGATAGATTTAAAACGAATCCGCCGCATTATTCTTTCCTGCTGGGCAAAACCTTTACGAGCCATTTTCATCCCGTCATCCATACTATTTTCGCTATCCACTGCTGGAGCTCTCGTACGTCCCATCTTCGATCCTATCAAAATCTCTGTATCTGGGAGGGTGTAGTTTGATAGAGTTTCCTCTACAGTGACACACATCTACCTACACACACGTCTTCTAACATGACATTTCATTCTGGACGGTAGGAGTTGCCACTTTTTCTTTGCTCAGCAACACAATTCCGGAATATTTAATTTTTTAGTATTTTATTTTATAAAAAATAAATTATTAGAATTTATTTAAATTAATAAATTTTATTTAAAAAAAAAAAATACATAAAAGAATTAAATTCCTCTATGATTAAAATAAAAAAACACTATTTTTATTGCAACCCTACTCAGCAGATTGGAGAAGCAAAAACAAAAAGTACCTGTGAAGGATACTATCCTTTAAACTACGAACTGGGTATCAGTCCAGTCTCCAGTTAGACCCGTATTTCCATCCGTATTCGTATTGATTGGTTCAATAGCGCATTGAACTTTACGATCATCCGAAATCGTCGATCTCAAATCTGCAATACTGGTTCTGCTTTACAACTTTCACCTGATTTCCAGCGCAAATTTTTCCGCACCCACTGAACCACATTTTCTCGTTCGATCGAAATAGCTTTCTGACGAAAATTGGAAAAGTAATTCTCAAAGCAAAGCATGCAAATCCCGTCCTACTTTTATGACAACTCGAAATATTATAATTTACACCGTGAATCCTGTAAATCCTGAGACTTTAAAAGGGTACAGCGGGAGTTTCTATCAGTAATCTCTGATATTTTTCTTTTAAATTTCCAGGATGAAAACTAGAAATTGGATGTGAAGCGTAGAAATTATTTTTTTATATCAGCCCCGTACATAGATTGACAAGGTGAACTTTTAAAGTACTGTCAACAAATATCAAAATACAAATTTAATATACACTATTGTTTACCGAGTAGAAAAATAAATATTCGAAAACAAAATGTATATTATTTTCTCCAGTGTACCTTTTTATATTTGGCTCTCTCTGTCATGCCCCGTTCTAGATTTCATTTTATATTTTCCATTTTGTATATTCTGTTTTTTCTAGCTTGTATTTAATTTCATTCACTCGGAAGTTTTATTTATAAACACGATTGCTTTTATTTTCATCAGCGACGTATAGACAATTTCCGTTTGAGAAAGACGGGTGGTCTCCAGTCTCCAGTCTCCAGCTAGCAGTATTCATGACACCTCCCCAGCTCAGCATTTGTACATCGAACCATTACCGCAGAGACTTGTGAAATGCATATTCATTTTATTTCCAGCCAGTTTCTTCCTCTTACCTTTTAAACTCGCTCTTTTTTCTCTTTTCTTCTCTCACAGACACCTCTCACCATTCTCTAAAGACAAACACTACGCCAGGGCTTTCACGAGTGGCTATATTCGCACCGGTTCTTCTTTTATGTTTCCTGGTTTTTCCTTTTTTTAATTTGTCCTGGCACTCCCTGTTCTTGTTCCCGGTATTTTTTGTTCCCTTTTGAGCTCTGCGCCGAACAGCTTCCTTGTTTTTGTTCTTGAGTAACTTTCGGTGAGTGGCGCCCCGGAGTTTAAACTTTTCTCGACGGACCACCGTCGCGATCAGATACGTTAGACGACTTAACACTGGAGAATTACCAAATATTTAAGGCTATCATTAATTAACTCATAACTTTTTATAAACTCCTTTTTCCTGCTGCTTCATTACAGCTCTCCCATCATTAATATTTAATATTCCTAAATTAAGTCCCCATCTAAATCTCCCTGTTCAATAATTCATGACTACTCCAGTCAAGAATTTATCCGAGCTCTTGACTCATGGATTTTAATTTTCTACCGGCAAATTTATTTCTCAGGATACCAAACTTTAGAAAAAATTGCACGTCGTCAATTTCAATGGTCATTAAGTTTCAAGAGGTAAGCAGGAGCCACTCGATTATTCTTTCCTTTGACTTTGATCGTTATTAATTAAATTTAAAGTTAAGACAACATATTGCCTCTTATTAGCATTAAAAAATTTTTTTAATATTTTTTATTCCATAAAAAAAATATTTTTAATCGCAATTGTTGTATAAAAAATTGTTGTAGCTCATTATAAAAATTAATTTAAAAATTTTTAATTTTTTGTTGAAAAATTAACTCTCCAATCAATCAATACTTTAACTTTGAAGCTTGTGAGACCTGATACGCTTGGAAAAAGTTGATAAGCAAATAGTAAAGTTGTAGGAAAAATAATATATATTGTAGAATAAAAAAAGATAAAAATTTAGATTGTCTTTGATGCAACGTACGTATGAGTTTTGCACAATAAATGCTCAGGGCTATCACCGGGGTATATAACTCTAACAAAATATAAATTTATCCATGCAGTTATAACTTTGAAATGTTGTAGAGGATTATAAAACTACACGGGTGGATGTTCAGCTACTGAAACAACTATATAATGTACGAGTTGAAAAGCGCAAATATAGGAACATAGATATACATATGAAGTGATAGGTATATCTGTATATCCGTAGACGCATGGGTTGCTCGCTCATAATTGTGACTAACTTGGATAATACACTATGCGCTTGTATTCACTGTATACTTGGAGGCGGCAAACGCGCCTTGTTATACACCCGCAAACCTACCAAGTATTATTCTGTCAACGAGGCTCATAGACTCGTATCATAAGGAAATATATATCATATACCATACACCTCTTTCATACATCCGAGCTTTTGCATCATAAACCATGAAATTCTATCAAACCTATTGAGATTTAATACATCTTTAATTCTCTATAAATTTCGGTGAATTATTCTACTCTCACCTCGCAACAGAATATAATAAAAAATTATACATTTTCATTCATAAAAAATAATCCGCTTGTACTAACAATGCCAAATTATTCATTTCTATCCTAGCTGTTCAATTCAAGTTTTATAATATCTCTTTTATTGTGTTAATAAACCGATTGTTTATTTTCATACCCGTGAGAAATCCAAACATTGATTTATGTCGTTTAGTTTTTACTTTATTTTTTAGATTTTTACGAGATAATTAAAAAAATTTTAAGATTACATTATATCAAACGTTATTTTCAATTTACATTGCCTTAAATAAAAATATTTTTTATTTTTATTTTAATTTATAAATTATCAGTTTCGCTTTTAATTGAGGTCACCTACAAAAGTTTTTTTTTTTTTTTTTATTTTTATACTGAACTAAATTTTATTTATTTATATTTTTTATCATTGATTTTTTTTATGTTTGAATAAATATGTATTTTTATATTATTCTAAAGCTCGATAAATAAAATAAAAATGAAGCAATTCTAGCTGCTTTGTATAATTATCGTAATAATATTTAATATTCTCTATAAATATTAAATAACGTATAAATAATAAAACACTACGATTTTGTCTCCATGAGAATTATAAATAAATAAATTATTTAATTTTTAATCTTACATTAGAGAAATAATGAAACTTTGATGACCAAAAGTAGCTCATCGTAAATCCCTAATGAGATAATAATTATGATTACCTGATTAAAATTTCCACAATGAGTACAACATTATCGAATAGGAAGATATCAGCTGCAAATTTTAGTAGCCGTTGCTCTAATATTGATAAAGCTTTGACCAAAAGCCGACCTGGCTAATCTTCCCCTCAATATTACGGTACTTCCGATGGAAAATGTCCTGAATTTATAATAAATAAAAAATGGAATTTAAGTAACTATTATTATTAAATTATTGAGAACAAACTGACAAGTGACGCGATATACTAAGTAAAGTGAGTTGGTGTTAGGTCTGGGTTATTAGCTTGCCCCGGGGACTCTGTCATCTTAGACGAAGACTTTAGACATAGCCGGGGTACATTAACGCGATTGCCTGAAAGCCGGTGATGCCAAAATGTGGCAAAGACGTCAGAGTAGCATCTCCGGCGTCGAGCAGACCAAACAAGAGAGACCCTGATCTCTTTCTCTCTCTATCTTCGGGAGATTGTTGTTACTTCCGTGGCTTATCCTTGAGATCGATTGCCCGACGACACCTCTATTCACTTTAACGCTCTCGACCTCAATGGGGATTTACTTTTGTGTAAAATAACACCTACTAAATCATTTATCCACAATGTGGCAGGTTACTTCATTCACAACTTGACTTTTTTGGTGTAAAATGGAAATTTTTTTTAATTCTATCCTTAATTTATTTTAATGAAATTAATATTTAAAGAATTAATAAGCAAAAAGTTTTATTAAAAATTAAAAATATTATTTTAATTTATTTTTTTCTCTATAAAAATATTATGTAGCTATTTAAATAAAAAAAAAAAAAAAGAAAAAAAAATTAATTTTTACAATATTGTTCGGCAAAAATTGAAAAACCCTTTACTTATTAAAATTTTTGACCCATTTTTGTACAACTAATTTACGCGCAAAAAATAAATTATTAAAAAAAAAAAAAAAAAAAATGGTCAGTGATAGTGAAAGAACCGGTAACGATAGGGTAATTTTACCTCGATATTAATGGCAGTGGTCCAGCGGTTTTTCCGGAAGCTATTTCGGTCTCTCTTTTATACTCTGTCCATCTCGGCTCTCGAGTGTAGTCAATATACGGCGATGTGTGGGTGTGTATTAAAGTCCATCGACTCGATAGTTTACAAGCGTATTATCTATACACTAAAGTGCTCTTTCCATCTGGAAAGTTGGCCGCATTGCGGATTTAATTCCTAATAATTTATTAATGGAATCTCAAAAATTTTCTCCAGACTGTTATTATGCAGGAACTCTCAAGTGTACATGAATATATAATAGCTCCGGAAGAGCCGTGTTGGAAGAACTCAAGAATAAAAACTACCGTGTATAATTATTAGTATAAATATATAGACACAAAAACGAAGGAAACATGATGCCGCATTTGGTTTAATTTTTTGGACCTAAGTGGATAAATAGCCGGAGTTTGGAATAACAGGGACTCGAGCAACAATGATGCAATGATATTCCAGTCACGATTAGCAGTTAAACTCGCGCTACTCGGACACGAATGAAAAGTACAAGTTTAACGCATCGATCAAAACTCCGCTGGCGTATGTTCGGGAGGTTGTTCCCGATGGTGTGCATAGTTGTGCAGACTAGACCGGAGAGATGCACCGAGCTTATATATATATTCGTATAAATATGTACTTTTGCAAGCTGGGTGCCGGTAAAAGAGCGAGAGAGAACCAGAGAAATAGTGAGTGGAGAGGAAGCCCATTATTCCTGGAGCGAAATTCCACGGCGAGAAATATTTCACTTGGGCCGCCGACAAAGGTCGTTTCGCTGAAAATGGCCATAGTAATTTCGACGCGAGCGTGCCGTACCCTAATATTTCTAAACCTTTTTCCCTTTTTATTCCCTCTTTATTATTATTATTATTATTATTATTATTATTATTATTATTATTATTATTATTATTATTATTATTATTATTATTATTATTATTATTATTATTATTATTATTATTATTATTATTATTATTATTATTATTATTATTATTATTATTATTATTATTATTATTATTATTATTATTATTATTATTATTATTATTATTATTATTATTATTATTATTATTATTATTATTATTATTATTATTATTATTATTATTATTATTATTATTATTATTATTATTATTATTATTATTATTATTATTATTATTATTATTATTATTATTATTATTATTATTATTATTATTATTATTATTATTATTATTATTATTGTTACAATGTTCTTTTTTGCTCTCTAGCATCACCGCGAGTCTATCCCACGACTCTCTCTATAGGCTTTTTATCACGAACGTGAGAAAAAGTTAACTAAAAATATATATATTAAAAAAAAAAAAAAAAAACTAACTAAAACTCGCAAGTGTTTCTCTTTGGAGTATTTTTGTGTGCACCACATTGTTACGCATGTCAGAAAATGTTTGTCGAATTTCCAAATAAAATTCCAGTGTACAGGTGCTCGCATTCCTCAAACACAACTCTCAAAAGGATCTTTTTTTTTTTTTGCTTTTTTAAATTGACGGAAATATGAATTCACTGTCATCGAATACCAAGAGTTTTAAAAAGGAAGATCGTTTATCTGATTCGAATTTTTATGTGTATATATTTTTGCATTGCAGTGGTGTGCAAAAAGGGGCTGGAAAAGAAACCATACCTCGGATAATTGCAATAAAACCACACGCTATTTCTAAAACCATACAAACGGCATAACGTCGCGGTTATTGAAAAATATTTTCTATTAAAAACATTTTTTAAAAACGTTATTCAAAGCTGAAAGCTCTGCTATATACAGATATCTATACTGTGGAATCCAAGATTTAAAGCTTCCTTTTTTCTCCAAATATTTTTATTCACCGCACTATTTTTCGCTCAATGTGAGATTCTGTGAATTCCAGGTACTCGGTAATCCGAGCTAAATTATCGCTTTTATTTTCAGATCGAAATGAAATTTTTGTAATATAAAGACTTTTAGCACCTATACATACCGAGAAATAAATTATAAAATCGTTTTAAAAAACATTACGCTCTAATTTAGGAAATTATACCGATAATTTAAGAAATTTAACATCGAGTTAACGCAGAGCCGTAAACTTAAGGACCGTAATGTTATACCCGGGCTTAGAGACAAAACTGTAAGCTTACCTCGGGCTTAAGGGATTACAATCCCAAAAAACTCCCAACTACTTTTGATCAATTTTACTATTCAGCCGTTTACGCCGCGAAAAGTAACAAAACGACGTTCTAATTGCTCTCATTACAAAATATAAGTGTGAATTTTTGGAAAGAATAAAATTTGAGTGCATAAAGCAAGCACTTACTTCTACAGGGAGAATATCTAATCGGAAACCCGTGAATCACGTACTCGTGGTTACATTACGAAGCAGCCTTGTATCCTTTCGGTTCATTTAATCTTAGTTTCTGGATTACCCCCACCCGTGGTAGGATACAGTGACGCGGATGGCTGGTTTCAGGGGTTGTGGTTCGTCTCCGTTGTTACAATGTCAGCCCCTCGACTATGTCGCTCAAACAACATCAAAATGTACAAAGTTTATGCTCGTTAAATACGTAAACATCAATGTCTCTTACTATTTTTGTTTTTAGTTTTATTTTGCTTTTCTCGGCAGACTGTCACAGAAAATGTCAAGCGGATGCTTTTAAATTCACTGTAACATTTATTTTAATGAGCAATATCAAGCACTAAATTGTTGAATACATTACATTATTTTTCAAAAGAACTTTTTGTCGTACGGTTAGATCGTTTTTTTCTTTATCAAACTTAAAAATTAAAATATCTTGAAAAAAAAATTCGTTGTATGAAAATTTAACGCCACCAGCCCTTATTTAATACAAATGGATAATTCAACATTAAAGTATAAATATTTTGAAGAAATAACTCAAAATATAAATTAGCTGATGTTACATTTTTTTTTACAGTAAATTTTAAATCAGAAATAAGTGGATGGAAATTTTTATCAATAAAAGATATTTCGTTTACAATTATAATCAATATGAGATTTATTGGCAGATTAAAAAATGAACGTTTATTGTTATTTGATTACTGGTATAAAATGAATAAAACTCGGGATCGCACGTCTGTAGCTAAAATTCTAAGGAATTTCAAATGCAAAGCCAGTGCATTAGTGGTTTGTAATACCCGACGAACAACCGAATCAACAATAATAGCAGCGCAATAACAATAATAATGATGATAATGCTAACAACAAGAGATGCAATCGGTGAGCATTAATGGAAACGTGAGTCTCTTTTATGTCACGTCATTATCCTCAATGAAATCGGTATATATTCCTCCGGATCGTGATGATGCTGAATAATCAATCATACATCATTCTATTCACGCGGACCAGTCTGATTGTTTCCGTGACAAATCACTCGTTGTTATATCTACGATCCGGGTACACGGCGCGTTAATACCAGCTCACTTCGAGCTCCGCTAATGATCCACTATTTCATCACGTGTCTTGTCCGTGATATATATATATATATATATATATATATATATATATATATATATATCGTATCATCGGCATAGACATCGACAGCGGCACATAAATCCACTCAACTCGATATTATTTTCATTTTTTCTGTTTACCAACAATTCAAAAGCAATTCTGTCAAAAAATGGGCTGTTTGTCAACCAATTCTGTTACAATTAAACTTCAATGGTGAATTTTATTGAGGAAAATAGATCGAATTAAATTCGCCGGACGAATGGCTTCAGTATCTTGATTCAAGCGATCATTCACTTCACCGTTTTTCTCTTTTTAACTCATATCGGGTCAACTGATGCACAATATAAGTGGAATTCCGATGTGAATCGTGGTCACTGTACAATTCTGTTTTATACACAGAGCAGTCGACCTTATTTTGCAGCACTTAATTTCCGGTTGTCGCACTACGTTTCTCCTGGGTTTTATTCGTGTAGCCCTCCTCCCTCCCATCCTGACTACTGCTTTTATATCGGAAAACGAATAAAATCTCTGCTTTAATTTTTAAATTTGTCGCAACCAGAAAGCTAAAAATTTTGAGTCAAATTAAATGGAATGTTTGTTTGTAAACCTTTTAAGACCATGTAGTACAGTCTGATGTCGGTAATCCAGTGACAATAAATGCCAATTTTAAAGTAATTAAAATAAGTTTAAAATAATTAAGTTCAATAATTACTTGGTCAAAAAGCGTGTCAGTATTTTTTTAACAATTGAAATATTCCCTGTTCTACATATTCTCATTGTCCGGACTTAAAAGGGCAAAAGTGTTTGCAATACTATACTCCAACTGATGATAATGATGAGAGAAAAATCGTATTGCATAATAGAATAAATACTCTTATCTGTGTAATAAATCTTGAAGCTGGTAAGACTTTAGCAAATATAATGGAAGTTTACGGCAAAGTAATAGACTAGTCGAGCGACTTTAACAACTCACGCAGACAATTCAAATAGTGGATGCTCCTTGCCACTCAACATCAGCCATTTCTCGCTCGCTTATCGTTTTCCGTTTGCAAATATCAATAGCTAACGCTCACAATGCCTGTCATTGACAAAAGAACTTCTACAAACACACTGTACTAGATATATTATATATATATATATATATATATATATATATATATATATATATATATATATATGTTATTATAAAGTCTCAAATCTGAAGGCAAACAATCTAAGCAACAAATAGAACGTCAGCTTGGAAATAATTAAAAGTATTTTTAAAAAAACTCCCAGGTAAACTTTGCTACGGTGATTGTTATTGTTGATATTTAATCGTAATAAATGCGGGAGAATATTATCCTCGGAAAAAAACGAGGGTGGGTTTTTTGCATTACAGCTTCCATTAACGCGATCAGGGGGAATTTAATCTACAGACCGATACACGCTCGCTGGATAAATCGATGAATATTTTTATACTCGATAAAGTTAAAAGTCAATAAACTAATAATTTATATGCAGAAAAAAAGTTAATTTAATTTTTTTTATAATCTACAGGGTGCAAAAAATCAGATCTTATATATATATATATATATATATTTTATTCGTAAAGAAAAAAAGCCCGACGTTTTATCGTTGGGTAAAAAGTAAAACGTACTGATATAGATATTTTTTATGGGCACATGTGGTAGCAAAGACAAAAAGTGATTGCTCCGAGGCGTCTTTTTTAACTGGAAAGCTCTAGCTTGAGAAAATTCAAAGGTAAGAAGACACTGAGAAAAAAAAAAATAAAAAGATTTTATATTTAGAATAGTCGCTTTGAAAAGAGCTACACATATAATCAAAAAAATGAAAAAAAACTTTTAATTAAATTAAACATTTTTTTATTGAGGATAGAATTTAATAATTAATAAAAATTCAATCAATTATTTAAAAATTGTGGCAAGTTTTTATTTTTTATTTAAAATATGGATTTTTCATCGTAAAGTTGAACCACTCCCCACAACAGAGAGTCTAATGTCTTCAGATTATCAAGTAAAGGTGGGGCCGAGAGTTTAAATCTCGTCAAAAGTTCGCGAGGATCTTGACCCCATCCCTTTAGACTCTCTACATTGAACCTTTGCCTTTAACCTTTAGCCTTTTTATTTATTTTTGGTCTTTATCTGCGATTCCCCCAGCTTTGGTCTCGGAGCTTAACTCAACTGCTTGCATGTAATATTAAAATTGATGGGAAGGGCCTCGAGATCGTTAAGGGTGCTCCTCTACACATGCCGGTGAGCTTTCTGGTCATTCACTCCTCCCTATCCCTTCTGCAGCCTTTCCACAGGAAATACCGACGAACACGAAAGAGTAAAAGTACAAGTCCAAGTAGAAGTAAAAGCCACCACCAGAAAAGAGCTCACGGCACTTCCGCTTTCTGCTTACCACGTGAATTTTCCATTTCTCAAAACTTCAGGCTACGAGCTGCAAGCTTCGAGCTTCAAGCTTCAACCGACCCCGTGTAAATACATATACATTTTATACAGATAGAGATGAACATTAAGTAGTTGTGTGCAGCTAAAGTACCGGGTCTACTTCCACAGCAGCGTTTTCAGTTATATCTTCACGCTCGACGAGACAAAACGGATCTCGCCGGTAGTTTCTGTTGTACACAACGCCTCCAGATGTTGGTACTCTTGTATTGTTCGGTCCTTCACATGTGAAACCCAAAACAAAAAAAAAAAAAAAATAGTAAATATACTTGGAAAAAGCCAACAGAGTTAAAAAAAAAAAAAAGATTACTAAAAAAGCTTCACCAGTATATTCATTTTAGTTTTTAAAATTTCACTTTAAACTTTCAGAGCTTATTTTTTATTAATTTATTAACTTGCAACCAGTGAAGTTTGCTATTCTACTCGCGAATACGCTCTTTATCTTGATCAGATTTAGATTAATGATCTCGCTGGAAAATACTTTAAGGAATTATTATAAGGATTTATGGGATAAATTTTTTTTTCGCGTTATTAAAAATAATAAAAATTCCTGGAAAAGTTTTCGAGGGAAAAAATTAATATATCTTCGTGTAATATCAAATTTAATCATATATTTTATTGTATGAATTTTATATTATTACCTAAAGCCAAGATTTTTGACTTTTTGATTTCTGATTGGTCCTGAGAGAAAATTATAAGAAATATTTTTTTTTTTAATTATATTTTGAACAACCTTTATTTAAAAAAATTTTTTTTTCCATTAAAAAGATAAAATAAGTCTCAATAAGTAACAATGAGTAATGATGACGATAACTAAAGTTGTCTTGTAGTTAATCAGAGGAACAAAAGGATGAAAATGTAGCTTAATCGAGTACCTGTCGTAGTTGGTTAGCTAGCCGGAGACAGAAAAGCTTGTTAAAATAATAAAAAATCAGGTTTTAGATGAACAGTATCTGGCATTGGTGCACACAACTCACCCGTGATTTATGGCACTTTTTTACTCGCTCCTGATTAAAGAAGTTATCCAACTTTTCTTATACTTTTCCGGGCAATCGTCTGCCGCCTAAGGCGCTACCTCAACTAAGCTCAACTGATGCCGGGTGGAAGTAGTAGAACCAGTAGTTGTAAGATCCGATTTTCAATCTCAAAGCCCGAGACCAAGAGTCAATGAGCTTACCTCGGTAAAATACCCCGAGATTCCCTTTTATATCAGGCTCAAAACGCCATAAATACATAAACTCTATTATCATTATCTCATTTTAATTTACCTCCAGTGAGAAATATATTGTGCCAGCTCTTACTCTAATATCCCGAGATAAACAAAAAGCGGCAGCTAATTTACATCCACATAAATCTCGATAGCGAATCTCTATCTCCATAGTGAATACTAAAACCCTTTTAATAACTACTTTTTCTTTCAATCCATCAAAGCCAAAAATAAAAATAAAAAATAAAAATCGAGCTTTCTTAATAGAAAGTTTAAATTTTAAAACCTTTCAACTCAAATTGAGTCTCAATTCGCAATTTATCTTCATATTTCTATATAAATCGCTTAATGC
Source organism: Cotesia typhae (assembly GCF_013202065.1). Taxonomy (NCBI): domain Eukaryota; kingdom Metazoa; phylum Arthropoda; class Insecta; order Hymenoptera; family Braconidae; genus Cotesia; species Cotesia typhae. The sequence goes on along the minus strand of NW_027423757.1, from coordinate 12,621,093 downwards.
TGGAATAGCTTATCATTTTTTAGTAATAATTTATTACATTAATGCTTATCCAGAAGATACTTCTTTTGCACAAATACAATGTTGAGTTTACAAAAAAAATTTCTATAAATATTTTTCATGTTTTTTCGATTAAATGTTAAGCTTTTTTGATAAATAAAAAATTGCAAACAAAGAATTTAAAAAAAAGGACAAAGCTTTCTATTATTTTTCATGAAATTTTTTTTTCGAATAAATATTAAGCTTTGACGAATAAAAAATCCGAAGCTTTTATAAAAAGAATTTTAAAATTTAAATTATTTCCGAGTCTCTTTGACTTTGAAAGAAAATCGATGCGTAGTTTCTACTCTTAATAAACATGTAACGCAAATATATACGTAAAAAGTATCAAATTACCTCGAAAAATAAATACAATAAATGTATAAAATAAAAAAAAGCTCGATGAACAAGAACAAACCTTGATAGGCTGGTTATTACAAAGATAATAATCTATCGCACGCACACATGGCTGAAATTTTCTTGGGTTTTTCTTGAACAGAGCGGATGGCTCGTTATCTTGACTCGTATCTCTTGCACTTGAGCTGGCTTAGTATCTTGGCGTGTTAATTTATCCAGTTACTGTAGTAGACGTGAGGAGTATCACATACAGGGAGCAGATAGGCGAACAGACTAGACCAAGACAGAATAAGGAGAGCAGAGCAGACACTTTGACTAGTAAGTACACATGGATACGCGAACATAAACCACCGTTGCGGTAGACGTAGACGAGTAACCTAATAGCGGGAGCGATAAATTAGTGGCACAGTCCTTGGCCGCGACACATGACACCGCATCTGCGCTCCTGCTTTGCATTCTCTCATCCTCTCATTGAGATTTCGACTGTCTAAGTCTTCCTCGCTATCCAACACTGCACGTGTTAGATATTAAACAAACTATTACACTCTGTATAAATATTTATTCGATATTAAATATTAAATAAAAAAGAGGTAGAGTGTGGGTGATTGTTCGATTATTATCGCTCCAATAAACAATTTCACTCTCGATCCAATGGGTTTGTTTTCACGTCAACGATTTCGGCTTATATTTTTTCCTCACATTTTTTTAATATTTTTCACTTGGAGATTTTCAATCAATTAATTAATATTTAAATTATTTTTCAATAAATTTAATGAGAATCACGTTTGACAGCACACACGCACGCTAATTTACTAATCGTAAATATAAATCCATTAAATTTATTGGGTGTCATTGAGGTTCTTATTGTTATTAATAGAAGTTACGAGCGAGCAAATTGAATTGACAATGAGGATAATGAGGATGATAATTGATAATACGAGCGAAACACATGGCTTAGAGAAGATAAAGAGCCGAGTTAGAGTCTGGAGATGGTGACGGTAGCGCGTCCCGTGATAACCTGTCGAGTGAACGCTCGTTCCAACGTTCTGTTCCCGTGCATTTGTCTATAAAGTCTATATAGATATAGAGAGACGCTCGACAGAGTACAACGTCGACGACGGCGCCCAACGTGCTCTGAGTGTGCGCATTATTTCTCTTGCTCTTGCCCAGCTGGTTCTTCGAGTTAATAACTACAGACAGTCATACAGACAGACAGACAGACAGAGCATTAACGATCGTCAATTATGTCGTTTCATTAATTATCAAGCCCGTTTAATTAAATTTTATTCTTCAATATGACCGAGCATCCAAGATAAAAAGTTAAAATGTTTGCTTTGGATTTATCATTTATTTTATTTTGACTTGGGAGATAAAATACTTGTGATAATATTGGAGCTGATAATATTAACCGAGAGGAGAGAATGCAAGTGAGCGGGTTCACGCATCACAAGCTTAATTGCTCGTTCTCACAGTGAGCGACGACGAGGAGCAGACCGGAATACTGGGGACTAGAATAGAGCCAGTAGTGTAAGAGCCAATGTCGGTGGAGGACGTGCGCAATTTAGTAATGACAGCGATTGCGTTTCTGTTATCTGTTATGTCGTATAGATACTCAAGTACCGGCCAGTGTTGGTAACTAGCTACAAGGGATACCGTGCAGGGTGCAGTTCACGTAATTGCTTGTACTATACTTTCTACCGAGAGTACTGCTTTCGCGAACCCCATCACGTACCTTTTTATTCCAAGAAACAATCGCGCATGGTAGAGTTTGTCTAAATTTGAATCAATAGAACAGAACTATAAATTTTAAAAAATGTTCAGGATTTATCGAGCGAAAAATAAGCCAAGAATTATTTAAACTTAAAAGCAATCACAGTTAAACCCTCCAAAATAGACAAAAAAATTATTTTTATTTTATTATTTATATTCTAAAAGTTAACTCTCTAGTTAGGAGAGAATTTAGCGATCATGCGCACCCCGTCGGGATTTTTTGGTACTATTTTTCTACAAAAAAAAAAAAAGTATTTTATGTTTACTTTGTAAATTGAATCCTTCAAAGGTAATTCAACATCAAAGCTTAAGTTTTGGCCATAAAGACTTGGCCATAAATTGGTACCACAAACTTTAACCGACCATTATTGGGTTGATAAATGACAAAAAAAAAAAATTTAATCCATAAATGAATTAGCTTTATTTACCAAAGATATATTGACCGCAGTTTTCCGAAAACTCTGCGATTGCTTTATTCTCCCTCACGTTAAATATACGCCAGATTATAATAATAATAACAACAAAAACAATTAATATAATTGTAAATGCTTTCAACATCGATAAATCGCGGGTAGATAAAATACCCGAGCATTTATCCCAACAATATTTCACTAAAGCGAAAAAAAATATAAAAAAATTGACTAACAGGTTGTAATGCGCTGTGACATTTAATCTTCAGCATTAATTTGAATAAGCTAATTGTCGAATGTTATTTAAAAGTAATCAAAGGACAGGGCGGATGGGTGTCGGGGTTAAATTGGAGCAGAAGGCAGGGGGAATGACAAGCTCTCGGAAGCTCGGCGAGGGAAAAACACACGCGCAATACAATCGTATGGTTAGGATGTCAGTATCGGCTGGTACACTCAATTTGTTATGCAACAGCTTGAAAGCAACAATTATTTTCCACTACATGTTATATAATTTCTCGTATACATCATCAGGTTATTCAATTTCCCCAGTGCTTTTAATGCCTAAAATTTCGCTTTGCTGTCACCCAATATATCAATTTCCAAAATTACATAATATTTAATTGAAAATAATACAAAGATGACTGATATAAAATTTACCATTTGAATCACTTAGTTAATTAACAATTATTATTATTATTATTATTATTGTTTAATTGCTAACAGATGGAATTGGATGAATCGATTTTTCAAACTACCAGAGCCTTTTGTGCTCAGCCGGGCTTTGTATATACAAGCTAAAGACGATTAGGACAATGGAATTGTGAGAATTTAAAGAGCTTGCCCAACAAAAGAACGATGAGGTCAAGGAAACGATTGTACCTCTGATGATAGAGTATAAGATGTATAAGATGAAGATGAAAGATGAAACTCACACAAACTCATCAAATATACCCTATGTTTATATCTATAAAACATTTTATAAGAAGCTTTGAATGATTCTTCGAGATTTCTAATTGTTTCAGTTATTACTGGGCATTTGTTAGACTTTTATTTCGCCAGATAACTTCTTTTGTTGTATTTTATATTTTTTACAAGTGATTTTAACTTTATTACGAGGAAAATAAAAATAGTATTCGTTAGAATGATAGAAAAATTAACTTCATAAAAAAAATTTATTTATTTTGTCCAAGAAAGTCTTTTTAAAAAGTCTAATTTAAAATTATCTGACGGTTTCTCTTTTAAAAAAAGCAATTAAAAAATTTTTTAGTATGTCTATTGACAATTTTTAATGATTTTAAATAAAAATATCTAATTTATAATTAATTTAATTTATCTTTAAATTTTATTGAATCGTTAAAAATAAAATGAACAAACTTTTAAATAAAAAATACAATGACATTTACTCAATAATTAACTGAAAATGTTCTCCATCGGCAGAATAATTAAACAGACTGTTATATAAACAAAATTCTATTACAAACTACCTAAGAATAAATTCTGTAAGTCGCGGAAGAGCTTAACGCAGATGTACAAGAAAAAAAAAAAAAAAAAAAAAAACTAAAGTATATTATATTATATTGTGTAACAGCTTTAGTGCTTACTCGAAAGCTAGCCACGGTGACAGGCTAAATGTTTAAAGTTTTCATAGAGCCGCAATCACACAGAGAAACAACCATCCAAGTTTGGAACAACCGCGTTCCCGGCTCAGTCGTTTCTTCCTCTCCTTTTGCCTACCCAGCTTCTTAGCTCGACTACTTGCAATTCCTTAGCAACCAACAGGGACACAGACTTACAAAAACTAGAGCTGAGTGTCTAATGTGAATTGTTACCCCGAACTTTTACTTAAATTAAACGTCAAAACACCACAATTAAATAACTTTCTCTTATTCCGAGCTTTCCCACTAATAACTCTTTTTCAATTAATTACTGCCCGCAAGTAATTAATCAAGCCCATTGATCAGCCATTCGCTCAAGGGGATTATTATCCGTAGATATCTACATGTAAATGTAGGAGGGAACTTTTTTAATTTTTTTATGTATTTCCGTGAAAGCTCCGGCAGTACACCTGTCACACAATCAACCTACGCAGCTGAGAGTCCGACTTGATTGAACATATAACTCTGGAATTTTCCCGCGAGCGACAGTTCTACCTCATACATATATATTTTATTCCATCGTATCCACGGGGGTTAATGAATCAAGCTCGCTAATCAACTCTCTCTCTCTCTCTCTCTCTCTCTCTCTCTCTCTCTCTCTCTCTCTCTCTCTCTCTGATTCCGAGCTGACGAGATTTCATACACATCCTCCCGTTTGATTACTCATTTTCTCGTCCTTTTACAGCGGACTGATTGATACCACCCTCCTTTTTTTCTTTTTTCCTTTCGTCCTGATCCTAATAATCCCTCGGTCGCGGAAAAGTCAACTGAAAGAGCCACTGGCAATTGATTCAATAATAAAATTCAAAGTTTTTCCTGATTCCAGTGCATCAGTTAATGAATCTCTGTTTTTACGAGCAGAACTTCAGAACGAATGGCTGATTAATGTTGATAGCTATCGGTTGTGTTAATTAAATGAATACTATCAATTCCGTGGCGGGTGAGCTTGAATTACCACCGCAAGGTAAGCTCGAACCGCAGCACAAGTTTCGCAAACAGAGATCCTCCTCCCCTTCCCCAGATCCTTTGATTTGGAGTTCAATTTCGTGTAATCATACATGAGATTCACTCTATCCTATTCCCGGGCTTCTGTTTGTCGAAACAGGATCAGCACTCGGAATTCGGAATGCCGAAAAGTCTGCTAAACTTTTAAGAGTTCAATTCTCGGATATTATAATATAAATATTTGCCGTTGTTCGGCACGTACACATAAACTAAAAATGGGGTCGTGCAATCTGAAATCTCGGGGATCAGGAATTTCAATCTCTTGGGAATAGAACCAGCAAGGTGTGCTCATTTTTACGATAAACGTAACCCATATTTGTAGTATTGGTTCGTCTTTTTTACGCCTTCGCCTTTTCAGTCGCGTCAAAATGAAAATATTTCAGTTGCTTTTTTAGACTTTATCCACTTGGCTTCAAAGTATCTCGAGCCTTTGTAGATGTTTATTTTTTGGGGCAGAACGTACCGAGAATATTAAATTTTGCTAGAGAAAATTGTTAAAAATTGTAATTTACTTGATGGATAATTAATTGCTAAATTCCGAGGGTTTCTACCTCCATCAATAATTAATTTTCATGCTTGACAGAGCTTTGCCGCTACGGCCCAAGACTCCACTTTCCAAATCACTTCACTAGAAAGCCAATAACGGTGTAAGAAACATTCCTCCGCGTAATCCATCACCTATTGTTCATTCATATTTAATAATTAAGGACATTGCTATTCGACAAGTTCAAGAATCTCACGATAAAATCGATAAATTATAGCACCAAGCTTTGACACGGCTCTAAAAATATTAAATTTTTTAATACAAGTGCAAACTGAAGCTGCTTATTATTTTTTTTTTCTTATGTACGAGTTGTTAAAGCTCATTAAATCAAATTCTGGCGTTAAAACTTGTTTTCCAATAAATTTACCGATCAAAATCATTAATGTAGACCTTTTCAACAATTTAAGCTCTTCTGAAACTTCACTGTATAGAATTTTTATTAAAAATTACGAGTTTCTATATTAACATCCTCATATTTTCCAATTATAAACAAATATCTCTTTTTAATCATTAAAACTTGTTTCAAATACAAGCTTTATATCAGAACTTAAAAATTTTGGTTTATCCTCTTTCGGTTAATTAAAAAGTTAAAAAAAATCTAAAAATAAAATATTTCACAGACTTTTTATTTTTTCAACGTAACCTAACATTATTACGGTACAAAAAAATTATTAATTCTACCAAAATAAAATGATTGTAGATTTTTTTTTCAATTTTTGATGCATAGAATTTTAATTTTTAGCGTTGTTTTCTGTTCAATTAAATTTATATAAATTAAAATTCACCAATTTGATATCTGTGATTTTTACTTTATGTTAAAAAATTCTTAACTAAAAATCTTTAAACTAATTGTCCAAAAAATTCTTCACAATTTAAGTCACTGGTTCAAAATGAGTAAATAAAATATTTTTCTAAAAAATTTGCCCTTACAAACACATAAAAGGGTCTCTATTTTTATGACAGTGCATATTTGTTGTCCAGTACAGAGTATAGAGAATACAAGAGCAATTGGCAACGTCGTTATTTTGGATTTAACGTCAGGATGGATGTACCGATCTGTCACCCCGATTCTCGTAAAGATTAAACCGAACATAACTACCTATCGCGATGCCTTCGTCGTATTTATAGACGAAACGATACCGATTTCACGGATTTTTATGGGCCATATGTATAAGTTTTTCGGACTATTATATCTATTATTTACGCAGAGATATTATTGCTCTAAAATAACGAACAACAAATAGTAAAATTAATGCCTTCTATTATATCATACGGTATTAATGGTTAATAAAGCACGTATGCATTAGCACCAGCTAGAATTAATTAATTAATTTATTAATCAATTAAAGTGCATACTTACCTACGGTAAATATGCCCTACGTTATTTTACTAATTATAATGAGGTAATTAAATATTATTATTAATCAGGCCGCGGTTTCGCGCATTAAATTAGCAAATTAACTCCACCACCATGAAAGGAAATTATTTTGCCATTAGAGGACATGTTTGTTGTTTATACTGTCTCTTCCGAACAAAACTTCCGGGGCTGATGATAATTCCGATGCTCCGGGGACTAAAAATCATCCTCTAAAATCAATTAACCCAATTAGTCGTTCAACCGTATTGGTTGTATCAATAAAACTTTTTAAATTTTCGTTAATTAATTATTTTTTTTTTTTTTTTTTTTTCTATTTATTATAGAAAATAAAATGTTGGGGAACAGTTTATAAACAAACGCAACATTTTAATTAGCCGGCGGAAGTTTGATTATATTTAATGGCCTTTAATCATCGGACCACATAATAAATGCAAGTTTTGTTTATATACTTTCTTTGTCACAAAATAGTTGAAATATTGTATTTGAAAGTTTAATTTAATTTAAAAAAAATTGTTAAATTTTTTAAAATATTTTTTTATAAAAAATATCATTTTTATTTTTTCAATAAATTTAATCTGTTTTTTTTTTTTTTTGTGACTGCAAGATTGCTAGTAATAAATAATTGCGCAAAATATTCACACAGGTCAGCTAGTCATCAATAATTATAATAATCTTTCTTGAATAAAACTTATAATAAAATTAATATAATTAATATTTCAACTCTCAGACTGTCCTGAATCAATTGACATTTGACATTTCTTAATATTTTATCAGACAAATCTGTGTCACGCTAGGGTTCTCTAAATGAGATGTTTTCTTAATAAATAAATCGATTAAATGTTTCTCATAATTTTTCTTAAGCATGTGAATTATTCATAAACCCCCAGGAATTAAATTTAAATAAAAAACAATAATGTCTGGGCGAACTGGAAACAAGTGAAGAAAACCTCGAACGGGCCAGACAATAAAACAGTCGGTAGATAAAATTTGTTTTGGGTAGGAGGGTCGTAAAACAACTTTGTACTCAGCCAAAATAGGGTGATCTAAATGCTAATGTTTCGGCGTTGAAGATGCATAAGCTCGGGGTATTTCGGTACAAAGCGGCTCAATTAAACCCAAACTCAATTTAAATCGCGATTCTTGAGAAGCTACGCAGCCTCTCTTCTCCTCCCCTAGCCCTCTTTCTCTTGAACTTCTTAATATATAGTATAGTAAGTACTCGGGAGCATCCTTTCTCGGTGCTTACTCTCTATGCGCCTTGATTGCGTTCATAGGCAAAGCGCCGGATTTACTTTGCCTTAGAAATTATATGCATCACTGAACTTTGATTTTTAAAAGTTTTATGACAGCTTGAGCCCTTCAAAACTCGGCTTAATTACTTTCTTATGTAAGTTACCGGTTGTTCTATATCAGGCCTAAGCCATAAGGGATGTTTATGATAAAATTTCCGAATTTAATTAACAAATGTTCATGTTCACCATTATTTAATTACATTTTTTCTATTTAAACAAAAAATCTATAATTATACTTAAAAAAATATCAAAATTACAATAAAAAAAATTTTTTAATACAGTATTAAGACATATCTGGCTTAATATGATCATAAATGCCCATATATAATTTTTTAACAAAATATAGTACTCAAAATTTCCAACAGGCGGCGCAGAGTCGCATAATTTTCTCACGATAAGAGATTTAAATTTTAGAAATTAAGTAATAAATTCAAAAAAATTCCTTGACTCTTTAAAGAAGCTTATTTAACATTTTTTTTTTACCTTTGTATGGCTATATTAAACCGTATGTAACCACCAAAAATTTTTTTCACAGGTAATTTAATAATTGAAACATTTTCAGTATTAGATATTACTAATGACAGTATTATTAAAAAAATAATAATAATTTTCCGTCGATATTTTATATAAAATGTCTGTAATTAATTATGAAATTTGAAATTTAATAGATACTTTTCTTTTCCCTACAATACATGTCTCATTATAGGGGAGTACATTGTCAACAGAGAATAAAATAATCAACAATATCATTCATGTCTAAAGATTAATATTGAAAAATATTAATAATTTTAATGAAAGTGAACTAGAATACAAAGGAACAAAAGTTTGAGCTTTCAAACTAAGCTCGAGCAATCAAGATAAAAGATGTGATAGTTATATTAATAATCCAAAATACAATATCAAGATATTAAATGCCCGGGGCAGTGATGGTTATACTTATAATGTACATCAGCGATATAATATAATATTGAATAACTTTTAAAGTATAAAGCGCAATCAAAAGCTCTTACCGAGACACAACAAAGACACGGTACGGTATTCTGAGCGTAGAATCAAGTACATCAACTCTCGAGCTCTATAATATATAATATATCACTCGGAGTATATTATTATGCTATATACATGTGAGATTTGAGGGCGAGGGCGAAGATAAGTTGGAAGTAGACACGGATAAAAGATAGTACACACAAGTAAGAGGGTTGCGGAAACCCCAATAGAATAAGAGTGGGAGTAACTCGAGCAGTTATAGTTACAGTTACAGGAGATACAGTTATAAGGATTACTGTCCCTATTTCTGGTGCAGGAATGGTCGGTGCATTTGTCGCCGATAAGATCGTCCCCGCTGGTTCGCGTCTTCCTTTATCCCGAGGACTGCCCCATTTCTGTCGCTTTGCTAGCTTTTGTAGCACGTCGTTGCTGAGTTTTACCGCTATATTCGTATTTCACTTGCGAAACTCGCTCATCCGGGCGCTTGTTGAGAACCGTCGACGTATATACCATATAACACCAAGAGGTAGAATCAAACTTGCTTGGTATCGGAGAACTTCCACGGAAAATATCAAGCTTCGCTCTCTTGTGTCGATTCTCCGTTAGCTTTTTTCCTTTTTTACTTCTGTCATCTTCGATTTATTTCTCAGTTATTCTTTTAAGAATTTTATGTTAGAGGGGTCTACAATCCAGGGAATGAGACTGGTGCGGTTGCTAATGTGGTTTTATTTGTTTGAAATTCGGGAAAGAATTGAGAAAATTCTAATGAAGTAGACAAAATTTGGGTTGTAAATAAATTAAGCTATCTAAAATATTTTTTAAACTTAAAAAAATTAATAATAACAATAAATAGTCATTTGAAGTTACTAAACTGAAAGAAAAAAAATTATTCTGAAGAACTTCAACGTTTTTATTCAAGCAGAAAAAATTTTTAATTTAAGCAAATTTTACTTGATTAAAGAATTTTTTGTTAGAAAAAAATTTAATTCAAAACCTATCAATTTAATTAAATTAAATTAAAAAAATTAATTTTATAATATAACAACAAAATTGTTATAAATATTTCCAAGTCAGGTTATCAGTATTGAGTTTTTGTTTGTCGGCGAGTGAGTTTATTTATAAATATGAATTTATAGATTTTTCACAGTGAGTATATTTATTTTGGACGATAAAAAATATATTGTGAAGCGAGAACCGTAGAATAAAGCGAAAATACAACGTATGGGTGATAAAGAAGAATTCTCTTCCTCTTAGGTACTTTATTTTCTAAGAGGCAATAACGTCTACTTTTGAGAGGTTTCGAGATAAGACTGACGGGGAGTAGAAGATATTGCGTTTGGTTTCTCACTAAAAGCTAAAACTCATTTTATTCTAGCTCTAGCTTTTGTCCTTCTTTTTTTTTGCTCTATCCGTTGACGACACGCGAATCGTGATCATCCTTTGAGACGCTTTTAAATTTTCTTTAAAATTCCAGGTGTTTGTTTAATTATTTGAGATGCGCTCGGCGAATAAAAACAAGCAGAAGTAGAAGAAATAGAAGAAGAAGAAGAAAAAGAAGAAGAAGAAGCTCCAGTTGTTGGTAATTAAATGTTATATAACTTAAGTAATACATAAACTCGCTGGGTGGAAAGGAAGGAGTAGAACAATTAAAATGAAAAACGGCGAGAAGTTATCCTAGGTAATGGGTAATGGGGCCGCGAGAATCCGCAGTAGGATGTGATATGATGAAACTCTAGACTAAACTTGAGTCGATTCCGAGGAGAGCTATCAGAATTATTTCTACCGAGCTGGTCATGAGGTACAAAGCACATCGCTAAACGAATCCTTTCCGAGCTCCTGGGAGCCAAGATCATCTTCGGAGCTTCCAACTTCTTGCTTCAAGCTTCTAACTACCAAATTGTTTGCACCAGTTCGTGCTCGAGAAGATAATATATTTATTTATAATTAATTCCGTGAAATTTTAGCACAAAAAAATTTTAGACGCTTAGAGATAGAAATTTTTATTTTGAATTAAATAAAAAGGAGATTTTTTTTAAGGAAGACAAAAGTTTTTTTTTTTTTTTTTTTTGAAAATTTTGATATATTTTTTTATCAGTGCAGTCAAGAATTTTTTTTTTTTTTTCAGTTTAGAAATTAAATAATTCAAATTCTTGTAAAAAAATCTTAGAATTGATAAAAAGTGAGCTTGTAAATAAAAAAGATAACAAATCGTCGACATTCGTATGCTCTACGTGAGATTTTTCCATCTTAGGACCAAAAAAAGATTATCTCAGGGATTGTAACCCCAACACATGTTGAAGAGTAACAAAAAATCAATTATCTGTGAATAATGCCTGGAAAGATGGAATAGCAGCTCTGGCAGGAATGCTTCTGTCTCGCAAGTTGAGATTTTTTCAATAAAAAGTATGAAATATCTAGTGGAAATACTCGGAATGACAAAGAAGCCTATCAGAAGATTCGATATACTAAAGTGTGTCAGTTTCCTGGGAATTGTTATTTTTATCCAATGGATTGCTGTATCATATGGTGTTCTCTGATAAAGTCGGAGTTATTTGTCCCTGACAAGAATAAAAACTTCAACTATATAATATATAAAGTATAAAATATATAAAATATATAAAATACATAGAGCTTAGCAGTGTGTAGCGTCAGACTAAGTCGATCTATTTGTGCCATCAGCACTCGGTTGTCGCTGTTGAATTTAACAAGCCGTCGTTTAGCGGGTACTCGTCATCCAGCTCCAGCTCCGACTGCAGCACACACCATTTAATCTTTCATTTCAGCACGAACAAGAAAACGATGTTATCGATAATCTTGAGCAGCTCACGCCACTCACCCAAATATCAGCTTCCATTGTGCCGTCTTAAGATCGTTAAATTTATTGCTCGCCACGAGCACCACCGTCGCCTCAAGCAACATCTCATGTTCCTCGTGAGTTACATTCTCCACACCGAATCCTCCGGATGGTACTCTTCCTCCTTCTTCTTCACAACTCCTGGTTGTCATGTTCAAGTGATTTGTGCGCTCATTAATTCGAGCTCTCGATAATTCAACATAATTTTACTTATCAATTATTTCATTTATTAATTTTAATAAATTAATTAAACTATTAAAAATTTTTTTAAGTAGTTATGTGGGTTCATATTGAGCTCAAATCACCATTAAGAAATAATTAATTTAATTTTTTATTTTTTCTATAAATATAATCGACATTTAATGTGTTAACTTTAAGAGTCAAAAAAATATTAATTGAAATCAAATCTTCTTTGACTTTAAAACTTTTAATAAATTTATTTCTAATGATCATTATATACCAATCGAACAGTTTTTACATCCTCTACAAAATTTTCAGGCCAAAAAATTGATTAGTTTATATTTTTTTTATAAATTTAGATTTTTAAAAGTAACATTTGCCATGGAACAAGTTAACGAAATCTTTTGATGAAATTATTTCTTATAAATTAGTGATTGGAAATTCTCAAGATCCACTTGAGCTTTAAATGTGTGGGTGATAATACATATATCGGTGGAAGACGACAGAATTGCATGGAACAGAATAGAATAGTGTTAGGGCGGTACGTACATAATACGAGCCACACGATCGTTTTAATGATTCATTGCGGCTGGTTCACCGGCGGTCCATAGAGCGCAACTCGCGAGTGGACACCTGCGTACAGTTTGACCGCAAGCCCGGCTATTCACGGGTGCGGTCGGCTCCTGCTATAAATTCAAACCAACTACTTGTACGGTAACTTTAAGCTTAATATTCCTTTGTATATATTTATCTGCATGTATATATATATATATATATATATATATATATATATATATATATATATATATATACATATGTGTATCTATTGGGAGGCTAGAGGGTCTACTCTTCTGCTAAAGCTCCGAGCTTTCGAAGTAACTTGCCCCGTGGGCTCTAGCCTGCAAGCTCGACAAATTTTGTACTGTACGAGCTGTCCAAAAATTAGTTAACCAGTTTTTTCTCAATTACCTTTCTTGCTTTGGAGCTCTGTTGTTATTAAATGTAGGCCGCAAGGGCAACAGGTTTATTTGCAAATTGATTAGAACACTAATTAAAAGATTTTTTATTATTTTATGAGCTTTATTTGATTTTTTTTTTTTTTTAAATAAATGATTTAATAAATAATTTATTTCCAGATAAATTAATTTATCAACAGTAAATAAATTCTTGTATCATAGTAAACACTCGTGAGATTATACGGAAAAATAATGTAATTACAAATAGTAATTAGCTGCCGATAGTAATTTAAAATTGAATTGATAGTCATTATAACTCAAACAACAACTTTAATCATCACTTTAATTATCCTGCCAAAGGATTAATAATTGATAATTATTGACACCCTGCCGTGAAATTTATTTAGTTATTAATTATTCATTGATTGAGTATAATGCAGTTGATAATAAATATAATATTGACTGTAAAAGTGTAAAAATAAAATTATTTAGCCGTGAAATGAACGAGGGTGAATCAAAACTTGACACAAGTTGTCAAGAAGTAGGGTTTGTGTGGCCGAGGGAGTTATAGCAATCAACGTCCGAGTTTACAAGCAAAGCAAAGTAGAAGCGGAGGTGGAAGCTGAGGAACCAGAAACAGGAAGGAGTCTCTACTTTGGAATAACTTGGGTAATTTCCGCGGGTGAGTTTTGGGTGGACATGCTCTTTCGGGGAATCCAGTGATTAGTTTCTGCAAGACTACTGAAAGACTGAGACCTCTACCGGAGTACGGATGACGTGTGACAGGCATCCAAAACCAAACCGCCGGGAATAGACGCAGATTTAATACAAATCGAGTACGAAATACTTGTTCCGCCTGCTCCTTGCCTGTCAATATAAATAAATAAAGGCACAGCTAATTCTATAAGCGGAATATTTTTAAATTTTACACTCTGACATCTTCCGAATCAATTTTATTTCTCCTGTCTGTCTGTATCGGTAATTGAAAAAAAAAAAAAAAAAAAATTTAGCAAACGTAAAAATTAATTTTAATTTCGTCTGAACAATTTTAGTTTTACTTTTTGCTTTACGGTCTCTATTTTTTCTGGCGTTTATCGCGTTAATAAAACAAGGTTTCATTCACACTGTATGGGCCAGTAGTTTTGTTTTATTTTTTATCTTTTTGTTATTTTATTTTTCGGGTGTAGCGCAAATTGCATTTCTGGCTGTTCTCGCACTCTACAGACCGCGTCATAAAAGAAAACCGCGAATTTATGAACCATCAATGCCCGATGGACAATTCGCACCCATCGCCATCTTTCTGCCATCTCTGTTATTAATTGACGGCATTCAACTCCGGTCGGTATTTCTGTTTTACTGCTCTCCTCTTTTTTTTCTTTTTTTTTTTTTTTCTGTACACGTCGTTGAAATATTTTAGTTTATTTTTTTTTCAGGTCAGAAATATAACAAAATATTTTTTATTCATTTAAAAAATAATTTTTAAAAATAAAAAAATAATAATTAATAATTAAATATTAATATTGTGCTTAAAAAACACACGATATACACGAAAATTGATAAGGATAATTTTTATAGAAATTAAATTAAATTGTCTAATTTAAAATTATTTTATAGTAATCAAATTTTTTAAATTAAAATTTTAATAAATTAATTTAAAATTTTCATTATTATTTTTCGAAGATTAATTGGTGTTTGTTTATAGAAAAAAAAGCGATGGGAAGACAAATGTATCGACTGATAATTTTAAAGACTGAAAAATGAGAGTCTTAGCGGAAAAATATAAAAGAAGAGAAATGAGAGCTGTCATAAATATAGAGGAATTATTGCCGAAGACACTCTAGATCCAGTAGCTATCCTAGTGAAGATATAAGATGTAATATGTAAGATAGAAGAAGTGTAGGCGTGACATATGGCCTCGTTACAGCATTTACTCTCTATAAATAGTGAACTCTTAATCCGCGAAAGTTGTAGCTCGCGGAATAAGAAAATTTAATAGTTTTCCTATTGGTACTTTAATTAAAGGGTTCAACCGAGTACGAAGTTAAGATAACCGAGAAAATTGGTATATATATATTTGTGGGATATGTCGGGAACATATATAGACAGAGGAAGGGATATAAGGATCGTACCACGTTGAGTTCGCTCGTTTAATACTCGAACGTCAGCACTCGTTTATTTTATAGCCAGTCAGCAGCTAAATTTCGGAGCTGCTGATCTGTCTCTCGTTAATATTCTCCCGTCCTTATTTTTATTATTTTTTTTACAAATATTCTAAATCAATTCTCGTAAGATGACCTCTGGTAAATTTTCCGAGAAAAAAAAAATTTATTCGATAAAAAAAAATTGATAAGAAGAAATTTCATTTATTTTAGAATTCTAGGGGATGAATTTTGAATTTTTGATAAGAAAGAATTTAGTTAAGCAGGTCGAGGTTTCAGTTCATATGGACGATAAGCATAGTCGCTCTCAGCTGGGAGTGTGGCGGCTCCTGTAATCCGGCTACTCGGAGGCTAGTTGTTGTGGAGGATCTGAGGTCGGGGATCACTGTGGGTGCGGGATCCACGTTGACTGGGCGTCCGCACTAAGCTCGCCATCAATATGGGCACTCTGGAGGAGTCCAGGGTGGCCAGGTTGGCTAAGGAGAGGCGAACCGGGCCAGAGGGGAAACCCAGCAGCCAAAAGTCTCCGTGGCGGGCAGTAGTGGGATCGCGCCCGGGAGTGGGACCGCATCCGCAGCCTGGTCGATATGATTCGACCAATAACTTTTTGCTTTTTTTTTTTATTTTCCCAAATTCTAAAGAATTTTCCGGATTTTTTGATATAAGCTTTGAAATTTTAGAAGGGGATTTAAATTTCTCTAATTTTTAGTTTTTATTGAATTTTTTGTGACTGCAGCGCTGCTAGCGGTCGTATGTTAAACTTTGTCTTTTATAATCTTAAATAACAAGTTACTGATAGAAAAAAAAATTTTTTTAATTAAATTCCAGAGAACTGTTATAATTATTATAATTAATATAATGTTTTAACTTGATTATAAAAATAAATAATTATTTTTAATTTATATTTACTTTGATTATATTGTAAAAAAAAATATTTTTTCAATTTTTTTTTAATATAAAATTATGTAAAAAAATATTTATTTGAAATTTTGCAAAAATATTGACACGATAGTGTTTATTTTATGTAATAAAAATTAATATAATCCAATTAAAACACATATTAATGACATCCTGAATAAAAAAATTTTTTATAAAATTTATATTATATTTTTCATAATAATAATTGATGTACTCAATAAATAATTAGTAGAGGGCAATTTAAATGATCTAATCTAGCAGGAAGGACGAAACTGTCGACATGGACCGCAGTAGAACATCGGTGGCGATAGTAGTGTCTACCCGCATAAATTAGTTTGAGCTATTTGCCGATTCTCTACTCTTCTGTAGGCTCAGTGCTGTCTACTCTGTGAGCTGTTCATAGCCTACTTGGTCGTTAATGTCGATTACTATGCTGGGCACCAGAATTTCATCCAGCAACCAGAATTTCTGTACAAGTAAACCATCAACAGCATCTACCACCAATTATCATTAGTAATTAATAATAATAATAATTCTGAGCACGTAGAGCTTTGTTCTATTATCCACCACTTTACATTTTGCCTTATCAATAACAATTAATAATTAATAATTATTAATTAATAATAAATACAAGCTTATTTTGGTACAGATTGATGGGCAATGCAAGTTTTTTAGTAGTTATTTTGAATTATATTTATTTATTAAATTATTTTCTTTCGGAAAAATAAATCAGCGGATTTTATTTTTAAAAATTCAAGTTGATCATGTTTTGGGAACGAACACGGTGTGGTGGTACACGTACATGCTGGATAATTGGCGAACATTCGCACTAAACCAAATGGTAACATCAATCAATGTCATGAGCAGCAGACACGCAAGTACTTCGGCTATGTACTCTCTTTGCCGCTGTTAATTCTACCAATAAGGTTTTCCCTGCATACGTGAGTGTAATAGTAATTAGAGTTGTAATTACGTATTCCCAAATATTTAACGTGTGTTTGATTAAAAAATTTTATTTACACTCATTTGTAATTCGTTTTGAATAATGAGTATAAATTCCATTATCGTTCATTATTTATTTCCTTAGAAATACACAATAGCTCCTTAAAAAAAAAAAAAAAAAAAAAAAAAAAAAAAAATATATATAAATTAATTCAGCTGTATTTAGAATGAAAAGAAAATTAATTTGATTCAAGAAAAAAACTTTTAAACCAAGAAATTTATTTTAAAGAAAATTTTATTTTATATTAAAAACTATTTATATTTTTAATTTTAATTATTTTAATCACACAGAATAAATTTGAAGTTCATTTTGGAGAGACTTGTAAATAGTTGATACATGTTTGAGTGATTTGTCGAGATGTTTTTGAACTTGCCACCGCAGTACTTGTCCGACAGTGCTCTGCAACAATCGAAAAAAAAAAAAAAAAAAAAAAAAAAAAAAAAAAAAAAACCAAAGAAAAAGATTTAAAACTTTTTTTTTTGTTTTGAAAATAGTTGTGAGTTTTCTGGGTGAAAAATGGTCAGAACTAAAACTCAAACTCGAACTACAGAGAAAGAAAAAGTTTAAAGTGGTGTGGTGACACGTGTCAAACAACAATGATTTCTTTCACGAGCAGTTATCGTGCCGGCAACAGCTGTTGGCTGAATAAAGTAATTTTATTTCGGTGACAAAAAATAGTTTTAGAGACGACTGGTCACCAGGTCATGGATTACTGCATTTTTCCAAACTCTGTTATTTATTTGCGAAAACATCGCTTGAAACTTTCCTTAAAAAAATATAATAAAAATTTGTAGTTTGTTACTTTGAGGACGAGAATAAAAAATTCCCGCGAAAAGCGGGCAGATGGATGGTGCTTTTATTTATGTAACAGCGTTACTTAACCGGCGGGACAGGACAGAGAAGAAAAGTATCACCGAGGGTCGTGATTCTTTGTGAGGGTCTGATCGACTTAGGGCACGTGCCGCTCCAAAGATCCAAAGAGAATAGAGAATAAGAGGACCGTTGGCGCTCGGATCATCCGTTGGTTATTTTTTTAAAGAATAACGGTCGGAAGATCCTCGAGTCTCTTTCTTCTTGTCTGCGTTCTGTATAATGTAATGTATAATATATAATAATGTTCCTTAATTTCGGTACGCTCGAGCAAATCTCCAGGTAAGGGTGCAAAGCCTCTACGTACACTTTAGTCTACATGAGCATTGTTACGCTCGAGTCTGCCTCAGCCAGGTTCTTTAGAATATTGCGTTAGATTGAGGACAAAAAGAATTTATCGGAATTTGGAAGATGAGTTATTGATTTCATGGAATGTTGTCAGTTATTAAATCTTAATTGACGTGGATGATAAATTTTTTAATTTTTACTATTAAGAAAAAATATCAATGAAATTAATGTATTTTTTTTTTTTTTTTAATTAAATAAAATATTTTTAACTAAAATTTTTCGGCTTTAATTAAAAAATTTATTTTATTCTTAAAAAAAAAAAAATGCAGAAAGCTTTTTAAGATATTATTGCACTTATTTTATTTTTTAAAAATAAATAAAATATATGGCAATAAAATTTTATTAAACTTTTCAATTATTATTAAATTAAAAGGTATTTTGTAGTTTTTTAAACTATTATTTATTTGAAGTCGATTGAAAAAAGGTTAGAGCCAGAAGTTGGTAAGAAAGAGAGTTAAAAAAGAAGTTAATAAAGAAGAGAAATACAAGACAAATAGAATAACATATAATAATAAAAGTTACATGAAAGAGTAGAGAAGTTTTACGTGAGTACACTGTAGTTGAAAGAATAGTTCGATCGTGATAAAATTTTGTTTTTATTTCAATCCGTTGTCTATAAAACTGATCTTCCGTTTCGAGAGCTAAATATTTTCCTGCTTTGTATTCTGTGATCATCAGATGAATTTTACCCTCGTCTGAAAATATATTTTTATCTTTATTTTTATTGTGATTACAAGCTACTGAAAAATACTATTTTATTTATTTTTTTTTTTGTTTGATACCGAGGATGAGCTTTGAAAAAGCCCGGTAGAATTTTCCAACTCCGACATTTTTGGCATTGGTGTCCGCGAGTCTCGTTAGCCAGGGCGCCAGCTGAAAAAACGAGAACTGTTTTAATTAGAGAAAATTTTCAGAGCGTGTAATATGTAATAATGAAGACAGGAGCCGAGAGACGGGCAAGTATTTGATACTGGGCATGCAATCGGTGTTAATATTTAAATATTTGATACTGGGCATGCAATCGGTGTTAATATTTAAATAATTGCGCCGGACAATTAGAGAACAGGGAGCTGATCAAGTCGGAATGACGAGACCCACCCCGACAATGACGGTGTGATCTGAACCGAGTACCTATAATTGAA
Organism: Cotesia typhae; assembly: GCF_013202065.1. Classification (NCBI taxonomy): domain Eukaryota; kingdom Metazoa; phylum Arthropoda; class Insecta; order Hymenoptera; family Braconidae; genus Cotesia; species Cotesia typhae. Next base: position 12,601,229 of record NW_027423757.1, on the reverse strand, counting down.
ATTGCGAAGCTTCACGCCGACTACAGGGCTCGCGGGTCGTAATGACCTACCCGTATTCGCCACCAGGAGTGAATCAAGCCCGCATTATCCCGTTCTACCTATATCTATACTACATCAACCGATTCACACGATTGTGCTCCCTCTTCCAAGCTCTCCAACTCCGTCTGCAGACTTTTCCTGCACAGCTTGTAACTATTTTTCTTTTAATTTATTTATCTATTTTTTTTTTTTTTTATTATTATTACTCCAATTATTTGTTTAATTTTTTTATGAAAAAAAAAAAAATAACTTTTAATTATTACAAAAATTGTTAATAATTTATTAAATTTATTGAAATTTTTTATGGAAAAATTTTTTATTAACTATTTGAATAATTTTCTTAATAAAATAAAGTATTTATAAATTTTTTTAAAGAAGAAAAATTACAAATTTGAATTGTTATAAAAATTTTTAAGATTTAAAAAAAATAATTAATCAATTTTTGTGGTACCTTTTTATTGAAAAAGAATTCTATTAATTTTTAGAATAAATAAATTTATTTTTTAAAAAATAAAATGTCAATAATAAAACTTCTGTCAAAAATATTAAAACTAATAGTGACTCTATTCAAAGTTGAAATTTAACTGTTATCGGAAGTTATTCAATTTATTTATTTTATTTTATTTTATTTCATTAAAAATTTTTTTTTCTAGAATATTTTTCTCTATATTTGGGGTTATCTAGTTGGGTTATATTGGAAATAGGAGTGTATCGATGTAGCGTGATAGAGTAAATTTGTCAGAACATTCGCACATATATAGCTATATTCACAACAGAGCACGGAAATCCCAAAAGCTCGTGTAACTAATTGCCGACATTGAATGTCGCAACCGCGATAAAATAACGCAATAATGTTATCATTGGCATCGTTCCTGCAATAAAGTTTAGATAGGCGTATACAGTACCACAAAATATATCCGCATATATGTGAATTTGTGTATTTAGTATTTTGTATTTTCCATTGTGCAAAGCCGGCTCGTTGGCTTCAAAACTACCCCCATTTATTTTATTTCAAAGTTTTATACACTGACGAGAATTTGCCCTCATTTAACGATCAGTGACAACGACACTAATCTCCAGGGGCCGGGGATTATACTAACGAACTACAAATAAATAAATAAGCTAAATAATATTTATCTATAAATAATTATTCTCCGAGCTTGAGCATATAATTTAATTGTATTTTAAACTTTTGTGCTGCGACCATGAACGTCAATCAACGCCCGATGGTAAACAGTTGATGGTTAATGTTTTCGGGGTGTAATTAATTCGCTGTAACAGTCTAACAATGATGTGATCAAAATTAAACAAAAATGATAAAGTTTTGGGTTTATCGGTGGCATTAAAATGTTTAGTAGTTGTTTGCCGGCAGCAAACTGTGAAGAGGAGATTAAATTTGTTAAATAAATGTGTTTAACCTTTTCCAGGACGGCTGTTTGAGTGACAAAGCCAAATAATGCTGAAGGATTCGCGTCAATCCTCAGACTGGAAGACGCCACTGAGAATTCCTCTGGGTTCACTTCAAACTGATAAACTTTGTAAATTATGCACGACAGTATTAATACTAATAGTGTGTATACTACTCGCGAATCCATCATGTACCGAGATTAATTATTACTTGCGTTAATTTATAAACACCCTTTTCGTGATTAATCATTTATTTATGATAATACTCTCATGATTACTTTGAATTACAAGTTATTGTTTGCGTGATGCATGTTTCTCACTGATATCGCGCTAGTCGCTAAGTGGTATCCGTATATGTGCTAAATTATATTATTATATCTTATCTTAATGTCATTTTATAAATCGCTTTGGCTTCTGTGTAATTTAAATTCTTCATTTTTTATAAGATTATTATTATTATTATTATTATTATTATTATTATTAAATTTTATTTAAATAAGTACTTTCATTCACAATTAAAATTTTAAATAATTTTCCCGACTAATTAAGACTCTTTATACTAAAAATTAAAAAAAAAAAAACTTCAATGATTGGTATTAAATTAAACGATCAGATCGTCGAAAGTATAATAATAATAAAAATAACCTTACTACACTATAAATTTTAATTAAAAAGCCCCAGGAGTTGAAAAGCGAAATGATCGATAAATTAAAACTATAAAAACTTAATTTATCCGTGGAACATGCCAGGGACGTGTATAACATAACAGTAAATTGAGAAGCTCTTGGAAAGAGTGTAAGCGTAAGCGTAGGAAATAGGTGTCCCATGTAACAAGTGCATCAACTCTCTTCACTCTCTCCGAGCCCCCGATGTCGGCCCCTCGGTCTATTCACCGGCTCGAACATAACAGTCCTTGACGTATCCAGAGCCAGAGAGCGGAACAGGTACCTGCTGAGCGGAGTCGAGCCCTCTCCCTCAGTCCTTTTCAAAACGGTCACTGTTAGCCGAGCACTCAAAATATTCAATGGACATTTAAATTTCCTTATCATCCTCGGAGGATCCCTCCCACACTATTATGCATATATATCTGGACCCCGACAAGCGTCTGGGTGTCTAGTCTAGTCAGAAGTTAAAGGAAGCTCGGAATTTTCTTGCTTTTTATCCAAAAGATTTAAAAATTCATCACCGATTTAATGCCCGATGGTATCAGATTCTTTTCATTTGATCTTTTACGATCGACTTTATATTTAAAAAACTAGAAAAAAAAAATCTCATACCCGGCAAGGCGTAGATTGTCATCAGGGTAAAAAAATTTTCTCACATTATTGAATAAAGACCCGGTTGATTGTATCCCCTTTAAACGACACGGTTCATGCTTTAATTTGTATATTACTTTTTTTTTTGTCACGCTAACATCCTTGATATGACCCGCGTGGATATGTTCCGCCTCGTTTAGTTGTTTTAATTCATTTGGAAACAATCAACCCCCTTCTCCTGCCCTTTCGCTGTTCTACTTAGTCATTCGACATTCGACGGTGTTATTTTAACTCTATTTCAATGTTTATCAATCTCAGCATAAATATGTATTTAAATCGCGGTTCTCATGATCTGATACTAACACGAACCCACCATGTCAAGCATTAAATTAAACAAACCCCTGTGAATAAATATTGCTATCGACATAAACTTTTTAAAAATTTTTCTACTATCCGATATCTGAATATTCAAATTATAATTTTGTATTCTCACAGTCAATATTTATTCAAATTAATCCTTTACAACAAATAAACTCAATTAACAACTTTATAAAAGTTAATTATTGCAACGACGGTCGGATTAAATTTTATAAAAGTTTTAATGAAAATATCTAAAAATAGAAGGTGTAATTTGTATCCTGGACATCAAATTTAACCGGTATAATTTTTGCCGGGGATTAAAGTTTGTTTCTTTCGGGCCATTTTAATTTTATTATTATCTTTATTGGGTGTATGATGAACTTCTTTGCTCGGATGGTATGGGGGTGGCCTGACAGTTCTTATCCTCGGATACGGGCATGAGTCCCGTAAATTCAGCTAAAGTCGCTGAAGGGGCTGAATGGTTAAATGGACAGTAGACTGTACAAACTCTTGCTGACAACATATGCCGGGTACACGTTATGTGGGCACATTAAACTTTAGTTTAGTGGTCGCGTGCCAGATACTCTGTGTTGACAAGTACCATTTGATTTAAAGCGACTATTGTAGGTAGGAATGATGGTAATAGTTTTGCTCTTCAGATCAAATGATCCTTGATTAACGTGAGAATTAATTTCAAGTCAGTTATTTATCATTTTTTAGATAGATAATTGAAAGGAAATATTTTTTTTTGGAGCTAAATTAAATTTTATTCGTCAGTGTACTTATAAATTACTGTTTATTGTTTGTAACAATAGAATTAGTTTGAGAAATTATCCTTATCGACATTCATAAATATGAGAGTAAACTGAAAGGTAAACTGGAGGAGGAAGTGCAGAGAGATGAAATTATTACAGTGACGTGCCTCTGGCAGTTTTCGACGTACCGTGTCCTCGCAAATTCACATCTCTGGTATCATAAATACATATATGTAGAGTTCTCATCACGATATCATGGCAACTGCTTTCCACACCGCAAATTTTCATTCACATACATATATATAATACTATATACACTATAAACTTGCTCGCGTATTTGTTCAACCCGAAAACCCGAACCTAAACTATTATATTATATTACGTAGCACCAGTGAAACAGAGTTTTATGATGCCCGCACTCTAAATCACAAAAAACACCCCCGTGAATTTCACCGAGTAAATAAACCGCGAATAATTATTTTGGAAACACGAAACTCGAAACATCACGCAGAGCTGCTCGGAAAATCTTGAGAGCGTGTACCAGCTCGGCTGGAAGCGAATTTATGTTCACATCTAATTAGCGACGCGAAAATCACATTAGCTGTCTGACGGTAAACAGCATTTATCATTTATCACTCCCCGACATCCGACATCCGACATCCGACATCCTTCATACTTATCCGACAAAAAATAGCTTAATATCGTCATATATGGCCATATATTTCCATATTTATTTTGATAAAAACATATTATACCATATATGGGCATTAAAAAAATTATATTTACACGTACGAAGCCATATACCGCCATATATTACCATATTAATTAAGATAAAGTCATATCAGGTCACATATGGCCATTAAAAAAATTATATACACATATGCGAGGTCATATATGGCCATATTAAGCCATATTTATTTAGATAAAAATTTATCAGATCATATATGGCCATTAAAAAAATTATATAAGCATATATTAAACTATATATAGCTATTTCTGAATATTATAACCCTAATATGGCCTGATATGGGTATATTCAGTTCTTCGATATGGACATTAATATTCTAATTTAAAAATGATTCAGACTGAGACATAAATGGCTCTTTAAAAATTTTTATTCACAGATTTATACTTTATTAAATTAAATAAAAATAAAGAAAAAGATAGAGATGAAAATAATTATTAATTAATAAAATAAATTCAATAGAAGAATTAGAGGATTTTTCCGCGAACGAGACAAAAGCCAGTCAATCCGACTTTGAGTATGAGTATGAGGATTTAAAATAGGTATAGATATGGTGATGGGAAAGCGACAAAAACCCTGGCACACATATCCGGATATCAAACTCATGGCTCGCTGAATAATTCATCGAATCCGGAACGCGTCCAATGCTTATTTACATAGCTAAGTTCATGCAACTATTTGAAATCGTCACGGGAGACTTGCGAGCTCACGGTCAATCCTCGCGTATTCCTGAGCCCTACACCCCCTTACCCGGTTATTTATTATAATTTACAATGTACGCAACCGGAAACTTTATTCAACTCTCAATAGTAAATGGTAACCTCTTGCACTCAATTCGGTTATTGTCTGCGAGCTTACTGTAATACTAATACTAATATTCAAATCTACTTACAATTCAACAAGAGTATTCTAATTTAAATACCTTTTTTTTTTAACTTTTCTTTTATGTCAACTTATCCTCGAAATTTATTACCATCCTTCTAAAGTCCAGTTATAAATATTCCAGTGGTTGCTTGTGAGAGGAAAAATTGGTAAATATGTCCTAGGAAAATATAATAACTAACATAATTTTATTTTTTTTTAAGATTAAAATTTTTTTCTCCTTATTGAAACAAAAATTCAAATTTGAAATTTTTGATAAATTTTAAACCAATAATATCTTAATTATTATTACTAAACTTTGATCATTAATTTCGATAAAATTAAATCACAGTAATTGTTAATATAATCTCAAAGTTTGTCAATATAATTCCTACCGCAAATATTAAACCAAACTAGTCTTCAATCCGAGTTATTATTGTTACCAAAAGTTTATAATTGGAGCTGTTCAGATCAATCAATTAAAAGGCAATTTGTTAATTCCCGACTATTAAATCAAATTAACAGTCATCAACCGGAAAGTCTCTCTATTCTAGATTGAATTTGAGGTAAAACAGGTCAGGTTCTTTGATAATAATTGATCGCGGAAAGGATAATTAGCGTTTGCATTTCCAATTATCATGTTAAAAAGCTCGGACGTAATCGGATTGGCTAAGTAGATCCCAAACTTGGACAAAGTTCAGACGTACGTCGGAGATCTCCATGACGTGAAAATTGTACCAGAGTTCCAGATAACCGGGTAAGAGTGTCTTCAGTTTCGAGTGTAAAGTTTCCCCGATCGCACCAAATATTTAGCAACTTCATGCATAATCATATGCTTCTTACATTCTGTACACTTAAACTTGGCACTCGTTTCACATCTTAATTCTTCAGATTTAACTTTTTAAAGTCTCCAAAACTGAGAATTATTATTACACTGGAAAAAATTAACTTGAATTAAGAAAAAAATTCTTAGTTTAAAAAGCATATATGACAGGGAATATTTAAATTGTGAATAAAATACTGACACGCTTTTTGACCAAGTAATTATTTAATAAAAAACTTGGTAGTATGTAAATAATAGTCTTTCATAAATTGATTCTTTTATTTTTAAATTTAACCATCAAAAAAAAAAAAAAAAAAAAAAAAATTCAAAATTATTTGCTTGATTGAAGTTAATTTTTTTTCTGTGTACGATTAAAAGTTCCTGACATCAATCATAATGACAATAATTTTTTTAAGAGCTATAAATAAATGGAAGAGGATATTCGTGGTAGTGTTCTCATTTAAAAGTCCCAACACGTGTGTGAATGTGTGGATACCGATGGACCCACTTAATAGCATTACCTAGCAGAGATTATATAATTTTATGTGTACTGTTCACTAGTAAGGGAATGTACAAGGCCGGGTGCCAAGTTGGAGGCGAAAAGCGTGAGAAAGCAAGCAGATGCAGAGGACCGAGCCGAAAAATACCGCAAGGCGTATGTGTATGAGCATGAGCATTTGGTAAGTTAATATTAAGGACAAGGAGTGAACTTTTATTTGTCGAAAGGAAGAAAGGGAGGGTCGAGTTTTAACTTAGGGGAGAAGTTAAACCCCAACCGAAGAAGCTCGAACTTTCGACAAAGAAATTTTCCTCTTTTTCTTTAAACTTTTTTCGCGGTTTTATTTAATTAAAAACAATGGGGGTTTTCGTTTTAATGGGGTTTATTAAAATTAATGCTCAGGATTAATGACTCGGACTCGGGTAATTATAATACGGTTATTAAGCAGCTGAGTTTGCGCCAAAGAAAGCCAGCATATTAACAACTGCCATTAAATAATTATCTCCCCTCGTAGATGCTATGAAGTATGGAGTTTATAATGTACCCGCATGAAAAATCCTCCGACTGATGAACCCTTCACGCAATAATAATTCACGGGAATTGCCGTTTTATCGAAAAATCAATTTCGATTAACTGCCACGTGACGCCGTCATCACGTTCCACCTCGTAAAAACTAATAATTCACTTTTTTTTTTATTTACAAAAATCAAGTTACTTTTTTACGGCTCAATTTTTTTTATTTTTCGCCTCGAGAATTTATCGTAATAACGCTTACGCAACGCGACATTAAATCTTTCTGGATAATTCGGTGGCCAGGTGTAAGATTTCCGAGAGAAAAAGAGTGTTATGTTCTGTAACTGGTAAATATGCTATTTCTATTCTACATACACATTCAAGAAATACATTTAAGCTTGTATGTAGTTATTCTTGCCAAGGATCTGTGGATGAGTAAGTGCTCAAAGTCCGTTGAGATTTTTTTAAAACACGACCAACTAGTATTACAGCCAGTATAGACAAGTATTATGGATTATGTATACTGGCTCAATTACCGTAACAACCCTGCCGCATTTTGAGGGTGGAAAAACTTTTCGCGTAACATTTTATTATCAACACAACCATAACTGTATTTAAGGAAAAACCGTTTCTATGCATTAAAAAACTTACATCGTTTTGGATTTTTCAAAAGTTTTATCATCATTATTTACAGCATTGACTGTTGAAACTTTTTTATTTTTCAGCAGGTTAATTTTTTTACGAGAATCGATTTTCTCGAGGCGGCTATAAATCACGAGTGTGGAGCAGTTCAGACATAGAACCCACTCGGAAAACCGTTACCTCAAATCCGATGTAGGCTCATCGAGTATTTTCTTGCTCGCCGCCTCTCTTTTGTGGCTATAAAAATTCCTATTAATTTTTTTTTTTTTTTTTAAAGCATTGCATTCCGCCTCCGATTTATGACCGATAAATTTTTTTTTATGAAGGAAAATTAAATTAAATTTAAGTTAAAGAAAATATAGTTTGGAAAATATTTTTAAAATACAATTCAATGAAATTTACCAGCAAAAATATTTTCAAAACTCAATCGGACAAAAATCAAAGTTCCTAAATTATTTTTCACATCAAAAATAATATTTATAATTTTTTCTTCCCTTATAAAAAAAAAAATGCTCCAAATTCTCACAGAAAGCGTAGATTATTTACCAGGTTAGATATTGAAGAAGTGGGCGAGATTGGGGTGCACCTGGTTGAGATTCCCATAGACTACCTGGGCAAACTCATATGAATCTACAACGAATCCTCCTTAGTCAGCGGTAACGTTCATCCAGCTCATCCAAAGCTCAATAATAACATCACACAATGAACGGCATTAACACAAATACAAAGCTCAAAAACAGGTAACGTATGATTGCACTGTCTGTGTCTTGTCCCCGACAATCATATCCGTGGACCCTCCTTGTAACGGGACTCGGCTATGCTAGCTGCACATGTACGTTATCCGTCTTGATATCCCCAAGAAGGGACGAGTATAAGGTTGTAGGGCGAGTTCCGATACACTCCTCTTTGTGCCAGATATTTTCCCAGGATCTCCCCTCGTGCTCGCTCCAAGTGCAACACAAGGGCCCGCTTGCGCCCAAACTAGTGGTAGGAGCTCGCTAGCATGTAGTGGAGGCAGGCCCAGGCCGTATATAAGGCCCGCATATCCTCGGTTAAACCACAGAAGCAAACAGTCATCCATCGAGCTAACATCAGCTCAAGCAGCACGTCCTCACCGGCAGGTCCGGTGAGGTCGTGTTTACATCCATCACGTGCTTTTTATTTACTATTGGATTCAACTCTCCATCAGTTGTCAGTTATCAGTTGTCTGTTATCGTTAAATAGTCCACTCAGTGATAGATTAAACCTCCAACCTGCGATGGACGTCATCCAGCATTCAACTTCTGGTGGATCAAATCAATATTCAATCATCAATCAATAATGAACATCATCCGATCCAATCCAACCTCTCTGAGTATTCTAAACCTGCAATGGACATCATTCAATTCAAAGATGACGCCTGGACCAGCAGTAGACAAACGGCAGAACAAAAAACGTGAGTATTTTTGGCTTTTCTAAATTAAAACGGTTTTGGTGCTTCGATAGATTACTTAAATTGACAAAAATCACTCAAGCATTTCGGTGTGCAATAGTTCGGTTTCGAGTCATTAAATCATGGTATTTTTGAAAAAAGTTAATGAAATACTAAACTTTTGATTAGCCGGGACATCAAATAAAAGAACGGTTTTTGTTCGGGATATATATATATATATATATATATATATATATATATATATATATATATATATATATATATATTTGGATATACAGCTTCTGTAAGAGCCATACAAAAAACAATGATAGAAAAAAACAGTAAAGTCCACTTGAATTTCCGCTGCACTGGTATTCTGTATACTGTATTACGTTTCGTATGTTATGTGTCTATGTCTGTATATGTACAAGAGAAAGAGTTAAAATTACCATTTTATTTCGACTTGAAAGCACGGTATCGGCAAGTTTCGAAGCGGTCGATACTATTTAAATCGAGTTTGAAATCGCACGGGACATTCCACGGTCATGTTTTTATTAATTAAAACGGCTATACTTTTTGTTAATCGACTTTTTATCTAACAATTCAACGCCAATACTCATTTTAAGACTAATCAACTCTCGATCCGATCTATTGCGTTTTTGTCAAAATTTATATTTTTGGAATTAATGATAATTTTTTTTTTTTTTTTTATTCGGACCACTCTATCCAGGCACTAAAACCCATTTTTGTAAAATTTTGTGTGCAGTGTTTGGAAAGTTATTGTTCTTTTGATACTGTATATAAATTTAAAATTGAAATTGATCTTACTGATTGTTTTTCATAATTTTTGGCAACTAAATTTGTTATAAAATTGTAGAAATTAATTACTTATATAGTATCACTAACAAATTCATTGTTTGTCGATTTTAAAATGAAAAATCTGTAAATTTTGTACATACAAAAAAATTAATTATTTTAGTTGTAAATAGTTGGTTGTTTTGCTCTCTGTTGATTCATTGGTCATGTTGATAATAATTAATTGCATTGGTAATAAACCCGTACTATTATTGTCAAAAAAAAAAAATAGACATAAAATTGTTTATTAAATCTAAACGATAATCAAAAATTGAATCATACAAAAATTCAATAGCATTGAGCAAAAAAATATAACAGTGTGATTGATTGTTTTAGTTACTGAAATTCAAAACAAAATAAAATAATAATAAATGGTTGCCGTTTGAATCATCAAAATTAACAATACTAACATGAATCGGAATGTTTGAAATAAAAATAAACTTTTAGTTTTTTTGATGTTCACTGTTTGTATTTACTGAAGCATTGAAAAATAAGGCACCAGTAGTCACACTTGTTATTTTATTTACAAATCGATAAATTTGTGTGTGCATGCGTACAATAGATGTGTGATTAGAAAAGATCCGTTTTAAATTATTTATTTAACCAACAAATGATTACAATAAAAAAGGGCATTATCCGACAAAGGTTTTAATTATCCAAATTCACTCAAAACAAATCAAATCTGATTGAAATTTTATTTTTGTTTAACCATTCGGATCTCGGATCTTTTCTAACAAAATGCTTTACCAACAGAATCTAGGCACGTTTTAAGTATTTAGTTTTTTGAATCTCTTAGATTTGAACCTTATCCAAAAACACTTTCTCTCTCAATTTGAATATTTCAATTTGGCTATTCAAAATTCAGTTTTGCATACACAAAATTAATGCTATTAACTAAAATTAATTTTCTGAACAACGAAAACTTTTGGACAGTCAATTAAATTTTGAACAAAGAAGAAGTTGGATGCTTTTACACAAGAGAATTTAATTAAAATAAAAATTGGCCCCTCATTATTCTGCTTCCGTTTGGTAATGATAATTTTTCAGTGTCTGACAAGTGCCTCGTTTGGTTCCTGTTGACTACCCAGAGACCGGAAACTGCTTCCCTCCTGTATAGATATACATATCCGTATCTAAATGCATATAAAGTTATATCAATACACGGTGTCAATAATATGCACCCCTCGTTGACATAAAAACCAGTCGACCAAGCAAACAAAGCAACAAGTCTCGAATCTGGTTCTAATCGCATCAGTTATACGGCCACATGACTAACATCTACTTTATTTAGTGTACTCAAAATCAATTCAGCCGACAGATACCACCATACACTTTGACTAATCTTTAGACCTTACCAGCTCAAATTCATGCTCTAAAATTAACAGCAGTCATCAATTCTCTTGTTTAACTGTACTCAAAAATTAATTTATTCTATCAAAATCATTGAACCAGGTTTTCTTTACAGGAATGACATTTTTTTTTTTTACTTATGCTTGGAAATAAAAAATAGTCATCCTAAATTATAAATCCCAAAAATACAGAACACAAAAAATTTATTTTGTTTTCTCAACTAACAGTTTCAAAAACTAAATTTTTTTGAACTCTAAATCCACTTTGAACAAAAAAACGTTTGTTTATTTTACCACAAATTGGAAATTCAAAATTGCAAATTCATAAAATAGCTTCAAAATTTTATTTTTTATAATCAAAAATCAGAATTTTGATCAAATGACACCTCGAAATTAATCAAAATATTACTTTATCAAAAATTTACATTTTTACGAAATGAACAATCCGGCTATTGATAAAAATATTGACGCACCTTTTAAAAAGCCGAAATTACATCTTTGACTAGTAGTAAAATCAAACTCCAAACATTCAAAAATAGTATTTGTAACCTTTCACTCAAAATACGAATAAAATATTGTTATTATTTGAACAGATAAATTACAGATCTGCATTCAAAATTACAAAATTACATCGCATTACAAATATTTAAATAGAAAATTGAACCATTTGACCAATCAAAAACGCAACTCTGACATATGAAATTATATATAAACATCGGGTAAAATAAAGAAAATAGAAAATTATACTGTTTGATTAATCAAAATTACAATTTTTACAAAATTTTTGTTTTTCTTTTTCGAAACTCGAACAATAGAAATTGACCGTACAAAATTTCTTTTGTTATTAATATTTCAAATTATAAAAACTCAATTTATTTCACCATTTGATTAATTAAAAATACAAAATTTTTGTTTCTTTCTTTTTCGATAATTCAATCAGCAAGCTTACAAATTCGGACAATAGAAATTATAAAAAAAATTGTAAATCACGAAAACTAAAATTTATTTTGATTCACAAGAAACTTAAGAAAAAAATTTTTTTTTTCATTACAAATTTGTTTACGTTACATAAAAAATTACTCTCGATAAATACCAAGTTTTATTTTCGATAAATTTTACAAAGTTCTCGATTGATTGCATAAAAGCAAATCCAAAAGAAAAATAATCAAAATAAACTCAAAAACATAACCAAAAGATAACAATAAAAAATTAGGATTCAGTTTTAATTTTTTACCGTCAAAATTGTCAAACCATAAATTTGAAAGTTTACAAATGAAAAATTTCAATCTGGACAGCTCCGAAATTCCGTTTTTTGCCAAATTATTCAGTTTATTTTATTTTTGGATATTCAAATTTTTTTTTGAGTTCTTTACAAAAACACAAGCTTTATTTTTTTATACCATTACCAAATTACAAATTTAAAAATAGCAAAATTGATTTTTATCTTGCCCAAAAAAAACTTTGAAAAAATAAGTTTGATTAATAAAATTATGAACTTTAAAAAGAAAATTATTACGCTTAACAAATTAAATCAACCAACCTAATAAAATTAGATATTTTGTCATGAATCAAATTTTACACTATTCAAATTAATATCATTCAAAATTTGATAACATCAAACCATAAATCTAATAGATAAAAAAATTACAAAAAACCACTCAAAATTCCAAAACCGAAATTTCAAATCTGGACAGCTCTAAAATTTATTTTCTGCCAAATAATCAAATTTTTTTTTTTCGATATTTAAATTAGAGTTCTTTACAAAATTGCTGGCTTTATTTTATAAAATATACATACCGCTACAAAATTACAAATTTTGATATGGTAAAATTCATTTTCATTCAGCTATAGAAAAATTATTATAGTCTGATTGAAGAAATTATAATTTTTATCAGGAAATTCTAATCAATAATAATAGCAGTTCCGTCAAAATTAAATACTTGGAAATAAATAAAATCATTCACTACGCAAAAAAAGCTCATTTAATATTTCATAGATTAAATCTACAAAATTCAATAACCACAAGATCAAATTCATTCAAAAATACTTCAAAATTTTCATTTTAAATTACAGTTTTGAACAATTTAAAATATATTGTTTATTTTTCTAAAATTAAATAATCACAATATTGGATCAATTCAAAAATAGTTCAAAATTATCGTCATAAATTACCGTTCTGAACAATCCCTAAAATATTATTTATTATTTCAAAATTAAATAATTATAATATCAGATCAATTCAAAATTTTCGTTATAAATTACAGTTCTGAAAAGATTCAAAATTATTATTCATTCTCCAAAACTAAATACACAGAATATCAGATGAATTTAAAAATAGTTCAAAATTCTTATTATAAATTACAGTTCTGAATAATTCTAAAAATATTATTTATTTATTTTTTTTCAAAACTAAATACTTATAACATTAGACCAATTCAAAAATAGTCAAAAAATTATCCTTATAAATTGCAGTTCCGGAAAGTTTTAAAATTATTATTTATTTTCTCAAAAATAATAGTTTCGAAAATGACAATTAAATACACTATTCTAAAATATCGACAAAATTTCACTAAATTTTTTATTTCTACATCATCCAAATTTTTTTTTTTAATCTGAATTCAAACTTGATCAATTCCAACATAAAACAGAATCTGAAAATCAGTCCATCGAAATAAAAATCTGTTAAATTCAAAGGAAATATCACACCTCCAAACAAAGCAATTTCCGTGGCTCTTGAAAACTACGAATCTAAAATTCAGAATATTCTCAAAAAAAAAATTATCGCAGTTTTCAACACCTGGCCTTCAAAATTAAAAATTTTTCAGACTCAAAAAAATAAAACAGATCATAAAAATTATTTACAGTTTCTGAAAATATATTCATCAAAATTCAAAATCTAAATAGAAAAAACGTTCAAATTCTCACTCATAATTCCAATATTAATTTTCAAAAAACAAAATTGTTTCAAAAATCATGTTGCATCTTTCTCAAAATTATAAAAATTCAATTATCAATATTAATAAAAAATCATACCAAATTCTCATCAGAAAAAAATATTTAAATTCATTTTCTATCAAAAAGACATTTTAAAAAATAGCAATATTCAAATCAATCATCAAAATTTTAATTCTCGCAGTATTAAATCTCAAAAATAATAAAAAAAAATATCCAAAGTCTTCCATAAGTAAATTAAAACTTCAAAATCCAAAAATAAGCAGCCTTTGAAAATAAAATCCGCGAAAATGAAATTAATAAATCCTTCCGGTTATTAAAATATAAATCCATCTATTCACATCAAAACTGAAGAATCGAAATCTCCTGTAATACCATCCAACACGACAGTTCGGTCTGAAAAAAAAAAAAAAAAAAAAAATCAATTAAACAATTCCACAAAAGAAGAAAAATAAATTTCACTAATAAATCCAACCTAGATAAAAAAAAAAAAAAAAATTCTAATGAAATTTCAATAGCCAAATGGAAAATAGAAAGATTAAAACAAGCCCGAGAAACCCTGAAAACAGTTGATTAGCAGAAACACAATAAAAAAAACCTGCTTGGACGTCCCATCACAAAAGAATAAAGACCGAAAGCGGATAAGCCAAATTAAAAGTACGTCTACTCGAAGATAAAGAGACCGGAAATTCTTATGAATAAAATTGGTAGTCAGACTAATAACGGTGTTACAAACTAAGCCCCCCGAGGGCGACTTAAGCCCCTCTTGATCTAGCTCCTAACTGGAATTCTCATTGAGGTCCCCGGGGACTGAAAATCACAACAAAAGAGCTCGAAATCCAAATCGGACCGCAGGAGTTTTTGGAAAATTTTTCTTTGATTTAATTACACGCCGTCCATCTAAATTCACGTTAACATATTCTCCTCTCCGGATTAAAAATAAACAATTGCTCGATACACGACGTTCAAGTAACCGAAGTTGACCCCATGGCTGACGTAATTCAAGCCCAAAGGAACTAAAGACCGATCGGCACTCAACCTTAACTCTCACCCTTTGCTTCTTGTTCACAATTACGCATCCGCTGTTATTACATACGAATGACCCACGAGTAATTTAAGCATCTGAGAAATCTACTATATTAAAAATAAGAATAAGAATAAACTATACGAATGCTATTTATTCAGGCATACAATAATAGTACGCTCGTATTTCTCGGCTAAAATTCACTCTCCTTTTTGAACTCCTTTTTGTTCATTGTAAAAAACGTTGCTTGACGCTGAGTTAAGTCTTTGGAGAACATTTATTTGTATGACTCATTCATCATTAATCACCACCCAGCCTTTTGTGTTACACCAACACCAAATAAACACCAAAAACGTAAAAGTAAAACTCGTAGGAATAGATTTATAATCAAAAGTAAATTATTGATTGTTTCTTGTTGTGTAAAAAAGTATATTTTGTGTTTTATGCTGGCATAGACTCTTGTTAACGCCTATTGTTCATTATTAGTGCTTTGTAGCTAACGCTCACACCTTTCCAGGTACCCTGCTTCTCAAATTCACCAACGGCCGGTCTATTCAACAACCACGCAACGCAATCAACCGCTCAAATTCCGACAGTTCCAAGGCTCCAGACTAAATTTACTACAACTCAATTGTCAGGAGGAAAATAAATTGTGGCACATGGTTCAAGATTTGGTCAGCCAACCAACGTCTTTCATTACCAATTACCGATACCGAAACAACAGCTTGTGATCAAGTTAAAGGCCACGATATTGGATTTTGGATCTTACCCAACAACTTTCATGGTAATCTTGTTCAATGGCGATAAATTATCTCAGAATTATCTGATTTGGGCATTCTTGCGAGACGTTACACTCTCGCACAGGGAAGACAGCTGTGATCACACCGGAAATATATAATAATAATTATAATAATTATACACGAGGAGATACAACAAGGCATTTTAATCAAGAGACTTTGCCTGAAATTCTAAATAAGTGAACACATTATTTTACTAAGTACACACTCTCTGACAAGTACAACAACAACTTTATTATTGCATCATCTTGCTGCCTTATTACCTCGTCCGGAATCAACCTCTTCGTTCAGTTCTGCTCGAAAGTAATCTGCTTAAATAAATACACAGATAAACTCTATACGAATTTAATTCAACAAATAAATTCAAGCATTTCCGGGTCTAAATTAATAACGAAATTACACAAGTGATCAAAGCCGTTTTTCATTTTTTGTTTGTTATTATTTTTTCTTTTTTTTAGTTTTTTGAGTTCCTTTTTTTAAGTTTTATTTTATTTTTTACCACAAAAAAAAAAAACAAATACAAAGAAAAAAACAAAAAAAAAAAAAAAAAAAGAAAAGAAAAGGCGAAAGAGCAAAACATCAGAATTTAAAATATAGAAATCCGAATGACTTGAAAATTTCCAGCCACTCAAGTTTAAAAAGATTCGGATATAAAAATATATGTAAAGTATCGTAACATTATGCCGGTTGTTAAATTTTTAATGTTTATTTAGATTTTAAGTTTTTATTTTTTTTTTGTTATTGTTATTTAGTTTTAGAGTTAAATTTTCGGCTTGCACGCACTAGTCGCGAGGTCCTGAGGGTGTGCATCTTGCCTTGCAAAAATGTGCAAACAAAAACACACATTTTTACAAGATATTTTGCCATCTCGTGGTTCGTGCGCCCACAAGTCGCGTTAAATTTTTTATAATTTGTTATGTTTTATTTTTTGACTCACTATTAATTTTTACAAGCCCGTATTTTTGTTTTTATTTTTGTTTTAATTACTCCGTTCATTCGTAAAATGGCGTGTTGATTCTTAGTCTTATTTTTTCGTTACTCCGCGATTAACGAGACGCCGAAAGATAAACAGAGTCCTTGAACAGAATTCCGCAAAGCACTTCAGACACAATTAAAAAAAAAAAAAAAAAAAAAAAAAAAAAAAAACAAATAAATAAATAAATAAATAAATAAATGCTGCGGGCAGCTGAAAAAGATCCTTCAAATATTTACAACAATTTAAAATAAATCTTTGAGAAAAAAATTAAAAAAAAATCAATGCTCTGTTTCTTTTGCGTCGCGTTTCATAATTTTTTTTTATTTTTAATTTTCTTATTATTTATATTAATTATTTGCGCGACGCCGCGACCCAAAGACAAACCCCGGTGAATTAGTTATGATACTTGAAGCTCCGAAGGAAAAACCCCTTCGAGGGTTCTCGAGCTTCAACGTAAAAAAATTAGCGATAAGTATTTAAATTAAATTGTGTTTAGCTTCGCTTAGGTAAAACTCGTGTAATTAGGCTTCGCTATTTTGTAATCGCGTGTGTTCGATAAATAATTGCGTGAAAAAAAATATATATTAGCAGCTATTGCGTCTAAATATATTTACCCGAGTGTTTTTTTTTTTCGTGTGTTTTTATTTTATCGTTTTATCTTTAGTTTTCCGCGTTTTATTTTTGAACAAATTTACGTTCAAAGTAATCCATTGTTTTCCAGCCTTGTATGCATAATCGCGTAGGCCAGTTTATTTTTTATATTCGCTTAAAAATTCGTGTGTCCTTAGTAATAAATAAATAAAATAACCTCGCTATAATAATATTCTCTAGATTTAATTCTTAATTCGATCGCGAAAAGTTTCCAATCGTTAATTTTAATTTTTTATCATTTTCCGTTCTATTAAGTTTCATGTTTAATTAATTAATTAAAAAAAAAAAAAAAAAAAAAAAAAAAAAAAAAAAAACCTCGTTCGTTTATTCATTTGTTTTATCAATAAAGTTGACATTGTTCTGTTTTAATTACAAAATATTTTTATTAATTTCGGAAGATCTGTTATTCCGATTTGAATTAACGCCGGTTGGTTAAATGCGTTACGTTTTTAAAAGTTTCTCGTTAATTTTTCATTTCCGTCATCGGTCAGTTATTGTTTATCGTTTTATTTTTTTTTTCCCCCGTGGCATTTATTATTATTATTATTTTTATTTGTATTTGGTTAAAGTTTTTATTTGAATGTGATTTATTAAACCGCGTGTTGACGTTATCATTTTTTTTTTTTACGTTACCTTTGTTAAAATCGTGTGTTCTGTTTCTGTTAAATATTGTTACTGTTAAAATTGTTACCTGTTAATTTGTTCTGTTATCGTTGACGTTGTCTGTTACTCTATTGTTACCCTTTGTCTGTTTTATTAAGTTTTAATTACATTTGTTATTTCAATAACGTTGAGCAAATTTAATCAACAAATTTGTCAAAATTACAACGCCTTATTCATTATTTAAATTACCTTGTTACCGCTGTAAACTTGTAATTGATCGATAAAATAATTTCTCCGACAGAAACAATTAAATTTCAAAGCGTGCAGCCCCCCCCCCCCCCAAAAAATGCAATAGAAACAGTTGGAAAAAAAAAAAAATAAGCATTATTTTTAAATTAAAAGTTTGTTAATATTACTTCTGTTGTTATTTTAAATATTATTATTATTACTTTTAATCAAAGATTTCAAAATATGAGCCTTATTGTTACTAATTTGTTATCTAAAACTGCGTTTACTGTTGAAATATCTGTTTGTTGTTACGCTGCTGTTACTTTGTTACCTCAGGCACTGAATAATGTTTTCGTTCATTCTATAATTTATCAAAAAAAAAAAAAATAAATAAATAAATAAAATCAACAAGCCAGCCTGTGTTAATTAAACTGAAATATCAAATTCGATATTTTAATTAAAATATTCCAACAGATAACATTGTAATGGACTCTCGAGTGAGTTAATTATCGACATTGTTAACGTTATAATCGATCATTATTTCGCTCGCTCGTCCAATCTTAAAATAATTGTAATTGACAGAATGTGTTTTATTTATTTTTAAGTAAATCAGCTCACCGTAGATGCCTTTTAGTTAAGTCTTGCCTCTTGGAGCTTTTCAGATCGAATTATTTAGTTTTAATTAGAGTTATGACGTAGGATTAACGATATATAAGATTTTGAATAGACAAGCTATTTTATTGAGTGAACATCGCGTGTATTTTTTGTAAAAAACAAAAAAAAAAATTAATAAATTAAAAAAAATCCAACTATTTGTTTTTTATTTTTATTATCCTTAATTTTAATTTAATATCCATAATTTAAGTTTTTTATTTAAAAATCTTGCCTTTTTCAGGTGTAATATCCATTTTAAATTATTAAAATGTGGCCTAGTTGTCAATTTATATTTTTTTAATAAAAATACAAAATAAATACATACAATAAATAATTAAAAAAAATAAAATTATCCTTCAATTCCTTCTCTACCAACGGTCTATCAAGCCACTTCCTTCTCAAGTATTTGCCAGTAAATTCTTTCCTACTTTACCAACAAACATCCACCTCTAAATAATTCCCTTCTTTTTCCGAGCTTACTAAAAGCTCTCCTGTATTGTCTCCAACAAAATCAGATGACAATAAGACCGATGGCGGATTACCCGAGACTTTGGACCAGAAATTAAAGGGAGCTTTGGATGATCGACATCCGAAAATACTCTATTGACCTTCTATAAATAAATGATCTAAACTACATCTTTAAGACTTTATTAATAAATACAATTAAAATTCCAAAGCACTTCTAGACCAAGGTCATGTCTTCAAAAAATGAAGCCAAGTGTCTGAAGTACTTGTAACGAAAAAATGTGGTATCACTCGATAGAAAATAACCAGAGTTATCATTAAAAGACGCAGTTGTCTTAACAAACAAAAAAACAAAAGTAAACATAAAATAGTTTAACAGACGAAAACAATCATATGGAGTCTCATTGCCTAGACCTTCACCGTCTATCGTCAATCGCCTATCGTCTATATTAGCTCGAGTTAACGAATGGAATATAAATAACAGCGATAAATCGATACCCACACTCTTGCGGAAAACAAACACACTTATATAATCCAAATAGGGAGATATATTATGTTTACAAGTTTACAAGGTACACACGCTCAATGTAGGTGTAGGTGAAGTAGGAAACCCGACTTAAAAGACTAACAGTTCTCGTGCCACTACTAAAGTTCACTGTGTCAGCGAAACCGGTAAGATATCTCGATATCTAGTTTCCCTTATAGCCTTAAATCCTTAAAGCCTTGTAGCTTTCTTATAAGACTACGATATGAATGCTTATACACGCTCACAAATTTATTGTAATCATTAGAATTACTATCGTTGATTTTTTATGATTACTATTTTAGATAACAATTTAATTATTCTTGGCTACAATTTTATTTACTAAAATTTTATCAGTATAACAAAAATTGATGATTACTATTATTTATTTTTTGACGTGATAATGTCTTATAAATCGATGAACACCGGCTACACGCACAAAAAAATGTCACGTTCCACCTGAGTCTGAGCGTAAAACTATCGTCGGTAAACCGGTTTTACAGACAACCAATTTTTTTTTTTATTCCTTTTATTAGAACGAACCAATATTTAAAAATTTCTGACACTATTTATCAATAATAATAATAATTCAATATCAGTTTTTTTCTACTGGACAGTGTTAAATAATTAAAACAATGGATTCAGAGCAATATTATACAACGTCACATGAAAATGATAATAAAAAACTAGCAGAAGATCACCACCGTTCAGGTAAATGCGCACAATGTAACACGCTTACTATAATCATGATTATTTTGATATTTGCTTGGATTTTCGACTTTCTCAACACAATGATGTGGATAGTAATGGTGTGTTGGGCTTTATGGGGATTAACAAAATTTATACGTAAAACATTCTTGTAATTTATGTTCTACCGAAAGAAATATGTAATTATAATTACTCTCGACAATTAATTATTCTTTCTTACATTCTATTGGTGTATTTAAGTAATAAAACTCTGAAAACAAAGCATACAAAGAATTTTACACAATTTAATGATTAATTATTTTTTTGCACACCGAACAAGCAATTTATTTAAGACAAGTTATGGATTTTTTCAATAAACTATTTAATCGGTAGAACTAGTCATAAAAAAAAAAAAATTCCGACGTCTCAGGATTAGAATTTTACGATCTGACGCTATCGGTTTACCCACAAAATTTATTTTATTATTTGTGTAATAATATAAGGCGCTTAAATTGTTGCATTTTGCTATTCTGTTTCATTCTATTTAATGCTAATACTCGGACTGAAACTCGTCCAGGTTATTTATCGGTTGCAATAAAAATATTTATAAAAAATAAAAACCGGGTGTTACATAATTGCCCGGCGAGACATAAAAGTGAAGGCTGGTTCTATCTCGGGCGATAAAAAAAAAACATTAACGGTATATTTGCTCTTCTCGGCCTTGATTAATTAAATTTAAACAGGAAATTTTATTATCTTTAAATATTTATCATGATAATCCGTGATTTTTCATTCAATAAATTATAAAAATTTTTCAGATGATAATTGTTGGGTAAAAATGAATAATTTTGTTTTATTTAAAAATATTAAATGCAAAATAGTGATAATAATGTAAATTATGAAGCATCAAAATCGGGAATGTAAATAAAAATAATCTGGTGTCATATATTACGTACGACACACGTTGTTTTAAAATTCGTTATCTGGTACACACATAATATGAAATTTAATCAATGCAAATGTCCATAATAAAACGGTTTCATTTTTCAAGATTCGTTGTTTCCATTATTATTATACATAACGTGAAATAAAACATGACATATCTCTTTTCAGTCGTGCAAATTTCATGTACGCGAACAATGATATGCTTACCTAATGTATATTTATATTATTCTACCAGAGAAAAACCAGCTTTGTAATATTATAATCATATTTTTACAAATAATAAATGTAATAAACAACGACGTAATATATTTTGACGGATAAAGTTAAAATAAGGTATTAATTAATAATAAATAATAGAGAGACAAGTCGTTAATTTAAAACAAAATTAACACCGAGTACAAAGTTATCAGCAAGTTATAAATTGATTATTAAACTTCCACGGCTAATCGCCTCGTCCTTGTTTGACTGCACACTCACGTGCTTATGAGTACTTGAAATGCAATTAGACCGCATGATATTCTCTCTTTCTCTCTTATTTCCACTATTCTACAGTTCTATAACATATTCCTCTACTTTCAAAGGCGCCCAAATATCTTATTCGTTTTTTGGGATTAGTTATACACCGAAAAAAAAATATTTCAATTAAGATATTATAATTAAGATGTTTTATAATTATTATTAATCTATTTTTTTTGCTAAAACTAGTTAAAATAATTTTTAAAAAGTTCAAAAATAAAATTTGATCATTTTAAATCGAGTAAAAAAAATTTTGAATATAAAAATTGCTTTTTCTTATCGAAAAAAAATTTTTTCTTTATTAATATATATTTTTTATAATAAAAACAGATATTAAAAATCTTTAAAAAAAAAATAAATAAGTTAAAATAGTTGTTGAAAAAATAAAAAAAAAAAAATGAAGCCAAGAAACTCAAGCTTAAACGATAATTTTTCTTTTTCCGATAGTCCATTACGCGTAAAAACTCTTCAGCATCAGCTATTTCCGTAATAACGGGCATAACTCGATAATAAAGATCCAAGTAATTTATAAATTTGCAAATAAAAACTAAAAGTGCACTGTAATTATTTGAAACCGCATTACCGCACGCATGAATAGCTGAAACAGTACAAATACAAATGCAACCACAAGTGGAGGCAAAATTGAGCATTAATTACTACCAGAGTTATTTCCAGACGCTTTATCATCATGATGATGATGATGATCATCATCATCATCATCATCATCATCATCATCATCATTGTTGTTATTATCGTTATACAGTGATTATTTTTATTTAGAAGCGATAATGATTTTATTCCCGGGCGATCGAACGAGATTAACGACAAGGCTACGATCGTAAGGACAGAATTATCCAGTCCGTAAATCACGACAGAAGTTCGCCTGCAAGCGTTTTAATTTCCGTTAATAATTTACCCACACCCTTTAACTCTGCGGTAGTGTCTTCCTTTGGCTGGCTGCCTCAAAAAGGATAAATTAAAAAAGTAACCCACTATCCGCTATCCACTATCCCACTAGATCTTTCTCCAACTATACTCTATACTCTATATTTTATTGGACAAAACGGACAAAACCAATCGGCTTACCGTTTAAGACGCCGGTTAGGTCACCCACAAACCCTCTTTATATATTTATTTAAGACTTTATTGTTATTTTTATTATCCGAGTATTTTTTACGTTTTAAGCTTATACCAACGTTTTAACTTTCTTTCATTTTTCTAAACAAAATTTATTTATTTTTTTAGACTTAATTAATTTTTGACATATCTTAAAATATTATGTCCCTCTTTGTTAAATATTACCTAAAAGTTTATGAATATATTCGGACAAAAATTGTATTTATCGATTTAGTATTATTTTCGTCCAACATTAAATCTCTCTCAGACCTTAATCAAATTACTGAAATAAAAATCTACATAAATTGTATAAAAAGCATATAACAAAAATTAAAAAAAAAAATTAACTAGATGATTAAATTTAAAATAATGTTAAACATGCCAACTATAAAAATTTATTATGAAAATAATTAACCTCAACAAAAGAATATTTACTCATAATGTTCAGTTAAACTTTTTTTTATCAAAAAATAACTAAAATATTTCTATAGAGATAATAAAATCACCTGCGCTCGGTGTTACAATAATTAAATACATCAATGGCCTTATTTTTGTATTACAAAATTTTGAGATAATCTCTAATTTCGTAATAAAAATTAATAACATTGACGTCTTTACTCGAATAGTATCTATTAAATATTTAATATTGAATTATAACAAAAGTAAATTTGAATAATAATTATAATACTTTCAAGGATTTTTGGAGAAATAAAACGAGTAAATTTGGGTCGGAGATAAAATCAGGCATCAATCATACGTGGTTATTATCAGATAGTCCTTTAACTAAACTAAACTAGAGTATAGAATACAAAGGCGAGGAATTTTTCGCCGAAAGCCCTGAAATTCATGACATCCCGAGTCGCGGGCATTGAGTTAATCGTTGTTTAGTTTAATCGAGGTGAATGTCGGGCATTCCACTCAGCTGGTAGCTCTGCTCTGGCATTCTACTACTCAGTTTCAGTAACTTGCTCACTACAGAGGAGAACGGAACAGAACGGCGACAACTAAGTAGCCTGTATGCCTGCTGTGTACATATCCCTCGCCCTCTGCTATGAGTTGAGTGGCTGTCCCTTTCTACACACACGCAAACATACACACAGACACACATAGTGATACCGCATTGCTCGAGTAATTACGTCGCTGGAGTACCAATCAGTGTAACACGAGCGTATCTTCTGTACAGCTTACAATGGAGCACAATCCGAGAGCTAAACTGATAACTTCAGTAATAAGACGTAATAGTAATCGCACGCAGCCCTCAGTCTTACTGCGACAGAGCTTTCATTTACTTTCCACTCGTCGCATAGCTTCAATAAAATTTTCTGCTTGGTCAACCGTTCCTTGACCGTCGCACACTTACGTGACTCCGACACAGACATAATATAACAGCCCGGCTGTAAGTCTCCTGGCCAGTAATGATGTAACGTATTTGTATTTATATTTCCCAGTTATTGTCTCGGATAATATTATTGGTTATATTTACTTGAGTCTTTTCACGATGAAACGATACGAGACACGTACTTGAATTTTTATTCAAATCTAGTCACTTCTCCGATCCATATATAGAAATATAATGTTATGTATTACGTCTTTTTGTTGGGACAGATATATGTATATATATATATATATATATATATATATATATATATATATATATATATATATATATATATATATATATATATATATAATAGGAGTGTTTGTCGTGGGTCGATGCTTCTGATTGAATTTATTGATTCACACTAGACACAATAACAACTCGTCTGCTGTTGCTGCAATTGATTGGGGGACGTTAATAATAAACAAAAACAATATTTATTAAATGAATATCCATTTACGTCGATATTGTTGTGGTTATTATTTTTTATGCGATAAAAAAAACATTGTAATTACTTAAATTAAGTGGTGATAATTAATAAAGGGTTCTGTTATAATAAAATTTATGTTATTTCAATAATAACAAGTTTTATTATCATTATTATTATTATTATTATTATTATTCCTGTGAAAAAATGTTTTAATATGCTCAGATTTGTCTTTAAATAACTTTTTGATCAAAGTTAGTTTTAAAAATGTTTAATAGATGGCGCATGATCGCTAAATTTTATCACTAAAAGAGAGTTAACTTTTATAAGTTAAGTTTTAAAATCAAAAAAATTTATTTAACTCTTCTGAAGAATTTTTTATGGCATTGTGCTTATTTTAATCAAATTCTAAACTAATTTTTGTAATTAAAAATTTTAATTAATTTATATATAGCTTGATTTGGATGTTTATAATAAATTTTCCACGGATTATAATTATGAAATTGATTGAATTCCATGAAAAGTGAATAATAAAACTGAGATAAAATAAAAAATAATAGTTACATTAAGATAATGAATAAACTAATGAAATGTATGAATTATTAACTAATTTAATTTGTTGTATCATTATAACGTGACACTCGACATTGTAGATAGAGAATAGCAGTGATGAGATGTAGCAGGCAAAATAAATTTTATAAATGACAGTGTGTCTAATGTCTGAGCGATGAGACAGACGTGATCGATCAGCTGATTACACACGTATAGAGTACATTTGCGGTAACACGACTGATAGGTGCTAAGTGGCTTCTAGACTAGAAAATATAATTTTATTGAATCAAGCGTCAGATAAGATATATAATATATAAGTGGGTTTGTGATTAAATATACTTTTATGGGCACGGAGAGAAACAACTTGGATAATTGTCGCGGTATTTATTACATTATTAAGAGACATCTGGAACAATAACAGGAATCGGTAGTCGTAAGATTGTTCGGACGTCGCGTTGACGTGGTGGATGCTCGCGTCGCCGGTGGTTGCCGTAGAACAACGTCGTCGTCGTCGCCGCCGGGGGGGGGGGGGGGCGGGGATCCGGAGTTTAGTATTGCGCGAGCCGCGGCCGAGAGCGGTCCTCGAGCTCTTCTCTACTATTTATTTATATGCTTCTCACTCATACTTTTGTCCGTTCTTAGTCTTTATATTACTCACGAGTACACGAGTACACATGTGTACTGTCCAAGTAATGTGATACAGCAAAGTGTATAATATATGTATATGGTATTGCTAAAACTTTTACTACGAATACTACTCACTCGGGTGCCGGTTAACGTATATAGTAAACGATAATAATATTTACCGTTGTCACGAGTGTTTAGACACGTATAACGAATAACGAGGAAGCTCCAAGACTAACGACTGACGAGTGACGGGTGACTGGAAAAAAAAAAAAAAAAACGTATGAAGACATAGTAATAAAAGCAACTCTCAAGCAAATAAAAAATAAGTGGGTGAATATTGCTAGTGAACATACGCCAAGAAGAATGACCGCGAGAGAAGTCACCCTCCTCGGTGGATCTCCCTGGGGTTTTCGTATGCACGGCGGCCATGACCTCCATCAACCTTTAAGGGTTTCTAGAGTAAGTTTTTACTTTATATTACTTTTTTTTGAACATTTATTTAATGGAGTTTAGTGTTTAGTTATCAGTATGATATTAATTTATGCAATTAGGTGATGAAATATTTATTTAAATAAATATCATATCAGAAATATTTTAATTTTATGTAATTTAAGTGTTGTTACGAATTATATTTAACATTTTAAAGCTTTTTTTTAGGTGAAAAAATGTTAAATATTATGAATAATTAATTTTTTTTTTTTTTTATTGTAGAATTTTTATCAAGATGTCAATGTGGAATTTATTAGCATTTTTATTGGTAAATTCTATTTAATACCACATTTATCGATTATGAAAAAAATATTTTAGCTTAAAAATTTTTTTAAACAAATAGTTTTAATTTATTTAAATTAATATGACATTTATAATTTTTTAATGACAGTAATTAAAAAATAAATGAACAATTGATACTAAAAATTGTGAATTGAAATTTTTGAAACTTGCAAATGATTCTCGCAAGTGGGGAATGTAACATATTGTATCAGTAATATGATAACAGAGATATTCGGATGGAAAGGTACTTATGGAATGAATAAATAAAATGCATGACAATAATCAATGAATAGGTGATTAATTATTATTGAAACACTTGGACGCATTGTCTCTCCGGATGCGACACTTTGCCGTGGATAGATATTACACGAAACGATCCATCACTTGAATGATCGATGAGTGTTGCTCTGAATGGAAAAGGTGAGAGAGCTGGACACACGTGATTGAGCTGATACGGAATATGGAACACAGAACATGGTAACAGGGAACAGGGAACATGGACAGTGAATATGGAGCCAGTTGGTCCATCCCGAGTTGAATATATCACACTCACACACTCATACACTCACAGGGAATTTTAGCGTATACTGATGCAAGTTTGAGTATGGCTCGTGCGATATGCTAACGCGGATCGTTACGATGACGTTTTCCAGCTGAGATTACGCACGCCTGTATCTCTGCTAGGCAGTGTGTTGCATCTAACGGTTATGCAAACGAGCCGCTTAAAGAAGATAGCCCGTACAAAGCGCCAGACCGAAAGCCCGGGCTAAAAAGATTACAAATTGCAAGTAATAAGTTAAATCGAGTTAATACTCGGCAACAGTGCTCGGAAAGTTTGCACCGGCACGTATTTCAATAAACTTACAACTGTTTATTTATTTTTTTCTTTAATTCATTCAAGGCCGGTGACGTAACTCTGACTTGCTAATTACATCGTTTCGTTTTAATGCTTAACTCGATGTTGTTATGTTATTTTTATTGCGCTTAGCTGGCGGATTTTTTACCCGTTGATGTCATTCATTAACAGCAGCCTCTTGTTTTGTCTCCGGAGGGTAATTGCCTGATAAATTGATCTTAATGGGGATAGCCACGCACCCACTGCTATATTCATGCTTGTCAATCTAAGGAAATCTCCGTCAGTAGTCAGGATGTCAAAAATAAAAATATTGACAGTTATTATCAAATTAAAAATTTCATTCATTGTTTAGGAGTTGTAAAAAAAATTACAATAGTGCGGAGTATGATTTTTGATAATTATAAATTAATATTGTAGCTAAAAGCCGCATCCGCATCGAGAATTGGTATATTTAATAAAGAATTAAATTTTCTATAAAAAAATACTCTTATTGTTTTTTTTTTTTTTTTTTTGTGTCTTCAATATTTAATTCGTAATTCAAATTTTAAATAAAAAACTCAATTTTATAATTTAAATAAAATTAAATTGTAATAAAAAAAAAAATAATAATAATAATAACAATAGATAAATGTCTTATGACTAAAGTATTGTTTTGCATAATAGCTACGGCAACACCGCGTCCAACAGCTGTTTGTTGATAGTGTTTTAGTTCAATTTTTTTATTATCTTACAGAGCAATAAATACCTAGTTAAAAAAAAAAAAAAATATTTATATATTTATTTTACCGCATGTTTATTTTACATATTAAGATTTTTAGTTGTGTAATGAGTGACATCATCCGGTTAGTAATGACTAATGACATTTAATTATATTATCTGTCGAAGAAAAGAGAATGATTAAATAATTGGTGTCGTTTTTATTTATAAACGACATTTTAGATTTTATTTTATTCTATAATTATTATTATTTAATTTTTTATTGAGAGTAAATTCATTTTGTTTTATCTTATCGGTAGATAAATTTTTAAAGAGACGAGCAAAGATCCTCTTTACGGTGATTAATCGTGTGGTATGTGTGCGCGACACACAAACTTGAGCACCGTTATTATTGTAAGCTTATTATTGAATAAAAATATCCGGTCGAAAAATATAAAATTAATGACAGTAAAATGAGCAGTTTTGTTTTATAATTCAGATCCATTATATATTTAAGTGGTTCTAAAGTTTCATCTAAAATCCTTGTTTTCAATTTTAAGACCACGAAATAAGACTAGTTTTAGCTTATAAATATTCAATGACGTTCAATTAGCCTAATTTTTCATATCTAGTCAAAATAATATTAATTACTTCTTTGGAATTCGAATTAATTAAACGAGATTAAATTTTTTACTGCTCACCTTTAATTTACTCTGGAAATTTAAGAATAGAAACAAAAATTTAATAGACGTCAGTAAAATGCATTTAATAATTGGTCAATGTGCCAAAAAAAAAAAAAAAAAAAAAAAAAAGCAGAATTTGTAAAAAATTTATACGAAAATAATTATCGGAAAAAGTATCACAGAAATGAAAAGTGTTGAAATATTTTATTCAGTAAAAACGCATTTTTAAAAAAATGATTGCCTCCGATGAAATTTTATCATCGGCAAAAGCTAGAAGGCTACACATACACACAACTAAACAGTTATATCACACATCTGCACGCTATCATCAGACCGGTGAGCTCGATTAGATGAGTTTCAGTGACGTTTTATTGGTACGGGGTTTTTATTTTCAATATTATTTCTTTTAATTTAATATCAATCATTTAATTTTTATCTTTATTTTTTTTTTGAATGTTTAATATTTTTAATAATTATAAAATTATTTGAGTTCTTTTTTATAAAAAATTAAGCATCTTTTAGACACAATATCAATTTTTAATTCTAAATTGTTTTGACAATTTAATCTTATAGTTTAAATTAAATTATTTGAGTTTTGAATTTAAAAATTAAATTGTGGGTTAAATATTAAGGATATAAAAAAATAGTAGGAATACTTTTTTGTAAAAAATTAAATTTCCTATCGAAAAGGACTCCATCGATTTCATCGTATCTTGCATCTTTAAGAAACAATCTTAATTATTTATAATTAATCAAGACCTAATCATAATTTTCCATATTGCGCACAATAATTTTTTTATGATTTTTCTCATCTTTTTCCGCGTACCTATCTCGTAATTTATTATCGCCATAAGCTCCAGGCAATTGTCGACGAGTTACCTGCTGGCTTCTGTACATCCTTTGCCCTACACACGTGACACCTCCCCCTCGGAACATTTCCACATATGATGTACCCGGTATATATTGTGTGGGAGGAAGAGTGGAGCTGACTTAGAGAGCTCTGAACTCATACTCGAACTGTATAGCGTACAATAACACACATAGCAGTGGCCGCAAGCTAAAGACCCGAGCATAAAGAGGGCTTTCACGCAACACACACGATTTATCACGTGAATACCTGGCTCTGTATCGTCCAAAGTCTCCGAGTCCGAGGAAGTAAAGGAAAAGATACTTTTCTCGTATATATTTATATATTTATATATATATATATATATATATATATATATATATATATATATATATATATATATTGTTGTGGTATCGACGTTAGTAATGACCAATGGACGTTCTCATTTCCCGCGACACCCTGACGGCACAAATACCACCGAGACCTGACACTTTTTATCCCCCTAAATGACACGTCGATTATGCTCTGCACTAAATCTTGTTCCAATACACTCTATTGTCGCCTTTGTGTCCATTCAAACAAATATAAATGCAAATGTTCAGATTAAATCGATATGTCTTTGCCCAAATGTTTTTTTTTTTTTTTTTGATCAGAAATAAAAATAAAAGTATTAAATTATTTTGTAAGTTAATGACTGGGATTTCTTTTATAGAATTAATTTTTCATGCATAGATATAGATATGAATGTAACGGGCATGAAATATTTATGGTTTTTTATATACATCCTCAAAAACTCGGCTTTATGGCCCCGGAGAACTTAGTCAATATATAAGAGTCATATATGAAAAATAAATATATGGATTGTTTTTGTACCGTCTGGAGCTTTAGATCTTTATGTCCTTTCATATTTATGATACATTTATGGTTAATGTTTTAGAATAATTTTTAAAATATATACACAATAATGAATAGAAGGAGAACCTTTAAGTAAGCCGCTTTGTTTCGTTTGAATAATTTTCTTGAATAAGAAGGAACAAAGAGACTTTGAAGCATTGATCATTTTTTTATGAGAAATTTGTTATAATTTGATGGAAAGTTTTTTATTTTCATAGAATAATTCTTGAGAAATAAATTTTTTTGATCAAATTAATTTTTTATCTGTAGATAATTTTTATAAAATAATTTTTTGATAGTTAATCTGATGATATATTATTTTTAAAATTTATTTTAAAAGACACAAATTTAATTAATCGTCTTGAAAAATGATTGAGCAAAATTTTTTTAATTTTAAGTTTGACAAAATTAATCAACGAAATAAACCACAGGTTTAAAAGCGCTTTAAAGTATCTTTTGCATTAAACTACATATTTGATATTATATAATTATAACCATTCCCCTGAATTTAATAAATCAATGTGTAATATTGAGACGAGGTGTAATTAATTAAAAGTTTGACAAAATTGTCAAATCAAAATAATCATAATAGTAGTATTTAAATCACTGAGTGTTGCCATGAGATATTTAAAGCAAGTGCTTGGCAGAAAATCGATAGCTTCAAATATTACCCACGGAGCGAATAAACTATTGGGATAACTTTGACAATATCTTAATTTGTAGATCCGGTTATTGCTAAATACAATGAACTCGGTGATTGGACATGTAATATTATTAGGGAGGGGGAGGCTTCCAAGGGTGGAAAGAAAGAGAGAGAGAGCAGAGCGCGTGCAGCTCAATGGAGTTTGTTGGAATAATTGAAAGCGACGAAGTTTGTTAACGATGGTTGCAAAATTCCAATTGCATGGACAACAGTCCTAGGAGGTGAGCGCGCACACACTCGTTGGTTGGTGTGGTATTAGAACCACATTTGTGTGTAGTTTACAGGATAGCTGAGTGAGAGGGGAAAGAGGGAGAACTAGTTTGAATCGAGACTATGGTAAATGAATTGTAGCAAGTTGAATTTGTTGTAAACTGAAAATGATTCTAGGTTTAGATTTATGCTGGAAATAATTCCGTTATGTCACACCGGAATATTATTACGAGGTAATAGGAATATCGGAGTATATAAATTTGTTAATACCAAATCTATCGGCAGACCTACATGCCGGGAAATCAATTTTCAATTATTTTCATTTATTGCTGCTGTAAAAAAATTTACATTTTTTCACTCTCGACAGTTTTGCCATTCACAAATTTACTTTTTCGTTCACTCGGGCTATTAATTATTCTATTCAGCCAAGTTACAATATTTATGGAAATTTTTTAAGACTATTATAGATTTTTTTTTTTTTTTTTTTTTTTTTTTTTACCAATGAATCATTAATTTAATTTTTTTTTTTTTAATTATTCTAGCTAACTTATTGTTACATTAATAATTTAATTGAATTTAAAATGATAATTTTTAGCAGTTTATTATTATTTATTACAATTTACTTTTTTCCGTGTATTTATTTTCATTTGATTAAAATCTAAATATTTACCAATCATTATCTCTATCCCCCTATACCTATTTCCATTTTGTTTACAATTTATATTAATAATTTAGTCGTAATATTAAATAATATTCATTAAAATTCTAGTTCATTGAATATGATACTCGGAATAACAAAAAAAAAAAAAAAAAAAAAACTCGGAGAGAAATCGATACCCTACCTCGAGCTATTATTTTACACAAGTCGAATTCACCGGTACGCTCGAGGTCCACGTGATACTCTATACAAACTGCAGTGGGTTTAGTTAATGCATTTAATGGCCAACAAAAAAATTCTTTTTTTCCGACAATCCACCGGCA
The DNA here is from genome assembly GCF_013202065.1 of Cotesia typhae. NCBI lineage: Eukaryota > Metazoa > Arthropoda > Insecta > Hymenoptera > Braconidae > Cotesia > Cotesia typhae. The sequence goes on along the minus strand of NW_027423757.1, from coordinate 12,567,952 downwards.
TATGCAGTTATTATTTCGTTTTAAAGAGCAAACAAACTCTAAAAATACAACAAACACTTCCTTGACTCGTTTTCAATATTTAATTGAAACACGAGCGTCCCAGGTATATCCTCTATCACTCAAAAATAATAAAGCAAACACAGCTTTTTAAAATTTGATGAAAATTCAAGCCGGGCAATTCAAATATAAATATTAATCTAAATCTAGTTCCAGATTGTTGTGCATTTCTCAGTTGAGTTATTTACCTGGACTGCTATCATATACTGTGCAATGTAATGATACAGTAACACCGGTAGTGCTGTAGTTCACCACCGGAATCCGGGAATACATATCCTGGTACCGGAGAAACCATAAACGGATGAGAACATCAATAAACATATGTACTTACGTTAATATATTTATTAAATTTCTATGCATGTATGTTTATATAAATAGATGAAACTTGTATTGACACTTGGAAATGCCCTCTGTTTAATTCAGGGTGTAGTTACACTGGCATTATTGCCCTACATATGCCAAATAATTAAAACTATTTCATTTATAAAGTGTATACTGCAAGCGCAAACATCTACAGAGTAATATAATAGACAAAGACAGTGAGACACTCTGCTACTGGCTACTACATTTGCTATTCTATAATATTACATCTATGTAGCGGATATTTCAAATCACTCCCAGTCACGTACATGTTTGGAGTTTAAATGATGAAGTCGCGGAATAGAGACACAGGCAATGGGTATGTTGAATCAATCCGAGCTATCAAAGGATTCCATTAAATTTATATTTCAAATAATCCTCTTAGGAAGATCAGAAATATTTTCGTCAAACTTAAATAGCTTGTGCTGTTTTTGAATATAGAAACTTAAAAATTTTTGGAGCAAATTATTTTTAGTAATTTAAATAATTTATTTTAAAGTCCTTATTAATATTTTTCAATATTAATTCAATTAAAAATTTAAAAAAAAATTTTTAATTCATTTAAAATGATTAAATTTAAGAAAAAAATTTTTTTTTGAAATTGGAATAATTTTTTTTTCAATTTGTAAAACTTTTATTTCTTTAAAAAATATTAACTAACGTGCTTTGGAATAAGACAGCTGTAAATATTGTAAGTAATAATTAAAAATGCAATCAGCTTAAATTATTAATACTGTTTTTTATTGAAGAATAAATATATTTGCTTAAAAAAATGTAATTGGTTAAAGAAATTACTTATAAGTGAAATGTTTACAAATAATTATTGTATGTAAATATTTCATCGGTACTTATCATAAATTTGTTTGATATAAATATTAAATTATTAAACCCGCGATGTTTTATTACTTTTGAGTTTTAAAGTGACATTAAGCGTAAAAACAAAGTTTAGTAGTTTTCATTTTTATTTTAACAACTTTCAAGTTTAAGAACTTTTAGATGAAATAGTAATTTTTATGATCTACTGCGTGTAATGTTGCTCAATAAAACAATTTTCTCGAAATAATTTTATTTCTACAGTACACGAATAAACAGGCATTAAATATTAATAAGCAATAAAAAAAAAAAAAAAAAAAAAAAAAAAAAAACTTTAAGTAATAAAACTTTAAAATAAGTGCAAATATTTTTATTGTTTCATTTGATAAAAATTATTTTCTGGAAATGAGCCAAAAGTAAACCTTTCATTGAATTCAAATAAATTTTACCAGTAAATACATTTTTTTTTAAATATAAAAACATCCAGAGTTAATTTTTTTTTTTCAAACAATAGTAGAAAAAAATAAAAGTTTATTGAAAAAAATTGTTTGAAGTGAAAATAAAAATTGTTATCGAAAAATAATCTGTAGTTTTTACAAAAAATAAAATGTTAAAAAACATTTCGGGGTAAATAAAATCACGACAAGTTGGAAAAACATTGATTTTAAATTAGAGGCGAAGCTCGTTAAAATAACTATTAAATGAGCAATAAATAATCGAGTTTAACAAAAGAAAGTTGAGGAAAAAAAGAAAAGGTCGATAACTGGCGTATCTCATATAATCTGTTGAGTTAAAACATATTTCCTCGTGTGGTTATAGCTTAAGTTGCATGCAACCGGAGCATTATAAATGACCACTAATACATTTTTCTCAAACAAAAAATTTTAATAATCGCGTGAGATTGTAATAAAGCCGCGTATTTATGTTACGCGATAGATGATTAGACTCCTCGAGATTTTTGTTCCGATGTCACGGGAATAAAATAATAATAATAATAATAATAATAATAATAACAATAATTAACTATTCACGGAACACTTTATTTACTTTCTCCGTCATCGTTGATGTCGTTTTCGATCTGTTTCATAATTTCTGACCATAATTACAATATTAAAAGCGTATTGTTGTCGCGTAATTCAGCTGACAATCTGCCAAGGAACGTCTGAGCTTTCGCGAATGAAGCTGTATTATTAAATGACCCAGCAATAATCCACTCCTCTGTAATATCATAATCAGGCTCTAAATCTTAACGATACATTTTTACGATCCCGGCGAGGCGTGATACGGTTCGTTACATAATCCATTGTTATACCTCATACTTTTGTACTTTATAGTACCGGTAGGTCTAGGTCGCTAATATTATCGCCCGATCAGTTTGTTAGTCAGCCAGATAAAGGTCACATTTGGATTAGAGTTAGCATTTGACTCGACGTCTTTTTCCCCCGAGAACTCAACACTGCTCAGCAAAACATTACCCTTGATACTATATTCAGATAGCATTTTTAATGTCGTGTTTTTAATTTATATATTTTAACGTTGTTTTACACTTTATTGTTTTGTATTTTAACCATTATTTACACGTTATTGCTTTCATTCACGATTTTTATTATCAATTTTTTTAAATTATGACGACTTTTATGATATTCACACGACTTACGCAGATTTTAAGCTTCAATTATTTTTATTAGTTATTTTTTTATTTATTCTTAATTTTTGATAGTACAAAATTTTTTCCACTACGTTGCTTTTAATAAAAAAATTTCAAAAGTTAAAAAAAAATTTTGTCATGTTTTTTAAATGAAAAATTTAATAATATTAAAAGTTAAAATTTTCTTAGGATATTTATTTGACAAATTTTGAAGATTATTTAATAATTTATATTATTATAATCACGAAAAATAAATATTTTTTAGGTGAAAATAAAATTTTAATTTATTAACATAAAAGACGTAATTATAATTAAAAATGAAAATAATTTAAAAGGAGTGTACTTAGAAGGCTTGATCTTCAGAAAGACTAAAAGCAAGCCTTATAAATATTGCAAGAAAATATGTATTAATTATAGCTGTGTCCCCGAGCTGCGTGATAGAGAACATTGAAAGAGAAAAAAATAGATGTAAGATTATTTAAGTAATTTAAATTTTTCATTTCTTTGTTATGTTTATGGAGATTACAAGGACATACATCAGTAGAAAGGGTGTCGGAAAAAAGTACGCTCGGTACGATGCACTCTAACCTCTGCTCATATCTTCCAGTTTTTTATTCACCGTTATTTATGGCGTTTTTAAAAATCTGTCCCCTGAATAACGAGTCACAAATTTAAACATTTAAACATGCTTTTCGTTTTATCTCTTTGGCTTTGTTTCGGTTTATTCCGTTGTTTTTTGTTTCAGTATTCCATTTTTTGGTGCTGATTTAAACCGTGAGTTGTTGAACTCGAAATCGCTGTTACACAATCCGCTTACCGCTTACCGCTTACCGCTTACCGGCGCTAATACTTATATTAGTTGATGACGATGCATCACGTAATGCGTATTATATGATGCATACGAAAATACACTCCATGCTAACGCTTACTTTGCGAGAATACACAACTAAAGTGACACTAAGAATATTTATTTCTAATGAAAATGCTGGCCAACTTTTGATGCTTATAAATAACAATCACCGGATTAGTGATGTGACGTTTATTTAAAAGTCCGCTTTTCTCGCTAAAATTGCTCGCCACTATGAATTCAAATGCTAGTTATCTATTTATGGCTATTTATTTATTTAAAAAACCTTTTTAATAAATAAATAAACTTCCAGGGCAATAGAAAAAATAATTCTCGGTTAAATATTGAAGAACAATTTTAACTTTGATAAATATATATATATATATATATATATATATATATATATATATATATATATATATATATATATAGAATTTAATATTAATAAATTAGCGTACAAACGAACCGCAAACTTGATAATTAAATAATTATTCCTCGGAAGAGAAATATTAATATTTATCAAACAAAAACTTTTAAGTGATGGTTAATTAAAATTATTTAAATAGAAAATAAAAAAGGATTGCATTTTTGCTGGGTAATACTTTAAAAATAATCGGATAATTTACAATCAGGATACTTATAAAAAAATTCATTTAATCCAAGAGAAAAAATTTTAAACCGAGAAAATGTTTAATTATTTTTTAAAATAAGTAAAAAATTTTAAATAATTTTTAAGAGAGTAAATTTATAAAAAATATTTTAATAATTAGTTAAATTTCCAACAAAAAATAAAATTATTAAAAATTATCTTCTTAGTTTCAAATTTTTTCTCTGTTATCAAATAAATTTTTTTTTTTTATCAGTAAATTCATTGTATTTGTACTCATGCAACAAAGTCCTTTATTTGAATATAATAGCATGTAAACGCATTGCGATTAATAGGGAGCTCGCGAGGGCGCGTGTAGAGTAAAGCCATTGACCAGGTTGCAAAAGCTCTGTACAATGTGTACTCGAGCAGTACCAGACTCGATGCAGGACGAATCGATCGAGTGTAATGTGTATAAACTGAAAGCTCGCGTGCGAATATCCATGTCATTGAGTCTTCAATAAAGTCTTCCACTGCGCTATTAGCTCCCTTTAACATCCAGACAATTGGACTTTGATTACCTTCAATTGTTTGCAGCTCGTTTTTTTGTTTTTACCGTCCTCCGTCTCTCTCTCTCTCTCTCTCTCTCTCTCTCTCTCTCTCTCTCTCTCTCTCTCTCTCTCCCTCTTGCCCTCTTTGACTAGTCGATTAATTAACTTTTATTATTTATTTAATTATCCTACGCTTCTACGGTCCGCTGGCTTTATCTCTCTGTAATACGTTACGTGCGCTTATTAAATGAGGCTCCATTGGGACTCGGACTTGAATTAGTGTACATCATATGTGTAATGCTGGCAAATACTTGTGTACTTGTATACATTCATGTAAATAGAAATTTAAAGGAAACGTGAGGCTAAATGAGAGGACACTGGGCTTCGTAATGTCATCCTAAGCTTTCATACATGTTTAAACTATTTTGGATTTCGTTTCGCTGAGACCTTCTTTGAATAATAATAATAAAAACATCAATAAAAATAATAGAGCGAAATAAATACTAAATAATTAGACCACAAATTTATGATAAAAATAAATATTGTGACTAAAAAATAAAAATTAATTTCGCAGATATTTAATAATTTTTTTTATGGCAAAAAAAATTAGGAAAAAAAATTGACATTTAGAAATTTAACCCAAAATTTGAATTTTAAATAAAAAACTTAATTGAATAATTTAAGTTATAAATTGAACTGTCAAAATAAATTGTAATTAAAAATTAATATTGCACCTAATAATAAAGAATATTGAATAAAAAAAAAATAGCAACAATAAAATCCAAAAAACTTAATCAGATGATTGAAAAAGAAAAAAAAAAAAAAGGAAAAGACTGGCCAAAAGTAGAATTACAATAAATAGTATATTACACACCGAGGGAAGTAAAGTAAGAAATGTCTCAGATCACATGTAATTGTTGGCCGAGGCGAAGCCGAGGTCAACAAACATGTGATCTGAGGCTTTCTTATTTACTTCCCGAGGAGTGTATACTATTTTTTTCCCTGACGAAGGTGTAAAGCGGAAACTTTGTTTAGCGCAGCGGGGCTAAAGTTGACGCTTTACACCCGGAGGGGAAAAAAAGTAATAATATTATCGGTGAATGTAGGTGAGTATCAATGAGGCATGCGGGTGTCGTCGTCACGTTCCCGTAAACTCGTTCTTCACGGTCCTTGATATTTCCTATTGCATTCTTGTCTCTCGACTTTCTCGTGTGTTTCTTTGCTCTCGGGAGAGTTGGTGGCTCCTGGTGGTGGTGGTAGTGGTGGTGGTAGTGGTGGTGGTGGTGGTGGTGGTGGTGGTGGTGCTTTAGACTTTTACAGTACACTACACACCGGATGATAAATGGTAAATTGCCTTTTCCAACTAACTATTATCGATCGGTAAACAGTAAACGCCGTTTATTTTGTCCGTTGCTACTGAGTACTCGTTTATACAACAACTAGCAAGACTAATACTAATACCGAGTTAAACAAACACATAAACTTAAACTTAAACTAAGAAATAGTGGATTGCTGTATACTACGGTGGGATTAGTGCGCTAGTTGTATTGATGGCTTTCGAGTTATTAACTTTACCAAAGTAAAAATATTTGACAAATGGCCGGCTAATTGGTTCTCGCTGGAATAAAATTACAATCTATTAGGATGGAAAACGGAGGAGAGACAGTGATAATATTTTATTGAGCAATTGGTTAGCTTTGATTAAACATGATTGGCGATTAACGGGCGAAGAGACTAAGTAAGATTAAGTGGGTAATGAAAAAATAACTAATTGATGTAGCTTGGGCGGGAGTAGCCGCCCGGTCCCTCGTCCTCCCAGTACTCCATCGAATCAATGGAGGAGACTCCGGAAGGCCGGTATGAGGGGTTCGTGTAGTAGTCCGATAAATCGTAAGACCTTAATGACCGTGCAAATCTCGTCCGCTTGACGGATTTTGACTTTTGCTTGGGTTTCCTCTTGGGTTTTCTTTTACGACGGGAGAAATCCTTGGATTTCCCGGGGACACCTTCTCGCTTTGTTTTATCGGTATTTCGGGATTTAAACCGATGACCCCGCTCTGAGACTCTGGACCTTCCGGCAGCTCTGGCATCTCCGGTGCTAACGCTGCTCTCACTTTTCCCGGTCGAGCTATCCTGACGATTGCCGCTTGATAAATTTATACGACGTTTTTCTCCGGGCAGGAAATACCGGCCGCGCTTCCGATCCATTATTCCGAATTCGACCCCCCGCTTCAGCGCTGCCACCACCTAGATTTATTTAAATAATAATAAAAGGTTTTGGTTTTAATAGATTATTGAAGTTACTGATTTTTATGATGATGAAAAATGTATTTAATTTAAAAACTTCAATTTTTAATGAAGAAAATCATTTTTAAGAACTAGATCAAAAGTTGATGAATATTTGATTTTAATATTTTTATTTAATTAAAAATTAATAATTTTAATAACTTAACTTTTTTTTGTTTTGATAATTCCTTTAATTTTATCAATTGATTTTTTAAAAAATGTTATCATTAAATTCGTTAATAATTAATTTTTTTCATCAGCATTTATTTAATTTATATATTTAATTACCTCGCGCTTAGAAGCTGGGTAATCAACGGTATCCGAAATATACTCGATGATGTTATTAACGGTACTGCCATTTTCCTCGCCCAAATTTTTCATTGCGTGCAGCACCAGATTAACATTTCGCGCCGGACGATATATTTTTTTTCCACTACGATTGACACTCATTTTTATTATTTTATTTTATCGTGTTCTATTTTTTTAATTACTAATATTAATTAACTGATAATTTATCAACTGGAAATTTATAATTAAATATTGAAGAGTAGAACATATATTTTTTCTGATAAAGTCACTGATAATTTACAGGAATTTTATGACGGCTGTCATTTTTCATCGGTCTGAACTGAGCGTAACAAAAGCGGTCCAATCACTCAGTCTCTTGTTCTCACAAGCCGTTCAAATAAATTATATTTTATATTTCATATAATTTTTATTATATAAATTCTCGATTATTTTTTTATTTTTGATCGAGCCCCCGGGCATTAACAACCTAAAAACGATTTTAATTGACAACTAAACTATTTTTTATTTTCACCCCAATAAATTCACATTTTAATGACATTTGAATCCTAGCTCGTAAAAAACTCTTTTTTATTTTTTTTTACTTCTTCTTTCCCTTGAGCGTTGCCTGGTCTTATCGCACTCTTGCAATTTTTTCTTACCTCTAATGGCCACAATTAAATCCCCCGTCAAAAAATCGTTGTTAAATTAATACTACGAATATTGCAATTTTTAAATCTCTCAAAGTTTTAATCGTTCTTAACGTTTAATAAAAAATAAAAGTCTATAAAGATTAAGAAGGACGCAATTAATAATTTTAGAAAATTTTTTTAACTTGAAAATTATTTAAAAATTTTTTTTTTCGGCTTTAATAAAAATAAAAATCTACTAAAGATATAAGCTCATCAAGATCATTCATTTGAGTACCCACTTGCACTTTGATATATTTTTCATATACAGATATATATATATATATATATATATATATATATATATATATATATATATATATATATATATATATATATATATATATATATATAAAATATATAAATATATGAAAAAAAACCGATTTTATGATATTGTTATCCTAGAGACCAAATTATTCTTATTCTCTTAATAATATAGATTAAAATTAAGAAAAAAGTCCGAAATTTTTTTTTTCTTGAAGAGTTAATAATAATAATAATGAATGAGAGAGTTTGAGAGGCGCAGGATGATAATAAGATCTTATATAATAATTAAAGTATTTAGTTATCAAAATAGCTAATTTCACATCTCACGTCCCAGGAGCGAAACTCAGAGTAACTGTTGGCGCACACGCGATATCAGTAAATTCCAGTCGAATACCCCGACCGGGTTAGCGGTGGCGTTGGCGGCCGAGTAGCCGAGTAGCCGAGTAGTCAAGCACAAGACTATTTCGCTCACGGGTAAAGCTCTCGAATATCCGGAGGATTACGTCCGGAGAACGTGATCATCAGACAATGGAGCATTGAGATAATGTTCGGTACTCTCTTCTCTCCATATATATACAATCGACTACCCACGTACTCGAAGAAAGACCAGGAATAGGACCAGATCAGGAATAGGTCAGAATTGAGTGTTGTCAAGCGTCATTATCCGAGTTCCGTTCCAGATCCAATCTTCTCGATCAGACCGCATTGTTTCTGTTTGATTCCACCGGAATAGAAATAACCCTCCATTATTAGAAACAGGGAGCCAGAGCAGATCTACTCTGTCGAGAAATAAGAAAACTCCGAGGAGAAAAAGAAGGTAAAAAGAGCAAGTGACAAACTTTCTATGGTTCCCGGCGATAAGGCAGTTTAATCCATCTTTCATTCGCTCATTCTGTCATCCACGTAAGAACCGAGTCGAGGCATCTGATGAGCTAAAAATTGTGTGCCCAAGCGACTGGATGCTCCCGTTCAATCCCACACCAGCACCATCATCATTTCTTCCTGTACCGGAGCCAAGTCAAACTTTCGTCCTCTTGGGTCGCATCAAATTATATATCTACGAGGATTTCACAGCAAAGTCTACACTATTTCTGCTGGCTTCTAGCTCCTTGCTCTTGTGTTTCTCCTCCTCTATATCTTTATCTACGTTCATGTCTACGTCTAAGTCTACGTACAGTTCAGCGGGATGGGGACTATAACCAACCAGTGTAGTAGCTCCTCTTATAACCTTCCTCATAATGTATAACCCGCAACGTTGACGGAGGGTTAACGCTGTTAATTATGCGACACTCAGCCCCTATATGAGCACTTTAAGCGATGCAACGATGGGCTGTGATACACGCTCAGACAAACTTCGCTTCTATGGTTTAGTTATGTTCTTGATACTGATGCTGATCCTCATCCTGAGTACACCTGTGCTACCGTTTCATTCCATATTGAAATTTAAATGCACGCGTCTCTCGTGTGAGACCGAAAATTCCGCGATGCATTCACCGGTGGGACGATTCGCGTGCCGACTATAGTATACTATTTCTCTGGAGTCGATGGGCCGTGAAAATTGTAGAGTGCGTATGTTGGTGAACAGACAATTACATTCTTAGGATAATGAAGATCGTGAGGTTTGATAATGGCGTTGCTAACATAGACGCAATCAATTAATTTTTTAATAATAATAATAATCAATGTTATTTAAAAAAAATAATAATAAAATTTAAAATGAAGTTTATTGGGATTTATTCGGTTTGTCGGAAGATAAAGGATTATTGAAAGCCAAAATGTAAAAGAGAAATGATGAAGTAGAGTGTATGGAGTTTTGAGGTTACAGGGAAAATAGAAAATAATTAATTTGTATGGAAAAAAGCGTAAACGTAAAGCCAATTAGAGTGCATGCGGCGAACCAGTCAATCGCGATAAAATCCCACAAATTGTCGTATTTTATTTTTGGTTGGTTTTATATTCGGATTTCGAAACCCAGAATTAGAATTCTGGGATGTATAACTGTATATGTATCGCCAGTAGATAGAGATAGGTAGAGGATAAGGGTAAGGAGAGTGAGGGGTGAGGGTGGATGGTATCTTGGTGTTGTTGATGCCTTTTTTTTATCTCCGCATACTCAATATTCCGCAGGACACGGGAGAGAACAATGAATGCGCGTGATCCCCAAACGAATCAATCCCTTGAGTCTGTGTCTGTGTCTATGTCTGTATCATTGTATCATATATAGTTAGAGTACAGAGTGTAGATCGCAGTGACGGTTAGCTACCGCATATGTGCCGGGGAGTCGGTTCCAGATAAATCCCCGAGGAATTCCAATAGCCAGCAGGTCCCCGGTAACCGATTAAAACTGCGGTTACTCACAAGTTACTTTTACGGTGTATAATTTGATACAGTATCGGTGTATAACTTCAATATATTGAAAATCGTTTTCAATAAAAAATAATATCGAATAAATAAATAAAGCTTACAAATATATATACTAAATATTTAGTGTTATTTTTATCGATTTTCATTCGACTCTATTTGTTGTCTGGATCAATTATTCACGTACTGAGCTTTCAGGAAAATAATCTAAATACATACTGGGGAAAAAAAGATAAGGATAAAGATAAAGATGTGCATAATTAAACGGCGAATCGTTTCGCTCGATGCAAATGTATTGAAATTTTATATTTTAGTATGGATGTATGTGAGATGAAGAATTAGACTTTCAAAACACAGTTTACGTGGCCAAAGTGCACTTATCTCGGTATCAACAAAAAAAAAGATCCACAAAGTTAAAGTAAAAGGCTCGGGAACAGATAGAGTGCCGGAAAAAATAAAATACAAGTGATAATAAACGGAAAAGGAAAAAGGGACAAAGAGCTTCAGGGCTACCGACATTTGCATTAAAAATGTTCTAAATTTCCGGTGTATTGTTTCATATTTTTGGCCTCTCTATACTGGCCGGCTCATCAGGAAATAAATTGTAGATTAAAAAAATTAAAAAAATTTGTAAAATCCAAAAGCGAACGTCTCAACTCTCATTCATCACAAAAAAAAAAATTAAAATAGCATAAAACTGAGATGATCGGACTTTTTTGAAATTTTAAAACCACCCAGATAGAAAATTTAAACGAAATATATTTTTTTAGGAAATTGAATGCTCTACAAAATAAGATCTGATTGGGAGTTATGGCCACTTAAAGATCCGGAAAGACAAATTCAAATTGTTTTTTTAGGAAAAATTTTTTTTCCCATAAAACACAACTGTTTCTAGTAAAAAATTTCCCGAGGAACAATTTAAAATGGTCAGAATTGCTTTTAAACCCATTATTTTAGGAGTTATGGCCACTTAAAGATCCGGAAAAAAAAATTGAAATTTTTGATTTTTCAAATTTTTTTAAAGTCTAAATATCTTTAAAAAAAAAATTATTTCCGTATAAAACTCATACCTATCTTGTAGAAAATTTCCCGCGGAACAATTTGGAGTGGTTACAATTGCATTTGAAGCCATTATTTTAGGAGTTATGGCCACTTGAAGATCCTGAAACACAAATTGAAATTTTTGATTTTTCGTATTTTTTTAAAGTCTAAATATCTTTAAAAAAAAAATTATTTCCGTATAAAACTCATACGTATCTTGTAGAAAATTTCCCGAGGAACAATTTGGAGTGGTTACAATTGCATTTGAAGTCATTATTTTAGGAGTTATGGCCACTTTTATGTTTCGGGACAAACAACTTTAATTTCTCCTAACAAAAAAATTTTTTTTCCCATAAAACACATACCTATGTTGTAGGAAATTTCCCGAGGAACAATTTGGAGTAATTACAATTGCATTTGAAGCCATTATTTTAGGAGTTATGGCCACTTGAAGATCCTGAAACAAAAATTGAAATATTCGAGTTTTCAAATTTTATTAAAGTCTAAATATCTATTGAAAAAAATTTTTTTCCGTATAAAACACATACCTATCTTGTAGAAAATGTCCCGAGGAACAATTTGGAGTGGTTACAATTGCATTTGAAGCCATTATTTTAGGAGTTATGGCCACTTGAAGATCCGGAAACTAAAATTTAAATTTTCGATTTTTCGTATTTTTTTAAAGTCTAAATATCTTTAAAAAAAAAATTTTTTTTCGTATAAAATATATACTTATCTTGTAGAAAATTTCCCGAGGAACAATTTGGAGTGATTACAATTGCATTTGAAGCCATTATTTTAGGAGTTATGGCCACTTAAAGATCCGGAAACAAAAATTTTAATTTTCGAGTTTGGATGTTTTTTTAAAGTCCAAGTATCTCCTAAGAAAATATTTATTTTCTCATAAAAAACAAATGTATCTTGTAGTAAATTTCCCGAGGAACAATTTAAAGTGGTTACAATTGCATTTCAAGCCATTATTTTAGGAGTTGTGGCCACTTAAATATCCGAAAAGACAAATTTTAATTTTCGACGATTTAGAATGGCCTAATTTGCCCCTAAAGTCATTATTTTAGGCGTTATGGCCACTTTTATGTTTCGGGGACCAAAAATTTTTCTCAGACAAGCCATTTCCATGTTATGAAGCCTCAAACATTGATCTGTATTTACAATTCAATTTTAAAACTTGAAAACTTGGAATTTTGTTTTGAATAACAAACTCAATAAATAGAAAGAAGAGTTATGGATATTTTCGAAGGAAATTGAATGCTCCAGAAAAAGGTCTCTTAAAATTTTTCAACAAGTTGACTTATTCAAAAGTTATTCAGAGTTAAAATGGAATGAAGGATACATTTTCCAATTTATCTCTTATAATCCTTTCCATCGACATTTAACACCGCAAATAATTTTTATCTATGCACGAAATTATATAGATATTTTTGTAATAGATGTATGTAAAGAAAACATTAATCTAAAATTTTGTAAAGAGTTATGCAGTCAAGTTACAAGCGATTGAGTCGACACGAGGTCGACAAGTATTGTACGGTGAAGAAGAATTAAGAATGAAAAATGAAGGAAGGACGTGGGAGCATGTGTCCAGGGTGAATGTAGTGCTTGAGCTTATTCTATGAGGTCCTATGTCGACTGTGAAAGGGTGGTTGATGTATGCAGAGAAGAGGCGTCACGACGGCTCTCGGAAGTTCTATTACTGGTATGGTAGAGCAGCAGATAGCAGATAGCAGATAGGAGATAGAAAATAGGAGAGGTGTATCTGGCGCTGGTCCAACTCGTACTATACGCGGCGCGACCATGAAAGAGCTGGTCAAACGCAGACGGAATTTAATAAAAGTTCTTTCTACAGCACTTCAAAGAGGACAAGTGTAACGAGCCAGACGAGCCACAAGATCACCGGAAAAATGTTTCACCCCTTTGAGAAAAACTAAATTTAATTAAACATTATAAATATAAATATATAAATATATATTGTGGATTATAGTTCTGACTTGAGAGTGCAAGGAGAACTTTTCACTAAAAGTGTTACGCTTACAGTTCCAAAGCGACTCAATCGAGCGTGAACACATATATAACCTGAAAAATTGGAATCAAGGGCTGGGGAATATCGAAAAGTACCGGTATGACGTTTTTTATCCCCCAGTAAATCCCTATATCACTTCGCGAAAACATACGAGTAAAATATTTTACCAAAGACTCAATCCAAGTGTTTTTTCATTTTTCATATACATTTTATTTACTCGCGGAAATAAAAGTTTCTCCAATTAAGTCTTTTTCAGCTGCGTTTTACCTTCTCTGCTATGCCAATGGGCTTTTATTTTTCAACTTGTCTGGAAAAGTTGAAAAAATATAGGCTGGCTGCATAATTACTACCAAAAGTATGTTATCATTTTAAACGGAGAGACCTGAACATTTTAAATTAAGAATTACAAAATTATTGGGTTGTACCTTAATGATTCAAAATTAACTCTGTAATATGGAGATAATTTAGCTACCATGCGCCACCTGTTGGAGGTTTTTAACACTGTTTTCATAAAAAAATTACATATGGGTTTGTCAGGAAATTATTAGTAGGAAAAATCATGCAACATATTGAAACAAAAAAGTTTTCCGTGCAATAAAAGCGTATAATAATAATTTGCTTGGCTTTTAGTCACTCGTAAAAGCCATAAACATTAGCCAACCCATTGGATTGTCGTGACGTATCAATACGACATCAAGTACCAAACAATCGAAACAGTTGCATAAAATATAATCCCGATATCTGTATAAAGGATACACAGAGCTACAGTTATAGTATTTGTATTGTATTATCGAAAGGGAGTGTTCGGAATATTCGCTACTTGCCTTTCTCTGCTTCAATATACCCAGCCCCGACAAGGTCATGAAACAATAGCCAGGTTGGTATATCAACATTACCTACACCTATACGACTCACCACACGCGATACATACATATGCAGGGGAAAGCAATAGAATTCGAGGCCAACAAATGTTTGTTTGAGATTTATGAGCAAGTCGTCAAAGGATTATTGACGTAATTGATGGACCGTAGGATATTAAGCGACGATCCGACACAGAGATGAATCTTTATTGCGATCGAGGACCCAGAACCGAGGATTCCCAGTTTAAGCCATCTCTGGGTCATGCTCGCTAGTTATGCTAGTGCTGGCTCTAGTCTAGTCTTATCCACATCATATCCAGTATTATACCTACTGGTGTTTCTATCCGTTCCGATCCAATCAAATCTAATCGTCTATTCTGCTAGACGGGCGAGTATATAGCAGTGTACACTAATAATGACTAGCAGTAATCATCATCGCAGTTTTCGTCTTCATCTTCATCCGTAATAATCTTCCGTCCAGAGGGTCAAAGGCATTACATCTGAGTGTAACGAGTTGGTGCGGGCTCATTCGGGTGACTGGTCATACACTCAATCTATGAATCATATAAATTGAATGCTCGATAGTTTCTATGATTATTATTAATTATAATACCCGTAGAAATTCAATTTTAATCTTGTATCAATTATTTAATTAAGTTTCTCAGTTGAAATTTGAATTTTGGGTTAAATATTGAAGATATAAAAAAATTGTAAGAATACTTTTTTATAGAAAATTAAATTTCCGATCAAATGGATCCTTATCAATTTTATTGTACACTGATAGAAGGATTTATTAACTATTAAATATTAATTTTTTATCATTAATTTCTATATTGCGCATGTTATTGTTATTATTTTTTTTTTAAAACATATGCACTCTTCATAAAATATGACTGTGACCATTACACACCAAGTAAACTTTAAGTATTATGGTGTTCACTTAGTCTCTTTACTCTTAACTAGCAAATATGTGTTAGTCGGTGTTAGTGTTGATGTTGGTGTCCCTTGTACAGCTCCCAAGATCACTTACGCCCGCATAAAGCTGATGCATCGCATAACAGCCGTAACTAATAAAAAGTTAAGCCCATAGATACTGACACTTAAACTAATACTAATATACTGATACTCAAGTAGTTATTATAGTTTACATTCATAAACCTCTATCTATATCTATATTTATACAGAAAAAAGAGGACTTGTATATTTTATATTTTATATTGTATATGTAGAGGAGGGATCGAGGATCAGGGAGAAAGAGAAAAGCATTTATGTTTAACCCACTAGAGGACATAGACAACTAAACCGGCGAGAAGAAACAGCGCGGGAACTATTTGCTCCAGAGCCCAGTTCTTAAAACCTTTGTTGTATTAGTCTGTCAAAAATTACCCTGGGAAACTTTGTACAAAGATCGTAAATTAACGGTGTGAATCTCGAAATATCTTGTTTAAATTTTTTATTAAATGACGGAGCATAAATTTGTAAAATAGCTTTTTTATATTTGATGTTTAATTAATGAAATGTGTGTGGATTTGACGGGTGAAAAAAAAAGTTTAAGACGGTTCGCGTTTTAAAAATAACAAATGAGATTAAACAGGGAGTAAAGATGGAGGTTTGATGGTTTGTTTAATAGAGGAAGAAGAGGAAGATTGAGGTGATAAATTAGCGAAATAGCTGGGTGAGTTATTGATGATATATCTAAACTATGAGAACGTCGTATCTTAATGGGAAAATCTGCTGGATTGGGCCATCGTTCTTATCCGAATTGATAGGGAGAGGATGAAAAAAAAATTAAAAAAAACTCTAATAAAAAAGGTTTAATAGTGTGTACTGTGTGTACGTGTGTATATTTTTGCAGTAACTGTTAACAGCACCGGGTTATCAGAGCAACACGAAAGTTCGTTTAAGTCTTTACTTCACTTCACATAGATATACCAAGCGCATATAATACGGAGTATCAGATGAGGATTGTATATTTCCTATCGACCTTCTCAAGTATTCCCGTTTCATTGCCGAGCAAGAGCTTTTTTATGGAGTTCGATCGCTCTACTGGTAGCTAATAACTAAAACTTTGTGTTTTTTTTCTGTTAATTGATTTTGTGGGAGTTCAATGGAAAGAAGAGGCTCGTTTTGGTGACCGGTTACGGCCCTGATGTTGAAATACAACAAGCCTCTTGGACTGCATAGAACTCAGCACCGTTTCTCAGGTTATATTAGTGGTAGAAATCGCTCCGACGCGTTCTCTCAATATCGAGCTCGGGTTTTGTTTATCTTTTTTTTATCAGATAAACAGTTTTGTTTTGTTTTTTTATCAAGTGCATTGAAATTTAATTAATTTTTTTTATTAAAATATTTAAAAATCAAAAATTTAGTGTTTTAGAAAAATTATTTAAATTAAAATAAAATAATAATGAGTAAAGCCCCACTTTTATAAATAAATATTAAAAAAAAATTTTTTTTAATTAAAAAAATTAGCATATTAATATTTTCTCTAAATTTTTATTTTTAATTTTATGTAAATTAATTTTTCAACTGCAAAAAAAAAAAAAAATAAAAATGTTTTTACCCAAAACAAAAAAAATTATAAACGATTAGAGTAAAAATTTCCCCGAAAAAATGTGAATAATTTATCGAGGAGAATGTAATATTTATTATTGTGTGACGCAACAGAAAGTATAACAAAAGCATGATAGATTTGGTGTTTGTTGTACGTAATACACTCCGTAAAGTATAAAGGCATAACAATTTACTGAAGAACACATAATACTGTGTAGAGAATATGGTAATTTAGTCAGCCAGGTGACGATTGTAGCCATCGAAGAATGTGAAAAGTGCTTGGTGTGTTAAGTGGGAAAGACACATAGTGTAAATGTGCGTCACGCACTGAGGAGTAAGAAGTAAGGAGTAAGGAGTAAGAGTTACATTATTATATACTACATAGAGGCAACACCCGACTAGCTCAGACTTTCCGACTCCTTGCCATTGCAGTCAGATAACTCCGGTTGTCAATGCCAGTCGTATCGGCTCCTACTCGCTGCTATTAAAATAAAAGTTACATTAATATTAACAAATATAACTAAACGAAAAGTTCATTTCGATTTAATATTTTCTCTTTATATCATTCGTGAAAGTATCTACATAATATATAACACATATAACACATATTCAACGGCTTCATAACGAGCTATTTAACACACAACACAGTTTGTGTTATATTACAAACACTCGAAATAAAATCAACTATTCAATACACTCTGTTCTCCCAACAATGCCCGCATAAATTTATTCCCTCTATCTTCCTTCGGATCGGCATTATTTTACGTAAATATTTTCCTGGAATCTTTGAATTTATATCTTGGAGCTTCCTACAATCCGAAACACAAAATACTGAAACACTGCATTAGTTAACAACAATAAAAAATAAAAAGTAAAAAAAATGGTAAGCATTAATTACTTTTCATTGTCGTCGTGCTTTTAGCGGCATACGTGAACGTAAAATAGAATCAAAGAACTAACGAGTGCATTAGCGCGTGTGAATTTTAACGTGAATTAAAAGGATAGAGAACAGAGAGATTAGGGACAGTAGACCGAAGTACCAGTAAGCAGTAAGTGGGATATATCGACGGATGTGGATGAAAGATTCAACAACTCGTAAAAGGATTTGGGAGACAAGATATATATATATATATATATATATATATATATATATATATATATATATATATATAGGCTGCCTGGCAAAACATGGTGCACATGAGTTACGCGCAGTGGGCCTGTCTGCCCAGTACCTACAGGAAGAAGGTACGTCGATAACAGTATAACAGTTAAGCCCTTACTCCTTCCACCTACATCAACATATCCTTTTGTTCTACATTGCACTTTGCTAGAAACTGTCCTTTTCAAATAGTCACGGTTCGCTACCGCCAGGTGGCTAATGCGACAAAACTTTCCGGCAATACATTTGTTTACTTGCTTTTTTGTATGTTTATTTTTATGATAGAGCAAGTTTTTGGAATAACTCGCAGTTGGTTGGCTAATTGAGGAAGAATTAATTTATGTGAATCATAAAACGTAATAATCATTTAAAAAATAAGGAAAATTTTTGTCTACGGTGTGTTTTTGGGATAAAATGGGGTTCTTTAGTTGAATTTAGTATAATTGGAAAGGTCTTGACCTAAATTTGACTTTTTTCCAGCAAAAGTTCATTTATTATGATAAATTTTTTGAGTAATTTAATTTTGTATCATCAAAAAATTCTTTTCTAATTCAAAATTTTATATATTTTTGGGACAGTCAATTTTTAATTTAAAATTTTTGAACAGTTTGTTGGTTTTAAAATTTTTTTCTGTTACTTTGTCTATTGAATTATTGAAAATTAATCCTAAAATTTTAGTATTGTTTCCAAAATTTATTTTAAAAGTGTTCAAACTATCTAAACAATATCAAAAAATCATTGAGCGAACATTTATTTATAATTTGTAATTTTTTGGTGGTCATATAGTGACTCCAGATTGCCAATAACAATAAAATTGGTCCTACTAACACAATGACAACGTAAATAAACCTCAATAAACCTTTTTATAAATCAATCGAGTATCTAGTCTTAGTAGTTGACGACAGACACCACACGGTCCAGTGATTTTCTCACCGTGAGAGAACTCGATAATCCTTAGGCGTGCAATACACACATACACACATCCTTACATTAGTTTTATCCCTATGTAACACACTCGTGATAGTGATAGTTTGCCGAGTGGAGTAAAGAGGCACGACTGAATGGTGATTATGGGCAATAGTACTGTACCCTTTTGCCCGGCAGGGGCTTTTATAGCCGCGCGGATTTCTCAACTAATATAACTACACCTAACTTGTTTTAGCGGCGTACAACATACTCAAGGGATCTATCATACATGTAATATATTACACATTAGACATTAGATATTATTACGGTCTACCAGCACGATAACATCCGCGGTGTATAGTCGCGTCTAACAAACAGAGTAACGTGATTCATTGTCAAAACCGCTCTCGACTCTTTACTCTTCATGTAATGTATTACGTCGCTAAATAAAAGCATTTAGTAGTAACAGTAGTAGTAAGAGCGTATTTACAATAGAAACTGTAGAATGGGAGCTTTGTGCGTGAAGTCGGAGTAAATCATTTGTGCTTTCATTGTCGCGTAGCACTCGAATTGATCGGGCGGTTCGCGAAAGAGATATTGGATATTTGTTATATATCTTGATTTATATTTAATATTATTTGCTTACGCTTGATTTTATTTTTAGCGAAGCGTATCCGCACCCACCGAGCTGATTACCTAGAGCGTATTTCCTTATAACGAGTTGTGATCACGCAGAGATTCTCGATAATCCTGGAGAGAAGCAAATTCTTGCATGATTGCTGGAAATATATATTATATGCCGATTTCTACTCTCTCGGGTTCTTATTTTTCCTAGCGACCTCCGGCTTGTTATATCCGGTCTCGGATTCACGTTTTATCAAACGTGAATTTTATTATTATATACACACTCACCCTTTCAAACTGATCCTTTCATTCAAATATTCCATATTCTATTTCTATTATTATTATTAATATCACCTCTATTATTGTCATTATTATTATTATTATTATTATTATTATTTTAAAAAACTATCAATAACCTGAATTTGAAATCGTAAGCCAAATATTATTTTTGGCATATCCTCTTATCAAAACCGAGTAATGAGACTCTATTTGAGAGTAATTTATTTTTCAATTAAACGTATGTTGATGAAAGGAATTTTTTTAAAGAGACCATGCAGTAATGAGCAAAAAGTAACCGAGAAATAGAATTAATATTTTGATTGAAATATATATCTCTGAATTGAAACTTTTCTCTATAATTATGCAATATTAATAATGAATTAAATTCCGAAAAGCATTGTTCTTTCGATTATCCTCTTATTGTAGATAAATTATTTAACATTTTTGAATAATTAATTTCATTTAAACTTTTTAATTGTTAAAAATTGTAATATGTTAAAATAAAAGCAATTTTACATAAAATTAATATTAAAATTTTAATTAATGAGCCATTAAAAACTTTAATAATCTGAAAAATTTAATATAAAATTTTTTTAATGAAGAAATTTAAATATTTGCATAGTTTTAAATCTGACTTTGAAATTATTAAGTTATATTAAATAATCGATGTTTTTATTAATTTTTTGTCGTAAAATTTATCACCAGATTAGAATTAATATAAAAAAATTAAAATTTTTAATAAAAAGACATGTCGAATAAATTAAATCAGCCAATTAAATTAAAAAGGCATGTAGCTAATGTTAATAATTATTATTATTAGTAAAACAGGATATTAAGGTATTTTAATATTAAATTCGGATATTACGATAACGCTGTTATATTAATTTGATTTTTGGTGTCGCGTATGTGCCGGTACATAGATAATAATAAATAGATAAATACATTATCGAGCAAGCAATACTTATATGGATGACGCAGTGTTTACACAAAACACCGTGGAATCGTAATTTATAATTGTATAACCATAAAAGTGTCTCGTGGGGATTCTGCGGGCAGAGTTGTTCTCTGGGAATAAGTTAATGCAGATATATCATCAGCTTAATTAATTTTACTCGTTGAAACAGTTGATCTATTTACAGCTGACCAGATGCAAACATGTCTCTATCTGTGTTTGTTCCTCGGAAATAACACCCACACTGAGGCAAAAAATAAATAACAGACTTATCAATCAGCAATCAAAACTTGTCAATTAGCATCTCTGCTATTATATTCCGCGCCGTACATCAATAAAGTGAAGTGAAATGAAAGAAAAAAAAAGTAAAAACATATTTCGCATGATTGACATTAATAATTTTTAGTTTTATTCGATTTAAAACAACGATCTCTGGTGGGTGTGTTCACATGACATGAAACGCTCAATCTGACGGTTTTGAATCGCGGGGTGAGTCTGTCAGGAGATGGAGGAGCCAACAGATGCAGAGGGTATCCATGCGTTTTGCACCGTGTGAGTAGTTTTAGTTCAGCATACTCGTACTCGGTCATAAACGGTTTCGGGGTCATGACAATCGCGGCCCGTGCCCCGGGGCATTGATTTACTACGTTAAATGTTTGTCGCGTATACGAGCGTCACACTCGGCCATTATCTCTAGTCATATGGATAAATAAAGTGGCCAAGTAGGCAGAGGGTAAAAGATACCAAATACCTCGCTGTAAAATACACTCATGAACAGTGAATCGAGAATATTAACGTTCAGTTCTGCCGGAGGAACAGGGACTGTCAATATAATCCACATCCACCAACTGGCTCTATAAAATTACGGTTTAATATCCATTATCTATTGCCTCGACGACCCACCCCTTCTTCTTTCTCCGAGCGTTCATTGCTCGGCTCTCAAATTTAATCATCATCCAAATTACATTCAATTTAACTCAACACAGAAATCGAATAAGCTGGGTCATTTGATGCTACTAAGAGCAGCAATTACCCAGTTTGGTCTTCATAAATGATGTAAAATGCTAATTTGTTCAAAAATTAATTTTATGGAAATATCAGAAAATTTAATGTTCATTTTAGCTTGATATGGTCATATTTAATTTTTTTTTATCGAAGTTAGTTTTTAAAAAATCCGATAGGTGGCGCATAGCCGCGGAATTTTCTCATTATCAGAGAGTTTATTTTCAAAAATTAAATACTAAAATAAAAATAAATTTTTTTGGCTATTTAAAAGAAAAAAAAAATATTTTTTACTTTTATACAAAGCCTGATCTAACTAAAAACACATATTAGGTCATGTCAGAATTTTTTTGCATAGAACTTTACATAATGTGATGATTCGCGATGACGATTAAATGTTGAAAATGAAGAATAACAACGTTCTAGTTCTGATGGACGGTTTTTTAAGCAATAAAATATCGAGCAGAAAGCATATCGGCAAAAGCAATTATCGCTAATTAATTCCACTCGCGAACAACCCACGAAGTGCGTACCCGGGAGATTACAATTATAACAACAACAAAAACAACATCAGCAATAGCAGTTTCAGTCAGTGGATGAATATGGTGAATATAGTGGATACCGGTCTCATAGCGTGAGGTCGTGTTCCCGGCTTAATGAACAGTCATATCTCTCTGAGGGATACTCCTGCCCGCGTTAGTATACTGCCAACTTTTAACAAATAAAGAAACTGTTTGAGTTAGGATCCTAGCTAGGATGATTATGATGATGATGTTCCGTCGCTTTGGAGCGGGAATTAAACTGGAGAGAGAGCTGATAAGTATTCTGAACCGTAAAAATACATATTTTTCAGTACAGGCCGAGGTGCACCGGTGTGCAATGAGAAAAATCCACTCAGGAAAATGCTATAATTTTATCCAGCGCTTTGCTACTGCTGGTGCTAGCTGCTAGTGATGTAGCTTCCCGGCCTCGGCAATTTGGCTTTTAAACTACTTTCCACGAATTACACGTTTGACTTAATACGCTATTGCGATATTTAACCAGTTTTAGTTATCACTTTGGATCCATATTTCGTCTTAATTTATTAATTTCATTCACGGAAATTTAGTTCAACAAAAGATCTTAATAAAAACGTATTTATATTAAAATTAAATGAATAATTTGTATTAAAAATATATAAATTTTCTACGGATAACTCGTGGCCAATTTTATTTGTGTATTTCGATACATTTTAACTATTATTGAAATACATTAAATACAAATATTAAAGCCATACATTATTGAAAATATATTTTAAATTTTACCAGTAATATATATTACTAAAAAAAAAAAAAAACTTATATTGAGAATGTTATGTAATATAAAATAAATTTTTATATAATTTCATAGATACTTTTTAATGGATATTCAATATCTATATTGAATGTATTCCAATTATAGGTAAAATCTATAAAATACAAATGAATAAAATCTAAAATAATAAAAAATATATTTTTATTTGGGTCATATATATTTTTGATCCATATTAAAAAGCATAATTTTTATTATTATTTTTTTCTTTAAATATTTTAACATACGTGACATAAATTATTTCGATAAAAGGAAATAAATTGTATAAAAGAATACAAGTTTGAGATTACGCGACATATGAATATGAATGTCCGTATGTATTTACTGTAATTGCAGTGGCAAATGATTATATTGTGTATTGTGTATTGTTGTGTATTGTGGAGTGTGTAGGGATAATGAGATGATTTTATCAGGGTTATTTCGGTAGATTAGATAGAGGGTAATACATACCAGAACACGCCCAGTGGTGCAGCAGGCCAGCTTACAGCGTCCAGTACGTGCTGCACCCAATTTCTCGCCTCGTACGTCAAGGAGTAATAATACCGTTGCACGATAATCCGTCGTAGTACTAACACCAGTACCACGTGCCTGGTGCCTCTGTTCGTTTCGTAGCTCTCTGCGTTTGTACGTTGAACAAAACGTAGAGCAAACAGCTGACGGGCTGCTCTTTGTTTCGACGTCGATTTCGCGGTTAAGGGAATAGGACAGACGTTATGATTTACAACTAACTACGTTGCGTAGCATTATTTTGTTGTTTAAAGTCTTTTTATGTACACTACCATTTATTTTAATCACGCGGGTCTCGTTTATCACTGTCAATCAATTTTTTTTTTCTACTCTGAGTTACTATCATGGTTACTACACGCTTTGATGAAATTTAATTTATTTAATCTCGAAAATTTGGCGATTGATTTTTTTTTTTAATATTATTGGAATTGTTTAATATAAATTCCTTAGTTTGACATGGCCTAATACCTTCAATTTTTATGTAAAGTCTTATCAAGACTTATTAAAAATAATATATAAAAATATCAACTTGATATGTCCATATTTAACTTTTTCACCAAAAGTAATATTAAAAAATTCCAACAGATGGCGCATGGTCGCTAAATTTTCTCCCTGGTAGAGAGTTAAATTTTAAAATATAACTTTTTTTTTTTTTTTTTTTTTTTTTTTTTTTTTTTCACTAATTAATAAATATATCGTTAATATAGCGATTGTATCTTCTTATAATCGTTTAAAAAGCTAATTTTTTATTTTAATTAACTATCAAACCATTTTTAGTTAAATTTTCTAAAAAAACATTCTAAAATTTAATTTTTCATCCTATTTCTTTAGAAACAAAAATCGATAGCAACAATTGGCGGCGGGATTTAAGATAAATGGAGACAATTGTGTTGAAGAGGACGGAAGTGGAGTATATATCCTGGTATTAAAGTAAAAATGCTGTATAATTACGGTCACGTGTGTACATCACGTTAGACCGGTTGTTCGACAAGGCCAATGGAAGTCGCGTGACTTAGGGATACGATCAAAATTCCATCACGGTGCGAACGTGCAGAGAATCGGTTTGGTTTGGTAGTTAGCACCAAAGGCGATGCAGTAGTCTTACCGCGTCACGTAATGGATTCTTGACCCATAACACGCCATTCCTATTTAGTTCTCACTATATGCATATACATATAACACCAGCAAAGTAGAGTTGAGTGTATACTATGGTATATTTTACTCTGCTGCTGTGCTATTATATGGCCCAGAGTAAAAGCTCCATCGCCATCTTAAGATCTTATCGAGCGACACCATTAGCAATCCAATTGTCAGTCAATGCTTCGAGTGAGTTGGTTCTCAAAGAAAAATTCCACTTCGACAAAAGCTCCCTTAGCAATAATAAAATCAACACTGAGTGAAATATTTTGTCTGATAAACTTGGACTTGGGCAGCATCTAGCGGAGCAATTTATATCATTCAGGCGCTAGATAATGTTTGATGTTTATACACACAGAGAGACACGTGACTGCACATCATGTACCTCGTGTATAGAGAATAGCGAGATAGAGAGATTGATAGATAGAGAGAGCAGAGTAATGATGGCCGGTAGACGATTCTAATATTGTCTCAAGTATATTATAGCCAGCGGCACTGCCAGTCGGCGAAGCTCCCAGTCCATCAAGACTCTCCACAGCAGTCTCTCACAACAACTCGGCCCACCGAAACACGTACTAGTAACGTTTCTCTCGAATATTCCAACGGATTTAACTTTTTTTTCTTTTTTTTTTTCACTCGGAGTAATGACGTCAATTTCCGCGGGCATTTTTTACTTTCGCTCGAATTTTTTCTTGTGAAATAGTGAAAAAAGTTTAAATATAAAAAACTATAAACCGGGCATGGAATGGTCTCGCGACTGTTGCCGCGTGTGAGTCTCTGGAGAGTCTGGTAACTGTTGAACAAAAAGCTCGGAAAGTTTGATGGAATTTTTACGGGTGGACTGCTGGCTCGGGTGGTGAGCCCGACCGCCGAGTACGACATCATTCATCGAAATACCGCTTTCAACGGAAGGGATTCACCCCCGAGAAATTCCGCCGGTGAGTACTAGCTAGACCGTCTGCTCGGCAATGACCGCCCGGAAAATCAACGAAAATAATACAACGGACAGAGGACATAGGACGCTGAATAGTATCTGCCGGGGTTGTGAGTCCGAGTTTAAAATTCGTCCGTCAAAATAGTTGTCCGAATAGTCGGCATAGTTCGCCGAGAATACACTGGGAATATGCGATATGGATTTCATATTCTCCGGC
The DNA here is from genome assembly GCF_013202065.1 of Cotesia typhae. Lineage (NCBI taxonomy): Eukaryota > Metazoa > Arthropoda > Insecta > Hymenoptera > Braconidae > Cotesia > Cotesia typhae. The sequence goes on along the minus strand of NW_027423757.1, from coordinate 12,541,646 downwards.
TCGATTCCACGTCTCGGGGGTGTGAAAGATGGGACGTAGGACAGAAGCGCTTTAGAATTTTAGAGTCGAGTGGGAGGGTGTAGTCGTCCTCGATGTCGAAATAACAGTAGTTATGTTATTTCACCCTCGGGAAGTAGAAGTGTGATTAGTTTATTGGGTCTCGGGTTTACCCGAGAACATTTTCATTCATGTGGATACTAACTAACATCTAAATATACTCACACACGCTCGCTTACACTCTGAGGATACTGTACAGGTCAGCGGATGTTTGAAGGATTTGTTTATTTTTTATGAAAATTTTTTAACTGTTAACAAATATTTTTTTAGTGTCAGTAAATATTTATTTGAAGCACTTGAATAAAAAGTGAGTGTCAAAATTTTTATTTATCTTGTTATTTTAATAGATTTAAAAATTTCAATTGACTTTTTCCTTAAAAAATATTTGTTATTAGTTAAAAAATAATTTCTTGTTTTATAGTAAATAAATTCATAAACAGTATGAGTAAAATTCCTGCGGAATTATATACTTTGTTTTACATCCATTCATATTCGAATTAGTGCTCTCGCTGGTTGAGCCTTCGTAATACTCGATTTTCTATGAGAAAATATGTCTAGCGGGAGGGAAAGTCCGTCAGATAACTAACGGTAGTACTAATAGTAAGAATTACTATTGCGGGAAGTAAAACTCTTGGTTCCAACATAAAAATTTATTATTAGATAAGACTCGAGTAAATCAAGAGCGTGTAAAGAGAGAAAAAGACTCGCGAATTAAAAGGTTTATTTATAAATCCGGTAGGTTGATCGTGCCCGTCAAACAGGCTTGAGCTTGAGATTTTCGCAAGTGCCGAATGCCGACACGGTTCCGATTGGCTTAGATAAATTTCCGCGAGAGGGCGACGTTTATTTTAGTAACTTAACCGCGTATTAACGCACCGTTAAATAGATCTCGAATTTAGCTTTTAGTCTATTATGCATACGTCAAATTTCGACTTGAGTTTATATAAGCTGCATAATATATAACGCCGCTAGTACAAGCTCATCTATTAGAAGACGGTGAAAATATCTCTCGGCAGCAGCGGCAGTATCTTACGGAAATCCCATCGCGGAGATATTGCACCCGGCAATCCTGTACCGGCACATATCTGAAATCTAACTCACACTCACGTACTTTCACAGCGCAGCGACATATTTTTTTTAGTTACGAAATAATGGAGTTTATTTCACTAACACTCGCCGGGATATAGAAAAAGAGACTGAGAATGAGGATAAAAATAAGGCGAAGAGTCTCTGGAGTAAAACAGAAACCAAGAAAAATTGATACTGTGTAGTATGTTGGAAGGGCTTTCCTTCTGGGGACATTTATTTGGATTCAAGAGCGCTGAAAATGTATGGCGGTGTACGGACTATACAATACCACACTCGACACTGTATACTTTACTATACACTGGCTTCTGTCCTGCACTGCTTACAGATACAGATAGGAGTTTGAAAAGTTGCCGGTTCCCGGATATCAGATCCTTACTTTCGACATCTCAACACACCGGTGTCCTCTAATAATTTATGGACGGAGCTTTTACACCGGAAACTTTTATAAATAAACAAACCCGAATATGAGTAACTGATGATAGGGATGAAAATTTTGTACTCACTCTATCGCTCCGGGCTTTGTGAATTCTGACTCCTATCTAATTTTCTTCTCACTCGGGATATCGATGTAAAGGAAGATAATCCGTGGAAAAATTTTTATATGTGTCCGTATCAACCTACATTAGAGTAAAAAGAAATTATTATAGCTTTCTAAAAATGTTTACATCTATTTACATATTTTAATCAACAAAAATTAATTAACGCACTTCATTAAATTGAAAAAAATGTTTTGAAGCTTCTTCAGAGAGTAAAAAAAAAATGATTTTTATTTTAATATTTAATAATTTAAAAAGTTAACTCTCTTTTAGTGAGAAAATTTAGCGACTATGCGCCACCTGTCGGAATTTTTCAGAACTTCCGATTAAAAAATTATATACAGCTTCGTTGGAAAATTTCTTACAGACATATATTATTTTTTGAATATTATTATGTTCATATAAAATAAAAAAAAATGTTTTTTTTTTTTTTTTTTTTTTTTTTTTTTAATTTGAGTGATATTGTAAAATAAAATGATATCAATATCAGAGCAGTATTTGAAATAAAGACAGAAAATGTTTGTTCTGTACCTGAGCCTGTATTTTTTATCCGGTAGGAATCTTATCCCGTGTCTCTGTTCCTCACTCCTTGATTCTTCGCTTGCACTTGATAAATTATTCGAACAGCTCTCAGACTAGACTGCCAGTGGAAATGGAATAATTTATACTTTTGCCAATGTCTGTGTAGAGACAAGAAAAGTGAAGTTTAGTTTGAGGCCTTTAGGTATTATATATTTTTCTTTCATTTCCACTTCCACCTTTTCGTCTTGTTGATCCGCGGGCTTTGCCTCCGTATCCTCAGCATTTTCTCGAGAATTCTCAGCTTGGGGAAAGTTATCTGAGAGCATGAGTTACTTTGGTGTTTCTGGTAAAGTTGCCCACCAGATTCTGAATAGACTGTCCCTCGAGGGCTGCATTCAATATCTCTGAAGCATGCAGAAAGATATTATGAGCACGCTGGGGGAAAATCACTGGAATGTTTTTATAAATAAATAAATAAATAAATAAATAGATAAATAAAAGATTATGAGATTTAAAACTGCGCTATTTATCACAGACGTTTAAACTTTGTGTTGTGTTGTCGCTTTCCTGTTTTATTATTATTTTTAAGTTATTTTGTTATTTGCCGGTGGTGTGTTGTTGGGATGATAAATAGATGGGCGTTAGTATCGGGTTTCTGACAACTGGTTTCGGTTTAGCGGGTGTATATAGAATTTAATACAATCGCGACGATATCGAAGCTCTTCAGTAGACACTAGAGAGTCCCCAACAGCTGACAGTGGATATTATAATAGTGTCGTTATTATTAATTCATTACCAGTGAGACTACTATTTCTAATCAATTATTCATACCATTTGTCTAATTTCATTAGTTAATACATTTATACAAATATCTATTTTGGAAATTATACAATTATCATTTCCATCGAATTTTTATTATCATTTCTAAAGATAGTTTTAGTGTCAAATATTCACTGCAAAATATTGGAGAAATCAAATGTTTAGTTAGTTAATTGAAATTCAATACAATAAATGTCAGAGCAATAATTCATAATATTGATTTGTGTGTCTATTAAACTGAATAGAAATGATCAATTAGCACAAATAATATTAATCAAATAATTGAAATAACCATTCTTAAAAATATCTAAACAACAGTTTGGGGCTGTTTCATTGACCTGCAAGTTTACTAATCAATATTAATTGGATAAATTGAATTATCTTGTATTGTTTGATACGAGAGCAAATAAACAATCCAAGTTTAGTCAATAATTGATTTATTTTAGTATATATGTTTGTGAATGACTCAACGGCTGTTTCATTTAGAAACAAAGTAATTCCAAAATTTGACTTGTTTTTTTCGGTATTGAATTTTTTTTTTTTTTTTATCTTTATAAAGTGCAATCTTTCTTTTTATGAAAATATTTTCAAAAAAACTAAATTATTGTCGATATTATTTTGTTGGTGCTATAACCCAGCACTTAATTAATGTAAAAGCTCGGAAAGTTTTTGGGAATGACGTCTGGAGCAGTTTATCGTGATGTAGAGTATTTTATAGCAATTCAAAGTGCGGCTGGAACCATTAACGGATTAGGATTTAGGGGTTGACCACTCTGCAAGTTGGTCTCTTTTTATTTTTCCCAAATAATACAGACCTATACCTAAAACATACATAGATAGATCTCGAGGATTGGATAAATTCCCAGGAGCAATCGTTTGGGAAATAACTGACCATTTGCCAAGCGGAATCGACATTTCGCGATTGGGCTATTTCTCGCACTTAAAAGATACTCAATTTCCCCTCTTCCCCTTCCCCTTCTCACAAGTAGAGACAGTAGCGTACGGAGTCGGGTAAAGAGAAACGAATGAATCCATCTGCAGTTACTTTGGACATGCTCATTTCAGGGTAGCCCGCGGGTAACTAAACCGCTACCTTGAAAAGAGCCATTAATAAGAGACTGCAGAGGAAGAGACTAAAACCACCCCCGGTTATTCTTATATTCTTATCTGGTGGATGGGTAAGCCGAAAAAGAGGAAAATAAAAAAAATAAAGAAAATAATAAGAGTTGAAACATTAAAAATAAAGAAATGCTTGGTGTTATAAAAAAGGAACAGTGTAATGAGATAGAATAAAACAAAATAGTGTGTTATTCTTCAGCGGGGACACGGCGACAATTAATTAGTTTGAGATATGAATTAGCTCTGTGGAGGATAACTCATACAAATTGTCTTACTGGTGGAGAATGGAAGAGACTCGAGATCGTACACAAGGTATGGGTAATTGCTTCTTCTCTCTTTTCGTTCGCGTCTAATTAAAGGGCCGAGCGTAAGTAGTAGTAGCAGCAGCACCAGCAGCAGCAGTAGTTGTTGTAGCAGTAATTGCAGTAGTAGAGCAGTAGCTGAAGTCTGCTAGTGGTAGTATAGTGTATAGTATAGTACTGTGTAGGTAGAAGGAACTGCGCCCGAATGCATAATGCATTTCGCGTGGCACGAGCTGGCATGCACCAACCCCCAGAGTTCCAAGCTCATCAGCAACCGCCACCAACACCCACTGCCTGTTCCGTTACTCATTCTCCTTGAGTACGACGACGCGAGCCGTCTCCACGACAATCGCGCCATCGCTTCCTCTCCAGCGATTCTTATTCTTTCTTCTTTCACTTCTTCTTCTTCTTCTTCTTCTTCTTCTTCGTCTTCTTTTCACCGAGAAAAATTTACGGGCGTTGTTCCCAGGTATTTGTGGTCTTTGCTGAATTAAAAATGAGCCTTTCGATCATCTTGATTCTATTCTGCTAAACAAAACCCTTTTATTCTCCTCTTTTCGCAGGCATTTATAATATCAAACAAAGACCCTCATTATTATTAATAAACCATACAACTAATTATTTATGGGATTTATCCTTTTTGTTGTTCTTATTATTTTATTATTCATTGTTATTTATTGCTATTATAATAACACGTAAATTTTTTTTATTTTACTTTTAATTAATTGCTTAAAATTTCTTAATTTAAATTAAAATCACTTGCTTTACTTGATGCTTTTTTTTTTTTTTTTTTTTTTTTTTTTTTTTTTAAATTATAATTGCTGTCGGAAAATAAGGTGCAGAAAGTTTGAATTATAATATGTTTTTTTTAAAAGAGTTTCCAAAAAATAATTATTAAATTTTTTTATTAAAATTTAAGAATATTTAATTTTTTAGACTGAAAATATTTTTTCAATAATAAATATAAAAATAGATTCATTTAAAAGTGTGACTTTTAATCACTGTAATTTGCAAAAATATTGAATTTATTTATTGAAAAAAAAATTTTACGCATAACTCGTTAATTAAAATAAAAACCACTCGCTTAACTGCCTTTTTTATTATTATTATTATTTTTAATTATAATTGCTGTAAAAACTTTGTATTAAAATATTTTTCTTTAGCAAGCTTTGTAAGAAGTTAAAAAAAAAAAAAATAATTAATCAATTTCATTTAATAAGTTTGTTTTACTGAAATTTAACCTTTAAGAAAATCTAACTTTAAAATTCAATAAATTTTTTCTCGTCTTTCTGAATAAAAAATAAAAAATACTAATTAACACTTAAAAAATCTATACAGAATTTTAAACAAAGCCGCAGGGGCTGTTTGTTGAGCTAATAGCCGGCAATAAACGCGATAAATATTTAGTAAGACATAAAAATTGAGAGAATGAGCGAAAAAACGAGTAAAGGACATAAGGATAGAAGAAAGAGGAGGAGAAGGAGGTATCGAAGCGTCGATATAAAGATTGAGCGTAAGTCAGTGCCGATTCCGGACAGAGTGGCTCCCAGGTGTGTATTACGCTTGAACGTAATCTTGGTGCTTCAAGATCATTCCGGTCACGTAATCGTCGAGAGTGTTGAATACGATGGCGCAAAAGAAGAGGGAGAAGCATCAGAGTGCCGACTCAGAGAAAGAGGAAGCAGAGGGAACGGCGGCGAGGATCGCTAGACGTGTTTTACGCTCGAGAAATTCAAAACTTGGGGATACCTGCGGAAAATGACGAATGTTCCTTCGGTAAGACTTTGTCCAAGTGCAGGTACGAGTAAAGTGCCCGTCCTTCCCTGTCGCTCTTACAGAGAGTCTCTATTTCGCTGCAACCGAACGGAAGGATGCAAAAGATGGGACGGTTCCGGTCTCGTGAGAAGACAAGTCATACAACTCCGAGATTCCCGTGAAAAATAGCTCTGCATGTTGCTGCTATTTTACACTAAGAGGAGTAGCGTTGTAAAAACATGGAGGAAATAGAGAGAGAGAGAGAGAGAGAGGGAGAGAGACGAATCTGGACCAGAAAAATTGGGCCCTGTCGACTGACACGCCGGATCTCTTTGAGAATGCCTAAGGTGCGATGCATAATGCATCCTGCATTATTCCAGCATCGGTACTTTAGACTCCTATCTACGGAACCAGAAGCTAAGTAGCAACTACTTATTTTGAGGAGAATTCTCAGAACAACCAGCTCCAGATCTTGGATGGAATCTAGGATGGCAAATCGCTCTGCAGGTGCCTTTTGCTACTTTTACTACCCTGTTATCTAGTCGTTATACTCGTACACGACAACTCTGACAGCCCAGCCCGAGTGTTTACGATCTCCTGTCATCCACTGAGCTACTTTGAATTTCTCAGCTACTGCATTATATATTATACACCCGCTAAATCGTACATTTTTCTTTTTGTATCTTCCGTGTACACTCTTGTGCCTTTATTTCGTCCTTGATCTTCTTTATTTTGATATTATTCTAGGCAGTCTCATCTACTTTGTGCTCGACTCATGTTTTATTATTTTGATAATGGTAGAAGGATGTTTATTTAATTCGTTTAATTTTTTGAATAATTAGAAGTTGAAAATGACTTCTACAACAGCTTTGTTGATAAAAATTTTTTATTTTTATCAAATTTAAAAGTTACAAAGTTCCAATACTATTTATTTTTTTAAATATATTCATCTGAATAAAAATAAAAATATAAAAAAGTTGAAACTCCTTGCAATATTTATCAGCACAGCCATTCTAGAGCCCTCCGTAGCTAATTTGGTACTTATTCCAAGTTTAAGTTCCGATAGCGAGTGTGAAGTATTTCTCAAAGATGTCTCGTTAGATAAAAGTAATATAAGTTAGCAAGTAGTAGTAATAATAATAATAATAAAAAAATAGTAAAAAAGGGAAAACTATGTGTTCATCATGATTGCCTAATTTATTTTCGCTGACTCCAGAGCAAGACCGTAAGAAAATAATTTTATAAAAACCCGAAGACTGGTAGTGCTACTACCACTTATACTACTTGAGGTCTTGCTTGAATTTATTCACTCTGCAAATATACCCGTATTAAATCATTCATTTTAAATCCCTTTTACACAGGACAAGCTTTAAGCGGCGGCGCACCGACCGGGCGAAAGAACGCGAGACCCGGAACTGGGAAAGGGGACCAAATAACCGAGATAAAAAAGGCATTTATGAACTTTAAAGAAATGTTATAAGAAAATGTTTAAAAAATCAAAATAAATAAATAAAAATAAAAAAGTAGGTGGCGTTGTGCTCCAGCTACTCACCGGGAATATTAAATAAAATATAAATATATATAAATAAATAAAATTTATTGGTAAAAGGAGGTAAATGGAAAATGCAAATTTTATTTCGCCTCACGTGAGTTTTCAAGCGGAAGCTAAATTATCGTCGCTGAACGATCACCAGCTGCCGTGAGCTCCTTCTCGGGGACTACCGCACTACCTAAGGATGGGGAGAGGGGGTAGCCGACCTTAGTCAGACTAGACCTAAGGCATTTTTTGCAGAAGGTTCGTTTGGTCGCACGACAGCCCGGCGAGGCTCTCTAAACTCCTGGGATGACATCAGAGCCATTACAATTCCGGAGAGCCCATACGTGCCACCTGTACATTGTACGCCACGTACGACTATTCGTTCGCCGTTCGTTCACTTCCGCGCGACGTGATTTTCATCCGAAAATCACCCCTAAAATCTTCTCCACTCTATTCCATTATATTTTATCTCTTTATTCTCAATATATTCAACTTCGATGACTGTATGCCCGTCGAAATAGCTACCTAGACCTACACCTGCACCTACACCTATCCCAATCCCGGTCCTCTTTTTTATTTTATTTTATTTGGGCTCCAGCCTCACACCCGCAATCCCACATCCCACATCCCACATCCGGGTGTCAATTGAATGTCCATTGTCGCGACCCGCCTTGAATAATATTAACACAGATAAAAAACCTTTATTATTTTTTTTATAATGACAGAAGAATTTATTAAATGTTAATCTAGAAAAAATTTATTATTAACTATATTTATTAGTAGTTAATAATTATTTATTAAAAAAAAAAAAAAAAAAAAAAAAACAAATCCGTATTACTGAACATTTTTCAAATAAAATCTATTATTATTATTTTTTTATAAAAAAAAATTATTGAGTTCTGATCTGTTGGAATTTTCATGCTTATTTTTTATTCAAGGTTCTAAATTATTTTTTATTAACATGACAGAGTTAAAAAATATTAATAAATCCTTTTATCAGTATTCCATCAGAATTTATTGGAATTTTTATATTTATTCAAGATTTTTCATACTTTTTTTTAATTAAGAGTTCAAATAGATATTTATTAAAATAAATTTTTTTATAAACTGTTGATAAATATTTATTAAGTCATTTGATGTTAAAAAAAAATTTATCAGCTTTTAATAAAGTTTCGTAACTAGAATTAAATTCTTCTATCAATGTACCTCTCTTTAAAAAAATAAAAATAAAGACAGCCGTGACCCAATTGCTTAAAATCTTACCTGTCACGTCTGACCCAAAAAAACATCGCCCGTAAATAAAGAGCCGTGTTGTGGCGATTTTTCGAGCCACTGGCGACGGCGACGGTTGTCTTTTCTCTGAGAGGAAAAACAGAAAATAGAAAACAGAGGAGATAAAAACCAAATGAGAGTCTGCTCCAATCCGAGAAAAACAACGTATTGGTGCATCCAGACAATCGGCAAGCGCTCACTTTTAGCGCGAGGGAATGAATAAAAGAGACTTGCGTGGTGGGTATAAAACAGGGATGACTCTCACCCACTACACCCTCTGCACGGCGCCAGCGTTCCATGCAACTCGAGATAGCACCCCGCAAAGCTCCATGCTAGTCTCGTGCAACTCGCGATCCGAGAGACGAGAGCTCCTGGTGTAGCGCGGAGTGGTAAGCACCCCTCAGCTTCACCGACACTCTTCGCTACCACTTTCCTATCGTTTATTCTTAACTTCCTCTCCTCTTCACTGGGTTTTATTTCATTTTTTGGGGTTACTTTTTAGTAGTATTCTTCTTCAGCTACGAGCTAAGAGACACGTTTTTATTTACATCTCAGTGATTCTTTGGATACGTCGCACTTAGTGATTATTTTTTAGTGAAAATAACAGATGTAATATTTTTTCAAATACTTAAAAATTTATATTAATATTTTTTTTTTTAATTTAAAAAATATAATTTTTTATAAAATTCTAAATTATGTTAAAAATGAAAAAAAAAAAAAACTTAAATAAATTAATTTTTCAATTTTTTTTCTGTAAAAATATATAAATGTTAAGCACATATACTTTTTCTATAACACAAAAAAAAATTGATAAATTTTTTATTTAAAAAAAAAAAAACTTCTTACCTAAAAAAAAAAAAAAAAAAGTTATAAAATTTTTAAATAATTAAAAAATGTCACCACTAATTTAAGGTAACAAGAAAGCCTTATTAAACCCCTGCTAATTGCTGTAATCTTAATGAATTATTTATATATCGGTAAAAACACGCGACGTAATCCCTTTGGCGGTTATAAATAATTTATCAGCGGTTAAATTAATAGTTGTGATTATTATTTATGTGGTTATTCAAATCCAACTGGCGATTATGCAATAAATTATCGATTGATGAATTAATAAAGTAATTAGCTGTTAAATAATTGAATTTCCCGAACAATTAATAGTTTATTAACAGCGGATCGATAAAAATTTTCCACCTGTACGATCGCATTGTCGCGGATTGTAATTTCGCATAGTTCTATCAGTCGTAGTTTACTGCAGAGCGAAATCGAATAGAATAGAACAGAATAGATCAGATCGAGTGCTTTGGTGTCGAGTCAATGGCTGTACGGAGCACATACCAAGTGAAATTGTTTTAATCAATCTCCATTAAGTTTACAACGCGCAGCTCAATGTAACACCCCCCGAACAAGATTTAGGGCTGAGTAAATCTCTCCTGGACACGGCGAGTCTCCGACTGGCTCGTCTTAAAGGCTGTATAATTAATTGAGTGGACCAATAGTCTGAGAACTAGACAAACTATTGCTTATAGACGCCCAACTCCTGGCTTTGATTCAGACAGTCGAACAATCGATCGTCAAGGCAACACAGTGCTTTGTAATAATTAAAACAATGTTCCAGACTGTAAAATAGAACTCCCATTATTATCATCATTATTATTTTTACTTTATTCCGGTCCTACTTCCCTTACTTGATCAATCTTTAATCATCTTACTCTCGCAGAGATTAAATTTAGTGCGATTGCTACGTTTTAGTTCATTTTCAGTTGGATCGAGTGACAGTGAACTATAAATACTTGAATTGTTAATAGAGAGGATACAAATTGTTATTTCAAGATGCTGAAATTTTGCTCCCCGAGTCAGCGAAGGCGTAACACCATGGTGAGAGCATTAACAGGAAAATTTATATGCATTACCTGATCCCTTTAGAATTTATCACATCATCGCGTCATGTTATAGTGTTAAGATTATATTTTAAGTTTAATTGAAAATTTGTATTATTACTGAGGTGCGAAGCAGTGATTTCGCACGGGAATATAGTTCTGATGAATTTACAGGAAAATTCAATAAATTTTTTAGGTCAGATTTGCTTTTTATTTATTAAAAAAAAAAACTGTCAATTTAATATGAAAAAAAATTCAAGTTTTACGATCAGAAAAGTGTCAAATTTTAGTAATTATAAATTTAATTAATGCGCATTAATTAATATGATAGTTAAAAATTATTAATTGTATTTTTGATTACGAAAAGCTTTTTTGAATTTTTTTTTTTTTTTTGCACAAAAGATTGTAATAGTTAAAAAAAATTAATTTAAATGTTTTTTTGTTATTTTCTTATAAATTAGACAATTTTTTTTTGTAAAAATAAAATAAAAAGTCTGTTTAATTAAACAATAACCATTTTACCAATCTTCAAAGATAATTTTTACCCTGATGATCTAATTTTCCTTCAAAGTACTTTAATTAAATTATCAACAACAAAATAAATAACGAAAAGCAATAGAAGAAGTTGATAAAAGTTAATAGAAATAGATCGAGGAGAAGTTTGTCTATTGTTTGTTGCTACAATTGGACTTTATTATATAAAGTTGTTTTGTGTGTTCAGGTAAATCCGGGTTCGAAAGCTGCTCAACAAGGAGTCAGAGAAGGAGACCTCATTAGCAGCATCAACGGTAGAAACACTTCCGAGCTCACAAACGGAGAAGCTCACACGTTGCTGAGAAATGCCGGTGATCAGCTCAAACTAGGACTCAATCAGTGAGTTTATATATTTTATATTTAATAGCATTATACGGACATATATTATGCTCGTTATCCTCGTTCGTTATACCGTGGGTTGGCAGCTGTCAATACGGATACACACCGTGTGTATTTATATTTAATAAATGTGTGTGGATGCTCATTGAAACATTAAACCTGAACGAGGGAAAAAGCACAAAGAGAAAAAATTAAAATAAAAATGAAGGAAAAAGCATCCGGTGCACACATTATGTATATAACATATGATATCTCTGAACCAGTCATAAAGATTATATCTGGTTGAATAACGACGGGTAAGCATCCGCGTGTGCGTTATATTCGCTGTTGGCTGCTCGGTGTACTGGCTACAACACTATGGCTACGGTTAATGAATGATACGTATGTCGATGGCATCAACTTGTGCGCTAAGTGATATTGGCAGGAACATTAGCGAGATTGCTTTCGATCGATAAACTCGTGCCGATGTTAGCTGATACACTTTTTTACTGTCGCTCGAGCTAATTATCTTCATCATTTAAATCATTGATTTTTAATTAGTGTTATTTTTAGAGCAACCACCTAAGGTTTACATTCTCGGCTTGATTTTCTTTTTGCTTCACAAATTTAAGAGATATTTTTAACTTTTTCCCTTGAAAAATTTAATAATTTAGAAAATTACCAAATCATTAGAGTTTTTATCCGAATTAAAAATCTTAAGCCCTAAAAATTCATTCTGACTATTTTGAGTATAAATTTTTTTTAAATTCGTTTCAAAAATACTAAAAAAAAATTTTGTTTTTTACGTTTTTGTTGAATAACTTTTTAATTTTTGAACCAATTGGCTCAAAACCATGTATACGTTTTTTATCGTCAAAAAAGTTCAATTTAAAAAAAAAAATAATTTTTTTTTATAGATGAAACAAGTTTGAGATTAATAAAAAAAATTAAATGAGATGATATATTATGATAAAACAAATTAGTTCTCCATAAAAAGCAACGACATTATTTATCTCTGAAAATGAAGGAATAAAAAAGATATAACAAAAAAAAAGTATGACTTTTGTTTGAAATAAAAGAATATTTCCGTTTTAGACGGGATTAATTCTATTAGACGTTTCACTCAGCGGAAATAATGTTTTAGACGTTTATAATAATCATAAAAAAAAAAAAAAAAATAAAAAAATAAATAAAAAAGACATTTATTAAAAGAGTTTTTCTGGATATGGAATGAATATATGGAATGAGATAAAAATGGTTGATTTAGTTTTGTGTGCTGATTGGGACAGGAATTACGGGGAATGGATGTCGGCAAGAGGACCGGAGGGAAAAGGGTCACCAGATGAGGGAGCGTCGACGTTTGTATATTTATACATATATTTTCTACCAACTCAGATCAATTGTTCGGTTTTAAATGCTCGCGAGTATGTAGATCGTGTGTGAGTATGTGTGTACGTAGTAGATGTCAGCAGTGCGGGCTAGGAAGGGGTTGAAAATAAAAAACCGTGTGCATCCAGACGGAACCGTGTATCGGATCTTCAGGAATCCATGACAAATGGCTACTCGTTAATGTACCGTGTACTCTACTCAAATATATATATATATATATATATATATATATATATATATATATATATATATATATATATATATATATCGAATTATTATTTTGTTTTAGTGCTACTTATGTGCTTTCGTTAAAGGGAAGTGCTTTTCATTAATTTACTTCATTTCGTCGGGTTTTATTTCCACGGTAATTTCATTTATTATTCAATTTGGCTTAGCATAATTTTATTTTCATCTACTCTTTTAATTACCGGAATTTTTAAAAGAATTTTTAAATAGCTGGTTGAATTGAATCGCTTGTAATCCATTTTAAAAATAATTGTTATTTTTTTTTCTTGGCCAAAAATTCTAATAGTAAAATTTTTTTTGTCCTTAATTATGTTAAAAAAAAATTTAACTGAGTTGAAATTTATTTTTAATATCGTTTGGATTAATAATAGTATCAATTTTAATAAACTTTTGTTGACCTGTTTATTTAAATTATATTGAAATAAACAATTCGAAATATTGAATTAAAATTTAACGGCATAATTGAATTTATTATAAAGTTATAAATAACATGAGTATATTTGCAATAAAGTTACGTCTGCTATTAAAACGCTTATAATTAAGTTATAAATAACATCCCATATTTGTAATCGAGTTACATAATTCAAATATTCAATAATTTAAAATAATAATGTTTAATTAACAAACAAATCTCCCGTGCAAGGCCGGATTTTTAAAATTAAAATTAAACGACTATTACTCGGTCGTTAAACCGATTTTAGAATTATAAAAAAAAATATTAATTTATTTTTAATTATCCTCGGTATTTATCAAAGCGTAATTGATGTAATAAAATAAATATTTAACGAGTAAAAAACGATAATTTACTTGGGAATAAGTCCTCGTGAATGAAATACAAGTCTTGGTTTTACATTCGCATCCTGAGTGGAGGTTAATACGACACTGAAGCGGTTGAGGTTACCTAGATGTCGCTTCTCCAGGGCTTTTAATTGGCTCGTTTTTTCCCTCAACTTTATTTTGGCAATTAAAATTTAACAATTTAGATTTAGACAAAATCCGAGAGTTGATTAAAAAAAAAAGCAATTTGTCGTGTTATTAATTCACGGGATAAAAGGCAATTCGAGACATAATAATTGATTGACGAATGTTCAGCCGAAGAGTCCGAAATTCACGGGCTGTCGGAATCTGAATAATTAAACTTTTGTGAGTATTGAAGTAACTTGGGTGTAACTACTCAGGCGTGAAGTTTATTTTCAAAGTAAAATTCGTTCGAAACTGACAGGAACTTCAAACGTCGGTTTAATGTTGGATGGAATGGTTATTGTTCATGATTGTAAAGATTAAATATTTATGTTGAACAGAGAACAAGTGGAATCGCCAAAACGACGAATATACAGAAGCAGTCTGCAGGAAAACACGTCCATCGAAACATTACAGAGTAAGTACACAAAATAAATAGTCCAACTAGAAATCCCGATCCTGAATTGAAAAGCAACATGCCTCTGGATTTGACCTTTCAGAAACAACCAAAACAACGACCACCACTACCAAAACACTGGGAACCCGGATCGTAACCGAGACAAAGCTAAACGGAACTGGAACTGGAACTGGTAAGTGGTTAACAAAGAAATTGCCCTTTAGCTTTTATTTATTTTTTTTTTTTTTTTTTTCTTCCGGTTCTGGCAATAGTTATAGTTATAGTTCTGGTTCTTTTGCTCTGCTCTTGTCCAGCACTTACAGAGTCCACTCGATTAATCAGTAGGTCCAGCCCGGTTTACCGAGCCATGAAGGTCGTTAGTCTCGCCCGAACTGCCATCACGTCGAAGATTATGAAATTACTTGGTGAAAATGTCCACAATCCTCTCGACAATCCCCGTGATGAGCATCCAAGATTTAGGATCCCTCTATCTCTCTATCTCAATACCCACTAGACAACATAACGGCTCGAGCCATATTGCTCGAGCCAGCGACCCTCGAGAACTTTCTTAAGAGGAGTTTACGCGAACCAATATAACCCCGGTTTTCCGGCTTACGTCTTGTGTCTTACTCAAAGCTCGATAGCCTCTCTTTCTTCCCAAAGACTTATCCGCTTACGCTGCTCGTGAGGTTACCGTTATGTACTACTTAAAACGAATTTCTGTCGCCGCAGCGTAATCAATTACTCCTCCACAGGCATTGTTCCATTCCCTCATTTCTCAGCCAACAAGTTTCCCGATCCTAAGTGAGCTAATAAATAGATCCTGTTCAGCTGCCTCGACGCTCAAATTATACCTGCTACCACCGGAGCTGATAAACAAACAAAAATAGAGTAGAGCAATCATAAGAGAGTTATTGTTATGCACCGATTACGATTCCCGGCGACATCAGACACGTAGATCGATAAAATTATACGGCTAACTTACTAAAGACATACTAAAGACATCGGTATGGTATCATACGGGATTCAGTGAACCGGTACCTCGTACACATTGCATACAACACTTAACACATGTACAATCAGAACATTAGAGAACGCACAGGTTTCCTGGCAGGTACACGCCCACCGGTGATTATTTGGTACGCAAGACGGCAAGACGTTGTTTATAAACATACCATATATACCAACGTGTAATAGCAGTCAAAGACTCTGACGAGCTGGCGCACCCTCGGCACTTAAGTTCGTCAATAGGGAGCAACGGTCTTTATCCTTTTTGGGCTCTCCTCTAGTTCTCAAGTGGTCGTCATCCAGTGCAAGCCAAGTGCTTTATTCTCTGCCTAACTTGGCTTTATAATAAAATAGTTAAGACAATATATATGATAGGAGTTTTAGTTATTTTTGATACTAGATCAATACAACTTCAACGAAAGACACCGAGGATGATTTATAGTTAATGAAATCCAAGGAAATGAAAGTTTATTTCCTTCAGCCACTCCAACTGTCATTTAGCAAAAAAGTGTTTAAAAATTAAATTTGTTTCGGAGATTAACTGTCGTGGTAATAATTAAACATTTTTTAAAACAAGACCAAAATAACTTTCTTCTGGGAGTTATTTTTTGAAAAGTTTTGTGTCAGTGTTGATAAGTAGTTTAATTTATATCCGCAAAGTTTGGCTTGACAATGAAATTCCTGAATTGCTCGCAGTGCCTGAACGGGATTGAGGAGACACGATCTACGGTGATGTCGAAGCCTCCCTGCGATCCACTTCTGATCACAAAGCGGCCGGGGCCAAACGGTGAGAATTCCCACCGGAGGATATCAATCCCGGTGGAATTCCATCCAGGCAGTTCCGCTCGCGTACCTCGGCTGCCAAAGATGCTGAGAGTTGCATTTAATGCTGCATCTCTCCGTGGAGGCACTCCGAAACCTCCCGCTGATAATACCAGGTTTGGTTACTATTGTTATGGCGAGAGCGGTTGCCAACAAGGGAAATCCCTCGGCAGTTCATTTGCCAGGAAACGCAACAAGCGGAAGCTTTTCGCAAAGAAATCGCTTAAAATTTCTCAGTCACCCGCGGGATCGTGCGCTCATGAATTTTTTACGGCAAGCGAGGACAAAGCGAGCTTGCACTCTCATTCACAATGCCAAAACAACGTGAATAAAGAGTTGGATGGGAGAATTTCGGCGTGCAAAAGAGACAATGTCTTTGAAAAGTGCGAGCATCTCGAGGCACTCAAGTTTCTTTTGAGTTCACCGCAGTGTTACACCCCCGATGACTCCTGGAATTTGTATACCTCTGGTTCGACCTCTTCCTCTTGCGGGTCTGACACTACAACATCCTCCTGTCCCTTGGAAACCGCGGGCAACACAAGTGCCAACACTAAACTCAATAGCTTGGACTTTCAGCGGCTGAACACGGTCCTGCCGGATGAATCCAGCTGGAAATTCCTCTCCAAGAAAAAGTTTGGAGTCACCGAGCGTGAGATAAGCCGGAGATGTTTTCTCAATGGCCTCGATCTTGTGGAGCCTCGTAAAATCGATAAGAAACCGATGATGAGTATTTTTGAACTGGAACTGGAGAGCAATTCGGGTGGAGAAGGGGTAAAGTCTTGCTTGAATCGTCGTTCAGAGTCTGGTTATTTGCGGAAACGCGAACCGAAGAGCGTGAGATTTTTAATAGACGAGGAGGTGAATAAAAATAATAGTAAAAATGAGGATATTGAAAACAGTTGCTCGAAAAATGTGTTGGAGGTTGACGGAAGTTTAAATGAAAATATTTCGAACAAAGTGGAGCATGAAAATTTCAAACTTTTTACGCCAGCGAGCATTACTGTAGAACCATTCAAAAGGCTTTCTTGGGCTTTTATTTCTACTTCTGCTTCTGGTTTCGGTGATGGTAATGGTGACGATGTTGACGTCGAAACTAAAGCAAACATTTCCGACTTGAGAATTATAAATCCGACGTTAGAACTTGAAATGACGAGTTCTCGAGAAAGTAAAGAGACGAAAATGAGGAACCTGGAAGTCGACATAAATGGAGTTACCAGTTTCCACTTGGGGATTAGTCGAGAAGCAGATAACGCTGGTGATCTTACCTCAATACCGAGGAATAATGCCCTCGGTCAGAGTTTGAATAGCAATCTTAACCGGATTCCCTCCGCAGATAGAGATAAACGTGAGTCTAACCGAGCTCGGGTATTCGCAGATGGAATTAACCCAACAGATAGACTGACAACAGCAGCAGCAACAGCATCCGGGGAATGGGAAAGGGGCTCGGGCGCGTCAGGTGTCAGATCACCAAATGGTATGTCCAAATATATATTATTTACAATGAATTAACATATCACCAATAAGACACGTGTAATTAGGGCGTTTTATAATCACCATGGGAGCCAATTAAAAATAAAATGACGGTCGGTAATGCTCGGTTAATCACAATCCCAGGACCAATGACGCGTACAATCGAATCTCTGTAATAAGTCATGCATAATTACGTACCGCTGGCCCGGCTGATGCTTCGAATAAATCGATTTCGGGGGATGGTAAATGGGTGAAACTAATCAATATCAATCTAACTATCTATCTATCTGTCTAACTTATATCTGTATAACTCAACATACATACAGCTGTTGGTTGGTTAGTATCATTGGTAACTAGTTGGCTGTATTATATACATGACATCCATATATATAACAGTGTTTGGAGCAAGTAGTGTCCGCCCAAACATGGGTGCGTCTCCGTCATGGTCCGAAGGAGCCGAGCCCATGTAATGCTCTTGTACTGAGTGTACATCAGCATATTCTCCCCCTGTCCCTTCGACCCGCGGAATTTAACAGTCCCCAGCCCTTAAACGATCGATCCGTTTATCTACACATGCTCCCACCGAATTACACAACGGAGATATCGCAAACAATACACCTTCCGGTTTATTTTTTCAAACTTTAAATCATTTGAATTTACTTATCCGATAATTGTGAATCGAGAGTCTCGTAATTCGCAATGCAAACCTGTCGATACCAGACTGGGATCATGCTAATAAAACGCTTTTACGGAGAGTCCAAAAACTCGGGGAGCTTTTCAATCATCAAATTGTCTTTTAAATAAATGTATATGTCTGTCTCTGTAACTATAACTGAAGAGAAGTGAAGGAAGAAACCGCAGACGAGAGCCGACTCTCGGGTTCAGTTGAGTTGAGGGTAAAAGTATTACAGTTGAATAACAAGCTATCGATTGCTGAGTGGCTGAGCTTGGTTATTCTTCAGAGTTTAAGGAATAGCTGTTCTGTATCGGAAAAGTGAAGAAGATGCAGCCGCTGAGGAAATTATCCAGCCCTTAGCTCTGTCTCGAGAGACCCCAAAACTAATTAAATAGTCTCTGCGCTACTATAGATACGGGCGAATACCCACCCACTCTTACCGCTGGCAGATAAAATGTGGGAGGAAATAGGAAGAACTTGAGGACCAGAAAGGGGTGGCAAGACACGGGAGTCTGCTCTACTCCGGTTCTAATGAAGACCATCTACTCGTAATTCAATCAAAAGTTTAAACTCTTCTCGGGATCCCTCGGCGATGAGGCCGCCCGCTCAATCCAGAAACTGTGTCAACATAATCCGTCAAACATTCTAGTCCAAAGTTGTTGTAGTTCCTAGAACAGATCTAGTTGTCTCTTGGATCGCTCTCTAATAGGTAACTTTACAGAATAAATTAGCTTTCGAGGTTTTTTTTTTTTTTTATACAAAAAAATAGCCGACCGGCGAACGCGATTATCGGTGTCGATTACCCGTTGGGTTGCAGGTCGGAGGTTCGCGTGTCAGCGCGTCCTGTAATGAAAGGACTCGATCCAGGATAATGTTGATGGGCGTATTTTTCGCAGGCCGGGGAAAAATTTCGCCACGCCGGAGGGTAAACTGCCTGAGCTACCCACACTCGGGGCTTCAAAGGGGAGGTAAAAGAGTGTGTGCTCACCGACGAGTATCAAGTGGGAACTCAATATTGTGTGCGGTGCTCCGGGCGGACGGAAGTTGGTCTCGGAAGTCCTGACACCGTACATAACTAAACATCGCGCACCAGAATATAACATTGCGGATACACAACAGAACATTGCTGGACATAATAAACCGTATGGGTATGAGTAGTGAGACACGGCATTGAGGAGCATAAAACACACACCAAAGTCGCTCCTCTATCCTCATTTCCACCATTATCGTCATCAGCAGCAGTAGCAGCAGTAGCAGCAGTAGCGCAGACACTGGAAGCTTGCTTTGTAAAGGCGCGTTAAATGTGCGCGTGTGTGCTCAACTGCGCCCTCATGTTAATTCCAAACACGCGGGATAGGAACAGGAGTGTTCGTCACTCTTGTTGGGCATGTAGGTGTTGTTATATGTTATATCGTGCACCCAAAAGGCTGACCAGTTACTTTTATTGTTGAAACTGAGTTGTCTATTCTGTCAATGTTGTTGTACTTGTAATCAAGCTGTTGTTTGAAACCTGGAAGGTTGGAGGGAGAAGGGAGGAGATATGGGGGCAGCTCGATCACACACACGCTGTCCAAATCACGGCACTCACGGCTCACAGTATTATCGCGATACTTGTAACTCGATGACCAGGAGCTCGGTTGGGTTTATCAATCGCTGGTTACTGTAAACATTATCTGGTACTTTGTTTGTCATATATTATTAATTATTATCGCTGTTTCTGCTAGGGTAATTTTGTTTGATAATGGGCAAAAACAGTTTTGATATTTAGATATTATTTAAAGCAGCACGTGACAATAAATCCGTGATCGAGTCAAAGAGAAATCCATCCGTGACTGAGAACGCTTTTGAATTATTTCGAGAGAATTATTTTAAAAGGTTCTTTTAAATCTTCCTTCTCTTCTCGTTCCATTATTTTCTTCGTTGAATGTTCGCGATGTTTCGACGCTTAACTCTCTCGTTCGCTACACGCCGCGTTGCCGAAGGATAAATGATTTATACACGACGACGATCCAGTGAAAGCCATTGTTTCTCTCCTCGTGTGTGCTCCAGACAAACTCTTTCCTCTTTATTTATATCCGTAGCAGTGGAGTAACCGCCTCGTGACAAATTTATTCTTTACTGTTACAGATGACACGAAAAACGATAAGGATTTCAGCAATCAAAACGGCTCGGTAAAAACCACCGACTACGCGAGGATAAATTGCGAAAAAAGCCAAGACGCCAAGAGTGAGTATTCCTTTTTTTTTTTTTCGTTTTTACTCTTTAAAGATATTTTATAGCGATAGAAAATAATATAGGAGATTAAATAAAGAAGGAAACCGCTGAGTGATTAGAGAGTAGGAGAAGCAGACGCTTGTTGCATACCCCACAATAAATAAAATATATTATTTTTCATTAACTGTCAAGCCTGGTGGTAATTAGCACTCGATCGAACTGCCCGAGAGAAATAAATTGCAAGAGCAAGAGGACGCTCCGATGGTTCTGGTACTGAGATTTATTATCAAGCAAGCTCGTTCATTTACTCGGTTGGTCTTTTCATTTATTTTTATTTGTGTTTTAACACGAGGGTTAATCTCGTGGCCTCAGATGGAGATGCGCCGATCACGAAACATACCACTACAACAGTTAAATTTATATTTATATCTATCAGCGAGTGGTGGGCGTTGATCAGAATAATTGAGTTTGTCTTATCAGTATTCATTTAGTTCTTGCTGTTGCTCTACTCGGTAATTATTGGGTGTATATTATTTTTATCCGTTCATAATACAGCTGGTAATAACGTTGATTTAAAAATCACGTCATAATTTAATTATCTACATGAGCTGTTCGTGTCGGGCTGTCATTTTCAGAGCTTATCTTAAATAGTTGGACAGATTTAAACTACATAATAAATTTACCACCAGTTTTCTTTAATTAAATTTCAAAGTTTACCATATTTATTAGGTTATACCTTTTATATTTCATTTAATATTCCGTAAAAGTATTTTAAAAACAATATTTTCATTAATTATGTATACAGCGAATCAGTAAATTATTTTTAACAACATCGAAATCATTGAACGTGTGTAAATAATTCTATCAAAAAACATGATACGATTAATAATCCAGTGAATGACAAAACCCGTGGAATAAATAATTATTTTGTATCAACATTAGTGACGGAAATAAATAATTAAAATAAAAATAAAAGAATGAATGTATTAATTAATTAAAAAAAAAAAAAAAAAAAAAAAAAGTATGAGCTTTTAACACTAGCTGTAACGAGGCAATCAGGCCGAGTAAAAAAATCCGTCAATATCGTCACCTCGACAGAGTGTTTACAATTTCACGGTAATCCCGGTGACAGCCAGCTGCCAGAAGGGAGGATGCCTCACGGTTCGCGGGCACGAAAAACACGACGGAACCGTAACAAGCGGACTAAACAACCTCCTCTGGGTGAAGCTACGAGGTCAGGGGGCATTTTACATCAAACTGACGCTAATAAGCACGAAAATGAAGAAAAAAAAGAAGACGAGGGATCAATACTCGCGGGTAACAACTCAATGGATTGCCCTGGCGAGGATTTCCTTATCGAAAGCAATTTCCAGATAGAACGCGAGGGGGATCAGATGAAGGTTAACGGGCATGCGGTCAAGGTGAGTGAGGTCGGATCGCCGTCAAGCACCGTAATCCGGTCGATAGAATCACCGAACAACCCGGGAGTAGGCCACCAACAGCTGAGGCGCGTACCAGTCAGCCTCAGGCACCGGCTCGAACGACGAACACTTGGTAGTCAAGTTAAAATTTACGAAATCACCACTGTTAGTGGTCCCCTCGCGGCTAGTGTCGGTCACATCGCTGGAGTCGGGGACGTTATCGTTGAGACTGATGTCGGTGGTCAGAAGGCTCCAGGAAAATTAGGTCCAGTGGTGACAATCAGTGAGCCCGCGGAGCCTTCAGCTCTGATGTTCCTTAGAACTACCTCTCAGAGCAAAGACGGACTGGAGATACAAGAAATAGAGGGCGAAGGGGAAGGAGATGAGGGGCTTTCGTTGAAGCAGCAGCATGGCAGAGTTGTTGTTGTCGAGCCCGACTCGGATTTCGAAACCAGAGGAGCTATGGCGTCTGTGATTGTTGAAGAGTCCTCTGACATTGTCGAGGAGCGTGATTCTGAAATTTGTGATGAAAATAGTTGCAAAGATGAGATTGAAGTTGAAGAAAGAGAAATAATTATTCCGGACTGTGATGGAAACGGAGAATCGATGGATCAGGTAGAGCGGGATAATCGTGAAAAGATTCTGGGTCAAGGAGGAATGAGACCGACGAGAAAAGATGAGGGTTACGGCGGATTTAGCTCAAAGGAAACAATCGAGTGTAAAGAGTCTGCTGACAGGATGAAATGTTCAATGGAAGCAAAGTGTCAAGAGTCGGACGGGTTAAACAATGATTTTAAGCTGGAGGGATCCACCAAAGGAATTGATCAACCAGGAACGGGTGTACCGACACAAGAGCTTCAGAATAAACTTGGTGTCTTTAGTAAAGGACCAGAATTATCGTATATTCCTTCCGACCACGGCAACCTGTTGGATAATTCGATAAGTCTGTTTGATAATCGCAAACTCTGTCAACCGGTTACTTCTTCTGGTCAGATTAATAGTGTAAATAGTAATAATAGTAATAATAGTAACAGCAGACAGGAAAAAATGAAAAAACGGTTGATTTTAGAGTCGTATTTTTCTGAAGCGCGTCACGCTGATCGTTTCTTAGATATTATTCAAGAAGAGGCTGATAAGCTGTCGGAAGATGAGGAGCAACACATTCGGGATTTTATCAATGAAGAAATAGGAAAATTCCGGCATGAAAGACGATACATTCGCGATGACAGTGAGAATAGAGGTAGCGATGAAGATCAAGATGGAAGAGAGGAAATGGAATCAGAGAGAGAGGAGGATAACAACTGGGATTTCAAAGATGATAAATTCGAGTCTGGTGGAATCCAAGATTTAAAAGTGTCACCTGATACACAAGCTAATATCGCGTTTAATGAGAAACCAGCTGAAGAAATGATAATAAGTTCTTGTGAAAAAAAAGAAGAAGGGGCTCGAAAAAATAAAAATTAATTTTAAACAATGAGAGATCTTATTCACTGAAGAACTCGCTCCGCCATTGCGTCGAGAATAATAAAGGAAATAAAGTTGAGGATCTAACAAGCACGTCGAGACAAGTGGTAATACCGTTGCTACCGCCTGTGCCACCTAAAAGGTCTTCTAGTTTCATTAGTAGAGACATTGAATCCGCGATGGTATTACTGAACCCTCCTCAGGTGGACTATCCGCTCCCCGTTTCCTCATTTGAGTCATCAGCCCAGACTGATAAATTTTACTCTGGAGCAGAAGACACCTGCGATAAGCCAGCCCGTCCTCCGCTGCCCCTGGCCCTCTTTCCAACCAGTAATTCATCGGATTCCGGTTGGCCTCTGCCAATTTCAGCGAGTATCGAGCGGAATCGGGGCGGCAAGGCAGACCGCGGAGAAAGGAGAGAAAGAGGACACGGAGGAATGTCATCGAAAGAGAACACATCGACGGTATTGCGTAATGAAGCTTGCGACGCCGTCGAAATTGGCAATGACGCTAACAAGATCGAGGCGTCGCGGTCGTGCCCTGAAATAGCTTATGATCACACCGGGTCTGAGTTAAGTGCCACGATGTCGGCGTTGCAGACTGAAATCTCAGGCTCTTCATCGGATCTTGCTGGTACTCGTTCAGATGGGATAAGTGCGTGCGAATCACAACGTGTTCTATCGGCGTCATCCCCAGTTGAATGTTATTGTGCAGTGAGGGCTTTTGTCGGCGATAGAGCTGAATATCGAGGAAGTGGAAGTGGAACAGGTGAAGAGGAAGAGGAAGAGGTCGAGAGTTCCCGACCCTTCGGTTACAAAGTGTCTTGTGAAAAGAATAAAAACGTTGTCGAGGTTGCGGAGCCGAAAAAGGAAAATAAAAGGAAAGTTGAGGAGGTGCTGCTGCTGCTGCTGCCGCCGCCGCCGCCGCTGGATGAAAAGAATCAACTTGAGACAGTGAAACTCGAAGGTGAAAAACGTGTCGTCGATTCCGGTTTCAAGGTCAAGAGCCAGATTGAAGATGAAGATCATAATGACCGCGACTGTGAACTCAAAAATTTAGCTGGGAGCCAGAGTGAGGGGCAAGGGGCCAACAAAACCGAGGAATCCCAAGTGAATACCGCGAGTGTTGGAGATAAAATAGCCGAGTGGGGAAGGGAGAAACGCCGAGAGAAAGAGACGAATGATGATCCATTGAGATATCAAGTGGACGGCGAGAATAACCAGAGTACGCTGTATGAATCAAGAGAGGCCGCTACTGGCATATGTTTCGCTGATACTCCGGCAACTGAATTTTTGTACGAGTCTTCCAGCAATGTCGAATGCGCTCCTCCAGACACCTGTCACGCGGAATTTATTTCTGGTTCAAGTGCGAGTGAAAACACATCGGAATGTGCCGCGAAAGATTTGTTCTACGTGCCGCGGGAAAATACGTATGATTTTTCGATTTTGAAAGGTAAACATCGCGATTGCCCGAGCTCCCTGACTGAGCTGAGTATCAGAAAAATTCTGTCTATGCCTTACGGCCTAAAAATAATAAATGAGATAACTCATCCGCAATTCAATATCTCTGTAGAGAAGGAGGAGGGACAAAGTTTTGAAAATCCTAAAAGTAGTGGACTAGAAGAAGTGGATTCAGCAGTTAAAGTTGTGGAAATGATAAAGAGACGTCCGAAAAGTTGGATGGGCGTTCCGACGAGTGAAAATCCGCAGCTGCTAGTTTGCCTCTCGCCGTCCCAGCAAAACCTCAATACTGACAAGAGTCGAAAGGGTTCGAATAAGAGTCTGGAAATACGCATCCCCGACGCAGACAAGCTTCTTGATCTCCACAAAAAGTTTATAAACCGGCGTAGCTATCACGATTCATCGGGAGATAATCGTCGTGGTGGTGAGTCGTTTGCGATACCAAAGTATTATCGAGTAGAAGTTAACTCGAGGAAAGAATCTACTGCAAAAGACCTCGGCTTACCAGAAAATAATAAGCTTAAAAGTGAGCTTGAGCAATCGAACCAATCTAATCGAGTTACTGGCTCGTCATCCAACCGACTTCTCAAGATCATAAAAGAAAATCCGATCGACAACCAACAGTGTTTACTTCTCAGAGCTGCCCAAGAGCCTGTCTCTGTCCCTGGGAATTCTCATAAAAATAATAATGTCAGACAAGATCGTTCCAAAAGTACACGGCTCTCAGAATGGTTGACTCTCGCAAGAAACGACCCCACAGACTTTGCCAAGTACCAAAAAATATATTGTCACTCTGATAGTCAGCGAGATCATTGTCAAGATAATTTACCCAGCGCATTTAGTCCAGTGAACCGCAAGGACACGACCAATAAAACTCGGCATTTAAATACTAATACTAATATTAATAATAATAGTGAGAGCATTAATGATGATAATAATAATAATAATTACTTAGACGGTAAAAACGTTGAAGGGAGTTGTAATCCGCGAGTTAACAATGCATTGATAATACGCTCACCGGATTCAAGTAATGAAATAATTAATACCGGGACATTGAACAAGAGTCCAATTACCTATAAGAGTGCGATAATCGACAAGTCGTGGAGCGTCAAGGATCATTGGAACCGGACACCAGTGCTGTATCGTGGTATCGATCCGGGACAGGTGAACCCCGCTCTGATTAATAACGACAAGCCAGAGACACCAGCTCGACCGAACAGAGTTCAGAACTTGGTTGTCGACCGGTCCTGCATCGACACAACCAGTATCTTTGATAAAACGCCTCCGCGGAGGTACTTGGAGCCACGCAGATATCACCATCCGGAAGTGGAGGCACTTAACCATCGTCAAGCTATCACCGGCACTAACGCGGGCATTATCGAGAAGAAAGTGCCAGAGGATGACAAAGAGAATAACCGCCAGGAGACTCTTCAGGTGAATCTAAAGCGATTTAGAGCGGCCAAAGACATTAAGGAGCTCACTGATGCCCGCAGACGGCACTCACTCCCCTCTGAGCTCTTTGACAGACAGTTGGAGTACATTAACCGTCTTGAGGATCACTCTGAAGAGGTAAAAATCGGTGAAAATGGGAACGGGAATGCGAAAACGGAAATAGCGGACGATCAGGATAAAAGTTATTACGGTGAGGATAATGGGCGCCAGTCCTGGAGGAGTCAGTCGAAAGTTTACGAGAAAGATCGCGGCGAGATCCTCACCAGCGAGGGTCATCTCGAACAGACAAAGAGTTGTCAGGTCACCGAAGATGGCTGCCGAGTCGAAAAGTCGATAAGGACCTTCGAAAATACTGAAGAAAGGAAAAGCTTCTCCTTATGGACTTTGAAAAATGAAAATAGGGAGAAGCAGGCGGAGGTTCCGGACGCTGTTAAGTGTATGAGGTCCTTTGACGGGGAAGAAAAAGGGAGGAACGATAAGACGGAGAAGGATAAGGATAAGAGAGCACCAGATACGTATCAAGGGAAAAGCGAGATATTTGACGGTAATAAAATGATAAAACCCACCGGCAAGTCCATTTCAATCTTCCCTACCACCGACGAGACCCTCCGCGAGAAAATGTACGACGAGTACAGAGATAAAGTGCTCGAGCGCGAGGAGAGAAAATATCTTAAGGTTATAAAAATTAGCTCTCACGTCGATTTTCCCGGCTCCCAGCCCGGAAAGCCCCCTGATAAGAGTAATGCCTCCGATAGCTTGAACAGCATTCAGAGAGAATTTATAGAGAAGGCCAGAAATAGAATGACTAAGTTTGAGATCAATTTGGACGACAGCGAGACAGAAATTTCTAAAGAGGACACCAGTCCTCCCAAAACCGCTGAAAGCACTTCTGGTTTGAGCTCGAGTTATACCATCACTAGCTGCAGAACCGAGGAGACCACCGGCCAAATAATAACGAGTGAGGTCAAGGAGAAAAATATATGTGAGTGTCGTCGCAATGAAAAACCCAAGTGTCTTATCGACGGAAAAGAAATCAAAGACGTTCGGAAACTTCCCAAGCACCTACAGGAGTTTCTGGTCCTTGCAGACACTGATACACCTCCCCCTCATCATCATAACCATGATCATCATCCTGACGGTGAGTCTTCCGAGAATTGTCCCGTTGGATTGATTTTTTGTGCTCGTCTTGTGTAAGGTTCCTACTGAAAGCTCGAGAGTCCTCGAGCTTATAGTGAACACTGTATTTTTTTTTTTTTTTGTTTTTTATCCGACTTAACTTATATATTATTTTGTACTGGAGTTATCCTAACAACTAACCCAAGAAGCTACTGAGTACTACACTGAGTTTATTATATTTTTATTTTTTGTGTATTATTGCTTTTATTGCCAAGTTTCATCGTTCCTCAGCTACCTTTGTGTCTCGTTTATTATTTAATACCGCGGGATTATTTATTTTTATTGAGATTAAATTTCGTCTGAATTGAACTCGAATCCACTTGCCGTCTGCAAGTGGAACGTTTTTATAACATTTTTATTTTCACATTATAATTTATACTAGATTCCATTTTTGGATTTGACAAAATCGACATGTGAAATCTGGTAACTACCTGAAATATCGCAGTCACATTAATTAATTATATATAACAGGTGAATTCATTTGTTAAATTCAATTTTATGAATGTCAATTAATCCGATTATAGAAGTGTTTATTTTTAATGGTTTATTTGAATAATTTGTTGATTCAATAAGATATAATTAATTATTTCTTGGTGGATTGGTTATTTTATAAAATATTCCGACTGCTTTGGAAATAATAAATTAATTATTAAAAAAGTTAAATTAAACTGTGAAATATAAAAAAAATTTCAATGATGAATTTTTTTTATTTTTAAGCTTGAAATGTCTTAGAAAGTATTTTGACTGACTGCGTTTTTTTGTGCAGTCAAAGCAGATCAGTGAGATGACATTTTTTTCTAACTCTATCGTGCAACAGAAATGAATTTATTTATAGACTTGTTTACTCTAAGTTATTTTGATTCATCTTATCGAGAGATTACTTTTTATTCGTATTTTTAAAAATTTAATATTAATAAAAATTTTTTTATTTATTCGGCCATGAAACTACTTCTCAAGGCTCAAAAATACGATATAAAAAAATTTTTTTATTTTATAAATGAAAATTTAGATCATCAATGTAATAGATAAAAATTCAATAGCGTTAAAAATAAAAGCTAAATTTAATTTTTTATCTGACTGATGTGAAATTGATAACAGAGCAATGAAGTAAATGAATATTAATTAAAATTTCTTAATAAAAAATTAACGTTTTAAAATTCGCGACAAAGTTTATTATTCAATATTGACTGGAAAGTTCATCATTTAAATTTGAACCATTTATAATAAAATTACTGGATAATTAAGGACTCTGCAGTAGAAATAGTTAATTAAATCGGGCGATAAATACAAGACACGTTTAAATGTACATTAATAAATATCGTGGATTATAAACGCTTCAAAATAACTGACACAGTAAACTCGGATTACGGTCTATTTATAAAGAGTAATAATAGATCATTGAGAACAGACGGATTAATAAAATCCAGCACTGCGCAACTAATTAACAGTTAATTAATAATTAATATCAATAAAAGCGGCATTAATTAGTCAATTCCCGAATTAAAATTCTATCTGCTAAATATCGATATATGCAATAGTCAATGTCAAAAATTATTTCTCTCATTTTTGAGCAAAATTAAAAAAAAAAAAAATATATTTTTAAAAATAAAAAAAGCTTGAGGAAAGTAAAAAATTGTAACATTTGTAACTGCGGTTCCATCCGATGGTGATAAATGTTGCCGAGAATTTATCAGTCCTCGCGTTAACGTATAGTACGAACATATCCGCTGCTCGATACTAAACCAGCGGGACTATATTTAAACGCGTGGTACTGATTTATATATACACATAACATATAACAGAGAGCATTAGAGTGCAGGATCGGATGAGTAGAGGAGAAATAGGCCACTGGCTCTGCTCTGATCTGTTAAACTCTGCTCTGGACCGACATAGACATCGCTCTAGTATGTACGACAGAACATCCCAGTTAACACGAGAATACGAAAGCTCGACAGAACCCAGAACCTAGAACCTAGAAGCTACAACCTACAATCTATAGCTTACAATCTACAACCACCTTGGAACTTTTCTCAAAACTATTCCCGTCTTTAGTCTTGACAACTTACACACAAGAGAACTTCCAGCCATACTAAGAGTTTTCACTGTGTGTTTACTGTCGCGCACGAGACACGTAGAGCAGTCTTTAGTTTAACCTATCGTCATGTTATCGGATGCTGAATGCATTAAAACTTTGCCTCACCACCTTTCTAAATAAATAAATAAATAAATAAATAAATAAATAAATAAATAAATAAATCAATAAATGAATGAATATAAATAAAGTTTGTTGTAGTTACACGAATTAGCTATTCATGATTCATGACTAGACTCACTGGATCACCGACCCTATAAATAGAACTATTTAGCTTCATATGCAAATTTTTTTACTCCATTGTTTGTAAAATAAAATAACCCGGTTTTATATTTACTGAGTGGATTTTAATGCCTACTTAACTCGCTTTTATCCGTCTGCGAATTGAATAGCCATTGCTGTGAGTTAAGTTGCATGTAAGTATTTGTATAGTTTAGTTGGTGATACAGTAATGCCGGTGTGGTGGTAGTGAGGTAGTAGTTTTGTTTTATTTAAAATGCTACTTTTAGTCTTTGGCACTTGGGCATGCTTTTTTGGTTGAAGGGTATGCCATTGCGGCTGGAAAGAAAACTAATGGCGGCGATTTGCTACACGAGATCTACACGGCTCTGACCGAGTCCAAAGGTTTTCTTCTGAGGCAAGGTGCGTTTCATTTATTTTTATTATTTTTGCTAGTATCAGTCCTGTCTCTCTGTATGGGAACAGATTTTGTGTAATGGGGAAAACATCGGTGTTATTAACGTACTAACTCTAATTGTGCTGTTTAAATTTAGTGCTTGAGTAAATATTTTAAATTGAAATTCTGAGCAATTTGAGATTTTTAATGGAGGAAATTAAATTTTCTTATCAATTTTTATAGTTTGCTTATTTCTTATACAAAAAATTTCAATTAAAAAAATTTTGTGATATTTATCCCTAAGGAAAAAATTTTTATTTTTTTACATAAACAGATATGTAAATAAAAGATTTTTTTTTTTTACCAAATAGTTATAAAATTTTATCAAAAAATGTAAAAATAAAAATTTTATTTGAATTTC
Organism: Cotesia typhae; assembly: GCF_013202065.1. Lineage (NCBI taxonomy): Eukaryota > Metazoa > Arthropoda > Insecta > Hymenoptera > Braconidae > Cotesia > Cotesia typhae. The sequence continues at coordinate 12,510,622 of NW_027423757.1, read as the reverse complement.
AACCCTTAAATTTGATATTAAAAAATTTTTAATTTTACAATTTTCGATTCAAAAATATTTTCACGTGTATTGAATATAAATATTTTTCCTTGGGGATAACTAATAATAAAACACTAATTTTTGGCTAATAAACTTTGAACAGCCTTATTAATCCCTTACCAACAAAAAGTAATCTGTTGGATTAGCTTTACAGGATAAATCATAATGATAACTTGATAATAATTAACTAAACATAGAAACACCGTATGATAATAATAAACAGGCGACATTTGGATGTGATTAAATAGACAAATTTACTCGCTTGTTCAGAGTAACGAGTGCATTATTATTCACATTTAAATGTGTACACAGAGGATTGTTATTCTCCTCTGCAGTACATAGAACGACAGAGAATCAAGAGTCGAGAGTGTAGAGTGCAGAGTGGAGAATGGACTAGATTGTGAAATGATTATTGGCGACTATCAATCAGGACATTCTGTAACTCAGCAATAAATTTAAAACGTGATCATTTCGCGTTCCGGTTTTCTCGTTAACTTCTCGCTCCTGATCCTCTGCTTGTCACCGAATGGGATAATTTACCCATTACAACCAAATCAAAAATAACAATTACAGTAATTAGATTTTTAACTCACCCCTCTGCTTCTTCCTCTGGAATTTTTATTTAAAGCTCCTGGTTTGTTGGAACGTGAGGCTCCTACAAAGCGAAAGATTTGTGAAAATTCCCCACGATTTATCAATAAAAACAATCTGAGGATGGGACTGTTAGTACTTACCGTGCAGCACCGGGAATTCTGTTACGCTGCAGTGGTATTATACCCTCGGTCTGGTATATAGAGAAGGTCCGCGTTGTGAACGATGCAATTTCATCGGGGAGAACGTCACCGGAAAATACACTCGACTTCTGAAACGGAAATCCAATAAGAAACTCAATTCGGCGAATCTGCGGCGTCTTCAACGACGTCTCCGTCTTTCAATACACAATATACTCACTCTGTACTCTGTACTCTGTACTCTGTACTCAGCTCTGCTCTTATGCCGCTATACACACTCCAAGAAATATTTTACTATCCGTCCACTGTTCTTTATTCTTTATTCCTCATTTTATAACTTTTATTTTTATTATTCCGTATTCTTTCTCAGCTTATTTCATCCCTTCAGACGCTTCCGCCCTTCCATCTTCTATCCAGAAATTCGATTTAACGTCGTTCCATCGAACTTTCTCGTTCTGGAAGTAAATGTTGTTATCTCAATGTACCTAGACGGCACGCGAAGAATCGCAATTGAGGTCACAATAAGACACGTGTTTAGTGTCAACAAAAAAAAAAACAACTCTCTGCCCCTTTTTTCTTATTTCGTGTGCTGTGAATTTTTAATGCTGCTTTTTTCAACTACACCTTCTGCAAATAAGTAAATAAATATAATGATAACTATAATTCTAGAGCAAATATTAACGCTGATCTTTAAATTACTCGACTGTTGTTAATAAAATAATTTCAATTCGATTTTTATATAATTTTAAGTAATTGAGAAATTATTATTTATTTTTTATGTGTTCTGAAATGTCCTCATTCAAAAATTAGCCTTATTAAGTTAAATATTTGAACGAATAATTTTTTTTTCAAAGTTAGTATTAAAATTTTCCAACAGATGGCGCATGATCGCTAAATTATCTTCCTAATGGAGAGTTAATTTCTAAAATAGAAATGATTTTTTAATTTTTCTAGTATTTATTTTACATTGGTTTATAATTAAATCAATTACCAAGCCAAGTTTTTATTTAAAAAATAAATTAATTAATAGAAAACATTTAATTGATAATTTTTTACAATTTTTACAACTGAAAAATTTTTTATTTGTAAATAACTCCTAAAAGTTATTAAATATCATGTATAAAAAAATTTTGTAAATATTTAAGGATAATTTTTGTACACTCCGATATTGTCTGACATGAAAATCAGCTGTATAAAATTTCCTCGCGGTTTTCAACACAAACAAGAACCTGGTAAAATTTCTCGGGTGTAATGCAACCGAATGAGACCAAAACTAAGTCTAAGCTTATTATTTACGGGAGAAATTAAAGGAACCAAAAACACACCAACAGAGGGAAAGAGAAAAGGTTGAATCCGTTTGATCTTATTCGGGGACTTAAACTAAGCTCGGGTGTTTAACGTCACCACGGATAGGATGTTTTGCCGTGAACTATATATATATATATATATATGTAAGCTTCGCCGCGGTCGTCAGTGCTGGCGCGATTGCAAGAGAAGCGCTGGGCGTCGCAACGCCTCAGTCTTACTCCACCTCTCGTTAGTGGAGTCGGGGTTACCTCGATCTCGGTCTGACTTAATTTTCCGAGTCCGAGGCTGCCAGTTACCAGTAACAGTGTGTAGTTAAAAAAAGTAAGATTGTGAATCTACCACGTGACACTTTTACTTTTTTATTCTTCTTTATTTTATCTCAGAGTTTTATTTAAAGACACTGGTGAATTTAATTGTGTGTTTGAGTTAACTGTTCTTGTTGTTCTTCGGATGCTTTTTACATAAAATAAAAAGTGAGTGGTTGTTGGTTTTGTTCGGTAGTTATTCAGTAGTTACTCTTTCCTCGACAAATCTGAATTTAACGAAAATTAGTAGTCAGGTAGTTAGTTGTCAGTCTTTTGACTGGTATTTAGTCGGGGTGGAAAAATCAAAGAGCTTACAAAGTAACCGGAGATCCAACAGGTTGTCTCTGTAAAGGAACTCCGTTCAAGTGACCGCAAGTTAGCGACACAGATGATCGTACTCCAACAACCGCCAAAACTTTAGCCCACACTGTTTATTTACGGAATATTATTATGATTATTTTTATTATTAAGCCGCTCAGTGGGTTAATAAAGTCCGAATAAATGGAGTTGAGCCGGAAATTTTAGAGAATTGTGCAATCCACGGTGGGTCTTTCCTAATTTTGCCGTAACGTTGTTGCGTAAGCAGATATCGCGTTACGGTGAATATATATCGGGACGTACTAAAAGCTCATGTCATAAATAATTGTAAATGCGGTAGTGGGCCGGAAGTTGGCTTTTACTCGCTATTTAAATAGTTGTATTAATAGATTTAATTAAATAAATTAAAAAGCCAGAGGTCAGATAGTCTACATTTAGATTACGGAGTAGAGTCTAGAATCTACAGTCAGGATTCGGAATTGGGTTTTATTGAAAAACAATAACTTTCAACAGTCTCTGCACTCGAGGTAATTACTTGACGTTATTAAAATAGAAACGTTGTAATATATTATTGAGCGTTAGTTATACGGATATATATGCTGGTATATTACGAACTAGGTCCAAGAATAATATTTAAATTTACATCCCGGAGTTGGGAATGGCCTTGGGGAGGGAGGCCGAACTTATTCAATAACAAAACATGAAGGCTGGTTGTTGTTTTGGGTTTCTAATGGACAAAATTAATATCAATTTTTTTTTTTTTAGCTATTGATTTTATATTTTTATATTTAATATTGTTAAAAACAATATCAAGTATTTTTTTTTTTTTTTTTTTATAAAAGTAAAATTTAATTTTTTTAGGCCCTGGCCCATAACCTGTAGAAAATATAAAATTTTTGATAATTAACATTTGAAACAAATCAAAGATTCATTTCTGTGGACAAAAAACTCTCCGACATACGGCTTTTTACCATTAGAGACGCAATTCCATTAGCTCGCCTGTATAGTACAGTAGTACGGTTGAGCTTGCATATTTACAAATGAGGAGAACGTTAATGGTTCGTGCAAGTTTAAGTGCTGCTGAATTGACGATAACGCGATTTCCCGGGCTGTCTACATAACATCTGCATGGAAAAGAAAGTTAACTCGAGTCTATAATATTCCATTCACCCCGGCCTGACTTTTTAATAGGATATTAAAATAAAGAAAGGATCTGAGTAGGAACAGGAGAAAAGTAAGCGACTAAAGAGATCAAACAACAGAGAAGAGAATATAAGAGTAAAAAAGGCGGATTGTTGTCGAGGAATTTTGTTGTTAGCTATAATTGAACTTGCAGATCCGTTCCCTGTTTGTCCTTCCTGGAATCCACGGGGGATCCTTTCTGAAAAAGACATTTACCTCTGACAAGACGAGCCTGTGGTGGTGGTGGTGGTGGTGGTGATGGTAGTGCTTGGAGTCTTAGCAAGAAACTAAGCCCGTCTAATCTCCTCGGACCGAACACTGTCGACGTCGTTGTAAAAGCTCATCAACCACGTTTATATATTCATGACTGGTGGTGGTTCCTTCGGGCCTAGCTTTAGCTCTTTGGTCTACCCATCTGCATCCCACCCTCTCCTTTGCCCTCTGAGTCTATGACTTGCTCATGAAGCAACTTTGAAAAAAGGCACTTGATGGAAATTCCGAGTTCTAAATCTCTAGCCTAGAAGTTGACGTGAATTTATCGCTTACAAGAAAAGTTTTTTGAATTAATGGCTATTTTTTGCATTAGCAAACACCCGATTGGTAGGTGCGAAAATCCCAGCGTGTAGCGTACAAATTTAATAGAGATGTATATCTATAGTATATCTATAGAGGATAGGTGGAAGAAGAAAGTTAACGGTAAGGTTTATGTACACAGTAAACGGTTCGAAAGCAATCTAAAAGTTTATCAATAGGCAAACATCAGTTTGTCTATAAAAGTTTGTCATTGCGAGGGATAATATAATGTTGCCGTATTTTATGGAACAGATGGTGTGCTCATTTCACTTCTCTTTACTTCAGTTCAGTTGATATTGTGATATTGATCATGTTAATCGGTTATTTGTAGAGAATGGTAATCGTGGGACGGTAACTTCCACGTTCGTCATAGTCTCATAATCATAACTGTTGTTAAATTCAGCTCAGACTAATAAATACTAGCTCATATCAGTTATAGCGATCATTCCCGGCGTCCTCGTTGTCGCAGCAATTAATAAACTGATGACGGCGATGACGATGACAAACAAACCACATCTGTGTACTCTGTACTACACGACATTCAAGACCATTAACTCACTACGTCTTTAATTACAGAGAGAATGCTTAAGCCCAAGTTTAAGGCCTCCTCGGTTAAGCCAGGTAAATCCCTGATTACTCAAATTACCATACATATCGCAATTTATTAATTACTACACTTGTAAAAAAATTTATTTGATTTAAGATAATTTATTTTTAATCAAGCTTTATTTATTTTTGACCGTAAAAAATTGACATTTTTAATTTTATTTATTTAAATAAAAAAAAAAAATTTTTTTTTTACAAATAATACTAATGCTTGATTAAAAACAATTAAACTCTTCAAAATAATTTTTTTACCCAAAAATTTCTTATCTTAAATCAAGTTAATATTTTTACGAGTTAAAAAAAAAAAAACTTGTACAATTTTTTTCCAAGTACAAATTTTTTATCAAAGTTAATAAAAAAAATTGTCGATTGTTGGTACTTTGGTATTATAAAATTCCCGTGTGTTTAATCAAACAAAACTTGGAGCATTGTTATTTACTAAATTTTTTTTTTTTTGCTGCGCTTACTTGCACTAATGTTTAATAATAAAAGCTTACTTTGTTATTTACCAACGAGAGAGAGCAGAAACAGGACCAGCTGTAGAAGTGTATTTTGTATTTTGTATTTGTATTGTAATGTATTTTATTTAAAAAGATTAGTTGCCGGAACGGCGTAAGCATGAATTTGTAATTTTCCTCTTGAGCTTGGTGTATCTCAAGACACAATGAGCTTATTGTTTATTGAGTTAACTGACTGGATGAATAGTCCAAATGAAATTGGCATAATTGCAGGCGGATGAAAACAGAATTTATGCTCCAGAAATTAAATGTAATACACCAGCCAGCTAGCTACAAGTACTTTGTGCTGTGCTGTAGACATAGATACAGACTGCGAACGCTAATAAAGTTTTTGTATTAATCCACTGATCGTGTTACATCATATCACGCATCCCAATCGAGTCTTGGTCTTCCTCATCATCATCAAAATCATCTTCCTCATATTTACTTGTATATTTATTAATTTCATCAGATTTATTACGCCCGTAAGCAAACACAATGCCTCAGTGTACCCATCGGGGATGGCAGAACTTTGCTACCGGGAGTGTGATGTTAATTAAAAAACAATATTGCTATTTTTAATGAGACTGGATGGATATAAAATAAATATAATAGAAGAAATGGATGAGTGCAAATAACAAGCGTGATTTAATATAATTTTAATCAGTCGCAGTATTTAAACTCACTCGGCATAAAATATAATAATAACGGATGCGATAATTAATAATCGTGTGAACAAATTAATGGACGTTATTGAAATAAAGGCGGAATTGTCGAAATAATCCCGAGATCCGAGTTGTTACGAGGTTATTAAATTATAAAATAGCTTAAGTTAAATAATAATTTAATCAGCATCGGTGTATGTGTATGTAATAAAACGTAAAACCTCGCGGTAGTTAGTTTTAAATACGTTAGTTGGTTTTGCAGAAGCCGCCGACTAGACGGTCTACTGACAAATTTATTCACTCGGCTGCTGCCCACTTTTACTAACACTCAAATACGAATGCTGTAGTTTGCGTCTGTGTAAAGACCATTTTAAACGCAAACAGAGCAAGAGACTGCCAGAAAAAGATGGGCCTTTTATGTAATACTCCTACACTCTCTTGGATTAGCATCGTTTTTACTGTTGCTACTGCGACAACTCGAACCTCAATGTCGTCTTACCATTTTTATCTTGCTCCATTTCATCTCACTTCCTTGAAGATATGGATGGCATTTGTGACTTATAAGGCCTGGCTTTTTTTTAGGATTAAAGATAACAGAAATAATTAATTCCTAAAGAGGTATTAATCGTTTCTTTTTTATATTTAAAAGAAATTCTGTAATTTTTTCGGTAGATTTCTAAACATATTTAATTAAAATTGGATGAATTTAAATTACCACCTGTCCAACGATCCATTTTTAGTATAAAAAAATGTAAAACAAAGTTAAATGATGCCTTTTAGGTTATTTGAAAGACGTGTACTTTTTTCAGTAATTCTTATGCAGATTAGACATAAAGACAGAAAGATATACTAAGTGAAGTCTGCTCACACGTACCCTGAAGCTCGGCTTCACCAGCAAAGTTTTGCTTTATAGCAGCCAAAAGTTTACTAGCTCACTGTATAAGTCGGTCTACAGTCTAGAATCTACAGTGAGTCTTCTAAAGCATAAAACTTTTGGCATCACGAGCCTTTACTATTTGACGGTCACCCGTTGACCCAAATGTTTCCACGAAATTACCTTCAGCAAAAAAAGCTTTCCCGTGTTTTAAGCTCACTAAAAAATAATAAGCTGATCAATGATTCAGGAAAGTTAAAAGCGCTGTTAATTGCATTAAAAATTAATCCCTGGCAAAGAAATAAAAATATAAACCGGTGCAATTAGCCAACGGCTTATAGTTTATCGATTCGATAAAAAGTTTATTTGATCAACCGTTACGATTTATATTTTCACGACAAGTTAATCTACTCAATTAGAGATTTAAAGATACCGCATAAAACAATCGATTTTTTATAATAAAAATCCCCAGAGTATAAATTTATTTTCTTTTTAATTTTTTCCCCGAATAAATAACAAATGTGTGACATAAAGCTCGAGCTTTTATAATCTGCATGTCGCTGTATTAATACAAACCGTGGAGTTTAAATAATAATGTCGAAAAAATGAGAATGTATATTGTGTGATATTTGTTTGTGAATATTGCGTTAGTAAATTAAAAAAAAGTGCGAATCTGTTGGGAGACTAAAAGTGTGATATTTATAGGAAAGATTTGTTATGTCGACAGGTGTTTGGTCACCAGGCAGCAGCAGCGATCCTTACAACCGAGACCGGGACCCCAGGAGCCCAGATCGAGGGAAAAATTTGGAAAGAGATGCCGGCATTCCGCCGGTTTGGACGCCTTCCAGCGCAGGAACCAGTCCTGTTGCAGAGCGCAAGGAGTTTCGACCAGTCAGCTTCGAGAGTCCCATTCTAGGTCGCAGAAAAAAGCCCCAGGTAACCCCAAAAGCAAATAAATCTATCGAATGAAATAAAATAACGGAAAACGGAGCTGAGGAAATGAAACATCAGGAACATTGAAACGTTCGACGGGAGATCAGTTACACAAGCAGTTATTTTTGCCCGATATTATTCATATTAGCTGTCAGGGCGGACGTGAAACGTGACTGGCATTGAAAAGTCTATTTTAAAGAAAAGAAATAACCGACAGAACAAAATATAAGCTTAATATTCTTTTCTGTGCCACGTATCGTGCTCTCCGCTCTATATTAGATCTGTTGTGCGATATATGTCCTGGGTTTATTGTTTTTGCACAGACAGAGCAAGTGCCGCAGCCGCAGCCCCCCTGGAAGAACGAGAGTCACCCCCAGTCCGAAGATCACCCCCCGGCCCAAGAGAAGAAAAAGGATCCGTCCAGCAACGGCACGGATGGTTCTTACAACATAAGCCCAAGGATTGTTAACTCTCACTCGGTCCCGTCCCAAGGGTTGAACACCCTTGCAACCACTCCGCGACTGCCGCGTGCGCAAAATCCGACAATTACTCTCCTGCAAAAGGCCAGAGGTGAGTTGTATTAAATCTTCCCGCTTTATCTTACTTAATTGTCACGTGCCAACTTTTACTGCATGATCAACGATCCACTTATGTGTTACACTTTTATTCTCCGTGCTTTACGCTCTCTATTATTTGTTCTCTATTCTTTATTACCATTGTTCATTGTTACCTTTGCATTTTCCAGAGGGTCAATTGCCCAAGGGAGCTGCCTACCTCAACGAGAGCATCTGCCTCAAAAATAACGACACCGGAGATTTACGTTAGTATTTTTATTTTTATTTTTTACCTTTTATAAATCGGTTTTTTTGCAAACACAGAAATGGCAACTGACTACAAATCTATTTAAAAATTTTTTTTCCAAAAATTTTTTTGAGAATTTGTAGTTTTTTTTTTTATAAAATTGTGAAATAATGTTTTGAAAAAAAAATATAAATAGTTGATTCGGTGAAAAAAGAAGATAACGAAAATATGAAGAAAACCCCGAGAAAAATAGAAGGAATCGGACCGATTACCAAAAACGGAATGCCGGTTGCTTTAAGATCGGTAAGTTTGTTTTTTTAATTTTTTATTTTTTTTTGTTCACTAAAAATGACTTATTTAGGCTAAATACTAAAATCCTAAAATACGAAAAGGCGAATAACAGTGAAAGTGGAGCGCAAAAGCTTTTAGAAGTTTAGAGTTCTGACGCTGGTATATATATTTTCCAGGAGGTGAAAGAGGATAATCAAGCAAAGTGGTACAAACAAATGTATGACTCGCTCCACCGCGCCGGTAAAGACGGTCAGTTTAACATTATTTTTACTCTTGCAATTGTTAAATGACAACAATAACAACCTAGTAACTAGCGTAACTCAATAATAACCTATTGAAAGTAATTTACTATACAAATATTAAATATGATTGATCTATTTATAGCTGGAAATACGTATAAAGATAAATTGAGTGACGTATATGTATCTCCATCCTATTAATATGATTATTATTAAAGTTTATTTTTTATGTATGAATATTAATAGAGTTAAAATAACAACACATTAACGTTTCGCATTTGCAGATGACTACGTGACTATCCAATACAAGCCACGGCGAGGTGAATATCTTCTCAGCTGCGAGCTTTAATTATTGCATCGGCAATTCGTATATATCTCTGTACGGTGTATTGCTACTCGACTAATATTAACGATGCTTAACTTGAGCTTGAATTAGCATTTAGCTTTCATTAGTTTATAGTTTATATCAAATATTCGCTATTTTACATCTACAACAACACAAAATAACTGTATATTTGTATACATACATTACTTAATATTATTTATCGTAGATAAAATAATAACAAGTCATAATCTGTTTCTGCTGGCATTTATAACGATGATAATAATAATATTATAACTACAATTATAATTATAATTATAATTAATAAAATAAAAGTTTTTTTTTTCTCCACTACTGCTTTTTATTTTCGTGTAAACTTTACAAATGTTAAAAAAGTGTTTACTAATGTAACATACTTTGGTGCCACGGAAAAAATAATTGTAATAATAATAAAATTAGAATCATAAAAGCTGGTGCTTGAGGGTTTTATTTAATGCAAACTTAAATAATTAAGTAATTAAATTTAAATAGCGAGTTTATTTATATTTTTCAGTGGCACTGAAGCTTTTAATATTAAAACGACTGCGCTTGAGACGGTGAATAAAAGAGTGAGAAAATAAAACATTTACCCGAATGCTGTCTAGAGAATGAAGTGTATAAATTACTACCGTCGCGGCATTAAATAATAATTATTAAAAATTCTAAACCTGTTTTTGAGTGATTTTAAAAAAATTTTAATTTAATTTTAAGGTCTGAGATACGGGCACGGAAGCAGCAGTGGATATTTAAGCGAGCCAGAGCCACGTGCGTATGCAGACAAATCTGCGACATTGGACATACGCAGACGCCAAAGAAACAAGGAAAATGACTCGTCGATCTCGACGATGCCAAGAAAGTGAGTGATGAGTTGTTTAAGATCTTGTAAATTTTATTTCATTTTGTTTTATTATTTATTAATGGAAATATTTGGGCGTATTTTTAGAAGCGCGCTTATAAAAACTACCGCTGAAGTTTATCGAAACCAGCCAGGACGCATCGAGAACTATCAGCCGAGTCAATCTACCCCCGCAGTTGGCGTCGGGGAAAAAGAAACCAAGGAGGTAAATAATTAGCTTTTTTCTCGGTAACTTTATCGCTGTATATATCATCTCATTAAAATATGACGGACATGTTTATTTAATAACGCACATGACTTGTTTTGGGGTATCACTCACTTTCAGCTGACTGTGACTAAAAAGAAAAAGGTAACAAGTACTTTTTATCACACCAACGTTCAAATCATAATTATTAATTTTTTTTTTTTTTTTTTTTTTTTTTTCAAACTATAATAGTAATTAAAATTACTATTAATATTTACTATTACTGCTTAATTATTTATTTTATTTATTAAATAATTTACGGTTCAGAAAAAAAAACGTTATCCGCTTACCACTAGACGTTAAGTATCATTTATGGCAAGAAAGCTTCTTTATAAAACTTATATTTAATATTTCCAAAAGCTCCAGATATTTAAGTTTATTTTTTATTAAAATATATATCATCGCAATAACTTTAATTATTCACGACTTTTTAAAAGATATATATATATATATATATATATATATATATATATATATATATATATATATATATATATATATATGTAAATTAATTAAAACTTTTAAAGGCCATTTGATTAAGCTACAAACCAATTTAGTCAATTGAATTTAGAATTATTTATCGCAATTAGTAATTTAAAGATTTCGTCCGATAAAATTGTCGATAAAAATTTAAGCGAGGTTTTGTCTCTCAAGAAACTCGCTTGAGCTAAAAATTTAAATCTATGAATAAAATATCTAGACTCACATCGATTTTTTAATTACTGGAAATATTTATGGACGAGCTGGGCGTCAACTGTTAAAAATATATATTTACCCGATAATTATTTTTATCTGATTTCGTGTCGCTAAATACGATGACATCTCTTCTATTGATTTTCTTACGCTTGTAGAACGCTTCTCACAGTAATATACTTTAATAATAATAATAATAAAATAAACAAAGTTCATTGACATATAATTGCAAAAGTGCTGATTGGTTGCAATTAAGTACACTAATAATTTAACTTTTTATTAAAATGCATAGTATAACGCAAATTGTATTTTTTTTAGTGGTGGGACGAGGTCATGGACATATTTGATAGGGTACGCTACTTTTTATACTAAATATCCATTTTACTATTACTGCACTGATAGAAGAATTTTTTTTTTTTATAATTTATAAGCTCTATTAACTGTTGATAAATAATTTTTCAACATCAGATCGTTAAAAATATTTTTTTTAATGAATTAATTATTCTATAAAATTTATTAACAGACAATTAATTTTTATTAATAATTAAAAAATATTTTTTAGCTTCCATAATTTGAGTATATAAAAAAATTCCAATAGATCAAATTAATAAAATATATTTTTATAAAAGAAACTATGACCGATAAAATAAATGATAAATGAGATAATATTTTATTCCACAGATTAAATTATTAATTTAATTTTGCAACTACGATTCATTCAGTCCTCAAATTATTTCAACATCAAATAATTTAATAACTAGTTAAAAAAAAAACTTTCTTTTAACTATTTAATAAATTTATCAACAGTTAATTAATTCTTCTATCATTGCACTTCTCTACTTATAAGATCGCTAATTGCTCAGTTGCTAACATCCCTCACCAGTTCGAGCTTCCGGTACTAGGTAAAACCCAAACTAAAATTATATATTATACCAGAGTGCATGTAATTTTAAAGTTAAATGCGCTTCCGTTTATTCTAAGCCCAAAATCATGGAACCGGAAGCCTCGAAGCTCTGTCAAAAACTTTCTAAACACCATGATCCATGATCGCTTTCTAAAATTCAAATCATTGTCGATATAAATTCAATAATCAGTAACACCCGGAGAAATAAAATAAATTAAACCTTTAAGCGGTAAGAATTGAACGAATAGCGCCCAGTTCCAAGAATGAATTGTAATTAACCCACGCAAGCTAACTAAAACTCAAAACTTGTTAATCCCGGAGCAAGGCTGAGGAAAAGAAGTCCCAGATTCGACACCCGATGGCGCTGCGAACGTTTATACCGACTCACCAGCTGCTGGTGAGAAGCAACCACAACTCAAGGCCTTCAACAACAGTAGCGTCTTCAAAATCATCGACCACGCAGTCTTTGCATCCAAAAAGCTCCCTGAGGACGACCAAGGCCATTTTGGAGCACACGGGACACGACAGCGACACAAACTCTCCCTCAATTGATTCGGATTGCCAGCCCTCGGTGGCCTACAGGGCAGAACCGCCCAGTGTGAGTCTTCTCCTGGGCCAGAGTCGGTCCAAGTCGATGATTTCCGGCGAGCGGATGCCCTACTCGCTGCTAAAGTCTCCCAAGGGCAATTCTGCGAGAAAAAGACACACCAAGCACGCTGGAGGTGGAAATAACGAAACCGAGGACGCGATGCTCATTGGGTTCATCGACGAGACGGTGAAGCCCGAGGAAGACCAGAGACACTCGAGCAGCAGCATCGAGGAGAAACTTAAGAGCCTGGCCAGCAGCAGCCCGACTCGCAGGTCTCCCTTGCTGATAAACCGGTCCTCCTCCTCGTCCTCCTGCTCAAACAAGCAGTCTCTCTTCAGTGTTCCAGCGACGAGTCCGCGGAACCATCGGAACCACGCTAACGTCATCAATAACAAGAGTATCGGCATCAACCAGCGGCAGCATCACGATCCATCCATATCTTCTTCTACTTCTTCTTCTTCTTCCAGCACCATTCATATTACCATGCTACCACCACCACCGCCGCCAATCGCCAACAATTCTGTCGCGGAGACGGCCCTGACATCACCTTCACGGGTTAGACAGCCCCCATTCTCACCGACATTTTTATTATATGTCTTTTATTTTATTTTATAATAAATACTGCACGATCATTATCGCTCTCTTTTCGTTAGACTTGTTGGCATTTTTACGGTTATAGTCTTTGCTTTTTACGATAAAACAATGGTACTTTAAATTATTCCGTTTTTAAAGGTTGTAAATCTTCAGTGAGCTTTATTCAAAAGACATTTCTATTCAAAAATTTAATGGACTATAACTTTTGATAAGTCACTCGATACTTAGACTTCTGTATTATCGATTTTTTTTAATCTATTTCTTTATATGAAGAATACGATAAAGTAGGTGTGGAATCTCAATGATAAATGTTAAATGAAGATTAACAATGAAGAAAAGACTAAAAGCTTAAATTACAATTGTTTGATGGTTAAAAATTGAGAACTAATTCTGTAATCATGCTGATAAATGGTATATTGATATCGTACCCGGTAGATATTACGTATATCAGTTATCATTAAGAAGCTTAACTGCAATCAATATTCCAGTGTCAAGGCACATTGATGCACCTCAGGTTCAAACAGCCCACCCATCATCCAAATTTATAGTCCAATCCATCTCTGGCTATCACCAATCAGCAATCATCTCCACCCGATAAATTTCCAACTGTACATACGCATCTTATCGCAATCATAAACCTAATTATGGTTATTGACACATCATCATCGTGCTTTATCACGCTTCTTAGTAACAATATTAACGCATGAGGGCTACATATTTATGTAACACGCAATCATCATCGAAATCAAATTCAAAGCATCTCCTGATATTGAGCCTTCTTGTCTTCATGCATAACATAATCATGCCGCTCTCATTAGTCATATCAGTGTCATATCATATGTGATGTACATTAGCAGCAATTCGTGCCTGCTTGTATATAATTTTTTTTCGCATGATTAGTCATAAGTATCATTGATTCTAAATATAATGTTATCTATTTGTTGCGGATAAAGTCCTTGACTGACGTTTGTAATTTTAATTTTTCAGCCGTTTGATCAGCACAATCCTCACACGGCCAAGCCCTACATGAGTCAGTAAGTTATTAATAAGTGTTACGATTAGAATTGGCACTTGAATTGCTAAATAAAAATAACATTTTCGTTATTCAACTTATTAATCTTCTAGCGCACTAAAAGAGTCCGGATACGAGAGCGACTCAACGCTTATTTTTCGTCGACGAGATGATGTCAGTCCTCTGAGTCCTCTAGAGCAGCGAGTGGCATACAAGACAGTGCAGAAGGGCGGCGACGTTCCTCTACATGGGCTCAGAAAACTCGCCCCCGAACGACCCAAAGGTACGTCAATTTTTTTCATATCAGTTTTTAGTTTTTATCTTTTTTTTTTTTTTTATTATCGCTTTTTTATTATTATTATTAATATTATTATTATTTTATTTATTTTTTTTTTTTCTATAAAACGAATTATATAAAACACACACAAGCTTGTTAAGTTTTCTTTTTTATAAATTTTTAATCCAAAGTGTAGTGCAAGCGTTTTATTAATTTTTATTATACTCTCCTATAAAAAGAGCTGAATGAATAAAATATTATGCATGACATCGGAAAATCGCACGAATAAATTTTAATAATGTTTAAGTTTTAATGCTTAGCGCATTTATATTTTTATCTTACCTCTCATATTTATATTTTATATTTTATACTTCACCGCACATTTAGTTCTTATTAAATTCAAAATAAAATATTTAAATATCAAGCAAAAAGGGCGCAATAAACACTATCGGCACTGCTCTCTAAGGATCTATCGATAACGGGATTCAGGTTACGATACTTTATTTTTTTTTAATTAAATTAAAAACCTGCGTTCGGCTATATAACCTTCACCCGCACAAAGGCCACAAACAAGAGGAGGAAAAAAAAAAAAGAAATAAAAATCACCGGCACAAAGCTGTTACAAAAATGCATTGACTTTGGGCGAGGATCAAGGATAACTTATTAAACCTCTAGCACAAAACTTATCAATACAGGTAAATATAAATTTTTCAGACGACACTGAGATCCAGTACTTTCCAATCTCGTCAACACTGACGAGAATTCGCGTCCGTAGAAAGCACACTCAGTCGACAAGCTCGATGTCTTCTTGCGGACGTTACCGACGAGCGAACAGTTCGAGTTCAAGTGCGAGGCCTTGCCCCCCTTCGCCACCCAGAAGGCAGTCCTCGAAAGACAACGCGACTCTCAAGCTGTACATTTCTACGACTGGGCACTCCCAGAGCTCGAGCAAGAGGCACCAGCAGTGTTTTGCAGCGGAAAGTGTCTCTAACATAAGGTTCCTCAGAGAGAGGCTGAGCAACAAGTTGCTGAAGCAAGAACAGGGTCGGAATATTGCACGCAAGAGTTTAACAGCTTCGATCAGTTCACGTCCGAAAGTTTCAACTCCTTCAGCTTCGCCGATCAAGACGACGGTTTTAACTTGTGCCAAGAAGAAACCGGATTGTTTGACTAAGCGGCCAGTCAGCCCTCTTACTCCTTCCCCTTCCTCGGCTGTTAATTCTCCAGGCTCTCGACAAGTTGAGGAGAAGTCCTTATCAAAAGTACAATCTAAATCCTTGACAGGGGCTCAGGACGGACATCGTTCAAAAAGTTATCCGACGAATTTGCCGGTGAAAAAGGAGACTAAAATTCGACGAGTCAGAAAAAAACCTGAAGAAAGTTCAAAGCTGGGCAGTACATCAGCTGGGGGCTCTTCATCGGTCTACTTATCGTCCTCGTCATCTTCTCACGCGGAAGTTGTTCACTCGGGTTCCAGGCTTCTGGTTAACGGACAGCGACACGTTAACGTTGTCGTGGAAAACACATTAACTGGGGCTGTCGTCGGTGGAAAGGCGGTGTCACTGAGACGAGTGAGGAGCCAGGAGACCGGGTTATCGTCGACAAAAGTTATCTCCAAGTCTGAGACTCGGGAACTGGAAAAAACGAGATCGAGTTGCAACGTTGTTATAAGAAGTAGATCTCCGGTTTCGGGTTCTGGTTCTGGCTCTGGTTCTGGAGCTTCTCTGACAGCTAGACGCGGAAATTTACTCGAGACTTGTAAACAAAAAACCTCGACAACTAAATTAAAGGGAGGCGCCGTGACGACTACGGCAATACCATCTCCGCAGCAGCAGCAGCAGCAGTTTACAAGTACAAGTGTTGTTGTTGGAAGTAAAAGAATCCATGATAAGGTTCAACCTCCTGTAAAAACTCTATTGAAAAAGTCGCAAGTTATTGAAGATCAAGAAATAAAGTTTTATAAAAAAAAAAGTGGAATGAAAAAAGATAAATTAGTACGTGAAGGTACTGCTGGAAATGGTACCGGGAATCCTGGTAGGAAAAAAAATAATGGGAAAAGTGATTCCCATTCCCAGCCGGAGAAGAGAAAATTAAAAAAAAGTTGTGAAAAATTACTTGCGGTGAATTGTTTGAAAAAAGTTGACAAGAGAGTACCAGAGAGTACGGCAAACGCGACTAAAGGAACTAAAGGAACGACAACTAAACCAACCACAACAACCACAACTACTTCTACTACTACAAATACAACTACCCAAGCACAACTGGTGACAATGGATCGGATTAAAAAGCATCAGGAGGTGATATGTACTGATAACTTCTTCCAGAATCTATTTTTGAGAAATATTTCTCAGTCCCCATTCTCCTCCCAGTGCAGCACTCCGAGACGTTCCTCGGTGATTGAACGAGCGAGAATCTTTCAAGAAGTTGCCGGTTTCAAGTCTGAGCCATCCTTGAGATCACTCAACGTCTACTTGGCAACCAAGCAGCCAGTCTCTAACTCGCGCTTCAAAAACTGGGAACGTGAGAGTTTTTCCTCACGAAGCTCCAGTCCTAATCCGTTCGCCGTTAGCTGGCCGGGGCGATCGATTTTCCAGAAGATAACCAAGTTTGACAGTCTTCAAGGTATCTCCAAGGAGTTTGGCTCCTCCAGCTCACTGAGGGGCAGCCGGAGCCCCGAATTAGACCGCGAGAGCATTAAAGAAAGAAGTCTCAGCGAACCACCGATCAAAGTTTCGTCGGTAGATGAAAAAATCACACGAAGAATTGTCCATCTGCCTCCAAGATCGCCTTCTCCGTCGCTTACCCGGTCCGCGGTCCCCAGAAGAATCAGATTGTTCCGGCAAGACGAGGCGTTTCCGCAGCTAAAGGCGCGGGCTCGTAGCGCTGGAGAAGTCCAAGACGAGCAGCGGAAAAAGGAAATCGGAAAGGGAAAATTCGGATCAAATCTATCTCTGGCGAAAAGCACGAGCTCCCTGGAATCTTATCCGGCGAATAACAAAGAGGAGTACCAGCGGTACGTATACGAGATGGTGCATTCGAAAAAAAAATCCTCGAGGTACAAGGATTTGTACGATTTCTATGCGAGTCTCGAGCGAATGGGAGAACTGGAGAAGAGCACGTCAGCGGGGGATCTCAGACGGAGATTCAAGCATGAAGATATTATTGATTACGACGAGTGGAAAGAAATTAGATCGGCGGAACGTGCCGAGGAGGAGCTCAAGAGCATTTACGGTAAGCTGAGAGCCGTCCAACGGGAAAAGGATTTTCTTTTCACCACTAAGGACTTGGAGAAGTACAGATGGCACGGGGACTGCAGTTTGAGGTGCAAGGAGAGATCCGTCGAAAATATTAGGGAAAGTTTCAGGCGGCTCGCGAGGGAGGAGACCCAACTGGAGGCAACCAGACGTCTCGAGATATCCGCTAAGAAGGATGTTTACAAGCCTTTGTGGCGGGGCAACTCGGTGGTGAATGTGGCGAGCAGTATGACGCAGCGAGCCAACACTCTCAAGGAAAGCAAAGAGAGTAAACAAACAATATCTGAGGAGTGCGACAAATCAGAGCCCTCTTACTTGCAGAGGAACCTCGGGGGGAGCAAAAAGTTTTGGAGCAGCCTCTCCGTTGAACAAGTAAACGCCTTGAAGAGCCAACTTAATGAAATCTACGGCTCCGAGGATAAACCGAAAATGTACACAAAGTCTTTTGACGTCGACGAAAAAATTAGCTTTGCCGAGAATATTAAACAGAGTTATCCGTCAGAAAGTTCTGATAGAGATAAACCTGGAAGGAGGAAAACTATAACTAGAACTGGGGCTGGAGAAATTAAAGCCAGCGTTGGAGAATTCGAAGTTGTCGTCCCGTCTCATGAATTTGGCGATCGACTGGAAGAAGTTAAAGGGCTGAGTGTCCGCTGTCACTCGATGCTCGTTCCCACCAGCTCCACGTCCTCAGGGAAATTATATTCTTCTCTAAAAAGAAGCGACTCGATCAGCAACGGTCGCACCTTACACCCACACACCCACACTTCATTAACCGAAACCGAGAAAAAACGGCTCTCGCTCACGCTCGGGAAAGAAATCCTCGATAAAGTCTCGAAAAGAAAAAAACCCAAGTCCCCGTTGGCCCCTCGCGAGACTCTCGGTGCCATTGCAGCAGCTTCTGTCAAGAATACAAGTCAATCAGCTCCGGCAATTAATACGTCCCCGAGAACTTGCTACTCCCTGGAGACCTCTGTCGACGACAACGCCTCAAAGTCACGCGACAGAGACAAGAGCGACTTTCTCCTTGTCCTGACCCCCAACGGCGACAGCCCAGCTGCCAGACGGAAGGTTGAGAGTGTTTTGAACGAGTGGTCGAAAAAGTCACCCGCAAACTCGAGCCGAATTAAGAACGCTTCCAGCAGCGAGATAGACAGCACTACTGAAAGCTCGGAGAATTCCGTTAAGACGGTAGTGCAGTGCGAGGCCACCAAAGCGACTGATGCAGTTCCTCGGAAGGTCGAGTTCTTCGAGAAAATCCAGCGGGAAAAAAAGTCGGAAGAAGAAAATAAGTGTCTCGGAAAAAGGAGTAAGCTTTCCTCCTCGCAGAGCTTTGCGGATCTGAAGGAACTCTTTGGGGAAATGGAGTCAGCGCGTTACGGTACACTGGGCCAAAGCGGTCACTCGTCCCCGGGAACAGGAAGCGAGCACAGTTCAGCCAGAGGAAGAGGAAGAAGTACTTCCGCCTCGCCGGATGTTCCGACCGGGCGATTTCCCTCCCACTCACAGCGAGAACCCGCTCGCCCGCGCAGCGTCAGTCCTTGTCGGGTCTCCACCTCGACCTGCAGCCTCGAGTCCCTTCAGCACCGCTGCTACTCTCCGGACCCAGAGCACTACTGGCGTGCGTATTTGAACCTGGTAAAACACGGAGCGGTCAAGAAACTCCGCGCCAAGTTCGAAAGTCTTGAAGAATTGTCAGGTGAGAGAGCAAAATTCATTCTCAGCCCAAAGCGATTCCAAAGCGACCCCGAGATCACGCGGAATCTCTTGAAGAAGTCCGAGTCAAAGAGAAGCTCGTTGCTCAAGACTCAAGAAGTTACGGATGTCGCGTGGCTGAGGCGCAAGTACGAGCCGGCACCGAGGGGAAAAAGTAAGAGAAGACTTAGTAGGTCGCCACCAATCCCGCGGATTCCGCTGCGACTCGAAGACCTCGCGATGCCGCACATAAACGTGATCAGCAAAACCGCGGAGCTTAAAGATAGTGCGATGTCGCGCTCCAGTTCGACGACTTCCCTGGCCATCAAAGCAGAGACCGAAGAGCTGGAGGCCCAGCGACCGGTTAACCGGATCCGCGACAAGTTCGAGAGGATGGAGTTCGGGATGGACGGGGATTCCTGCGCCAGGAGCACGGAGGGGAAGACTTCTATTCTTGGTGAAATGTTCACATCAACGCCTGACGTGCACGAGCTTCGGGACATTGCGCCGTACCTCGCGGGTAGGTGGGTTGCTCACAAATATCCAAGCCGACGTGACAACGGTCGTTCTCTGTCGCTCCCTCCGGACCTTGAGTCTCGGTCTCTGGAGACCAGGAGCCACATCAAGACTTCAAGTGCTAGTTCGGGCAATGTTGGTGTTAATTCCAGTGCTAACATGTGTGCCAGGATACTGCCGAGGGAGAGGAGCAAGGTTGACAGGGTCAAAGGGCCAAGAGCGGTCTCGGTGTCTCCGGTTCGCTCTCGCACCCCGACCTCCATTCTGAAGCAGCGGCAAGCGGATCCCTTCGCAAATCAGCCCTTTGATCCGAGCAAGCACCGGCCCAAGTTCCGATACCAACCTCCACCGCCGACCCCTCCGCCGCCCGACCCCGCCAATCTGAGGGTGAGATCCGACTCCGAGAAGAGGGCTAATAGTTGGTGGCCGGCTATTCCTACCTACACGGCTAAGCCTACTGTTACCTTTGAAGGTCCGCAAGCCCATCTATAAATATTGTCTTGATATTATTTATATAAATTATTATTATTAGTTAATGCAGTAGCAGTTGTCAGTCATAAATAATCAATCTCATTGTCGATAGATCTGAGGATGTTGTGGTTTTGTAAATATTTTACGGATTTAGAGATTTATAGTTTAAAGATCGCTGTAAAAAAATCATTTTTGTTTATTTTTGTTTCGATCATTCATAGAGTATTCGAACGCACCCCCTCCGCCGCCGCCAAAATCACATCTCTGCAGGACTGAGTATCAAGGTAATGATAACAATCATCTTCCCTTTTCATCAAATCGTTTTTGTACTGTGTTTTTTCAATTTTACACTGTTAAAAATGAGTGAATAATTTTTTCAAGAATTTTTTTTTGTAAAAAAAAAAAAAAAAAAAAATTCAGTAAAAATTAGACACCGAAAATTTTAGCAGTGTGATTAATTTAACGCTTCGTTTTTCGTCGCTGCACTTAAAAATTAATCAAATTAAATAAAACACGATAGCAACAATGAAATAGCTTGATGTGATATAATGATTACACAAAAAGTGATTACGAAAATTGAATGATAAATTAATCCAATAATTATAATGATAAAATAATGCAATTGAATATAATAATATAATATTTAAATAGCCGCCACGATGACGACGAGTTCATGGTTCGCTTATCAGCTGCGTGAGCGTGAGTTATATTCAGTGAATATTAAGTTTCACCCGTTGGATCGATTTAACATCAGACTGGCATAGAATAGAATCGTGAAATAAAATAAAAGACTCTGGACGTTTTTAGAGTGAAAATCCAATATTTAATGTTTAATGTGTAACCCGATCGATTTGGTAACTAACGGACACCCGAATTTATTCAACGTTTGTTTGAAATAATAAATTCACGTGTGTCTACCCACAAAATATATCTGAAAAATTTACATTTGTGCTGAATTATTTAATCGGTTAAATTTGTTGTGTTGAGAATGAAATGATAGGAAAAATTAAAGAGATGCTTGATGTGGGAGTACAGTAATAGCAACAATAACAATAATAATAATAATAATAATAATAATAATAATAATAATAATAATAATAATAATAATAATAATAATAATAATAATAATAATAATAATAATAATAATAATAATAATAATAATAATAATAATAATAATAATAATAATAATAATAATAATAATAATAATAATAATAATAATAATAATAATAATAATAATAATAATAATAATAATAATAATAATAATAATAATAATAATAATAATAATAATAATAATAATAATAATAATAATAATAATAATAATAATAATAATAATAATAATAATAATAATAATAATAATAATAATAATAATAATAATAATAATAATAATAATAATAATAATAATAATAATAATGAAAATAATGATACCTACTGTGAAATGGATTCCGCGGAATGTAATGCTGCATGTTGTACGTAATTAAATTTGTTTATTGTAATTGCTCTTGTGCGTATCATCATCAGTATCAGTATCAGTAAAAGTATTATTATTATTGCTATCAGTACTGTCATCAGAGATAAAAAAATATATTGAGATATTTTAACATGACCACTAACTCCAAACTACTAATAAAATAACAGGCTGTTAAGTTATTTCTAAAATTAAAATAATAGTATTGTTAATAAAAATTATAAGCGATTAGATTTATCGGAAAGGGCTCTATTTACTATTGTAGTGTCCAGTGGGGGGTTAAAAAATAAAATGAAGTAATTTTATTGAGTAAAGAGCCGGGGAGGGGTCATATTAGTGGCGCCCGCATCATAAAACCCATGTGGGCTCTACAAAGGAATAGAAACGAATTGAACGACAAACGCTGTTGGCGCAATGTAACACTACCGGAAATTACGTTGCAGAGGAATTATTGCGTGGTACGCACTGGCGAATCCGTAGTACGTAGAGAGACTGGCCACTGCGAATAACTGAACATATCGCATCCCATCTATCGGTTCTTTCTACGGTGTGTTACTCAATCGATTATGCATACATTTTTAAGTAGCTAATATACATATAGAGAGAGTTTGGTAATACCACTGGTTATTATCATATTTTTATTTGTTATTTAAAAAATTTTGTATGCTTTCACTAAATCTGCTCTATTTAAAATTAAATTAATTGCTGCGTTGTTAAAAATTGTCACTGAAATTTTTATTTTTTTAAATTGGCTGAGTAGGAAAAATTTTTATAATCTAAAGCAATGAAAAATTTATAAAAAAGAATAAGATTTTTCACCTAAAATATTAAAAAAAAAAAAAAAAAAAAAAAAAAAAAAAAAAAAAAAAACAAAGCCTAATAAAATTTGTTTTTTATTTATACAGCTGAAATTAATAAATTAATTCACTGATAGAAGAATTTTAATTAACTGTTGATAAATTAATTTATTACTTTTAATAAGTATTTTTTTAAAGGAAATTATTTTTAAGACTAAATAAATCTCCCTTTTAAAATCAAATTAATAATTTACACCATAAAAAATATTCTATACTCTATAATCGTCATCATTATTTATTTTGATTTTTTTTAAAAAAAACTATCAACCTACTCAATGTATTGGAAGTTTTTAACGATTTTACGGAGCCATAAAAAAACGAGTAAATAAAATAAATGAATTTCGACACTAACTTTTAATTCAAAGGTCTAAATAAAAAGTTATCAACAAATATTTATTATAACTCACTAGATTGTATTTAAAAAATGATCGATTGACTATTAACAAATATTTATTAAATAATCTGACATTAAAAAATCATTTATCAACATTCAATAAAGTTTATTAAATATCAATAAATCTTTCTACCAGTATTGAATTAATTTTAATAATTCTACTACACTTAAATTTTCAATTCAACTATAGATTATTCAGATGACTAAGGATAAAATAAAATAAAATAAAATAAAACCGTGACACGGTATTTTTCTAGGAAACCTTTTCCAACTCTAAACCAGTGAATAAATTCAATGACCTCCTATGTAAAATAGATGGAAAATAAAAAGAATCTCGCGAAAACATAAATCGAGCCTAACGAAGACTGAACGTCTCGAGGTTAATATCGCCTTGACCCGTGACAAATCGTCTTGATCGCCCGACCGATACAATTCAACTTTTAAATTGGCTCTTTTTATCATCACCAACTTTAACTCGAACTCTAGCCACACACGCGGACGATATTCACATATAGTAATTTAAAAGCTGTTTAAATATTTTTCGGGTAAGAAAAAAAAAACATATTTTCCTAACATATGTAATGATAATGATAAATTGATAACGATGCTTCTGTTTACAGTAATATTTTTACATAATGTCACTTATCAGCTCATGAAAAAGCATTAATAAACGTCAACTCATCGTTAACCTTGACCCGATATAAATACGCATAAATCGAAACACATAACAAGGCCCGTTAAGTGGACATTAACCGATCGACCGATGAAATATAAACACATAAACTTTGATAGCATCTTACATGATTTGGATTGCCGTAATAAATTACCTTTAACTTTATTAACCGACTTGGAATCAAATCCCTTCTCTTCGCTCGAGACACAGTTAAGTAAACCTAATTCTAATTATGCTTGCGTGCCTGGTTCTGGCCGAAATACCGATCCGGAGGAAGGTGATAGGAGGAGAAGAGAGGATTCTAGTCGAATACACATTTGTATCGGAGTAATAACGGAAATACTTGGGCGTACATGCACATCGCCGTCCTTATCTAATCTTGTCGATAATAACCAAAGTGGTGGGCTTAATCAGCGGCATTTACCGCATTACCGTTCACCCGCGGAATACTCTCGGTCGGCTTTACATAAATTTGTTTAATCATTATTTATTACAAGTGTTTGTTTTTTAGAATATTAATAATAATAATAATAATTTTTAACTAAGCCAGACAATAATTAAAAATTAATATTGTGCCTGAAAGACCCAAGATACGATAAAATTTATAAGATCATTTTTTGTAGGAAATTTAATTTTCCATAAAAAAATATTTTTATCATTTTTTTGTATCCAATATTTGACCCGTAATTTGAATTTAAAATTATTTTCTTCAAACTAAAAGGATTCAATACGAAAAAAAAAAAAAAAATGATAATAAATAAAACAAAGTGTTGGTGTTTGTGTTAAGGCTTAAAAAAAAAAAAATAAAGTGATCAAGTTAACCGAAAAATAAGGGAATAATAATTAGGGCCGGGAATGTAAGAGGTATAAAATAGTAAATGAGCTAAGCTGGTAAAGTGAAATCGCACGATGCAAATTATCCGAGTTAAAGTAGTCTATGCATATGTAGAGTGAGAGATAGGGGATCAATTTAATGAAAGTTGAGAGTAGAGAGTGGATAAGAGTAAAGTGTAAAGAAGAAAAAGAACAAGAGATTGAGGTTGAGGGTGAGGGATATTTGTACACTAAAGGACGACTAAGAGGTCGCTCCGTATTCCAGCCACGTACCGAGCTCATTCGAATAGAATGATAGGTCGTAGTCGTTGTCGGGTGAGGTGCAAGGTGTGAGAGTGCAAGTAGCACCATTCTCAGCCCGTTCTATTATATTTTACAGGCGGCACTTGCTCTTGTACTTGTACTTGCTCTTGTATTGTTATGAAAATATTTTTTCATTCAACCCACTACCGCGTAATTAAAACAAACACTTATTTTGTAATTATTAAATAATTATTTTCCGGGAAATTTATTATTATTTAATTAAAAACGAAATTATAACTCGATATTTGTGAAATTTTAACATTTTTATTGCTAAATAATTACTCAACTCGGTAAATAATGATCAGATGATGATGATGAAGTTGTCGATAAAAAATAACGAACATTCATAAGTACCTAGTTTCATTTTCCCGAGTCTATTAGTGTTCAATTAGGTCGGTGGAGAAAATAATTAGCGATGGCCCTATTGCTTTCTATTTCCCTCGCGTGTCAACCGGGCAATTAATTATAATTTGCCATAGCCTGTATTGCCATGGCATAATAAACATAGACAAGGCCATTCGTCTTTTCTTCACTAGCTTTTGCACTAGACTGAAACTATACGCCCGCCCCGACTATATTGGACTTTATTTTCATTTAAACCTTTTTACTTTAACGTTGTTTCTATTCAGCTGGCGAGCGAGCGCCACCGGAATACAAACGGGCACCGGTTCATTTTAAGTAATACTTTTATATATATATGAAGTAAAAGCAATATTATATCGGTGTATATTTTCCTCAAGGTGGTTAAAATGCGACGGGTGTTACCAGTGAACTTGTCGTGCTGGTAAATCGAGGGACCTACATTACAAACCTTCCCTTGTACCTTTAGCACACCCACCACTCTCCCGTCAAATAACTCCTGTGCCATTAACCATTAGCTAGAATTTAATAACCCCTGGGTGTCGAGCTTTTAAACCTGACTCACATTCTACTCCTTTTCCTTCTCGGGTCTCCGCTCCCGAGTAATGGACAATATTTCTCCGATAATCTTTCACCGCAATATCTATTAAAAATTATAAATAAAATAAGACAGGATATTAAATTTTTTATTGTCGACTTTTCAACAATTACCGAGTAGAGGTTCTGCTCCGACAAAGCATTCTGCTCTTTATCCTTTTAATTCAATGAATACCGAGGATAACAGGACTAAATCTCTAGATAAAATAAACTTTGTACAGATAAGAAATAAAAATCGATTGAATCAACAGAGAGTTAACTTAACTTGATATTTCACGATAGTAAAAATAATAAAAGTCAATAATATATTAATTAAAAAATTAAAAAATTAAAAAGTCGGTATTATTGCGTATTAAATAAAGAGGACGATCCTTCCGGTACAGAACAGTGGATTATTCTCTTTAGCTTTGCTGTTACTCGATAAGCAATCTACGTCTTGGGTCTTTCACGAGCGTGACGGTCTGCTGAGAACCTCTTACTCTCTTTATCTCACTTACACTCTGTACTCTCTACGTATAAACACAAGCTCTAGCCAGTGAGGCCTCGTGAATGGCCCCCACGAGTGATTATTCGTAACATAGGAGCCCCTCTAACCTCTCTACTCTCTACCGAGTGTGTTAACTTGAGTACGGACAATGTTGAATGTTGTAGGTATACTCTATACACTAACAGAGGCCATTGTCTTCGTATTGTTCCGAACAAGTAAGGCTGAAGACCTTGTGCTCTTCTCAAGATTGACCAGTCTCGCGAGTCTTGCTCTGCTCCGCGGATCGCACACACACGTTACGCCGTATCACCCAAAGGGAAATCGATAATTAAAATGTCAAAGTGTCAAATGTGCTTTTAATTGTGCCTCGGCTTGAGTTTTATCAAATAATAAAAACAATTTTATTGATAATTGATAATAAAAATAAAAATGATTGCAAGTGCCGCGTCGAGATGTCGAGTTCCAATTCTGGCTCGTGTGGAAGATCTAGAGCGTAGCCCGGAATGGATGGCCCTCACATACGACATCAATAATCTCCAGAGAATTAAATCACTGGGTGGAGCTTGTCCTCGGAAACTTGAGGACGCAGCAACAGCAACAACAGCATCCAGACAGATGACAAGCCATAGTTTGGCTTCCTCTCCCTCTCCCTCTTCCTCTTCTTCTTCTCCAGTTGATAATTATCATCATCATCATCATCAGGATCATTATTGTGTGAACAAACGGTGGAGTCAAAGTTGGAAACCGCGAACTGAGTTCGAGCGAAATTACTTTGGTGACAGCAGTGCCCCTGACATTGACAAAGTGTGTGAAGAAAGTGACAACACACGTCACACCTCCCCACTCAGAAAAAACTCGGTATTTTTAAATGCTAATGTCAAAGACTCGCAAAGTTTCAACAATAATAGAAGCCCTAGAGCGTCCTATTGGCGCCCAGAGCACCCGAAAGCCGCCGATATCTTATTTAATCCTGGATCAGAGGAATTTCGCGGAAGCAAAGACCGGCTCCATGAGATATTCCAGCACAACAGACTGTTACGAAGGCGGTTCTTTGGTTGTTCCGATGGTAATACTAATCTAGCAGACGAGAATGAAGATAATGGAGATATATTTGCAGCTGGAGCTGAAGGCAAAGCCAAAGCTAAAGCCAAAACAAAGGCTCCTACGAGCGAGAGCATTCAAGGCTGCGCTGACGTAACTAATACAGACAACCTGGGGGATATTATGAAAACACGATTGGAATTGGATACTCAGCAGAGTAGCCATGTAAACAGCGGGTTCGGTAGCACCGAGACCCTCACCAGCCAGAGCAATCAATCGGTCAGCAGCAATGGACGCAAGTCACGAGTTGACTTTGATAATTCCGTGGAGTTCGTCCTTGGGTTTAAAAACAGGGAGCCCTTTGATGGAGCCAATCGACCTCACTTTAACTATGATAAGGTCTTCGCTGCCTATGCTAGGGTTCAAGACTCTTTACTCTCACCGGTTCCACCCCCAGCGCCCTTAAGGAAAAATAAATTTTTAAATGACGATTCACTAACGATGAGCTTGTCACCGGACTCTTGCCTGCGGGAGCTGGAGATGGACCTGGAGAAATTCAATGAAGATCTGAGGTCTCCTCAGCTGGTCAGCAGCTTCAGCAACTCGATCATTTCCGATGGCTCGAGTGATAGAGACGGTTCGGAGATCACGGACCGCGGAAAGTCAATTGACTCGACACCCGGAACCGGAACCACGCTTCCATTCGTCTACGGACCCATTCCGTACAGTCAGTACATTTAAATACAGTATTACATCGATAGGATGCGTCCTCGAGCATAACTACTTACTCGGTACCGCTATTGCTCCGGTCATATGATCGCGAATTAAAAAAAAAAAAAAAAAAAAAAATATTGTATTTTTTTTTTTTAGTATTTGTATTTGTTAACACTGGAGAGACTTTCAGCAACTAGATAGTTGTCATCAGGGTCTGCACTAGCAGAACTGTTTTTTATGTCGAGTATTCAGTTTCACGTTAACACTCAAGTACTCTCGAGTTTTATTTTTACAATGAAATATTCTGGCCTAGTTTTTAAAATTTATACTTTCCGCGTGACTTGATGGGAATAGGAAATAGTTTATGATTATGATATATAATGTATTATATTTAATATTGTTACTGTTATTAATGAAATGGTAAATTGGGACTAGATAGCAATAAATATTTTTAAACCGACAGGGTTTTATTGAGCAATAAAAAAGAAGAGCCTAGAGGAAAGTATAAATATAAGTGATGTAATAATCGTTAAGTAAAAACCGTGTGATGTTTCATTCACGAGCTCATATAGTCGACAGTATTTTCACTATTATATGTAATGAATAATGCTTCTCTGTGTTTATGTATACACATGCACTCGGAGAACGCGATAAGGAAAAGTTTGCTTTTTTATATCCTCTCATCAGACGTGATATAACGCGGTAATCTTCAAGTTCTTAGAGTTCATATATGTTTTTACTAACTTTTTTGAGAAATGCTGGAGATAGAGACACTAGGATATTTTAATTTAAAATTTTAAATTTAAAGTTTTTCGGAGGTGTAAGTGATAGAGAATTTACAAGAGTAATATTTTAGAAAATTTTGTTATTATCATAAAAAGTTGGCTAGAATCGGGATAGTAAATTTATAAAATAATAAAAATTAAATTTTTTCCGCAACTTTGGCTTGAATTTTTTTTAAATAACAACAAACAAAGGATTTATTTCAAAATTATAAACAAAAATATCAATAAATAAAAACAAAAAGTATGAATTTTGATTCGGGGAGCGATATTTAGTTAACAAATTGACGTATAAACAATAAAAACTAAAATTACAAGCGAGTAAACAAACTAACTGACCGTTTCACCGATTCAGTTTGGAAAACAATTTTCCGCTTCCAAAATATGAATGTATAAAAATAAAAAGAACCAATTCAAATTATTTCTTTTGATATAAAAAAATGTTTCCGCTAAAAGCTTTGAATTTAAAACCTTAATTTTTTCCATGTAAATTTAAAATAAAAACGATTGAAACATTTATATTATACAACATGCGTGGAAACAAGTATAGAATTAAAGGGTTCAATTTGTCGAGGTGGTGAAACAAAAAATGGAGTGTGGCTATTTGCACTTACCCATGCTGGCACGGAGCACGGGTAAGTGCAAATAGCCACACTCCAAAAAATGTTTGTTGAAATGATAATAATAGTAATAAAAGAAAAAAAAATAAAAACTAAAAAGCTTTGTGTAAATGTAATTATAGTTTGAGTTGGAGTAACATAAAGAAAGAGAAGCCATGGGAACTAAATGCGTTAACTAATAGTAAGCCAACCGAGAAACTGGGTTATTCAAACGCGATTCGTAGTAATCCTAATTAACGTCGTTTCACTATTTTTATTTATTCGTTTATTTGTTTAGTTATTTATTTATCTATGTGAGTTTGAGTGCGCAGATAGAAATAGAGATTGAGATTGAGAAGTTTGTGGGTGTATTGCGAAGGATAGGAGGAAATAAAATAATTTGTCTTGTGCAGAATCACCGAGAAGATATGTCGAGGGTGAGGTGACGATTCACTATCGTTCTCCAGTCCGCACGGAAGCCAAGGAAATTCTCAGTGAAGAAGAACTCGCTCGCAGGAGTGCCGAGAACATGCGCCGCGTTTATCAGGAGGAGAGACGACGGAAATATCTCCAGGAACTCCATGATATCGATTCCCGTCGACACACTGATAATTTCATGTAAGTCATATCTCTACTCCGTAATTGTTAATTTTAATTATTAATTATTAAATTAAAACTTTATTTTCATTTTGATAAATTATTAAAGATCATTAAAATTCAAATGTGAGATTTTAGACACGACAAATGTCACCTGAATAATTAATTTACTAATGTTTGGGTAATTTTCGCAAACCTGATAGTTAATACAATATTTGAGAGACTTTGTGAACTCTTATTGAATATTTAAAATTTCCAGCTGCTAAATTATTAACACTGCGGATGGTGGGTGAGAAAATATGGAGCACTATTTACGTCAAATATGCGGATGAGAAATAATCTTACATGACATTCTCGCAATAAGATAATTTTAAATAAAAAATTAGCTCTGATAATTTTTTTTTTTTTTCTTTTTTCTGTAGACCATCGCAAAAATCTCCAATCCCGCTGAATCGGTATGACGATTTTCTGGACGACCTGAGCTACCGCAGCAGATCTCAAGAGCAAACTCCCGAGCCGCGGCTTGTCGCGCGAGCGATGTACAATTTTGTGGGACAGACATCGCGTGAATTGTCATTCCGGCGAGGTGACATAATTCTCATTCGCCGGCAAATTGATAAAAATTGGTACGAAGGTGAACATAATGCCATGGTCGGTCTTTTTCCTCTCAATTACGTCGAGGTAAATAAATTTTATTGTATGCTTGAATTAATGAAACACTATTTTTGTTTAGAGTTCAAATATGTCAAGATGAAATGAAATAAATGTGAAAAATTTTTTTCATTTCAAATAATCAAAATTTTTTAGTCATACAAAAACTATGACAAACTTTTTTAAAAATTTAATTGAAAATTTAATAGAAATAATTTTAAATGAATTCTCATTCGCTTTTACTTAAAATTGTCTTTCAACTAAGGTCTATCAAATATTAAACAATACCTTATTTAATAATAAAGTAAATTTTGAAAATCAATAATCAGATTGTTTAATATTTAAAAGTAATTCTTGTTATTAATGAACCTGACAAAATTTATGTGAATAAATATTAAGAGATATTAAATTATTTCCTACGTTATATTTTACATTTTCTAATCATGAATATGTAAAACAATTTTGTAATGTTTTATTAAAAACCACTGAATAAAATTTCAGGTTCTTCCTTTCGAAGGAATGAGATCGACGCCAAAAAAACCGTACGAGGGTCAAGCTCGCGCAAGATTCAATTTCATCGCCCAAACTAACTTGGAACTATCTCTGGTAAAAGGAGAGCTCGTTGTTCTAACAAGAAGAGTCGACGACAACTGGTTCGAGGGGAGAATCGGAAACCGCAAGGGCATATTCCCGGTCACTTATGTCGAAGTTATCATGGAGCCAGGGCAACACCGACCCGGTAATGAGCAAGCCTCATCATCATTATTATTAAAGAATTTAGAAAATAATAAAATATGTTATAAATTATTAAAAACTTACAGAAACTCCGGTGTCTAGCAAGCCCGTAGCTTCTCCAGCGGCTCACAGCATGCTGTCCAATGGAACTGCCAGCGGGAAATTGAGCATGGGACCTCATCACTACACGCCCTCGATACCCGTGAAAACGAGTACCACAGAGCCTCAATATATATCTCTGGTAAAAATTAAAAATTAATTTAAATTTGTATTGAAATTAATTTAGCAGATGTTTGATAATTTTAGTAATACTTTTAATACATAAATTATGACAAAAAAAATAAAATATAGAAATTTTTAAAAATTAAAAATGCATTTTTTTTTTAATTAATTTTTTGAAAAAAATTTATTTATTAAATAAAAATAAAAAACTGTAAATTGCTAACTTAATAAAAAAAAAAAATGACCAAAAAATAAGAAAAAAAATTAAAATGTAAAAATTTTTTAAAAATTAAAAATGCAATTTTACAGAAAAAAATTTTTTGTTAAATAAAATAAAAAAATTGTCAAAAAAATAAATGAAAAAAAAAAAAAAAAAAAAAAGTGAAAATCTGTGGGGCTAGTGGTTTAATGAATCGTTTGGGTTTGCAGCCACGCATTGGTGTCACTGAACGCAACAAATTGCACGTTGCACCTGTCAACGAAACATTGCACATCGACACACACTCGGATACGCTGCCGTGAGTTATTTCGATTCATTTTTTGGTTATCTCTGTTTATCAACTATTAACTTAATTAGCTAATTATTACTATTATTTACTATATTTACCTTTCGTTTTTTCTCCTTACATTGTATTGTGGCGTTTAATTATTCAGGTACCGGGCGCTGTACAATTACCGGCCGCAGAACGAGGACGAGCTGGAGCTGAAAGAAAACGACACGGTCTTCGTGATAGAAAAGTGCGACGACGGGTGGTTCGTTGGTTCAAGCCAAAGAACTGGGTACTTTGGCACCTTCCCGGGAAACTACGTCGAGCGGTTGTGAGACGAGGCGAGTCCTCGATGGCCCCCGCCCACGAGGAGCTACCGCTTGCCCAAAAACGGCCCCGCAAAACTTCCTAAAGAGACCAGGAAAATAGAGTACCGCTGTTAGATTTACAAACTTCAAATATTAAATAATAATTAATTTTAAAAAGTCATTAATAAATTATAATTATTGTAATAATTAATTTACTTTGATTGTTTGTCTAGTAGACGTTAATAGCTTGAAAGGTCTTCCACGATTTTTTATGTCGGAAATTATTTTATAGCGTAGCGTTACACCAAATAATAATTGTTAATTATTAACATCTAAGTTTTATTTTGTTTATCATTATTGATTATTAATTATTTATATTGTCGACTAACGTCTCATGTATAAATTTATATATTAGGTATTAGTGTAAGATATTTATTGTTTTTTCCACTGCAATGACTCGTCGAAATTGGAATGACATTAGTTCCGAAATACGTTACAAATGAACTGGACCACAGCGCCTCCAGCGGCTGAAACCGGCGAAGTTATTTGAAAATTTGTACTTGCCGCTTTGGACGTCAGAGGCGCTGTAACTCGAATTTTTTTGACAGCTGATAAAAATTTAGATTTTACTTGTGATTTATTTCGGAATACACTCATATTAAGTACGTGACATTGAAATTAAAAAATATCTAAGTTTTTAGAAAGTTTATTAGATAAAAATGTACTTTTAAAAATTCATGCAAATTTCTGAAAATTAATATAGCTGATGTTTGATAATTTTTTTTAAACAAATCATATCAAGAAAAAATGAGAAAAAAAATTGACAGGTTAATATTTTAGAAAATTAAGAACAATAGTAAAGTTAGCCGATGATTTTAATTATAAGAAAAAAATTTTCGGAGCAAATTTATTTATCAAAAAAAAAAATAAAACAATTATAATAGTGACAGCTAACTTGAATTCTATCATTTTTTTTTATTATTTTGTTATAATTTTTTCAACAAAATAAATTTTTTTTTAATAATACTGAAGTCAGCTGACAAGTGATAATTTTAAAAATTTTTATAACAATTTATTTGTTATAAAAATAAAAAAATTTGACAGTTGTCAGCTGACTCCAGAATCTTGTAATAAACGTCAAAAAAATTAACAGATGTCAGATAATTTCAGTGTCATATTGCAATAGTAATTTGGAAACGCGGTTTATTGAAATTAGCAATTAAATGCTGACTAAAATAATTAATAATAATAATAATGCGAGTCATTGTACATGTGTATCAAATAATCACGAATTTGTCGTTACCACATACCAAAATAAATAAATGAATATAAATATAAATAAAAAAAATATATATATTATCGTTAATAGTTCTGGTAATTACTAATTGTAAGAACTATGAAAGCCAATACATCTAAGCTTCCTAAGATTTATAAAAAATGGCACTCAATAATTATAATAATATAAAAAAAATAAATATTAATATTATTTATTAATTGTTAAAAAGTTTTACTAAGATAATTTAAAAGAAATATATAATAATATTTGCCTGTTAAAGTGCAAGCAGGTCGCATCCAAATTGATATTTTTGTAAACACTATTACTATTACCTAAGCTTATATTAGTTAGTAGAAGTAATTACTCACTGTTAATTTAAGTTTTAACAAGCATAGTAGACCTCGAGGCGGTTTTAAAAATAATAATAATAATAATAATAACGATCATATTTATACAACTAATAATAAATAATTACACCGCGGTTTTAATTGGTGTCTTTTTGGTGAATTAAATTAAAATATAAATAATTACCGCCTATATTACAATCGTTCATAAATTGACAATACGGAGTTATTAATTAATATATAAATTAATTAATTTACTCGTTAATTGTAAATGTGGAAATATACATATATAAATATATATAAATAAATAAATATATTTGTGGCCGATTTCTGGCCTGAGGTCGCGATTTTTATGCAATATTTAATAAATAATTATTGTAATAAATAAATAAATAAATAAATTATCAAACATATCGATGGTAATCAAGCGACATAATTTATATATTAATTTTTATTGATAAGTTGACAAAGCATATAAATACAAATATAAATTAAAAATCGTTTTATATATCGTCTAACTCATTAACAAATGCATGATTTTACAAAAAGCTCGATAGATAATTAATTAATATAATGTTGGATTATTTAATGTTATTTTAAATTTTATTTATTCAAAAGGTACGTCGCAATTAGCAGTTGTTGTCATTAAACATTGTAAAACTTTAAATGAAAAATAAAAAGAAAATCTAGAATATCCAAATTATTTTCCTCTTGAATTTAAAATACCGTGGTCTCTTTACTTTCCAAATTTCCATAACGACTACACAAAATTGAAAGCCTAAATTTAATAATCCGGGTGATAAAATTACAGTATTTTTTTTTTTTATCACGTACATAAAAGCGTATTATGAACACACATGACAATTTTGAGGAAAAAAAATTTTTCCCTAAACGCAGTAGCTTCTTTTATCTCTCCTACATATTTTTTTACAGTAACTGTTATTTTTATTATTATTATTATTATTATTATTATTTGTTATTAATTGCTCAGGGGGGTTTTCCCCGGAGTCCGACTCTCCGAGGGCCCAGCCTGAGCGCCATCCATTACTGCTGCACCACTCCGCACAACAAGGCGGTTAGTGAGTGCAGCAGGCCAAATTCATTTGCCTAAGTAGACGCAGGGATCCCAAAATGACAGCCTTTTGCATCCGCACTGCTAGAGACACGGCTGCTGAACTGCAAGCCGGTATCTTTGCAAGTGAAGACACAAAAGACTGTTTCATCCCTCCAAGGACGCCGACAACCAAAACGACGAGCTTGACACGGTAACCTGGGTAGAGTTTGCCAATTTCAAACAGGAGATCCTGATATATCTGGTGTTTGTGCTCTTCTTTGGCCGAGATATTGTATTCGGCTGGGGCCGAAAACTCAATGACATAAATGTCACGAGTAGCCTTGTCGAAGAGCACAATATCAGGTTTGTTGTGGTCAATCCGCCGGGTTGTTGCGAATGGTATGTTCCAATAAATTTTGGAACTGTCATTCTTAACAACCTGCGGAATATCTCCTGGCAGATAAGGCAGCACTGGTGTCTCATCGATACCGTAGCTATATCTGAGATGATAATAGAGTACTCGCAGGGCAGCATTGTGACGCTGTATGTAGGCACCTCTTGCCAGCACAGGACATGCCGACAAAAGGTGCATCAGCGTCTCTGGATGTTGTTTACACGTCCGACAGGACGTGTCCGGAAGCTGCGCCTGAAGCACCTTGCTACGGTATTCGAGAGTGTTGATAACACCATCTTGGCAGGCAAATATAAACCCTTCGGTCTCGGACATCAGGCCAGCTGACTTCAAGAAGGAGAATGTCAGCTGGGTGGACAAGCCATGGTCACGGACGTGTTTGAAATACACGCTGTGCATAGACTTGTCCATGTGTTCACCGAGGAGTTTTTTCTCCTCGGCTATCCTGACGACGCTCTTGAACTCCTTTTTCGGGAGGTCAATGAGAGCGTTTATTTCTCCGAGACCTAAGGTATTTGCCGCGTAGATTGCTGCCTTATACAAAAACGATCCCTTCCGCGCATTTTCATGACTATGAACAAATTGCATCAGGAAGTCGTCCTCGTCTGCTGTGAAATTGGCAACCTCGTATGTTAAACCCAGAACCAAACGATCGTGAAGCCGCTCCAAGCTCTGCAATCCTCTCCCTCCGATGTTCCGGGAGAGGTACATCCTGGCGACTGATGAGTTAGGGTGCATGCTCTGATTCATATTGATGACTTTACGGATTTTGATGTCGAGATCTTTCAACTCATTTCGAGGCCATTTCAGGACCCCAAAAGAGTAAAGTAGGACTGGGACAGCGAGCATGTTAGTAGCTGAGACTTTGTTCTTGCCGGAAAGTTCTGATGACCAGATCTTCCGGAGTCTCCTAACATACTCGCTGCGAAGAGTTGTTCGGACTTCAGAGACGGCATGCATTCGCCGCTCTTCAATCCCTAGATATCTGTACAACTCTCCGGCGTCTAATTCTCTTATTATTATTATTATTATTATTATTATTATTATTATTATTATTGTTGTTGTTATTATTATTATTATTACTGTCGAGTTTATCTTTGCAAGCCTGTAATTCATTCGGTCGAGTATTATGACGGCAATCAAATGAATCTTTGTCTTGTGGTAGACACCGAGGCACTCGTGACTGCGAGCCATGACCGCAAGCTTGTTGGCACTGCAAAATAAAATAAAAAAAAAATTAAATAAATAAATATTTACCAACAGCGGATTGTTTATTGTAATACTATTTACTCTGAGCATTATCCTGTTTATAAACTGAAAAATATAAAAAGACAAATATTTATCTGGGACCATCCCTTGTAGAGCCAGTAACCTTGGTAAGGAAACCGATTGTAGTTTTGTTTATTTATCGGTACTTGATACTCTTTGCAAATACCGTGGGATAGCATTGCTCGATACACCAGCTGTTTATTTATATTGGTAACATTATTATCGGGAAACGATGAGTGAACACAATAAAGTTCCCTCCGCTGGATACCTGTCGATCCGCAGCTCTTTGAGCAGCCCTCCTACGGCCCGGTGATCCACTTAAACTGGCAACTGCGCCCAATTTATCAATCAATCAATCAACCAATTCATCTTCAATAAAATAATTTACCTAAACGTGTTACACTTCTCCATCTGCTGCACCGGCTTCATTATCATCAGGCACATTTTTTTTGCTTACTACGCTCCCGGTTTTCTCGTTCTTGCAGGCCACCGTCCTGTACCGGACTCCTCCTCCGCAGCTCGCAGAACACGGGCTCCATCCTCCGAAGAACCACGAATAATTACTCCGTTCTTCTCTTCTTTCAATTACGTATCGGAAATCAATCAATCCGATCAATACCGATCCGTTTCTTCTGTACTCCGGAACCTTAATCTTTAACATAAAATTAAAATTTTTTCTTAACTGTTAAAAAAAAATAAACAGTTGTTTTATAAAATCTTTTTATAACATTAAGTTAGCAGTCACTTGATTATTTAAAAAATTTCTTCTCAAAAGTAGCATTTTTAATTTTTTTAAATTTATAAATTTTTGCTATAATTTATTTCTTACAAAAAAATTTTTAATTGATTAATTTATTACCGATACAGTAACAAGAGCCAAAGTAGGACCGCGTCCGTTGATTTTAAATAAATCCCTGATCTTTTTAATCATGAATCCGGTTCCCTCGACAATAATCATCGACTCGGTAGTTCCGTCATCAAAAAAAAAGTCAACAGCGTGTTTCTTGCGTTTTCCATCGCGAAAAATTAGCTTTATAGTTTGATTGCGGGTGCAAATCAATTTTACCTCAATGGAGACGTCGTAGGAGGCTGCTGGGACGATCGCAAGCCTGGTAGTAGCTGAAAAATCAATAAAAGTCAATAAAAATAAAAATAACATCTATTATCTAGTTGAAATATAACAACTGAGTAAACAGTTAGTTATCTTGGAGATATTGTATAAATTAAACTCCCTGGGGATATGACAATCGCGCTCAATAATCTCAGTAGCTCGGAGCTATCGAAAAGTTCCTCCGAAGTTATATTCGCGGTAGGTATAAGGTACCTCAACGCTAATGTTTGTTAAAAGACAAACTTCGGCTTTAACTTAGTAAGATATTACACGAGTACTTGCACATCACGCTTGAAAATACAATTATTGCATTATTGATTACCCTACATATAAATTTTCTACATTCTCACACATTGTTGTATTAAAGTATAAGAAGTGGCAACTTACCCCGGCGAATTTTACGCTGAAAGTTGCTGCTGATAGAAGTACAAGTTGAATTATCTCCCTCGCAGTTTCCACAAGCGTCGAGCCGTTTTCCAGAATACAACACCCGATCGCAGCCCATTAAATAGCAGCTCCCTTTAATGCAAATGTCTGTTGATTCGTAGGAGCAAGGCGTTCCGTCTGAGACAAACTCACTGCTGATGTAAACGCTCCCGGTCCCCGAGTTTCTGCATATCACCCGACAGTTCAGTTTATCATCCGCAATGTAATGGGCCACCCAGCTCGCCCGTAATTTACTGTCACCAGTTCTAATACCTACTGCTCCCGAGGTTAGACGTGAGCATTGTTCTTTTCGCGGGTCGCTTTTTAACGGGCAATCTTCTTGGTTGCAAATTATTAACTCTTTGTTTGGTCCTTCGCAGTCTTTTCCGCCAAAAGGTCTGGAATTTTTTTAGAAATTAAATTTTAATTTAATTTAACAGATAACTAAAAATTTTTATAACATTTAATTTAAGCTGCTAGTATTTATTAATTTATTAGAATTGATTTTGTTTTTTATTGAAATAAAATTGCAAGTTCCTATAATTTTTGCCTTATAATAAAAAAAAATCTAGCAAAAAAATTCTACATTAAAAAAAATTTTTTTTAT
The DNA here is from genome assembly GCF_013202065.1 of Cotesia typhae. Taxonomy (NCBI): domain Eukaryota; kingdom Metazoa; phylum Arthropoda; class Insecta; order Hymenoptera; family Braconidae; genus Cotesia; species Cotesia typhae. The sequence continues at coordinate 12,471,188 of NW_027423757.1, read as the reverse complement.
AATTAATTTGTTAAAAAAATTTTTAAATTTTTTCTGCTAATTTTAATTTAATTCAATAAAATATTTTAAAATCCTACATAGAATTGTTGCAATATCGATAGCGAACAATAACACCAAGCCCGCAGGTCGTTGAACACTTTCCTTGGGACCAGAGACTCCAGCCGCCGTTTATTGAAATATTTTTCTGCAGCAAAGCCAGCTGGAAGTTATTTTGGTCGATTGACTGGCAATTGCCATCAACGCACCGCTGAAAATAGTTTAAATTAATGAAGACATAAACAAATGACGAAGAAGAAGAAAATGAAGAAAATAAATGTTTTATCTTTATGACTGACTTTATTTTTCCCGCAGGGCGTCCCATTTAGAGGATGTCCTTTCTTTGTTTTGCATAGTTTATTGAGGTCCTTATGAGCACACCACAGGTGGGCGCAGAGACCCGTTAAATCAAGGCGCTTGCAAAGCTCGTATCCGTCCCCGAATTCCATGCGACACTGCTCGTCCATTGTAAATGTCTCCGACAAGGCTTTTAAATATGTTGCATTATTCAGCTCCGGGTGATTGTTCAAGCACGTCCAGTCTCTGTAAATTCATTACTCTCATTAAATACTAAGTAAATAAATAAATAATTTAAATTAAAGTTGAGATTGCTCTCCTGGATCGATGGTGAAACTCGCTTCGGGAGCAGACTGACCAGTGGAACCGGTGGAAAGTAGCGGCAACGACAGGAGCCATCACGCTCCCGGTGACTTCGTCGGCGCAAGAATTGTCCGCAGCTTTATCTCCGTCGTGAGTCAGTCCTAAACTGATTTAGTGATGAAGTTAAGTGTGACTAAGAAGAAGAAAAATTATTTACCAATACCAACATGTGAGCGAGCTCGTGGGCGATGATAAAGGCACTTGTCAGACCTTCGTCACGGTTCAACGCACATGATCTCGCTGGATCACACACGCCTGACACTGGAGCGTAGCCAGACGGACCGCCGATGTCCAGTCTTGTTAGCCAGACTGCTACGTCGTGGGGTTTTGAGAGTGATGAAAGGAGCTTTTGGTTCCATTTGTTGACGTTTTCTAATGACTTGCGGGCATTACCGAGATGTATCTGGGAATATTAATTATTAGTCATAAGAAAATTATCCGACGTTCAACAAATTAAAATTTTTTTCATTAATTAAATTACAAGTACAAAAATACTTAAAAAAAAAATTTTTTTTTTATTATAAACTAAGTCTTAAAAATTATTTATAAAAAATTGCATTTATAATTTTTTAAAGCTTCTAAAGATAGAATTTTTAAAGACCGTATGCAAATGATAAAAATTTGAGACCTACAATTCTTCAAAATATCTTATTAAAAATTTTTTTTTTTGTTCTCACGTCATGATATATTTTATTTTTCAGAAAACTTACCATAGAATTTTTTTTATCGGCATAAAAAATAATTCTTACGATTACAAGCCTGAGATTCGCTTCAAGGGAAGGATGACTGTAAATTGCACTGACCTAAATAAAAAAAAATAGAATTACGGTAAGCATATACATAAAAATAATATTTTTTTAAAAATTGCACTTGAAGTTTTTTACAAATGAAATTTTATTTTTTTGTGATAATTTTTTCAACAAAAAAAATTCTAATAATTTTTACATGCCAGCTAAGTTAATTATAAAAATTAATTTTCATTGATATTAATATTAATAATAACTAATAACTGAATGCAATGACATTTATTTGAATTAACAGCGACTTCTATCTAACATTATTATTTATAATTATCATAATATTAATTTCAGCTTGACAAGTCGTAAACTTACGATGTTTAGTAGAGCGAAAATATATTGTTGTACTTGCTCGCCGTGGAATTCTATCACCGAGTAATCAACAGTGACTCCCAGCTCGAGCCATTGTGAAGGTGACGTTTTTGTATCACCGGGTGTAGGTCGTTCTGGAACAAAAAAGCGTTTTAAACAAAAACTAAAAAGTTTCATCAGATAGCGAAACAAAAGGAACATTAAACGTTGGAGCACTTCAACTCGGTAAGTACACTTGATGAATACTTGCAATAATTAATTCTAGAGCTTACCGAGATACTTGTACATCATAAGTGAGTTGGTAAAGTTTAAACTAGACTTATTTTCCTCAAAACTTGGCTTCTTTTGGACGTTTGTTGGTCCTAAATCACGGTAGAGGTCAAAAGTATCTTCCGTCAAGTCGTTGAAGTTTCTGGAGTGTCTTCTAATTTTTGACGCTCTGATTTCTTGGAGAATGTGACTGCCATTGGTCGTAGGATAGAGGGTCAATGTTTTTAAATTTAAAAAGACAATAATATAAAAATTGTCGTCGCAAATTGTAACTATGCTTTGAAAATTAGTCTTTTGGATATGATCGTTCAAAACTGTGCAATTTTCTGCAGACTTTACATTTTTCATTCCCAAATTCGCGAAACGCGGGTCGGAGGATATCCAATTTATTTTCGGGGATGTCAGTCGACTGCTGACTCGGGTTTTCAGCGTCCAATTGCCCACTGACACGTAAACGTCATTAATTTTTGAGTCAGTAGATCTGCGCAAAATTTTTGAGACGGGATACAAAATTTTAGGAGAAACAAAGCCGCGATTTATAACGCGAAATTTGTTTGTTTCTGTGATAATTACTGTGTGCAAGGTGAAAATAATTGTGTGAATTAAAATAATTTTATTCATAGTGAAAATGAATGTAAACTAGTCATTGCTGGATAAAGTAACACTGCACTGTAAATTTTTTTGATCAATATATTGATGGAGTTTTTTTTATTGAGAGTAAAAGCTTTGTTTGAGGCAAAGGAAATTTTCAGGGAGTGAAAAAAGTTTATTATGTAAATAAAAACTGTAAAAAGTCACAAACGGTCACGTCATTGAAAATTATCCGAGCGAACAAAGAATAACGAAGCATCGGTTAATTGGTTTTATCGACGTTTTCGTAGCGCTGACGGGCGTACTAACTGCAACTGGCAGCCACATGCTCGATTCTCGCAATAAATGGGAATGCAGACGTGCACTCTTTGGTGACGCTTGTAATGATAATAATAATCGTGGAAATAAAAATGCGAGCTACTGCATCGTTCAAGCTGAGAGAACAAGAGAGATGAAGATGCAAGGAGAGAAAGAGAAGAGTATCAAGTGGTTCGCTAATAAAGTACTCTCTGTATCTATATATACTGATACGAAGGCAGCCATCGCTGAGGAGAGACCGACCAAAATCATTGAAACTCTCCCAAGTATGTACCATGTGTACACGCAAATATTATGGCTAACATGGATGAAAATATTACAAATTTACTGCATTAAATTTTATTTAAATAATAAATAGGTTTTATTTTGTAAATATAAATATGCAAAATATTTTTGAAAGCTAATCGTTCCACCTGGAACCAACAATCGGAACTTTCAAAAAGGAGTCGTGGGCACCCCAGTTCGAGGAGAATGCTGGATTTGATGGAGATCCAGGTGAATATGGGGAACCAGGTGGCTGACCGTAGCTTGGCGCACTGGGTGCATAACTTGGAGGGGAAGGTGTTCCGTAGCTTGGAGAACCTGAAGATCCATAGCCTGGTGTTGATGTGCCATAACTTGGTGGCGAAGGTGTTCCGTAGCTTGGAGGACCCGGAGGTCCATAACCTGGTGAAGCCGGAGTTCCGTAACTTGGAGAAGAAGGTGTCCCGTAGCTTGGAGGACCTGGAGGTCCATAACCTGGTGTTGATGAGGCATAACTTGGTGGCGAAGGTGTCCCGTAGCTTGGAGGACCTGGAGGTCCATAACCTGGTGTTGATGAGCCATAACTTGGTGGCGAAGGTGTTCCGTAGCTTGGAGAACCCGGAGGTCCATAACCTGGTGAAGCCGGAGTTACGTAACTTGAAGGAGAAGGTGTCCCGTAGCTTGGAGAACCCGGAGGTCCATAACCTGGTGAAGCCGGAGTTACGTAACTTGAAGGAGAAGGTGTCCCGTAGCTTAGAGAACCCGGAGGTCCATAACTTGGTGGAGAAGGTGTGCCGTAACTTGGAGGAGACGAAGTTCCATAGCTTGGAGAGGAAGGAGTTCCGTAACTTGGAGGAGATGGTGTTCCGTAACTTGGAGAAGACGGAGTTCCATAGCTTGGAGAGGAAGGAGTTCCGTAACTTGGAGGAGATGGTGTTCCGTAACTTGGAGGGGATGGAGTTCCATAACCAGGAGGTTGATAAGATGGAGGTCCAGGCTGTTGGCTAAAAGAAAATTTTTGATTAATAAATAACGATTGCTAATAATATTTAAAACTTGAAAAATAAAGAACCCAACCCGTAAGGAGTAGTGGTTGGATGCGTTGGACTCAAAGTATAACTTGAAGTTTGTGGCTGGCTAGTGGTGTATCCATCGTCGGGATCATCTGATGCCCCTAAATTCCAGAACGGCTCGGAACAGGTCCCGTTGATGCACCTCTAAAATGAAACTCCAAATTAAGCATGAATTTGCTAACAAGAATTATCGGGACTAACCTTCCCTCTGCCACAAGGCGTCCCCTCAAGTGTCTGAGTCATACGGGTCATGCAGCTGCGTCTTCTGCTGGCAGCTCTATTGCACCACAATTCCGTGCAAGGATCTTTAACGGTAACTCTGATGCAAAATACCCACCTAAATGAATTTAAAGTTTGATTATTGTCAACCGCCAGCTCCATCATCTTATTTGCTATCTCCCATCTTCACCTCGATACTTATTCTCCCATATTTCCATAAATTTAATGGCTATGAATAATTATCAATTATTACCCGTCTCCGAACTCGATGCGACACTGGTCGTCTAGAGAAAATACCCCCGGCAAATATGCGGTGCTTTCATCGGTCGTCGGCGGTCGGTCCAAGCAAGTAAACTCTCTTGAATAAAAATCAAATTAACAATTATCAAAGACTTTCCATTTAAATGTACATACCCTACGATTTCATTGTAGTGTTGAGCCGAGCAAGAAGACCACGTGGGCGATGGATTAACAGCAGGTATCATTTTGGACATTACTGTCGCGTGAAGCAGAGCCTCTGACGCGCAGTAATTGTTCGTCTCAATCTCTCCGTCGTGATTCAGGCCAACTCTGTTATGAATTTATAAGTAAATTTTAATTTTCGGACAATATATAGTCTTGGTAACTTTGTTTGGATACTCACAAATGCCCGATACCGTGAGCTATTTTTATCGCTGAAGCCCACCCGACATCTTGGACGAGAATGCACGACCTCATTTTATTGCACATGTACGGCCCCGGGGCTGAAGCGATGTCGTTCCCCAGAGGGTAATGCGTGTACCACAAACCCATGTCTTGTTTTTCTTTTGAGCTGTCGTGGATTCGTCTGTTCCAAAGGTTTACATTGTACAACGGGTACTGCATATTTCCTCTACGCACCTTTCAGCAATTATTCAAAAATCTCTTTATTAATTTTCATAATTAATAATTTAAAAAAATAAAATACAAATACTCACTGCACTGTCCTCAGGATTATGGTACATGATTAATCTCTTGATAACGATCTTCGTGATATTGAAGTTAGAAAGCTTCCTGAACAGCGTGCTGACCTGTTTGTCAAAGAAATTTGATGAGTTGCTTGCTCAAAAACATATAAATATTTTTTTTTTTTAGAAAATAAATTTACAATATTTAAAATGGTGTAGACATATTGTTCGGTGAGTTCGCCGTGGAATCTAATAACATCGAAGTCGACACCAATTACCATTTTTATCCATTTGCTTACAGAATTTACTTTGCGAGAATTTCTCTTCATGATGCGCCCTTTCAAGAACGGCCTTGCTTTGTCTTCGTCGTACCACGATCCTGACAATTAATATTTATCAATTAATTAATTAATAATTATTTATTAATTAAATATAACTATCAAATTTAATTAGATTTTTTAAAAACTCACGAAAGGGATGAGAACTTGAACCTGAATGAGGAATCGAAGCTTCGGTCTGTTCGTTCCCCAGCCGATATTGAGACTCTAAAGTGTCAAAGTAGTGCGGGCTCGCAACGTCTCCAGCCATGTCGAAATTTTCCCCGGTGTCGCAGATAGTAACGACTCTTTTTCTTCTTTTCCCGCAGCCTTTCACTACTCTGTAGGGCGGCTCAGTGCTGGTGAATTTCGTTCTTCTTCTCGTGCGATTTCGGTGATGATCGTAGTTTCCGGGACAAGAAGACGGGCCTAGTGTAACGAACCTGCTGCCCGAGTTGTCCATTTGCCAGGCAGTGCACTTTGGGGTGTATTCTCCTGGAATTGAAAAAAAAATTAAAATTCAGCTTTCAAATATTTTTTCAACTGTTGGTAAAATTATTTATTTTTTTTTAAATAAAAAAAAATTCAATTTAATTAATTTATTAACATTTTTTTTATTTATCAAAATTCTAAAGTTATCAAAAAATATTTAATTAAAATTTTGAAACTAAATATTTATTCAAAGGTCCAAATAAATATTTTTTAGTTCTTAAAAAATATTAATAAAATAAATAAACACTAAAAAATAATTTACCAACAATTAACAAAATTTCCGTCAAAAAATACCAACCATAAATTTCGTTGTCTTCCTCAAACTTCTTGAACTGACTCTTGACCTTCTTGTCATACCTGCTCTTCATATCCTCCAAAAACGGTTCCTTGGTCTCGTACATAACATGTCCGCCATTGACTTTCGTCGGCTGAAGAAAGAAAGATTTCTTCCCTAGCGTAAGCAGCCCGTAGAAGTGATTGCTGCAGATAGTAATAGCGACATAAGAATCCTTGACTCCTTGAACTTCTCCGTGCAAAGGAAGACAGTGCTCCAGTCTGGGATGACTCTTATCACCTTTAGGCCTCTTTTTAGGCCCAGAACTCGCCCACTGGACTGCGTAATCCCTTGCTACGACCAAATCCCGGTTGAATTTGGTCTTCAGCGTGAAATTTTTCACGTCAATGTAAAAAATTTCGGCATTTGTTTCCTCGTAGTTCAAATTAGACCTTTTAAATCTGCGATTTACTTCCGAGTGGGGAATTACTCGCGGGTTGACTTGTTCGGTGTCGTTATTTTTTGGTTTTTCACTGACTGTGTTTGTTATCAGGCCGAGAGTGAATATTAGAATTAACATTTTAGGATAAAAATTGCAAACTATAAAAATAAAATCAAGTTAAAAGTTACAAGCGAGTAAAGGAATTAATATAACCGAGTTACTGGAGTAATTAGAGCAACTCTGAAGGTATAACTTCCGCGATGTCGATCAATCATTCAGATTGATTTTGCAGGCATTTAAGCGTTAATAAATCACTGAATTATGGGCATAGTTATAGTTATAATTAAAGCGGGACTGTAACTAGGTTTGCGTTTAAGGTAAATAAAAAACAAGATTTGATTGAATAAAGAAATGTTGGTGGTTTTATTGATGTCAGGCAGGATAGAGAGTAACAGTAAGTACGGCTTGCAGCACTAGAGTCAATACAAAACCGATTTCCCTGGTGGTAAGATCCGCGGCTGTGCCTTTTCCCGTGTTGCAGTAAGATTTTTCGCAGCAGTCGGTGCATGCAAACAGCTTTGTCCGCTCCCCGATCACAATGCATCCTGGCTCACATTTATTCGTGCAATTCCGTTCCAACGCCCACATCATCGGCTCAGATGTCGAGTTCTCCGTGCTCAAAGTAAACGAGTATCTTTTTACCTACAAAAGACAGCCGGGAGTTTTTATGTCAGAAAAAGTTAGATAAAAATCTCTATAAATGAATTTTTGGTTTTTGGAGCCTTCAAAAGAACTGATTTATTTTTTTTACACTTATAATATAAAATTGATAGACGCTCTTGTCAAAAGTTGAGGGATTTTTTAATAAATTAATTGGTTGAAAAAATATTCAATATTTCTTTTTAATTAAATTTTTTTCGAGTTATTTTTGAATGTTAAAAAAAAAAAATGATTTGTAATAAATACTCTACAAAGTTTTGCGGAAAAGATTGGAAAGTTCTATTTAAATTTTCATATTTTCCACGAGATTAAGAGGAAAAATTGGTGAAAGTTTGTTTGATAAGAACTTTGATGCGGTGTAAAAATAAATAGGTCACTAGATTTAAATTTGTTTGAGAAGTATCATTTTAATATAAGTTTGTGGTACAATTTAAATAAAATTTGATACGCGTCGAAAAATCCAATTTTAATAATAATAATAATAATAATAATAATAATAATAATAATAATAATCTAAAATTAATTTCAAAATAATGATACTGAAATTTTCCACTTTCGGGATTACAATTAAACAAATAAATTAATTCTAAAAAATTTTCTGTATTAATTTATTCTTAAAAAAACTTCTTGATAAAAAAAGTTTGTCTCAGTATCATTATTAAAATTAATTTGAAAAAAAATTAAAGACAAATTATGAATAAAAAAAAAAAAATTAATTAAAAATGATAAAATATTTACCATACATTGCCGTCGATCATCTTTGCATTTCTTCTTAAGCCAAGTATAGTTACTATTGGGATTAACGCAATGCTCTCCATCCTTGATAGTGTCACATTCATAACAGTTCAAATCATTGGCACGTTCAGTGGCAGCATGAGTGCGATGTTCAGTGGACAATAACTGTCCAGCATCGACTGTCACCATGAAATATAAAAAGCACATGCAAAATAACAATAATAATACTGACATATATTTATAAAATTACCTCTAGACAGGTGCACGAGGGTAGTCAAAAGTGCGACGGAAATGAACAGATTGGTGTGATGCATGACTTAACCCACAACAAAACCTCAAGAATCAGTTCTGGTCATTCCAAATCTGAGACTCGCTCGTTCACAAACTCAAAAATATATAATCATGTGGATTTCCCAAGCCCGAGAAACATCCGCGAGCAGTTCCGCCATTGTCGCGCAATCGCACTTTGCAAGCTCGCCCTCGCACTCGAGACCTGACAATCGATAACACATGGAACAGAATTTAAGCACTGGGGCAATTCATCTATATATCTTATATTCCTTCACCCCTCGTTCTCGCTCTATTCTGTAACCTCATTGTAACTGCTGTGCGTCTACAGCTGGATTATGAATATTATGGATATATTATAATATACTCCAGGATATTCCGGGTTTCCCATTAATTTTCTCAGATCCAATGACATGCGTCACTTGATCGATCCGCTTTACGACACCATAACCTTAATTAGATATTAGATCATGCTAAATTGCTTCATTAGCTTCTAAGATTAATTTTTGATCGATACACACCTCTAGAAAAATCATTTTCATCAATTGTGACCTTCACATTGACAATTACTCTCTTTTCCATCGTTATAATCATTATCTTCAGCATTGACAATTTTACAGAGGAAATCGAGGGTTTAAATTACTTTAAAAGTTCCGAAACTTTGATAATTAATTACAAGATGGCAAGTACACAGAACATACTGTAGTTTATCTGTCCTTTCTTCTTTGAAAGTACCATGACCTGTCTTAAACAAGTTAAGGTGACGAAATTTTATCTCCGAAGGGCTTCAACGCTCAAACTTTGCTGTTAAATTATTACTAAGTGTACAAATTTAATTTTTGTTTCATGCTGGGACTTATAGAATAAAAAATATTATTATTATTATTATTATTATTATTATTATTGCACAGAGAAAGAGATAATACTTTTGTAAAGACGAAAAAACTCATATTTTTAATAAATTTTTTTGTTAAATTTTGAACAAAAATTTTAAACGAAAATTTCTATGTTTTTAAAGAAAAAAAAAATTATAATTATTATCGTACTCTAAAAAAAAATTCTTAAACTATTAATTCGATTTTTGAATTTATAAATAATTCATCAAAATAATTTTTTTCTCTTAATAAATCATCTATATTATTAAGAGAATAAAAAAAATTTTGTTTCCAAGATAGTGAACATGATAAAATCGGTTTTTTGTGAAATATTGGCATTTTTAAAGATATAAGCTCACCCCAACATTACACTCATCGAGAACTTTAATTTGAGTACCCACATTAATTTTTCATATATTTATATATATTATATATATTATATATATGTATATATGAAAAATTTTTCAAAATGCATGTGGGTACTCAAATGAAAGCTCTTGATGAGTGTAACAGCGGGATGAGCTTATATTTTTAAAATCGTTAATATTTAAGAAAGTACAGTGCAATTTAACAAAACAAAGTTTGATTTTTTTTAGTTCACAAGTGACTGCAAGGTTGCTAGTTTAAATTAAATATCTAATTAAAAATTTTCATCTAAAAAATTCTCACATTCTCTAAATTAACTTAATAGCCGGTAAATTATTTCAAAAGGTAATCAGCAACCGGGTTAACAAACTTTTGATAATGACGTTGGCGTGGATAAAGGGATCAAGTGTGTATGTTACGGAGTGTGGTTTCTGCAGATGAGGCTGTTTATAATTTACCCTGGACATTAAACGTCATTGTGGATGAGAAATTATTAAATTGGTTGTATGAGTAGACGGCGTTACGCGTTCCAGGCCCCAGGTGGATCAGAGATCCAACTCAAGAGTAAACTTTTAATTAGAACATATTGTCCAGTGGGAGGATACGGAGAATGTTTCGGGAGTATCGCCCTCAAATGGACGAGATAATTTTATTTTAAAACAACCTTCGCCTTTTTAGGAAAAAAAAAAAAAAAAAAAAAAACTCTGCACTTTTATTGTAATTTTTCAGACAAAGCCGGGCATTGTACTTACGTAGCTATGCCTGGAGAACAATGGTTGAACTTTGTAAAGATAGTAACCGTTGTAAAATCGATTTTGAGTCATCGGAGCTCGAGTACATTTTCTATGCTCCGCTCGGAAGCTCCCGGGGTCTATCCACATAAATTCTCGAGCTTGCAATGCAAAGAGGAGTAACTAGATCGTCGATAAATCCCTTTTTTATTCCTCGCGGTTATATATTCGGTAAATTTATTCATAAATCCAAACTTTTGGAATATTACGCGCAACAATTTTTGTAATTTGTAATAACATTAAAAAATTATATTTATCAGCGAGTTTATAAATAAATTTAATGGATGGAAATTTATATATTAAAGTTTTCTTTGGAATCTTTGGAAAGAAAATCCCTCGGCTTTCATCGCGAATTGTCAGATTAATCGTGATAATGAAATAGTGCTCGGAATTTTATTTTTGGAACTCGAAAATTTAATTATAAAGCTTTTAAATTAAATCTCCGAATTATTGTAAAATTTTTTTGCTTAAAAAAAATTGTTATTTATTTATAAAAACAATTTTTTAATCATAGTAATTTTATAAATTATAAATTTCCATAAAATTGTAAAAGTGGGGCTTGACCTAGTTCCCGACGTAAAAAGTTTAAAAATTGACTTAATGTTTTCCTCTAGAGTAAATTAATGATACAAATAAATTGAGATCTCAAAAAATTAAAATTACAAACTAAAAAATAAATATTCTTAATAGTGGTTTTAAATTTTGATTTATATATTAAATTAATACCAAATTTAGAGTGACATTAAATAAATTAGCACTGCTTTCAAAGTCATTCCATAAAACCAAAAGCAATATAAAGAGGGAGCTTTGATAGCCAGTAACGTTGGTCCCAGGGGTATCAGGCTTGTTTCGCAGGTATAGAGTTATATTATACTGGCGTATAGTGGTTTCGTTCATGAAACATTATGTCGCGGACCGCGAGACATCCTTTGGTAGCGTGCACCAGATATCGATCTTACAAAAAGCTCAAACTATAGAAAAGCACGTTGACCTGGCCAGACTACAGTGAACCCAATTGATTATCCTATACTCTACTGACTTATAGCATGCAGAATCAACAATATAAATATAAACAAAAATCACCAATAATTTCATTTTATTTTACTGAGTTTATTTCAAGACAGAGTAACTGAAAAAATTTTATTGGTGCATTTTTGAGTACTCTATAAGTAAACAATCTAATTTTTTATAAATATTGACTGAAGAAAAATTTTTTTTTAATTAAAAACAATAAAGCTCTTAAAAATTATTTTTTTGATTAAAAATTTATTTAATAATTAATGTTGAAATTTTTCTGCTAAAAAGTTTTATTTATTTTTTAATAAATTAAAATTGTTCATTTTGTGGACAATAATTTACTTTTATTCAGCGTACACAGCAAATAAAAAAAAAAAAAATTGTAAAATGATGAATAATAATATTAAAGAGGAAATAATAACCCTTGAGGTCGCGAGGAATAATTAATAACCGGGCAGGGATAATTGACTGGAATTAAAGAGCCAACGGATTGGAGTTTGGATCCTCGGACCGCGGAGTAGCAGCAACACGTGACCGTGCAATTCAGATGTAAACTCTTCTGCAAGCTCGATCTTTCTCTCTCGCCTTTATTAGCGACGTAAATTCTATTCTATTCTATTCTATTCGTGTTTTCCCGGACGATCCTCGCCGTCGGAAAGTGATGACAAAAGTACGAGGAAATAGCGCGGGCGTATTGGCCAACAGGATTCGGTAATGGCGTCGAGCGGACGCCGGGACGAGCGCCTGCTTCCAGTGTTGAGCCGACAGCGGACCTCGTTAGAGCGTCGCGACGTCCGCGTGCTTCATACGTCAAAGGTACTCCAAAGTTAATTGTGCAATTGTTTTCCTGCCCCAAAAAATTTTTCATTTTTATTTTCAATTTTATTAAAAAAAATTATTAAAGTTTTTTTTTTTGAAAAAAAAAAAAAAATAAATAATTATCGATAAATTTTTTCTTAATTTAAATCGAGCTTGAGCTTTTTATCTGAAAAAAAGTTGTAATAAAAAAATCAACAGGTGGCTTTGCAGATTTTTATTATTTTCGTCTTCAAGTCTTGAGATAAGCCGCGATTAATTAATAAAGCAATTAAATTTGTATATAATTGTTTATAATTGTAATTATAAAAAAAAAAAAAAAAAAAAACAATTGTAAGCTCAGACTGACAAGAGAATTAAACGTAAGACAATTGAGAGACAGTTGAACCGAAAACAGACGGGATTTAATTAAGTCGCGGCCCGAGTAATTTGATTCCGCTAATGGAGGTACGTGAAAACTAACACATGTCGTACGAAAACGAGATCTAGAAACACTCACACAGATCTATGTTTATAAAATAGTTGAACGTGGACGTGGACAATGTAATTGAGCACGTTTCAATTTGAATTACGACACGGCTCACTGGATACGTCGGCTCGGTATTGAAACTCAAGCTTTTATAGCGCTCAGCAAAACAAACACATAATAAATAATACAGATATAAATTAACCGAAGATGAAAAGAGTCGCTAGCTAATTTTTTTTATTTTATTAATTCAAAAAGGTCAAAGGTAAAAGATCTTTTTGCTAATTCGACCGCTTTTATTTTATTATTATTTTATTTTATTTTTTTTTTTTTTCAAGTAATTACTTATTGTATCAGGCAGTAAATTTTTTAATTAAACCAAGGTTTTAATTAAATGAACCAATCATCGAGCGGTGTGATGTGAAAAATAAACCCGTCGAGAAAGTACGAAGCACCAGAAAATAAATCGAAAGAAAATTTAGGTGAGTTGAGAGTTAGAATAAAAATTTGAAAAATCTAAATTGAAGAATCGCGAGTGAATATTTTATTTCATGAAGCGGGAGTGAAAGGTGAAAGAGATATTGAGGAGAATGGACGTATTAGTTGATTGCTTTTGAGCAGCAAAAGAGCACCAGCGAAGCAGAGAGCAAATGGCATTTGGAAAAAGAAGAGAAAGAAGAGTACAAGTGCAATCGAACGAACAAATTCGACTTGAATTTGCTTCTTCCGGCCTTGACCTCTCTTTCCTCTTATTCCTGCCACCCCCGGTCTCCCAGCAGCTCAATCTCTTTGATATTCTGTCTCTCTTTATTTTATTAACACTCTCAATCCCGGCTATTTCAATCCCCTCAAAACCGTTTATTGAACAATCATACAGAGGAGATGACTTTCTGTCTCTCAATCTTCGGTTGTCATTCTTCAGACTCTCTTCTATTATTTTATTGCTTATACTGGCCTGGAGATGATCGAGTACGGAGGGTAAGGGATCGTTAATCTACGTTAAAACAACTTTCATGGATTTTATCTCGCTTAAGCACGTAATCCGTTAAATAAATACACCGCGACTCGGGACTGAGATCTAGTCCAGCTGCTGCTCGGTCTCTCCTTAGGAATTGCATTTAAATTACTTTTCCGCCTGGTAAATAAAATATAAATAACGGAGTTATGTATTTTATCATATTTTTTTATTAATAGACTATTTTTTAAAATTTATTCATTTAAAAAAAAAAAAAAAATTTAATAACAAAAATAAGATTTAGGCAAAATATTGATGATTAAAAAATATTTCAATATTTAAATTTCAAATAATTTTCTCCAAATTACGAATGTAAAGCATGAAAAACAATATGATTATTTATCGAGTTACCAGCGACGAGAGTTATTTACGGAATCCACAAAAATTAGATTCCCCCAGGACTGGTAGACAAGCACTATACATAACGTGCCGTTCTTCTCGCACATTGGAATCTAATAAGCTCGCGTCTACATACCCGTTGAGTTTATCAAATTATTATCGTCCACATCAACACTAAAATTACTACGCAAATATTTCAATTTAAAAATTTTTCCATCCAGAGCTCTTTTTAATTGAATTTTTCATTTTTTCCATCAAACTAAGTAAATAATAAATTTTTATTTTAATTAAAAATTTAAAAGCACAACCCAAAAAAATATATTTTACAAAACAATCAAGTTATTATTAAATTAAAACAAAATACTTTTAAAAAACTATCTCAAGCTCTAAACTTTACCCATAACTCTTCCTTTTGGAGCAAAGAGTAAAAAAATTTAATAGCCGAGCTTTAACGTCGCCTTTAACGAGTTTACGACGACACGATGACAGTTAACTTGGCTTAAGTGTCATGTCAACTGTTTCATCCTTCGACATACAGCAATCGCAACGATAATTATAATAATAATAAAATTTAAATGTAAACGCATCTAGCTCGAGACTGCTGTATCATTTCGGGTCTAATTAATGAAAACAACCCGATGGCTGGTAAATGTTGACGACTTTGAATCTTCAACCCCAGTAAAAATTCTAAAGTCATTCAGAAATTACCTTGAGACTTTAACGACGCGAATTAGCAACGCTGTAGTTGAGACCTTTGCATCACATTATGCCGCTCGATACTTTCCTCTCTGCTTTATAATATCTCTTCCTTTTCCTTTTTTTTTTTTTTTTTTTTTTTTTTTTAATAATTTTTTTTTATTTTTATACTATACACAATACATTGCACGTGCCTATTTTATTTCGACCGACATAATATGTGTTACGTGACCGTTTATTAACATCTATATCTATACAAATACATTTCCATCTATCTATTCATTTTTATCGTCTCCTTTTATCACAATCTCTCCCCTATTTTATTAGAATGAATTCGTCGAAAAGATCTCGTAAGAGCCAGCCAGCCTGCTCCTTATTGCAGTTATAAGAAATCCAGAACACTGAAATTCCATTAGTTTTTATCCCGACAGTCTTTGCATGAGCTTACAATGGTATTTATTTACGCGTCTGACAATATTTCATTTACATTTTTATTATACGAGTTTATTTTCATTTATTTATTTACTCGATAACTTTATTTATTATTATACACCACACAAAAAAAAAATTAACTCAAATCAAGTAAATAATTTCTTCTTAATTTAAACAAAAAAATTCTTGAAATTTTCAATATTATTTTTGTGTTTTAAGAATTTTTCTCTTGATTCAAATTAATTTTTTTTTCTGTGAAATTTAGCTATTTTTGCATTCCCCATAAAGTTTTTTAATTAAATAGTTCGGCTTTAGAACTCTCGATGAATTCATTTTTAATTATTTTCTATTTATGACTTTGATTATAATTTTATTTATTCATAACCGAAAATTATTTTTCATTTTTAAATTAATTCATCAGTCCTCGGGTTAATTTCCGAAAGGCTGCGCCCTCGAGAAAATTAATAAAAAACGAGGACAATAATTCACAATTACACGAAAAAAACGATTTTTATTGCTCTGTTAATATTTTCTAGGCCATTTTCGCTTGGAGCTTATTGAAAAATTTGATGTACGGCTTTAAAAAGGAGTTTTATGAATTTTAATTAAATTCTGCGATGCAATCGTCGGTAAAAATTCATCATTTTGCATATTTATTTTTGGAAAAAAATAAATTTTTTTTTTTTTTAATTAATCTAGAGAAAAAAATAATTTATTTTATAAACCTTTTTGAAATTAAATGTTGAAAATTTTAAATAATAATAAATTATATCGTATATATATTTTATAGGCACAGTAATTGGGTATTTTCCTCAAGATTTTGTAAACCCTCTCGTTAAAATGGAAACTTGAGATTTCAGCACTAAACAAGTGCCAGTTATAGTTCAAGAAATCAAGAGTAGGGTCAAAAATATAAATTAAACGCTGACTGGAGGCTTTTTGCGCTCAACCTAAACTTATTTTTTTTTAATTATTACGTAAAAAAAATTTATTTGAATCAAAAAAATAATTTTTAAGAACTTCATCTTCTTAATTTAAGTAAAAAAATTCTTAAACTAAAATTTTTCTTGGTTTAAATAAATTTTACTTGATTAAAAAATTTTTTGTCTTGACTCAAGACAATGAAAGACTTTGAAATTAATTTTTTTTCCCTGTGTATTATCATTATTTGACGTTGCTGGTAAATAATGGACGGATAAGTCCCCAAAAGTAATATGTAGTTAGTAACAGAAAGAGATTATTTGAATACTGTATACATTGTGGTTGTATAATGTTTACAATTGTCTCTGTCACTGCAAGCTTATTCTACTCAGGAACTGACAACTTGGGATTTTCTCTTCTCCCGAGCATTATAAATAAAACCCTTATAATCACACTTTATACTTTGTACTTAATATATTCGTTTCTTCGAATCTTAATCTTTAAATTACACTCTGTGTAATAATTTAAAAAATTTTTTTATTTATATTGTCAAGTCAAGGTTTCTTTCGATAAAAAATTAATTTAAATTTCTTACTGACTTATTACCTTGATGACAGTAAATTAATAAATTACTATTTATTCAAATCTTGAAAAAATAATAGAATTATCAAAAATATACAAAAAAATTTATTCCAATTAATTTCTTCAGAAAATATGATAGAAAAAAATTTTTACTGAATTGGAACAGTTGTTCTGTGCTGTCACGGCTTGTGTATTCGTTAAAAAAAAATTGAAATTTGTATTTGTTCTCTCTGCGAGTTGGTTAGAATATTAAAAGTACATAAATATTGATAAAAGTTCTTTGTTTTAAAAAATATTTGTTGTGAATTGTAAAAAAGTATTTATTTATTTATTTATTTATTTATTTATTTATTTATTTTTTTTTTTTTTTTTTTTTTTTTCAATCTACAAATGATAAAAAAAAAATTTTTTAGAACTTTTCGTGGGTGAATAATGCTCAATATTTGGTAAAAATAAAAAAATGTAAAATTTTTTCAATGAAAGGGAAAATTTGATGGTTTATTATTATTTGAAATTATTCGCGTGAATACTTTTCCAATAATGTCAATTTAAATTGATATAATAAAGGTTTAATGATTATTAAATGTTTTTCATCATTCCAATCATACTGATAATATAATATCAAATAATAATAATAATTATTTTGTTCAGAAATTTTAATTAATTGAAATGTTTAATTTCAATATTTTTATAATAAATAAATTATTAAAAAATAATAATGATTAAAATAATAATAAATTTTTTGACCAGTTTGATTGGAGTGAGTACAAGTAAATAACTCAATCCACACGAGACTTGAAAATGTTTTAAAACTCAATAGCTTTTTTTGGGAAATTTATCTCCTGCCGGAATTAGATCACCCGGGCAAGGGATTTTTTGCTGAATCCCGTTTTTAACGTTTTTATCTTCGCTCCAGGTCTACTTTTTGTTAAAATCGTATTGACGACGTAGATACACGACCAAAGATACATTTATATTTATATTTTTATTTATTAGTTATTCCGATACCAAAAATCCGATAGATACAAACCGACGTTTCATCTTTACATTACATATGTCCCATAAAACTAAAAGAATAAAATAACTATTGTTCCTCGTCTCTCCCCGGAGCATCCAACAGACCCGAATAATAAAACTACCCCCGTATAAATTTGTATAATGTAAGATAAAAAAATCCCTTCGCGATTCGATTCCCTCACTCAATCAGTGGGAAGTAAGCTCGACTTAAACTTTATTTAAAATTACTTTTTTTTTGTTTTTTTTTCTTTTTTTTTTTTTTTTATATACGATACCCATTTTCACTCCCAATTTACCCGAGGACTGAACAAAGAAATAAAATAAAACAACTATCGATTTAATTATTTTTCCCTTTGCCGAATGAATTTCCACAAAAGAAATAAAATTTATTCTGAGATACTTTGTTGAGATTGTTTCCTTCTATAAAAGCCGATACGAATCTCGTTAATTACTTTTACTTGGGCGCAAGTTGGAAAATTCTGACCTTTTTTTATTTCCAGGATCAATACAACAATTTTTCATTTTAATCAAAGAAAATTATGCAATTTATTAATTAAACAAAATAAAATAATGGTAATTTTTAAAGAGCTTTTATAACATCGGGATTATTAAAGTTTAATCGGAAAATTGTAAACAAGGCGGCTTGCAAGTTATATAATCCAGAACAAATACTGGAGATTTATATATAATATGATTGAACGACTGAAATGGCGAGAATATGGATATTTATTATACAACATGTTATTTAATATTGATTTTAATTGGTATTCATTTGAGCGAAAAGAGAATCTGGAAATAAATCCAATAATGTTTTCCCCAAGATTGATTAAAAATATTCCGTATATATCATATCATATTATTTTGTTTTATGTTTTACGTTTAATATTCAATATTTTATACTTCAAGAACACGAGACCGGAGACAAATTGTTACAGCGAGCTACGCAAAACCCATTTCACCGCCGTAAAAAAAAAATATAAAACGTCCCTTAATATTCTTCATTGAATCATAAGCCTCGGGATATGAAATTCAATTTGAATGCGGCTCTATAAAGGACCGAATTTTTTGAAACTCTTGCGTGTACCATAGTGCTGAATTTATAGAATTTATGACCTGAATAAAAGATGCGACAGTGATTTTCGGGGTTTTGGATAAAGTTTCAACTGCTTTGATCTTTTTCAAACCAATATCAACTTTGTAGAAAAATTGTCTTTTTTTTAATTATTAATTAAACTCAGCCAAGTGTGATTATATGAACATGTGTGTTTTACATTTGACTCATTTATAAGCGTCGTTTATTGCATAATCATGATCATATATATTCGAGCTACAAGAAGTTAGAAGCTTATCGACACCCACGGTCTAGGGATGTCGTAACCCATGTAGAAAATTTTATAGCGGAAAGTAAAAGCGGTTTATTTTTAACATTATCTAAATCGAACTTAATAATTAAAATTTTTTTTTTTTGACAATATTTATTAAACAATTTGAGATAAACATATGCATAAACACACGTTGTTCTCCACAAGCATAAATAATTTTTTTTTTTTTTTTTTTTTTTTTTAAATAGAATTTTCGCAATAATAAAGTTCAGCAAAAAAAAGGAGAAAATACCAAGTGTGGAATTAATTTATTGCCGAACACGAAAGACGCAAACGGAATACAAGTAGGTGGGCGTGAAACCCATTTTCCGATACTTGTACTTGTACCGTAGTTTTTTTTTTTTTTTTTTTTTTTTTTTCCAGTATTATATACTTTCCCGATCAAAAATATATTTATTTCTGTGCTTCAGCAGAGGTTCTGCAGTTATTCTCATTAAAGAGTTTCTTTATTAAGAGTGTTCTTGCACAGCTGGAGGAATAGAACGGGTGAAGAAGTTTCCAATCATCCCTGTATTCCGCCGGAAGCTTTTCGATCCCGGATCTCGACCAATCGTACTAATGATCGTACCTTTTTACCTTTTAAAATACCAGATGAAATAAAAAAAGCACTCGAGCTCACTGTAATAATAGCGGTAAAAATAATACAGAAGGTAAAACAATTCCCTAGAAAATTCAATACACATTCTTTAAACTTAATATTTTTTATTTTTATCCTTCATCTTTACTCTCTCCTTTTTTTTTTTTTTTATTTCTACAATTTATTCCACAAAACTAAAAACCGTTTTCGCTGAAATAAAATTCCACAGATGGTTTATTTTTTATTTCACCAGACAAATCTAATTACATTACACCACTTGAACTGATAATGTTCTCGTATCCATATTTAAGCTATAAATAAATGTCCTTGATTACAAGCTGGAAAAAAAATAAAACCCTGCGGTGAATTAAAGGGAAAATAAGTCCAGAAATAAATAAAGGAGGAAAGAAAATTAGCTGTGTCCATCCGCCCTATCTTTCTTGGGAACATATTTGAGTTTTTTTTGGTATAAATATTAGGGTGGGTCAAAAAAATCGAATAATTTATTTTTGATTTTATACTCTGAAAAATAGGTTCGTAGACACCTAAAAAGAATTCTCTCCAAGTATAAGCTCTTAATTATAACGGGAAGGTCCTCCGCTTTGCGGGTTTCTATTTTTTTCGAATAATCAGATAAAAAAATTTATATCTCGCTTCCAACTGCTTGGAAAAATATTCCGTGGCATAGATTTTGTGAGAAATTGAATGCTTTACAAAAAAGGTCTCTTATGACTTTTTCAAAAACTCAACCGATTAAAAGATATTCATAGTTGAAGTTTGGCTATTTTAAGGAAAATATTCGTTTTTATTATGAATTTTATAAGTCGATGAAAAAAATTATTTCGGATTGCGGAACTCATGATTTTGTAGGAAATTTACTGCTCTACAAAAATGGTCTCTTATGATTTTTGATTAAGTGAAGCCGTTACGAGATATTCATCGTCAAACATTAACGAATATCAATATTTCCAGTTTTTGATCAATAATTCGATAAATTTTAATTTAAACTATGAGTTTCAGGAAAATTTACATAAATTTGAGTTTCGATCGATAAAGAAATGTTATAATAAGTTAGATAAAGAATTATTGGAATTATCATTGATTTTCCTTGGAGAAATGCCTCAAGAAAAGATTTCTTTCAAACGTCCTGGTGCTGTTCATCATGCTAGATGGATGGCTAAGGCCATTTATAGTTTGAAAATGTATCTATTCAGAGATGAATTCAAACTCTCTCAGAAAGAATTGCATGGTCTTCGTCATTTCTGTATTTTTATAGTCACATTGTATTTAAAAGCTTGGTTTTCATCAACTTCTGCAACAACTGCTGCTTATCATGACTTGCAGTTTATGAAAAATTTATTGGAGTACAAACATATCAATCCTTTGATTTCTTCAGCTACGTGTGAAAAAATGATTTCGCACTTATGGTATTTGAGCGATGAACTTGCCATTTTATCACTGTTTGACGATGGCGTTCCATTAGAAGTAAAAAAGTATTGTTGAAGCTGTTAATACTCGTGAAGGTACAGATTCTAAAGCTAAAAGATTTGTAATTGCTAAAAAGATTTGAATTCATTGGCGCAGAGAACTCTGAGTGACTTTGTGTCTAAAAAGTCATTAAATCTTTTCAAAATCTTCGATCTACCGTATGACTTTCTTGATGTCGATGTTGAATTATGGCCTACTAATGAGAGTTATCTCGAAAATAAAGAATACTTTCAACAACTAAAAGTTGTCAATGATTCAGCAGAGCGAGCTGTTGCATTAGTCAGTGAATATAATCAATGCTTGACAAAAATGAAGAACAATTCCAGTACTTATTGCAAGTTGTCAAAGAACATCAAAAACATTCCCAAATTGTAATAAGAGAAATTATTTATAGTAATAGCGTACTGTTATGTTAAAAATATAGACAATTATATTGCAATTGATAATTCAATAAAAAATTTATCTATAAAAAAGTTAAATACTGGTTGTTTCTTACTTGATTCAATACTTTTCATATTAAATTTGACAAAGAAATATGTCATTCACTTCAAATTAAACTAATCATTGGCTATATGTCGAAAAAAATGCTCTAATTTCTTGTTTTAATGCAATCAAACAAGCTCAAGACTGAAAACAATATTAAAAAAATTGTTTATAACATTTCTTTATCGATCGAAACTCAAATTTATGTAAATTTTCCTGAAACTCATAGTTTAAATTAAAATTTATCGAATTATTGATCAAAAACTGGATATATTGATATTCGTTAATGTTTGACGATGAATATCTCGTAACGTCTTCACTTAATCAAAAAATCATAAGAGACCATTTTTGTAGAGCAGTAAATTTCCTACAAAATCATGAGTTCCGCAATCCGAAATAATTTTTTTTCATCGACTTATAAAATTCATAATAAAAACGAATATTTTCCTTAAAATAGCCAAACTTCAACTATGAATATCTTTTAATCGGTTGAGTTTTTGAAAAAGTCATAAGAGACTTTTTTTGTAAAGCATTCAATTTCTCACAAAATCTATGCCACGGAATATTTTTCCAAGCAGTTGGAAGCGAGATATAAATTTTTTTATCTGATTATTCGAAAAAATTAGAAACCCGCAAAGCGGAGGACCTTCCCGTTATAATTAAGAGCTTATACTTGGAGAGAATTCTTTTTAGGTGTCTACGAACCTATTTTTCAGAGTATAAAGTCAAAAATAAATTATTCGATTTTTTTGACCCACCCTAATAAATATACAAGCCGAGAGTAACTGAGTGAAGACAGTTACTCTCATAGCGAGTGATGTAACTAAAAAATGGTCAAAAATTAAAAAAAAATAATTGATGGTGATTTTTTGAAGCACATTATTTTGTAATTGGAAAATTTTTGCTAATTTTTTGTAAAAAATTTAATTTGGAATTTTTTAAATATTTTTTTTTATGTTTCATAAAAATTAAGGAAGGTTATAAATTTAGAACAACAATAAATTGCACTAAAAATTCATTTTTCAATTTTTGGGTGCATTTTTTTAATTAAAAAATTATATAAATATTGTTGACAGATCAAAAAAAAAAAGTCAACGCTCACGCAAATATTTTTTGATCATAAATTTAACTTAAAATCATTCTAATTATTTTTTTTTTTATAAAAACTGTTACAAAAAAATAATAATTTTACGTCAAATAATAAATTGATATTTGTACTAACAGTTAATAATAATTTTTCTAGAGGGTTTGTTAGTGATTCGACCAAAGTAAAAATTGACAATGATTCCCATGACAAGTATCAGCCCTCACCGTGACCCTGACGACATATCAACTCGCTCTATCCATGATAAGTGTATTTATATCCTGAAGTAAAGTTATAATATTCCGCTCATCTTCATCTTGGTCTTTTCTCGGTTTATAACCGCGTCAGATTCGGATGACGACAGTGCTGGATATAATATAGGCGCCGACGGTTACTCTATCGATCGACGTAATTCCTCTTTACTTTCATTGGACGCACTGCGACTGGTCTATGACTATAACTACGGCTACAACTACGACTGGGTTACTTCAAGGGCTCAATGGGGAAAAAAAAATTTTTTTTTTCATCCCTGTACCGAATTTATTTATAACCCAGTTTTTCCTCCGACGCTTGCACGTATTTAATGTCAGTAGTCAGCTCAGGAGGACATGGAACATTTAACAAATTTATTGCTTGCCGATTTACCGAAGAATATATAGTTTGGCCGGAACAAATCCGCTGGACAGTAATTCAGCAGTCACCAGCGTTGAATTTGTAATTTAATTACTTGTTACACCTCCCCTTCTTGACGTTGTATTGTTCTCTCTGGCGTTATTGATTGCTGCATTTAATACACATGTAATAACAAGGATAATAAATAACAATAATGATAGTACGTGTGTACGTAAGCCCGGGCAGGATGATGCCCGAGTTTGCGGGTGTAACAGCTTTGACGCAATACCGTTTTATTTCAAAAGGGCTTTGGTTTTTAAATTCAAGTACACTAGACGTCTTTTTGTACCTCACATTTGTTCACGTTTTACTGTTTAAATATTTCAAATTCCGGATAAATAATGGTTTTTTTTTTTTTTTTTATTTTTATTTTTCCCGTTGGAAAAATAAATAGAATAGAATTTTTTTTTATTGTTTAGTAGGCGATTTATTTTAAGTGTTTATTTGACTTGGAAGAAATAATTTATTGTGAAGTTTTAATTTTTTTTATGATTTATATGATCATTTTTCATCCCTTATTTTCCTACTTTTTTTTTAACTTATAAAATAAATTTTATTAAGTATTAAAATTTTATTTTGTTAAATAATAAATTTTTTTAAATTACACTGCACACTATAAATATTGCCGTTTTTAAAAATATAAGCTCATCCCGATGTTATACTCATCAAGAGCTTTCATTTGAGTACCCACATGAATTTTCATATATTTTTCATATATACATGTATATAATATATATAAATATATGAAAAATTGATGTGGGTACTCAAATGTAAGCTCTTGAGGCGTGTAACATCGAGATGAGCTTATATTTTTAAAATGAATGAAATGAAACCTTGAAAGGGCACAATATAGATTGTTAATATGTTCTAAAAAAAATTTTTTTTTAATTTAAACTATAAAAAAATTCTCCAATTATCGAATCGCTAAAAAATAAATGACTTATCGTAATAATTCATTTCGGCCGAACCTTATGAAGTCACACCTGAAGTTATAGCTTTGAAATTCGCATAAATTTCGAGGATAATGGTAATATTAATTACTTAGCACATAACTCGAGACATTTTTATCAGAATCGATGGCAATAAAGTGCAAAAATAGATATTGGATACATGTAGGAACTTTGAAAGTTTGCCCGATAGTTAAAGAATTTTTAATTAAAGGAAATTAAAACTCTCCAATAATGCGGTATTTAAAATTGTATTTAGTTATAGTTAGATCAAACAAATTAAAACTGCGGTAAACATAAAAGGGAGTATTTGTCGAGCCGGTGTAGCGGTTTCTTCGGTAAACATCGGCAATTTTATAAATTTATTACCCCGAAATTATCGAGCGCATTTATCGGTCCTTGTGATATCATATTACGTATTATGTGTATAGAGCTTTGTGCAAATACGTTTTGCATCGCCGGCTTAGAGCTCAATGCGTACATTCAATACCGAACGTCCGTTATATCGGTACGTAATACGAAATACGATAACCAACAAATGCGATTATAAACCTAAATATCAACAAAGGTAACTCCCTGGAGTGTGTGTTTAACCAGAATTATGTGTATGCATATTTTTACATTTCAAATTTATTAATATGTAATCTTTTAATTTTTTTTAAGAATTAATTTAATTTTTAATTAATTATCCAAGTCATTAGAAACGATAATAAATAAATAAATTAGTCTTTATAATTATTTTAAAAAAGAAGCAATAAAATTTTTTTGAACATGAATTAAATTAAAATTTTTGATAATTTAGATGAAAAAATTTTTCTTCTTACATTTTAAATATTAAAGACACGATTAAAAATATTTATTCAAATTTAATCATTTTAAAATTAAAATATTTTAATTTTTTAAAAATTTAATAAAAAAAAACATTATTAATTACTCAAATTTTTATTATTTTTGGTACATTGCTTTCGTATACTACTAAAAATAGCAAAATGTCTGCTATATTAATAATATTAATTATTTTTAATTAAAATAAAAGCGGGAAGGGGCAAAAATGAATAAAAAAGGGAGCAAAGCATACTAAGAGATAAATTCTTGTAAAATTGAACAAGAAAAATCCTCCAAAGTATATTTTTGATTACAATATTTAATAATAATCATAATATGTAATAAAATTGACTATCCGGTGACCAAAGTGAATATAGAGTTGATAAAAAATGTCAATTATTTACCAAACCATCTGCCTCTGCAATGACAAACTCCATTTGAGCAAGACCCGCCGCGTTTTCCTTTAGCGATGCATTTTGCAGCGCAAGCTGAGTGATTAGGCGAGACCCACTGAGATTGGAAGGAGAACAAATCGCAGGTTAAGCGACGTTCTCTGACTAGTTCTGGGCCTTCTGCGTCTATTTCACTGGCCGCGGGTCCGACATCGTCTATTTCACTGGCCGCGGGTCCGACGTTGTCTATCTCGCTGGCAGCTGGCTCGGCATCTGCTCGATAAAATAATAATAAATTAAATTAAATAAATTATTTGCAAGTATTTTTAATTGAAAGTTTGAAAATAAACTGACAATCACTTCCGACGTCGCGCTCGAAGATTCTGCCAGGCATTGCAGCGGCAGAGATACCCGAGATCAAACAAGAAGCGAAAATAAATTCAATTAACAACTTCATTGTAATTTATTTATTTTTATTTCAATAAATTTGTAACTTTGTCCACTGATTAGTATGCAGTGAAGCGAGCTCGAGAGATCCCGGTTTTTATATCGTATCTAAGAATGAGGAAAAAGGAAAAAATGGATGTGGATGTGGAGCGAAATAACAAAAATAGGATTTTAATCTCAAAATGATATATCAAATGGTTTTCCGGTGTTAAAGGATCAAACTGCGGGCAAAATAATTGCGAGGATAGAGAGAAAATTTATGTGATATTATATTGTATTATTATTATATTCAAGCGAGTGTGTGGGTATGCATGTGAGTGTGTATTGTGTATGTATAGCAGGGAGAGAGGCGAGGAAGGAAACCTTAACCGAGTGTCCTGATGCGGTTCAGTTTGTGTCCGGTGAATCTACAAACGCACTCGGAGTTTGAAGATCCAATACTTCGGCGAATTCCAAGGACTTTGGCCAGTAGACAGTCAAGGAAATCGTTCACTTTACTCTACTCTAAACAAAATCCACACTGCATACTCCATACTCCACGTACTCAAACATTGTTTCATCAATAATTTAATTAAACTCCCTATTAATTATGATATTGCTTCATTTCACTCTAAGTAATTAAATTGTATTAATTTCTAATTATAATAATAATAATAATAATAATAATAATAATAATAATAATAATAATAATAATAATAATAATAAACATGAAAATGCGCATAAGGGGTCATTCTTGTATAAGGCAGCAATATATGCGGCAAGAACCCTTGGTCTTGGAGAAATAAACGCTCTTATGGAACTCCGAAAGGAGGAATTTAAGAGCGTCATCAGGAACGCCGAGGAAAAACTACTCCTTGGCGAACTGATGGACAAGTCCATGCACAGCGTGTTCTTTAAACACGTGCGTGATCATGGCTTGTCCATCCAGCTGACGTTTTCCTTCTTAAAGTCAGCGGGCCTGATGTCCGAGACTGAAGGGTTCATATTTGCCTGCCAAGATGGTGTCATTAACACTCTTGAGTACCGTAGCAAGGTGCTCCAGGTGCAGCTTCCGGACACGTCCTGTAGGAGGCTTATGCACCTTTTGTCGGCATGTCCAGTGCTGGCGAGAGGTGCATATATCCAGCGTCACAATGCTGCCCTGAGAGTACTGTACTACTATCTTCGTCATTGCTACGGTATTGACGTGACACCAGTGCTGCTTTATTTGCCAGGAGATATTCCCCAGGTTGTTGAGAATGACAGTTGCAAAATATATTGGAACATGCCATTTGCAACAACCCGGCGGATAGATCATAACAAACCTGATATTGTGCTCTTCGACAAGGCCACTCGTGACATTTATGTCATTGAGTTCTCGGCCCCGGCTGAATACAACATCTCAGCCAAAGAAGAGCACAAAAGACAAATATATCAGGATCTCCTGTTTGAAATTGGCAAACTTTACCCAGGTTACCGTGTCAAGCTTGTCGTCCTGATTGTTGGCGTCCTAGGAGGGATGAAACAGTCTTTTGTATCCTCACTTGCCAAAGTTCCAGCTTGCTCATCAAAAGCTGAGTTCTTGGCAGTTAGGATGCAGAAGGCTGTTTTACTTGGTTCTCTCCATCTCTTAAGGGAAATGACTCTGGCCTGCTGTGATCACTAACTGCCTTGTTGTGCAGAGTGGTCCAGCAGTAACGGATGGAGCTCAGGCTGGGCCCTCGGAGAATCGGACTCCGGGGCAAACCCCCCTGAGCAATTAATAACAAATAATAATAATAATCATATCATCATCGATTGAAATTTTATTATTATCGATATTATTAAGAGAAGAAGAAAAATTTTATATCCAGGATATCTCTACACATAACTAAGAAATGACCTTGTATCTTGTGAACTATTGACATTTTTAACGATATAAGCTCATCCTGATGTTACACTCATCAAGAGCTTTCATTTGAGTACCCACATGCATTTTTATATATTTTTCATATATTCATATATATATATATATATATATATATATATATATATATATATATATATATATATATATATATATATATATATATATATATATATATATATATATATATATAAATATATAAAATATATG
Source organism: Cotesia typhae (assembly GCF_013202065.1). NCBI lineage: Eukaryota > Metazoa > Arthropoda > Insecta > Hymenoptera > Braconidae > Cotesia > Cotesia typhae. The sequence continues at coordinate 12,442,750 of NW_027423757.1, read as the reverse complement.
AAAAATTGATGTGGGTACTCAAATGAAAGCTCTTAATGAGTGTAATGTCGAGATGAGCTTATATTTTAAAAAATGCCAATATTTAAAAAATTACAATGCATTTTAACAAGTCATTATTAAATAAAGCAAAATTTTATTTAGCAAAGTTGCTAATAATTACTATCATTATTATTGAATTAAATAAAAGTGTTTATTTAGGTTAAATTAATTGAAAAATATTCAATTTCAATTAAAGTATTATTTATTTTTGATAATTATATAAATATATAAAATTTATATAGGTCATTGTATATAAAATCACAATATGTTAAAATTACAAGATCATATTTATTAAATTTATAGTTATAAATTAATTTACCAGTAAATTAAAATCTCTATAGAAAATAACTAAAAAATCAATAATAATAAAATATGTATAAATCAATTATACGGAGGTAATTATTGAATAATTAATAACCGTGAAATCTACATTGAATTATATATTTGATAAAACAGAAGAATGGATTAATTAATATCGATATTCTGATGGATAAATTATAAAGGTTATAACGATGACAAAATATCCGATAATACTATTGATATTACATCCTATAATACTTGATGAATAAATGAATAAAATCTTCAAAGAGTCCCGATTTAAAATTCAAATTGTAAAGATTCATTTTATCCGAAAAAAAAATTTTAAAACAACGATAAAAGATTATTATTTTTTATTTAATATAGGAGGGAATGCTCGCATTATATTGTCGCGGATACAAGAGGAGCATCCTCAGCATAAATTTATCTCTGTTTCTCGTTAGCACGTAGTACGTACTCTCCTATCGTACATGATATAGTTTACGGTAACTACCGAGTACCTATTCTCGGATCTGCTGATAAAAAATAAATATCACATAAACACCATAAGCTGTCCCGAGTCCTATCAAGCGCAGGATGCTCTGCTTTAATAAAACATTAAAGAATAAATATACTTCCCTGTTTTCTCTTTCCTCTTTCTGTTTTCTTCTGCATCTATTTTAAGATTATAAAAAATCAGTTAACTCTCTTCTCTTTATACTCTCTACTTTTTAATTGAGCTTTTTCTCTGTTTTTTAATAAATAAATTAATGATAATAAACTTTTTAAAAACTTAAAATTATTATTCCGTCTAAAAATCGTGAGATAAAAATTAATAAGGGCCTTTTTTATTGAAAATTTAATTTTCTCTTTTTAGAATTTTTTGTTTTTAAAAATTTTACCTGCCATTTGAATCTCAAATTTTTTTCTAATCAAAAATCTTAAATAAAAAAAAAAATAATGATAATAATCAGAAAGATAATCCAGCGATAAAAGGAATGAGGAGATAAAGTCCCTTATCAACTATTGGATCAAGAAGTAATCCGAGTCCCCAACCGAGGCTCCAGTCTCGACATTAATTTTATCCTGGACTTTCGGAGCAACATCTCATTCTGTCTCGCTCGTTGGCTTCGTGATCTTCTGTATTATCCTGGATCCCACGTACTGAATATTAAGCCACCGGAATAATAAATATATCTCTCCGTCATACAAACATATTTCGGATAAAATATTCATGACTTCGTTCACCGAGTTATTTTGATAATATTTTTAAATAAAGTTTAATTAATATCAGATAGACAGAAGTTCAAATTATTACATTATTTTTTTTTTTTTTTTTTTTTAAATTTATTTGATTAATAAAAAATTAACCAAGATCATTTTCAATTTAATTAAGAAACAAAATTTCTAAATTTAACATAAAAATTTTTCACTGTGTTGATACATAATTAAGAAATGAGCCTGTATCTTGTGAACTATTGACATTTTTAAAGATATAAGCTCATCCCAATGTTACATTCATCAAGAGCTTTCATTTGAGTAGCCACATCAATTTTTCATATATTTTATATATATGTATATATGAAAAATATATGAAAATGCATGTGGGTGCTCAAATTAAAGCTCTTGATGAGTGTAACATCAGAATGAGCTTATTTTTTTAAAAAAGTCAATAGTTAAAAAAGTACAGTGCAATTTAACAAAATCCATTATTTAATATTGCAAAATTTTATTTTTTATATTTTACAAGTCACTATGTGATTGCAAGGCCGCTAGTTTAATATAATTATAAAAAAATTAATTAATTTTTTTTTTTGCAAATTTTCCGAGCAAAATAACTTGAAAAATCGAACTGACATTTATTAATAATAAAAAAAAAATAAAATAATATAAAAATACGACAAGAAAGAAAGATTTGTTATTTTGCAGCATCTGACAGTTCTGACGAATGTGGATAAATTTTCAGATTCCAGAGAAGAAAAATGATGAGGAAGCAGCTGTACTCTCAGTGCAGCGGAGGCGAGCCGCAAATAATAGTAGAAGAGAGCTCTCTAGGTGAAGAGGAAGCCGAGCGCCGGAGAAATGAGTCTCCTCCACGCTGCTTAGACCCAGACTCGCCTTCACTAAACCCATATTTACTTTCGCCTTGGCGAGAGACCCGCAAGCACTCTCTCCCGACGCCACAATGCACCACGGGGATCACTGCGTCTCAGGTAACTCTCAAACTTCACCCTCAACTTTGTCCTCTTCGTTGCTTGCAATATTATCTCAATTTTTATTTCTAAACTTTTAAAATTTCAGGTGAGGCGCCTGAGCGAGCGAGGGGGTGAAGGTTCAGGACCGTCGCCGAGGGAAGCGGCTTTTTTGGCGACGCTGTCTCAAGCACCGGCTCCCCAACCCGGAGGCCGCAGGCACTCTGTCGTCACTATCTCCAAGGTCCCGCCGATGCTGTTTGGCCGGAATCGCCGGGAGTCCATCGCTGCCCTTCCTGGAGCGACGAGAATACTTCCTATCAGACGCGACTCGAGTTCGTCCGGAGTTGGGGGACCTCCCAGCAATTCTGGGAGCACTCACAATCTTCAACTCGATATTATGGATGATATTGCGGAGATTAAAGCAAGAAAGGTAAAGTATCGGTAAGATTGCTTAATTTTTTTTATCTATTGCACGCCTTTTATTGGGCTTCTTGGATAATTCCAGTTGCTGGATTTAAAGATTAGATTTTTATAAAATTTTTTGAATTTTTTGCAATAAAAATATGTAATTTTATTTATAAATATAATTAATTAAATTTTTTTATCTAAAATTATAGATTTTTTATTTTTTTACAATTAAAATATCAAATTTTCGTACGTTAAAAAAAATTTGCATTTTACTACATTAAAATTTTATTTTTTTAAATAATTGTTTAATTGATTTTTAAAATAAAAATACGAAATTTAAAATATAAATATAATTAATTATTAATTATCTTCTTTTCTACTTTCAATAAAATCAAAATTAAAATTTTTAATTAATCTTTAACTATTTTGTCTGTTTGCATTTAATTTATTTGAAATAATCAATTATATTTAATGTAATTTGAATTTCCAAGGATGTAAATACACAAATTTATTGCACAGCATCATTTCTATTAAATTATATACAGTAGATGATTGTCACTATCAATTTAATTGTAAGCTTTTTCACACTTTTCCAGTCACTGAATTCTAAATATCGATAAATTCATGATAATACCCTCTTTGAAGTATTAAAATGTCACAGTCATTTTACAACTCAACTAATAAATTAAAAAGCTCATTGAAAAGTCAATATACATCGTAAAGTTACAACTTTATCGGAAAATACTAAGTTTTTCCTTTATTTCCAGCAGTCAAATGAAATTCGGTGAATAACTATCTCGAGCCGAGAGGCCATTTTGATTTATTTTATATCAAGATCGCTTGAGTTTTATTTGCCAATTATCGTTTAATTGCTAATGAAGACAAACTTCCATAAAAGCTATAAAATTATTATTTTTTTTTTTTTTTTTTTTTTGGAATAAAAAAGTTCTCTTGGAATTTTTAATTAATTAAAAAAAATGTCTATCTAATTGATGAAAATATTTTAATCAATAATAAATAATAATCTATATTATTAGGAGAAATTTCATTTGAAAATACTTGTATCTTGTGAAATATTGACATTTTTAACGATATAAGCTCACTTTGTCATTATACTCATCAAAAGCTTTCATTTGAGTACCCACATCAATTTTTCATATATTTTATATATTTATATATATATATATATATATATATATATATATATATATATATATATATATATGAATATATGAAAAATATATAAAAATGCATGTGGGTACTCCAATGAAAACTCTTGATGAGTGTAACATCAGGATGAGCTTATATTTTTTAAAATGTCAATATTTAAGAAAATACAGCAATTTAAAAAAAGTCATTATTTAATAAAGCAAAATATTATTTATTTATTATTCAATTAATAATTAAAAATAATTTTTATAATATTTTTTTTTTTTTTTTAATTTTGTAAACAAAATTTGAAAAATTTTTTCAAATAATTTTCTTTAAACTAAAAAAAAATAATAATAAAAAATAAATTCAGGTACGCTTGAAAATGTGGAAGACCCCATCAAGAGAAAGGGTGTGCGAAGTGCAGCCCTTGGAAGGAAACAGCTCGTCGCAGCGCTACACCCAGCAACAACGTCGTTTTTCGGACTTTGGTGCAATTTCCAGTTCAATCTCATCGTGTTCTTTGTCGGGGACAAACCAGGCGTCGACGTCTCGCAGAAGAGCTTCAGAGTTCCCGCGATCTTTGACGGGCGCGTCGCCGGGGATCGTGTGCTCAAACACGGACCTGATCTCGATCCTGAGCTCGCTGACGTCCTCGGCAACAGAAATAAACCGGTGCGGAGAAGAGCGAGAGTCCTCAAAGAGCCTGGAGCAGAAGCGCCGGCGACTGAAGGACCACCGCTCGAACAGCTTCGACGTCTCGATTCTCCACGGGACCGGGAGCAAGCAGTCGAGCGCGGAGAAAGCCTCGACGGAGCCTCCTCCCTCTAGCTGGTTCGCCAACCGGCACCAGCCCATGTGGAAGAAGCAGAGGAGCGTCGACGTTTCCTCCTTCTCCTCCTCCTCCTCCTCTTCCGCTGTCAAGCTCGGCGTCATCAAAACCGTCAAGGAAACTCTCGCTAAATCCTCCCCGCCGAAGGAAACCCGGCACAAGGTCGTCTGGGACGACTCCAGCGGCACCCGAGTCGACGCCCAAGTCCTCGGCTCCGCCATCGAGGAGTTCCTCACCTCCCAGTCCTCCAAGTCCGAATCTTCCTCCGGAAAGCCCGCGGTTTCTCCCGGAAAGCCCAAACCCGGTAAAGTCGCCAGCTGGTTCTCCGGCGGGAACAAGGAACCCGAAGCAGAAGCCTGCGAGCCCTCCATCTGCTCCTCCTTGAAGGATCTTTTTGTTAAATAAATCCAAGAGGCTTTTTTTTTTTTATTATTGTCTTTGCTGGACGAAGACCTGGATCGTTTTTTATTTCAAAGGAATATTTTACTTATTTTAAAAGTCTATTTTAGTCGTCAGCAGTTTAGCTCATCAACGTTAATGTAAATGTATATTCAATCAAGGTTACGTAACTCGGTGATAGTATTATCTGTAGACCCAGTGATAAAGATATCGTATTCAAGGACCACGTTTTATTATATAGACAATCGATTACCAGATACCGGATATCTTAATCGTTAAAGATATTTTTATTAATTTGTTGATAATTCTTGAGGACGGTACAAACAGTAATTCTCACTTTTTTTTTTTTTTTTGTTAATTAAGGTACACAGTAAAAAAATTTGGTGTTAAAAAGTTTGTGTTAAATATTTAAAACTTTTTTGTGTTAAATTAATTTTTGTAAATTTACTTTTGTAAAAATAATTGTTAAAAATGACTTAAAGTTATATTTTATTCAATTTAAAAGTGAGTAAAATTGTAATTATAATTTTTTTAGCAAGTTTCCGACAAAATGGTGGATTAAAGTCACCATTTTGAACAAAATTCTCAACTCAGGCTTTAATTATCAATTTATGTGAAGAAAATCGTTCAAAATAATCAAAATTAATTTTCTATGCAATCTGGCAAAATAATAATTATCTATTTATTTTCTCAAAAATCAATGATTTAATTAATTAAAAAAAAAAAAAAAAAAAAAAAAAAAAAAAAAGTGAGAGGTTACCGTTGAAAACTGGCCTTAGATACTTTTATTTTGTTATTAGATTACGTAACTATAAATAAGTAAACAGTGTTGATGTCCCAATAAAAACTACTCGTAATTGCATGATAAACCCCAGCTAATCATTGGTGATGTATATTAATAATAAAAATGAAAATGAATATCTGTGAGTGTTATACTGATGTAAATAGATTTGACACTATGTAACTGTTGATAAAGCGTGTCCTAGGACATAAAGTTAAGTACGACATGTAAAGTAGTAATAATCGCAAAAAGGCTATTACCTAATATAAATTTTGATGTCACGTGTAATTGTAATGTCTGGCAATGAACGTAGACCTGGATTGGCTTAACACTTTGATGGGATAACGAGTAATATAATGAAAATTCATGCTTAATATAAATAAAAGGTAATTTAACGCTAGAGTTCCATCGCAGTCGCACCTTAATGCTGGATTAATGAATATTAAATAATATAAATTTTATGTCTAATTAAAACTGTAATTGTTGTAAAATAAATCTTGAATGTTAAATACCTAAAATCTATATTATTAAAAAATTAACCTTGTATCTTGTCAACTAATAATATTTTTTAAAATACAACCTCATCTCGATATTAAATTCATCGAGACCTTTCATTTGAGTACCCACATCAATTTTTCATATATTTTATATATTTATATATATATTATATATATATATATATATATATATATATATATATATATATATATATATATATATATATATATATATGTATATATGAAAAATATATCAAAAATGCATGTGGCTACTCAAATGAAAGCTCTTGATGAGTGTAACATCGGGATGAGCTTGTTTTTAAAAAAATGTCAATAATTAAGAAACTACAGTGCAATTTAACAAAATTAATTATTTAATAAAAACAAAATTTTATTCTATTTATAGTTGACAAGTCACAGCAGTCACATAGTGACTGCAAGGTTGCGATTAAAAATAATTTAATTAAATAAAAAATAATCAACAGGTGAGTAAAGAGGCAAATTTATCTGAAAACAATTTTATTAAGTAGAAATAGGACGTCGATTGAATGTACACTCTTCGATCAATAAAACGGAATGATTTAACACTTAATATAATACATTATCAATCAAAATGTTTATTTTTTTAATTATTGATTATGCAGAGAGTACAAAGAAGTTGTGTAAATGCCATATCGGTAAATAGTAATTGATAAAAAAAATTAGGTGAATAATAATAGTAATAATAATTGTTGTTGTTGTTGTTGTTGTTGAGTAACAAAAATGTAAATTTACAGAATAAGAAGAGCGATCAACCGAGCGGTCACAAAAGGTACCAATTAATAAGTCGTTATAAGTGTAATGTAACTTTAAAGGTATATTACTTGAAGATAAATGAAGAGAATCGAGTACAACTGCATCTTGGACAGAAAATCTAACACAAATGAGACCATAATTAGTTGTGAAAGCCAGATTAATAGCTTTTGTTATTTCTTCTTCTGTTTTTAATTTTATTTAGATTTTATTGCGACGAGACCTTGCTAGAAGTACCTTGTCTGCGTAATTATTTTATTCACCATTTACATTATTGTTAATTTTATTAATTTAACTGAGAAGGCAAGATTATAGTTGCCTTGGACCAATCATTGGAAGCTATTCGTATTGGATAATGTTTTACGTATGACAGGAAGTAGAAGAAAAAAGGTACTCAAAGTCTACATAATAGTGCAGTCATTACTGTATCTCGTCGTGTTACGTACGATTTACAGATCTACAATTGTCCGCAATCAGCGATGGTGATTTTCTTGGATGTCTTCCCGCTCTGTGAGCCCAAGGATTCCAACTGTAACAATAATAAATTATTTTAAGTAAATTTATTATTAATTCAATTTTTAAAAATTTATTCGATGAAAATTAATTTAGAAAATGTTTAATAATTTTTTTAAGAAATAAACTATGGCAAAAAAATTAACATATAGAAATTTTAAATAAATTAGAAATTCAATTTTTCTGACCAATTTTTTTGATAAAAAAAATTTTTAAAATCTTCAAGTGACTTTTAATTTTAATATAATTAAAGGAAAAAAATATTCTGACTTAAATTTAAAAAAATGACAAATTTAAACTTTGAAAAAAAAAATTCAATTAATTTTTAATAAAAAAATAAAGATAACTCACCTTCTTAACAACGTCCATTCCCTCGATGACTTTGCCAAATACCACATGCTTGCCATCAAGCCAACTGGTCTTGACACAGGTGACGAAAAACTGGCTGCCGTTGGTTCCAGGTCCAGCGTTGGCCATGGAGAGAATGCCAGGCTCGGTGTGCTTCAGAGTGAAGTTTTCGTCCTCGAATTTGTTGCCGTAGATGGACTTTCCACCGGTTCCGTTGTGGTTTGTGAAGTCTCCTCCTTGGCACATGAAGTTCGGGATCACTCGGTGGAAGCTGCTGCCCTTGTAGCCGAATCCTTTCTCTCCTGTGCAGAGAGCACGGAAGTTCTCAGCTGTCTTGGGGACAACGTCGCTCCTCAACTAAAATAAATTCCGATTAATTCATTAATCAATATTCCTGCATTTAAATTCAACATTTAATAAGGTCATTGTTGATCTTAAACATTAAAAAGTGGATATCACGCCACCGCGTTTTTTTTCGTGACGAATGGAAAATTTTCCACGCGTACATCACTTCCTCATAGTTATTTATGGCCCGAGAATTTTTGATCATGCTTTGAATTTGATCAAATTGGGCTTGGGCGATAATTTTCGATTAATCTCCAGATTTCTGGAACGGTCTTTTGTTCTACGGAAAATTGTGGGGAAAAATCGAGCAGAAAATAGCACACGTTAATTATGAGGTGAGATAGCAAAATGGATAATGGCGCCGGTGTATGACTCAAGCCGGTTGCGCGTCGGTTTTGTCATTAGATGCATGCTCGGAATTATTATTTATCACTGAATATTATTTTAAATGAATAATAACTTACTTCCATAACAATTTTTCCGGCGGGCAAGCCGTCGACGGCCATGTCGAAGAAAACACGCGGTAAACCCATTTTTTTAACTTCTTTGGCGAAACTTTTAGCGAACTGCACGAAAGACGGGTTACTCCGGCGGACGGTGGCTCCCAAATGGCTGAAACTGCCGAAGGTCGAATCAATCGACAACCGGTAGATCGATGCCAACGCCATTTTATATACACTCAGGAGGTGGAATTCTTACGAAATAAATTTTGTCTCCAACAGCTATTTATTTTTCTCAATTTTAATGACAATTATTCTTCTTTTAAAGATTATTGTCCGGCTTTTATTTTAGTTTTTATTGTTCTTCAGTAAATAGCTCAGCCACGTGCTGATTTTTATTGTAATTGCGTAACATTTACAACGCTGTTCAAAAAATATTCTTTTTCGGAGTTCAATGGACGTTAGTTCGTTTATTTTCCGTCAATCGCGACACACACGACGTTAATCAACATTTCCGGTCACGACGGACGTGACTTTACGGAAATTAAGCGCCGGGATTGGCACGCGCAGCGCTCCGATTTTTTTTAGTCTACTGCGCACGCGCGGGGAAATTTAAATTCTCGAAAAATGACAGCTTTAATTTGCCAAAATTAATTACTTTTTTTTACTAATAATTAATCGCATTAATAATTAAAAATAATTAATGGAGTTTTTTATATTTTTTCAATATTTATAATTAACTTTTTATGATTTTTCAATTAAAAAGTCTTTAATTAATTTAAAAATCTTGAAAATTTATCAAAAAAGTGATTTTTTATTTTTTAACCTAAAAAAAATTGTTAAAAATAATTTTATAAGTGGATAAATAATTTAAACAATTAATACAAGTGAAATAATTGATAATTTGATTCGTGCAGTGTGTGAAAAAAATATGGCGGCCAAGTGAAGGACGCTGCTAGTACATCTTTATTAAAATTTATTTGATTGTTATATTGTAATATTAAATAAAGTGAAATAATTAGACATTTAAACTACCTCATTAATTAAAGATGAGTAACATGTCGCCGTTCGGAGGTGGAAAGAACCCACCTTGGGTCAGAAATGCTGGTAATTATTTAGTTGTACTTAAACTTTACATCATTATTGAAAAATTTGATTCATTATTATTATTATTTTTTTATTTTTACATTTAACCCATTACATTGTTTGCAACATGTATAGACATACACCGTTGTATTTACTCGATGACATTGGTATTACGAAATTACAAGATATTTAATTATAAAATTGCTCAGAATATTTCCCATGGTTATTTAATTGCTGTCGCCTGATAAGGAGACTTGTTAAGAGGCACCAATGCTATTAATATTTTTTCACTTAATTTACTCTGCACACTTGTGATTTTATTCACATTCGTATCAATAAAGCTACCGATGAATCATCGTGGTGATACTTTATAAGATGATGTAATTTTTTATCTAGCAATTATGGATGATTCTCATTTTTCATTTTTCATTTTTCATTTTTTTTTTTTTTTTTTTTTTTTTTTTTTTTTTTCAGGCCAGGGAATTCAAAATATTCAGCAACAAATTATTGGCCAGGCGATGGGTGGGATGGGGGGACAACAAATGGTACAATATCAACAACAAACCCAGCAGGTTTATCAACAAAGTTTAGGTTTACAGCAGGTTAATAAATAAATTTATTTATTTTTATTTTTTTTTTTAATTTCTATTCATTTTTAATAATTTTATTTTTATTATTTAAATTAATTTCAAAATTTAAATTAAAAAGTTAATTTTATTATTTTTTCTTTATAAATATAAATTAAATTAAATTTATTTAATTGTTAAAAAAATTTTTAGAGATCTAGAGATAAAGCATTTTCAAATGCAGCTTAAATTTTTATCATTATAAATTGATTATCGGTGAGAATGAAAAAAAACCTTGAAAACCTTAATGATATAAATTAATTATAATTAATTTAATTGTTAAAAAAATTTTCTAGCCAAATATTACAATGGCTTCAATGGCCCAGTTAGGGTCAAACTTGCCGTCGAGTATTGCCAGTCAATTATACCCTCAAGTAGCCACAGTATCATATCCAACTCCTAGATCATTGAATACAAACGCGTTTCAACAATCAGTCACTGGAGTATCTGCTCAGCAGGTCCAGCAAAATGTATCCTGTCCGTCTACAAAACAACGAGTTTTTACTGGAACAGTTACCAAAGTCCACGACAATTTTGGTTTCGTCGATGAAGATGTATTCTTCCAGACAAAGTAATTGAAACAAATTTTTTTTACCTGTACCTTGAAGCCGGCATGGAATCGACGTGGGTATTAATAATAAATAAAAATTACAGCGCATGTGTGAAAGGTTCAAACCCTGTGGTAGGCGATCGCGTGCTGGTAGAAGCTTCCTACAATCCATCGATGCCGTTCAAGTGGAATGCAACGCGTATTCAAGTATTGCCAATGGGTAACAGCAATAATACTGCTGGTAATCAGCAGTCTGGACAGCAGATGAATCGCCAGCAGCAGCCCAGTAGACAATCTGGCGGGTATAATGCTGTGCCACCTCCTAATGACAATAGTAATAATAGGTAAAAAATTTTTTATTGTTTAATTAATTAATTATATTGAAATTATATTGAAAGAGATTTTATAATTTTTTAGAATTTTATTGCAATTGAATTATGAATAAAAATTATTTTGATTATTTTTAAATTTAAATTAAAAAAATAAATTTTTTTTACAATAATTGATTTTTCAATTTAAATTTTAAAAATAAATTTTTTGTTATTATTGTTTTTAAAAAAAAATTAAAAATTTTAATTGAAAAAAATTTTTTTTTTTTTTAATTCTATTAAATATTTAATTCAATATTTTTACAGTAGTAGATTTGTAAGTAATAATCCAACAAATAACCCTCCAAGTAATCGGAGCAAAGTCTCAAGAGTAAGAGAAAGATCTCTGCCGCGAGATCGTCGAAACGACGATGAAGAAATTGAGCGGAAGCGTCGCCGGGAAGACAGAATCAGGGAGCGAGAAAAAAAAGAGGAACGTAGTCCATCTAGGACACGCCGCAGCAAGTCACCCCGACCACGTCGACGCACCCGAGTAGTACCACGCTACATGGTACAGATACCAAAGATTGCACTTGATTTGTGAGTTATTTATTCATGTCCAGTATTTATATCGTTAGCTTGTAAATAATAGATTGCTGTACGCGACATTTATCATTTATTATCTCGACGATCTCTTTTATTGACATTTTTATTTTTTCAAATGGAAAAACAGACCAGAAGCAGATGTACTGGAAGTCCGGCGACGTTATCAAAATATGTACATTCCCAGTGATTTCTTCTCAACGAATTTCCGGTGGGTCGACGCTTTCCCACCTCACATGCCATTTACGTTGAACAAACCTTGCACTTTTCATGTTATGCATAAAGATGTTGAGCCTTGTGTTGAGAACACTGCAGTTTTGGAGCCGCCTGATGCTGATTATCTTTTTTCGGCTAAAGTGAGTAGTTTATTTATTTTTTTATCTTAATTTTATAAAATAAAATAAAATTTTTATTTTAATTAAAACTTATAAAATAAATAAAAAATTTTTAATCTCAATTTTTTAGGTAATGTTAATTTCAATGCTCGCAATGGAAGAAATTTACAAAAGATGTTGCGGAGTAACTGAAGATCGCGACCCGGACCGCGACTACGTCCACCCTACCAGACTAATAAACTTTCTCGTAGGCCTGCGAGGCAAAAACGAGACGATGGCGATCGGCGGGCCCTGGAGTCCTTCCCTGGACGGCCCAAACCCCGAAAAAGATCCCTCCGTTCTCATTAAGACCGCCGTCAGAACTTGCAAAGCGCTGACGGGCATTGATTTGTCTCACTGCACCCAATGGTAAGCCGACTTGCTTAAAGTAAAAAATTTTTTTTATTTAAATTATTTTATCTTTAAAGAAAGTCTAAGTATATATTTATTTATATTGATTACTTTTACTTGCATACTAAGACAATGCACTAGTTTGTGTGCTCTTCATTAGCTGCCAGACTGACATTAGAAATTCACTTTGCTTATTTTTATTATTGTTACAACATTTAGTTACAAAGTTTCAAAATTTTTTAGAGTATTTTAATTTGGAGAAATTTTTAATTCAAAATTTTTGTAAATTACTTTTAAAAAAAAAAAAAAAAAAAAAAAAATCATTTTTATCCAGTCAAAAATTTTTTAAAATTATTTTTCTGGATTAAAATACTCCCTAAAAAAGTTAAAAAAATTATACTGAAACTATTAGACGTCTGTTGAATTTTTTATTTAATTTAATAAAAAAAAAATTTTTTTTAATTTTAATAAAATTTTTGTAAAAATTAACTTATTAAATAAAAAAAGCCAGAAGTCTATTTTTTCAGTATTAAAAAAAAAAATAATAATGTAGCTGGAGTCTAAAAAAAATTACAAAAAAAATGCAGGTATGTATTTAAAGTAATAAAATAATTAATAAATAAATCCAGACGGCGAATGGTACACTGGACGAGAATCTACTAGATACTAAGTCAAAAATCAACTAGATGACAAATTAGAAGGGTACCACCATCATTATCTCCTCTATTAAAGATTGTTAAATTTAACTCTAACTCTAACTATTACTATATTACTATTAGAGAATAATATTTATTTAAAAGTTAATTTTTCTTAATGATAAATGGATAATTAATTGTAATTATAATTTATTATTATTATTATTATTATTATTTTAACGTAACTGACTGTTGTTAAAAATGTTGCTTGATTGTTTAAGACATTGACTTGCTGTACGTGGCTTTGTCTGCAGTGCGTGGGCTTTCGAGCTCTTAAACTCTAAAAAAAGTTGTTAATTAAAAAGTATTAAATTTTAGCCTGAGTTGTTAAAAGGCGAGGCTAATAAAAACAAAATAAGCGGCTAGGCATTAACCAGAGCTGACGTTTCGATATTGTTTTTCCTTGCGGCACAGGTACCGCTTCCTGGAGCTCTACTACAGGCGCGCTGAGACGACCCACAAGTCTGGCCGAGTGGTGCCTAGTCGTGTTGAAACGGTGATACTATTTCTCCCAGATGTTTGGAGCTGTGTGCCGACCAAGCTGGAGTGGGATGGCCTGCATCTCAGCTATAAGAAACAACTGGAGCGTAAGCTGCTGCGTGGCGCATCTAGTCCCGACGATGCCATCCTCATGATCGATGCCACCAATGACGCCAATGATGAGGCTGCCGTCGCTGATCAAAAGGCACTGCCCACACCATCCCATATATTCTATTTCTATTTCTATTTCTATTAATTATTACCATTTTTTCTTTATTATTTTCTTCTTCTTCTTCTTCTTCTTCTTTACTATCATCATTATCAATCAGTTACATTTACATCAGCATTGTCATCACTTTATTACCTTTAGATTTTATTTAAGCTGTTTTTCCTGTTGAAAAAAAAATTATTTTTTTATTTTTTTTTAATTGTTCTTCAATTATTAAGAGAAAAAAAATTTTTTTAACTAAAAAAAGCTTAAAATTTTTCTTAATTAAAAGTTTTTATAAAAAAAAAAAACTCAAATTTTTTATTTAATTAAAAATTTTTGAAGAAAAAAAATTTTAAAGTTTTTTAATTAGAAGTTTCATTAAAAAATAATATTTTTTTAAATTTAAAATTGGTTTTTAATTAAAAAAATTGAAATTTTTTATTTAATTAAAAATTTAAGCTAATAAAAAAATTTTTTTTTAATTATAAATCTAAATAAAAAATTTCTTTTCCAGTAAAAAAAAATTTTTAATTTTTCCTACTTGAAATTTAAATAAAAAAACAATTTTTTTAAAAATTAAAAATTTAAGGTAAAAAAAAATTTGTTTTTAATTAAAAAAAAAAAAAAAAAAATGATTGATGAACAATTAAAACCCCTGGTGTAAAAAATTGAGCACGAATTTAATTTAAATCCTCTGATAAATTAATTTCCAATTAAACTTCTATTAAAAGCCCTTTTATCACTTATCATTTTTTTTTTCTCTGTACTCTGTCTTATAAGTTAACTATCGCAATCGATATTATAAATATAAATATATAAAAAATCCATACCAACACCGACACCAGATCCAGGACACTATGAGAATCATGGAGTGAGAGAGATAATATCAATAACTCAAGTCATTTAAGGGTCAACGTTTTAAATGCTGATCTCTATGTGTCTTAGAAGTGTTTTATGTGGGCGTGATAATGGTGCCAGAATGATTGGGTTATAAGGGTTGCTTATGACTGTAGTTTTATTTTTTTTACTTATCGGTGAGTTTATTCATAAAACACTTACTCCTAATTTCTGTTTTCAGGATGACATCGCTACTGAGAAGAAAGATCCTACGCATTACTCTGAGTTGGATCCTAAGTCCATGAATGTGAGTCTATTTATTTATAAATTTATTTATCAATAATTATTGAGTGTTAATTAATGAATTTTTTATTATCAGGTTAATGAATTGCGCCAAGAATTGGCAGCGAGAAATTTGAACTCTAAAGGACTCAAGTCACAATTACAGGCAAGACTTGTTAAGGCTGTTAAATTTGAACAAGCTAGAGAAGAAGGAAGGCAGGATGAAGTTGAGGATGAGGAGGAAGTTGCTGCTTTGAAAGATGATATTAAAGAAATCAGGGAAATTAAAGATGGTAAAGAAATTAAAGATCCTAAGGAAGATAAAAAAAGCAAAGAGGTATTATTATTAATTTTATTTTATTTAATATAAATTATTTGAAAATTTAATTATTTTTTTATTATTAATAATTTACAGTATGATGAAGATAAGAAAAAAAATATAGAACGTGAACGTGCATTATTGGAAAAACGTTACACATTGCCAGAAGCGTCGAACATTATTGTCCATCCATCTAAAATAGCTAAGAGCGGTAAATTCGACTGCACTGTAATGTCACTTAGTGTTTTATTAGATTATCGTCCAGAGGATACTAAGGTACTAAAATCTATTAAATAAATTAAATAAATAATTTAAACAATAAATAATTAAGTAAATTAAATTTTAGGAACATTCATTCGAAGTTTCATTATTCGCTGAATTATTTAACGAAATGTTGATGCGAGATTACGGCTTCCGTATATACCGAAGCCTGTGCAGTCTTCCGGAGAAGACCAAGGAGAAAGACGAGGACAAGAAGAAGGATAAGAAGGACGATAAGCGTGATGACAAAAAAGATGATAAGGAAAAACGGAAAGACGATGACAAAAAGAGTAGTAAGAAGGATGATAAGAAACGTGAAAACAGCAAAGACAAAAAGGATGATAAGGATGGTAAAGGTAAAAGTGATGATAAAGAACGGGACAAGGATGACGATGACGAGTTTGAAGATGATGAGACTGAGGTATATTTATTTTTTTAAATTAATTCTTCATTTTAATTTTTAATATTATTTATAAATAAATTTTAATTTTTAGGATGATGATAATTCAATAAAAGACGGAAAACGTGATAAAGAAAAAGACTCAAAGAAGAAAAAAGTAAAATTGTATACACACGATCCTTATTTATTGTTATCGTTTGTATACTTTGATCAAACGCACTGCGGTTATATTTTTGATAAAGATATTGAAGAACTAATTTACACCCTGGGATTGAATTTATCTCGTGCTCAAGTTAGAAAGCTCGTCCAGAAAGTTGTCACGCGTGACTCTCTCCACTATCGGAAGCTCACTGACAAGGCTCGCGAGGAAGATTCAAGGGAGGTAAAGAAAGACGAAGACGGGTTGGAGAAATTTGACGGGTCTGTCAAGGGCGACGAGGATGAAGAAACTCTTAAATCGTTAGCTCTAGGTAATAAAAAGTTACTGCCAGTATTCGTTGGCAGTGGTCCACCGTCAAAGCGAGCTCGTCGTGAAAACAGCTCCGACTCCCAGAACACAGAGTCTGTACCCGAGGGCTTTGTTATGTTCAAGGGGTCGTTGCTGGATTTGGAAAAGCTGGTTAGTCAATTAAAGAGATCGGAGAAGGCTAGATTAGAGACTGAAGCTCGTATGATGGAAATTCAGCACGATTTGAATGCTACTAATGAAAGATTACACAAACAGTCGAATACTATGAAGGATATTACGGATGATTTGAAAAATTATAAAGACAGGCTTCGAAGTACTGATGAAAAATTAAAGAAAACTGCGGTAAGAATTTTTTTAATTTTTTTTAAATTTAATTAGTTAATTATTAACTAGCGACTTTGGAGTGAATTAAAAAAAATTGAAAGTTACTTCATTTAATAATGAATTTTGTTAAATTGTACTGTACTTTTTTAAATATTGACATTTTTACAGATATAAGCTCATTTTGATAATATACTCATCAAGAGCTTTCATTTGAGTACCCACATGTATTTTTATATATTTTTCATATATATATATATATATATATATATATATATATATATATATATATATATATATATATATATATATATATGAAAAATTGATGTGGGTACTCAAATGAAAGGTCTCGATCAGTGTAACATTGGGATGAGCTTACATTTTTAAAAAGGTCAATAGTTCACAAGGTAAAAGGTCATTTCTTAATTATGTATCTAGAGAATGCAGCTTAAATACTTATCTATTTATTTATTTATTTTTAATAATTGATTAAAAATAAATTTTTTCGTAATTTTTAACAATAAATAAATAAACTATATTTTTAGTCGGACTGTCACACATACTTGAGTGCATTAAAAAACGTTTACCACACGACAGCAAAAATAGTTCAAGGAGAATCTAAAAAAGTGGAAATCGTAGAGATTCAAGATGAAAAAACTTCGGAGGTGAACGGGTCTCAGGACAGCAAATCTAAGAGCGACTCCCGGTGGAGCGACAGCAAGAGCTCGATAAAAAAAGAGCCCGAGGATAAGGACAAAGACAAAGACAAAGACAGTAGTAGCAGTAAGAAGCACGAGAGCAAAAAGGAGTCAGCTATTAAAAAAGAAACGACTGATACTGATAAAGATAAAGATAAAAAAAATTAATATAATAATTTATCACTTGTTTATTGTAATTGATATTTTTTACTATTTATAAAGAATAATCAATTCTTTACACGAACTGTGTAGTAGTGCTTAGATGCACGTTTATCTGAAGAGCCGTCTTTGTCCCGATGATATTTTTAAGTATGAAAAAAATTAAAAAAAATGTGATCTTATCTTTGAAAAATTATTTTTTTTTTTTTTTTTTATATATTAAAATAATTCTGCATGCTATATGCTATATGTAAAAATTTTGTTTAATTTAAATTGAATCATTTATTTGGATGTTTAAATTTAATTAATTTCAGGGAATATTTTATTCATTTATTCATTTATTATAATATATCGGGTTGAATTTAATAAGCACGTGTGGATACTAGAAAATGTAAGCGTGGAAATAAATTTTATAAAATTTTCACATTTATTTAAAATTTATACTTTCACCCTTGTTTCAATTCAATAGACGACGAAATTATTGTAATAGAAGTGTATAATTAATAAAAATTGATTAATTACTAATTTGATTTTTTTTTAAATTTATTTAATGAAAGTAGACAAGACTACAATTTATTTTAAGATTCAGGGAGTTTATTTATTTTATTTGTAAATACGGGTTTACAGATTTTATTTGATTTTAAATATAAATCTCTTTTACCCAGTTTTGGGTAGATGTTGATACTGAAAATACATTTTTAAATGTTACATTTACTCAAGTAAATATTTATTTAATAATTACATCAGATGGTAATTTAATAATTGTATTTTTTTAATTTTTTTATGAAAGTCAGGTAAAAGAGAAATGGAATGAGTAGAATAAATATTTTTTAACAACACTACGTAACCTGCTGTAGTCTTTTCAATAAATTCAATTAATCAATTAGTTTTTAGACTTTTTAAATAATGTCTCTTTTTTTTTTATTAATTTAAAAAAATTTTTTTAATTAATTATCAACTATGTAACTGCCGTGACTTGAGAACTATAAATAATTAAAATTTTGATTTGTTAAATTGCACTGTACTTTCTTAAATATTGACATTTTTAAAGTTATAAGCTCATCCCGATGTTATACTCATCAAGACCTTTCATTTAAGTACCCACATCAATTTTTCATATATATATATATATATATATATATATATATATATATATATATATATATATATAAAAAATACATGTGGGTACTCAAATGAAAGCTCTTGATGAGTGTAACATTGGGATGAGCTTATATTTTTAAAAATATCAATTAATACAAAATATTTCAATTATATTCAAATTTTCACAAGACCAAATTATTGAAAAAAAATTTTTTAAGCCGTCCCAAAAATTCTAATTCAATAAATCAATATAAAAAAAGAGACTATTAAAAAAAGACTCAACTGACATTACATATTTAAATCTTATATAAATTTCTAATACAAAAAAGCCATTGAAGCTGATATTTGGCTTGCACTGATTATCATTATTATTATCATCATATTTTGTATCATCTCGTAGAAGATCGTTACATTTTTAATAAGTATTAAGTATAACGTACAAAATTTTTTTGACATAAAATTTTTATCGAGGTAAATTTTAGTTATTGATATCATATATTGTCAGAGCGTATATTACAAATAAGGACGGGCTATTCTCATCAATTAATAATAATTAATAACTAATAAATCAACAAAAAATAAAAAATGCACAATAAAGCTCTGACGGAAAATAAATAAATAAATAAATAAATACAAGTGCTTTTTAGGCCATAATTCAAGTGTGGACATCAAAATACGTCGGAACAATAAAATCAGATCCAATTAATAGTATATATGCAAATAAATTTTAAATCAGCAGGATTTTCGAGCAATAAATAATTATTTTAATTTAATTTGTCCCTGTCATATTACTCTTATTAATTATATCTTTATAATTATAACCATTTCCAACTTATGATAAAAAATAATAATATTTACAAATATAATCTACAATGAATGACTGTTACGTTGATCACTTACTTAAGCTTTCGTTACAACGTACCTTTTATTCGGTAACAAGAGTAAATTATCCGGAGAAAATTATCAGCATTAACCGACTCGTATTTTTTTTTTTTTTTTTTTTTAAGTAATTAACCATGAAGTCACTTTTATCCGAGAATAAAAAAATGTTAATTAAATTGGCAAACATTAACCAATTTTTTTAATTAAATTAGAATAAAAAAAAAAATATTTAAAAAAATTGCATGGATTGTTTTTAAAATTTTCTGCATGTAAAATAAAAAAAAAAAAAAATTTTTTTATTTAATTTTTCAATAAAAAAATTCAAAAAATTGTCAAACATCTGCTAGTCTTATTTTTATAATATAATGAGAGTAAAATTAGCAAAAATTAAACAATTTTATTTATTAATTAAACAAAAAAATTATTTTTTGAATTTTTTACAAGTAAAATTTAAAAAAGAATTTTTTTAAATAAATTTTTTTATGAAAAAAAAAATTCTAAAAATTGTCAAATGTCTCCTAATTTAATTTTTATAATAAAATAAAATATAAAAAAAATTATCTCCGGGTTTTAAATTTAGTAATGTTACTTAATAACATTTTTTTAAATACTGTGGAGCAACTATTCAGTAGTTATCGCGCTGAAATAAATTTCAACCGCTTACTAACGAATTCACAAATATATATATATAAACATTTCTTTTATATATACAAATTAAAAATAATCAGCAACTAAAAAGATAAAATTTACAAAATGAAAAATAAAATTATTATTTTATCTTTTCATGTCATGAAAAATATATATAAATATTTATATATATATACTACATAAACAAGCATCAATTTTAATTACGCATTGTGCGCTCGATTTATGGAAATATTTGTCTGCCTCGTGACTCGCGGCGTCGGTTTTTTCAGCGCGGGTATGCATGATTTGGGTGCTTCAGACTTGTCTTTAGTGAATTCATCGTCGATTATTTGGCTCGTGGAGTCACGGGGCTTAAGTATTCTTCTCACTACTGAATTCGGTTGGACCTGGGATTTTTCTTTTTCTAGCTCGGCGACTCCGTTATTGTTTAAGTTGATAGCGTTTGTAATACTACTATTGCCATTAAGTAAACGATTTGATGCTTGAATTTGTTCCTGACGGGGCCTAATTGTTCGCGGGCGTTCAATCTTCCGATTATTTTTAGTGCTACTGCTACTCGTACCATTGCTGCTCATTTCTGCTATTGATAGCGGTCGCTGTGATGTATTTTGATTCCACGATTCACTCCAACTAAAAGAATTTAAAAAATTTTTAATTTATATTAATTTTTTAGAAAAATTTTAGTCAAAAAAGAAAAATTAATCAAAATTTAATAAAAAAAATTAGCAAAAATTAAATAAAAAAAAATGATCAAAATTTGTTAAAAATCAAAATTAAAAAAAAATTTTAATTCAAAATTTGTTAAAAAAATTATCAATCTAAAAAAATTTAATTATTGTTAATCAAATAATTAACACTCACCCCACACGGCTAAACGCAGCATGAAATATTATTTAAAAGTGAATTTATTACATTCTTTTTAAAATTAATTACTCTAGCGTTACATTATCACACTCATGCTTCTATTTTTTTTTTAATTCAATTAAACAGGTACTTTATGTATGTACATATTATACAAAAATATAAACAATGAATATAATTTCCAAAATTATAAGATTAAAATATAAAAACACTCGTCAACATTAGAGTGTAAAATTAGTCTCAAGTTAATAGACCAAAGGTCACGTTTTTTTCTCTCTGACGCATGCAATCTATTGTTATATTGTTAATAATAAATAATTATTCATTATCTATCATCGTTAATTATATAATTAAATAATTAAAAGGCACTAGAGAAACTCTGAAGAAGGAAATAAACGAAAATTAACCAAATAAGCGTAAATAATGATATTAAATGCACACAAAAGTAAATATCCCATTAATAAATCACATGGACTGACGCACTCTACCTTCCCGATCCTGAAGCTGTTTATTCGAACGCATCAGACAGCACCAGGGCAGCAATAAAAATTTATTCACATACTTTTTTAGACACTAATTTGTGAATGAAATGATTGTGATTGACATTTAATGGTTTTATTTTAATAAATTACCTAACGAGAGGCCCCATGCCATTGTCTTGTGGAAATACTTGCAGTAATGATGGTCCTGCTGATATCGGACGAATCTTTGGAGTAAAAAAAAAAAATTTATAACACTGGATTTATTAAATGTAGGGTAAAATGGATATACCGAACCTTTTCAGTCTGAGTAGCAGCATTAGACACATCTTTCGTGGAACTTCCATACGAAACACTGCTATTTTGAGAATCCACGCTGTTTATCAAATCTTGCTGCTTAGCTACTTGCAGCTGCAAATTTTGTATCGCTCTGTCCTTATCTTCTAATTGTCCTTGGAGGAATATTACTTGTCTACGTAAATCAGTCAATTCGTCGGCAATATTTAGTGCTCCGTTTGATAATAAACCGCTTGAATCGGTGCTGTCTTCATTCAGGTTGTGAAAGAGACCATTCTGTTGAAAAAATTTTTATTAATTTACTATCAACCTTGCAATAATTATAAATAAATTAAATTTTGCTTTATTAAGTAATAAAGATTTTTGTTAAATTACACTGTACTGTCTTAAATATTGATATTTTTTAAAATATAAGCTCATACCGATGTTACACTCATCATGAGCTTTCATTTGAGTACCCACATGCATATTTGATATATTTTTCATATATATATATATATGATATATATCAAATATATATAAATATATGAAAATTTGATGTGGGTACTCAAATGAAAGGTCTCGATGAGTGTAACATCGGGATGAACTTACATTTTTAAAAAGGTCAATAGTTCACAAGATAAAAGGTCATTTCTCAATTATGTATTAATAATTTAATATATTATATTAAAAAAAAAAAAAAAAAAAAAAAAACTTACCACCGAAGTGGTGAATGGATTGAGAGTATCCGCCTGAAAAAAAAAAAAAATATTAAAAATTAATATCCAGTAAAATTACCAAAAAATAGACATATAAAGCAAAAAAAGTGAAAAAACAAAACAAAATAAAACGTACCCTCGTCAAATCTTTCTCTTCAGACTTGATTGATTACCAAGAAGACAAATACAAAAAACAAATAAAAATAGACGTTAACCAAATAAAAAATTGTCAGTAACAAAAACAAAAATGGTGATTAATGCGGTGCAAAAAACACTAATTTAATTTTTAATAAATATTGAATACCTCCTGAATGATGCGCATAAGTTTCAATAACCCGGTCTTGATGTAAACGATGTCCTGCTGGTAATTACATCGCTCTAGCCTGGGGCTTCCTTCGTCGCCGGAGTCAAGACTCGGGGATTGACCCTGTCAAATTTATTATTCATAATAATATTCCATTTTAATAAAAATGATTTAAATAATTAATTAAAAGAGACTTACGTTAGCTGTTAACACCGGCCTGAAAGGACTGGCGACCTGTCGTGTTCTCACGCTGTCCAAAGAACGGGGTGAGTCGGTGCCAGTTCTGCTGCGCAACAGTCGAGAAGTTCTTGCACTGCCGATTCTGGATCAAAAAAAATTATTTAATTATTTTATCGTCAATAAAATCGTAATTGATCATTCGTAATACAATTTAGGATAGACAAATAATAATTATATTAATGCACATTTAATAAATAATCATTGTCAATTCATCGGTACAGGCTGACAGGATCAAATTAAAAAAAAAAAAGCGTTTAATTTTTATTTTGGATTTAATAAACAGACCTGGGGTCAACTTTTCCTCGATTAGCGGCTGAAAAAGTCGCTATTAATTTTGAGTGCCTTGGAGGCGGGGACCCGCCGGTCGGCGTCGTGCTCTCGGATGACAATCCGGAATCTTTTCCTTCGGCATTATTGCTTATTTGCAAGTTATTTAGGTCAACTGTCGTTCTATTTACCACCCCGGGATTCGCAGTCACTTTAACCCGCGGGATCAACGTTACACGTCTCTTGGCGCCTTTATCTTCTGAATTAGAGGCCATCGCTTGATTTTATTTATTTTATTTATTTCATTTATTTTATTATCATGCTTGATAAATCTTTAGACAGTTTTTTAGCTAATTAATTGATTTTTTTTTAAATTAAATTTGAATTAGAAAAATATTTTTAATAATTTCACTTATTTTTTTTTCATGAAAAATTTTTTTAAATAATTTATTCACTAAGAAAAATTAATAGTTAGTTTAATAACAATTTTTAACAATTTTTAATTAATTAATAAAACATAATTTCACTTATAATTTTCTAATTCATAAAAAATTTTTTTTAATTTTTAATTGATTAATTTTGAAAAAAAAAAAAAAAAAAAAAATATTTTTATATTTCACTTAAATTTTTTTTTCTATTTTTAGAATTTTTAATAAAAAAAATTCTTCAAGTTTAAAAATCTCTTATTATTTAATTTTAATAAAAATTTTCACAATTTTGAATTAATTATTTGTAAAAAATAATTTTTAAAAATTTAATTTATAATTTTTATAAAATTTATTTATTAAAAAAAATTTTAATAATTTTTAATTAATTAATTAATTGTGAATAAAAAATTTTTAAAGTTTTTTTTTTAATAAAATTTAATTTACAATTGAAAAACTGTCAGATAAATAAAAATAGACAACACGAAGTTTAAAGAGAGTTAGACTGAAGATAACTGAATAGAAACAAGAGGCCGTTTTAAGGCTGGAGCTGACTCATCTGAATCCCACACTGTGTCCGATACATTAAATAAAACGGTCGCTCAATCTAAATAGCTCATCCAATCATTAAACACTTATATTAATTTTGAACATAATAAAAAGTCTAAGTGGGGATTCAACAATCTCAGTAACTCTTTCAGTAACTAGTTGTAATCTTAGACTTGCGCGTCAGCACAAATTACAGTCCCCAAAGTCAAGGTCTCATCAGTGAATAGTTTAACTCTCCTTCCTTGTAATTATTAATAACTGTTTTTATTTCTAAACTACGCATTGCGTCAAACGCGATCTCTCCGCCGCCCGCTGGTTGTTATTTATTTCTAAGATTGATAACACACATGACAATTTATAATAATAACGTGTGATATAATGATTTTGTGAAGGATAATGATTTTGAATTTGATACTAAGACTGACAAGAGAAAACTGCGGAGCTGCACCTGGAAAGACGGAAAATCGCTCGCATGAATTTTCGCGCAAGCGCTTACTGACTTCTCAGGACGCTCGATATTTTCTACTCCAGAGCTCTGGGGAAAATATATGACACCGTTTTTTTGATATCTAATAAAATATTTAATGGAATTAATTTTTTAATTATTTATTCTTGGGAAAAAATTTTAGGAATTTTGATTGAGAATTTTAGGGAATAAAAAAAATGAATTTAGGACATAAAAAATGGAAATTTTTGTATAAATTAATTATAAAGTTTAATTTAAGATATATTTAATTAAAGTAAAGAATTATTAAAATTTTGTTAAGTTTTTTTGAATGAAAAATTTATAATGTAATTTTTTTATTTTGGAGTTTAAAATTAATTAAAAAAATATTTATTTTTATTATCTATTTTATTAAGAGGATAAAAAAAATTTTTTTTACAGGATAGCCATATGATAAAATCGGTTTTTTTGAAAATATAAGCTCATCCTGATTTTAAACTCATCGAGACCTTTAATTTGAGTATCCACATCAATTTTTCATATATTTATATATATTATATATATATGTATATATGAAAAATATATAAAAATGCATGTGGGTACTCAAATGAAAGCTCTTAATCAGTGTAACATCAAAATGAGCTTATATCTTTAAAAACTTCAATATTTAATAAAGTACAGTGCAGTTCAAAATTATAAATTTTTCTTTAAAAAAAAAAAAAAAAAAAAAAAAACTTGTAATTTTTAAATTTGAAAATATAAATTACAGTATCATATTTCTGTAAGCAACCGTGACTTTGAACAAATGGCGCAGTGCAGCCCTATAAAAAATGAGCAGACACCAGACACCGCAGCCTCAAAAATTAAAAAAAATTAATTTAAAATAAAAATAATAAAAGCCACTACTAAAATAAAATAACTGAAAAATTAATGTTGATGTATCCTGTTGGTATCCCGGCAACCGGCAACCGGCAACCGGCAACCAGCAACCAGCAACGAATCACTCGATTTAGTGCCAAAAAGTCTAGTCACGCTATTATGCAAATTTATTATAGTACTACGTTACATTACAGCGACGATATTCACCGCAATAGCATTTGCATTAAAAAATCCCCGGTTAACCGCGAGGTTGCTCCTAGTTATACATATTACATTAATATTATGTACATCGGAATATCAGAAATCATCAAAGTAAAAATAAAAAACTAAAATGATAAGTCGGTCCTAGGATTGTTTTACAAACGCACGCGATACTGCATCGTCCTTGTTCCAGAAATAAAAAAATAAGAAAAGATTGTAATTACGAGTATGTAAGCCAGTAATTAAGGTTATCGACCGCTTCTTATTATTTATTAAAAAATAATTAGGCTGCATTATTGATTTGTATTTTTGAGGGAATAATTTAACTTTTAATCAAATAAAACAAAATTGAATTGAATTAATATAATAATTAAAAGGTTGGTATATAAATAAATAAAAATATAAGGAAGGATTGAGTGAAAGAAAGCAAATGCCGCAACCGGACAAAGAAAATTAAAGTTGGTACACTGGCCAACTAGTAACGCTCTAATTACCAACAAAATTACTCGGATTAGAATAATATTTTCCCAATCATGTAACAATATAAAAAGGTTTTTTTTTTCTTCCTTGAACATTGGTAATAACTGCCGGAGTTTTTAATTTTTTATATTTATGTAACTTGTACTGAGTGAAGAGTTCAGTTCAGTTCTCGAGTCTTTGTCTTCACTCTTGGTGTTTAGCTATAAGCGTAAATGTCATCGACCTGGTGATTATCCGCAAAAAACGCCTTGGAGTCCATGATAGCGCACTAATTTGACCTCAATTACTTAAGCACAACTAAACACTGGATCCTAAAAAATGCTGACACTACTTAGTGACTCATATTTCGATCGGGTTTTTATTTTTGTTTGGTTCTATTTAACATTGAATAACGGCTACGCTAGCAGAGAGCTCTTAGAGCATACCAGCAGGTGTCTGACACAAAAAACAAGGCCTTGTATTAAAGTTTCATGGTAATTTTTATTTATAAACCAAAAACTAGCTACTACATTTAATTATGGATCATGCTAAGCATGAATGATTTTTTTTTTATTTAGGGTGGTAATTTTAATTTTTTTTTTTCTACTGCCATGCTGTTAGTACTAGAAGCCGTGTCCGAAGCTAATTTTAACACTGTTAAAAATTAATGGTTGTTTTTTAATAAAAATTTTAATTTTTTAATTAATTAAAATTTTAATTTTAATTAAAAATAATGAAATTTTTATTTTCATTTAAAATTATTTAGTAAAGAAACAAAAAAATGGTCTACTTTATAAAAATTAAATTAGCCAACATGTAAAAATTTTTTTTTTTTTATTGAAAAAACTGAAAAAAAATTTCGTTTGTAAAAAAAATGGAGTAAAAAATTTTTTTTCCAATTTAATAAATGTAAAAAAAATAAAAACGTCAATTTTATGACATTTCTTACAATTATCCTTCAATTAAAATTAAAAACATTCACAACCATGCTCAAAAAAAATTTTTTTTCACAGTGCGCAAGCGATGATTTTTAAAATCTATAACTTATTTATAAAATAACAATAAATTTCTGAGTACTGAGTACACGTCGAATAATCTTCGGACACGTTCCAAATACATCAATTTTGTATAGACGTATATAAATATCCATAAATATAATACAATATAAATATAAATATTGATAAGGAAGGGAAGATGCAGATATTTTCGATTATTTACCCATTCGCTGGAGTTACGAGTTTAGATCCTGAATTCTGGACAGCTGGTTCCTTCATTGTGGTCTTGACTTTTCTGTCCTCAATAACTTTACTCATAAGTCTTATTGTTCTTTTACGTTAATAATTAATATCTATCCTTGGCAAGACTTTATTTTATCATTCAATAATAAATAATAATATTCAGTCACTGCGGGCGCGGATTAATCAGCATCACAAACAGTAAATTTGTTTTTCACTAAAGTGTGTTCACTTTTAAGTCACCAAGTACGTATAATTTTCTCAGGCACAACTCTTTACTTACTGTTACTGTTTTTATCATTATTATTATTATTACTATTACTAAGTAAAACTCTAACTTATTGTCCTTTTGGTAAATAAACTTTTTTTTTTCGCCCGCAGATTCAAATTAAACTTCCCCTTTTTTATTTTAAATATTCACAATAATTACTCGCTAAAATTTTTTTTTAATTATTTTTTACGTATATTAATTGAGGAACTAATTATTCTATTAAACGAGGTATTGGTTATATATTTTAATGGAAGATATAATGATAATTAATATTAAAAATATAAGAAACTACAATCCGTAGAAAATGATTTTAAAAATAATTATCTAAGACGATTAACGCTCTTAATAAATGGATTGTTAGATTATTAAACGTTACTATAACAACAACTTGATATGAAATTGAAAAAATATTGCCTCTTATCTAAGTACTGACCGACTAATTTTTGGAATAAAAATAATTTGTGCAAACCCGGAATTTTTTAATATTTTTTTAAATTTTAATCGGTGAGAATTAGAAGACTAATTAAAGAATAATTAAGTGTAATTGGAATGGCACTGTATTGGGCGGACAGAAGAGACTTGTCCTTCGAGCCCTCGCACGGCACTAGTACCTGGAGTATTAGTGGTTAGTCATCGAGGGAGGGCTGGTGAGTGTTTGCTAGTTAGGATAAGTCAGTTGATAGTAGTCCCCACCCGTAGCCTCCTCATCCTCGATTTGCAATTGCTTCACTCGCTTAATAAGTGCACTAGAACACAAAACAACTACCTCTCAGTCACCCGATAATCATTCAATCATTTTTAGATTTGTTTTTTTATGCTGAGGGGCTCTAGCCACTTAGCCCATGACCACGACGAATTTTTACAAAACCCCAAGCTAAAAATTTTTCTTTTATTTTGTAAGTTTTTTTTTAGATGAAGTTCATGCTGCGGTTTAATGACAATTGCGACATGCAAAAATAAGCAGGATTTTTTTTTTTTTTTTTTTTTTTTTAGTGGGAATTGTTAATCAGGAATTTTAAACATATTTTAATTATTTATATTAGATGATTGAAAATTTTTGGTAATTAAAATTAAATTATTAAAATGTTTTACATCATAAATTTAATTTTAAACAATTTTTATTAATAGATTTAATTTTAAAAAATTTAATTAAAGTAAGAATTTTAATAAATTTAATTTTAAAAATTTTTTGAAACGAATATAATTAAAAAAATTTTATTTTAATTTTATTGAAAATTTTTTTTTAAATGAATTTAATTAAAAAAATTTTGATTTTTGACCAATAAAATTAATTAAAACAAAAATTTTCAAGCATCTATTTCAAAATTAATTAAAATTTATAAATAAAAAAATTAAACCAGCCACTTGACTTATGGAACTTGATACTCTAATTAGTGTAGTTGAACGCCGGTATCTGAATAATTAAAACAATAGCTTATTCGCGGGTGCAACTGGAGTAGCAAAAAATTTTCAAAGTTTTATAAAAATATTCAATTAAAAGTGAAGTAAATCTGGTAGGAGTTTTTTGTTTCAAGCACTTGGTATGCAATATCAACGAAATTTATATGAATGCTGTACGAGGGAGTTGAATAAAGTGAATAAAGTGAATACCCATGAACTGGAGATCGATTGGTACAGTACTAACGCTATTATATTCGGAGGAAGCTGTTACACTAACTTCTTTAGCAAGCGAATGAACCGCGACGCCCCTTTATTATTATTACTCGCGATAAAATGATAATAATAATAATAAATTTGTATGTAACATGTAGTAAAAAGAAGCAGATAAAGATGGAGTGGAGAGCCAGACTGCAATACCGCGATATCTCCGACTACGAGGTCTGACGGCGAGCTGAGCACTAAAGTCAGTCTAAGCGTGGTGTCTGAAAATATACCAGCACTTATATTTATATATATATATATATATATATATATATATATATATATATATATATATATACAGACAAGAGTACAGGCGGTGGGTTCGATCGCACCGTTGGTCGTTGGTGTATGTTCGCGTCAACCACCGGCTGCGCAAACCGTTCAATAGCTTTTAGTAGTATTAGTACTGCTGCAAGAAGGGAGAGCTAGAGTATTATCGTACCTGCATGTAGGAATATACTATATACCTATACTAACTCTAACTATACAGCAATGTGTAATAGTAATTATCATTACAGGTAGTCAGCTATATAGACTAGTACGCATCAGATTGTAGATTGTGGAGTAATATCCTTCCTCGTGCTCCATAACACTTTCTACTGACTAAGGATTCATTTACTAATTATTATTACTTTTATTTAAACTCCTTTTTTTTTTTTTTTTACGGCGATTTTTTTTTATTTATTTACTGTTTTATAGGGGATTTGTGTGACTCATACCGCGAACATGTCAATGAGACACGAGCCATTAGGTATATATCACTCAGTATGATCATTCCTATTCATTTGATGATTCAATACATTTTTGTTTATGTTCATTTTTTTTTTTAATTATTACTGAGAAAAAAAATTTTTTATTTATGAAAATAATTCAAGTTTATTTATTTTTCCAAAAAAAAAAAAAAAAAAAAAAAAAAAAAAAAATGTTAAAAAAAAAAAAAAAATAAAAATTATAATGGTTGTAAATATTGATATTATTTAAAACTATTTATGTAAAAAATTTTTATAAGAAATTATTTATCTTGAATAAATTATATTAATAAAATTATAATCTTATAATTTGATAAAAAAAAATTAAATAGAAATTAGAACTTGTTATTAATTGCTTATTAATTAAAACTGTTGATATAAAATATAAATAACAAGTAGATATAAATTTTTTTATCGATATTTTACACAAATAATTTTATGAAAATAAATGTGTAGCTTTATTAGAAAGTAAGTAATAATAAACTTGAATTATTTAAAGAAATTTAAAGAGCTAGTAATATTTTTAAGGATAATAATAATAATAAAATACTAAAGAAGTATTCATTAACTGTATTAATGTAGAATGAGTGTAAAGCTTCTGCAGGTATATAAGTTTCTTAGAAACTCAATGACTTAGAATATATAACAAATATGTAAAGTTTATAGAATTAGTCGATGACCTGGATCTACAGTCGGCTGCTTTTATTGAAGACAGAACGAGCGGCTTAGTAAGAATAACAAACAACACTTGTATCAAGGAAAATAATTCTATAGTATAACGCAATAATAATAATAATAATAATAACAATAACGATTGTTATTGTGACGTATGCGGGATATTGATCAGAGGACAACATAAAGCTAACAAATAAGCTTATTTACAAATTTTAAAAAAGGCTAAGCGTTTAAATCATCTATGCTTATATTATGATCCATGGCTTGTCCGAATAATTAATTTAATCAATTTTCTATCGATTTTTTTATTAAATAAATAAATTGCCAATGAAGAAAAAAATTTTTGAAAAGTCATGGACCACAATTGCTTGGAGTAATTAAATACATACCCAGATTCGGAGATTTGTTGATTGATGTTGATGTTGTTGCTGGGGACCAAGTTGTTGTTGGTCAAATTTGAGTTTGAAATTTGGGGATGAGTGCCCAGGAGTGATGACCACTCCCTCATCACTTCCTCGCCCTGGGCTTCTAGCTCCGAGAGGATTGTCGCGTCATCCATTTCGTGGATCGCTGGACTTGATTCAAATCTAAAGAATTTTTTTATTATTATTTAATTAATAGTCAATATATATATATATATATATATATATATATATATATATATATATATATTTTTTTTTTTGTTGATTATTTAAAAATTTATGCTACTGAAATCAGCAGACTTCTATTTTTTATTTTATTTTATTCTATTATTAATCTAAAACTAATAAAATAATTATAAAAATTTAACTTATACTTTTTAAAATATTTAAGGCCAGTTTTTTAATCCGGGATAAAATTTTATCCAAGATATAATTATTATTGTCAGTTTAGCGATGAATAAAATTTTATCCCGGATTGAAAAACTGGCCCTTAAAATTGTCAGAGGTCTGATGATTTTAGATTTATATTTTAAAATTAAAATACCTTCGATGAGGTTCATCAAAAGAGCTGGTTTCACTACGTTCATAGTCCAGCATTAAATCATCAGAAGTTATTGATTCACAGGGTGACAGAGTATCAACACTTCCAGTTCTGCTGATTCTTCGGCAATTTAGTGGACTGTTTTCAATGTGTTTTTCTTGTACTGAATCTGAAAAATTTTTAAATAAAATTTATTAATTATTTTATCAATTAATTCAAAATAAATAATTAATTTTAGAGTTGTAAAATTCTTATTATTATTTTTATTATAAAATTAAATTTAATAATTTAATATGTTAATTTTCTATCAAAAAAATTAAATTAAAAATATTTTCTATTAAAAAAATTAAATTAAATCCATAATTTACAACTCAAAAAAATTTCAATCACGAAAAACTTACGAATCTTATTAACAGGTTCCATCAAAGTATTGCTACTGTCGGTAACTTGTCGACTAGCGCGGCCAGAAAGAGTTTCCTGCCCAACCCTGGTAGTATCATCAAAAGTCAACCCAGGCTGATCAGCAATTTCATCATCAAAGTACTCCCTGCCCTCGGACAAGCTGAGCGAATTAGAAGCATTAGTTGGAGTGCCCGGAGAATCATCCTCGACATTCCCCAAGACCTTATCCGGAACTTTTTCCCTCTTGGAAGCTTGTCCATCCGACTGAGTGATGCTAGCAGTGAAACTGTCAACCAAGCTGTCAACCGGGGATGTCTCATCATCAATAAGAGTAGTCGACGAAGCAGCAGCCGCCGCAAAAGCGGGATCTTCAATAGTGAGCATCACAGAGCGCAGAGAATTCTTAGGCAGCGTCAAGCCCGCAGCTTGAGTAGCAGCAGCAGTATTAACCCGCTGGCTGTTGAGACGCTGATTAGCACGGCACTCATCACTGGAGCTGAAGGAGTACTCATCAGCCATCGCCTCGCCGTGTCCGTACTCGGGGTCGTCTGAACTAGGCGGACTGAAGTCGGATTTAATCGAGGGGACTTTCTCCGAGCGAGAGCGATCTTTGAAGACCTTCTCCTCACCCAGTCCCTCGTCGTACCCTTCTGAGGAGGTCGTCGACATCGAGGTGATGGACTCGCTGGTGCAGTACCTGTTGTCCTTGTTGTTGGCTATCCTCTGGTGGAACTGGCTGGTCCGTTCTCGGACGAGACCCGTGCTGAGGTTCACACTGGCGAAGGCCTTTGGCAGAGGAATCACCGAAATTTCGGTAACTGTGTTGTCGTCATCGACATCTCTCACGTCGAAGCTCTTCCCGTTGACGACCATCCTCAGGTTCCTGGGCCTGACCTGGATCCTCCTGACCGAGGACGCGCCAGGATTGACATCCAGCATTGACATCTCGTGATCTATGAGATATCCAGGCTGACTTCCGATTCCCGAGTCCTCGGTGCCGGACCCGGACTGCGAGCCCGCGGAACTCTTAGAAACCGTCGAGACCTTTCTGTTCTGGTTGGCGACTGTCTTGGCGATCTTGGAGTTCGCGTCGGTCACTCTGACGGCGTACTGAGGCAACGGCAGGTGGCTGGTATGCAGAGTGTACTTGCTAACCGGTTCTGGAATGTTATTAGCATTAGTACTGGTCACCCTGGGTATACGGTTAGTCTCGGTCAAGTTACTCGGCACTGAATTGCCGTAGGCCGGAGGATTATTCACTGGCGAGGGCCTCAGCTTCAGAGGAGCTGCGGGCTGGCTGGTTCTTGAACGCTCCTGCTGATGTTGTTGATGGGATTTTTCTTGATTTAAGTGACTCGCACTGTGGCTGGAGCAGTCCGCGACTTTGTCGGTGTACCTGCCGGGCTGAGGCTGCCGGAACCCGAACCGGTTCATCCTGACGTTGCCGGCGACGACCTCTTTTTTTGGAGGTGCGAGTCGCGGTGTCGATCGCCCTGACGAGGCGCTCTGGACTCGCTGTTGACGGTCATCTTCGTCCAGTCGTCTTCGCACCTGCTCCGGGCCCAGGGATTTAGAGCGAGGTGGCAGGTCTTCCTCGTAGCTTTTTATGGGCTGGTGGTGGCCGTCTCCGCGGGACCGCCGGCGGAAGCCGAAGGATATCGCGGTGCCTCGTGTTTGTGGCGCGCCTCTCTTCGAAGCGACTTTGCTGTCGTCCTGAAAGAGATTTTATTTTAGTATTGATTGTATTTTATTTTTTGAAGTTTTTTTTTTTTTTTTTTTTTTTTTTTTTTTTAATTAAAATTTTATTTTTGTTAAGAAATTTTTAGTTTTAAAATGAAGATTGTCTTGGTACAAGTAAGAGTAATTTAATCAGGACTGAAATTAACACAGTTGATAATTTTTTTTAATTTTTTAAATAAATAAATTATTCTAAAAAAAATGTAATTTTTAAAAATGATTTTTTTAGAATTAATTTATGTTTTAAATCAAATAAAATAATTTTTAAATTTCTATTTGTTAAATAAATAAATTATTATTTTAGTATTAATTTATTTTTTAAATGAAATTAAAAAATTTTCAACTGTCAATTAATTATAATTAAAACGACCTTAAAATTAATAATTTTTATGATTATTGAAATAAATAATTTCACTGTTAGAAATAATTTTCTTTCGTCGTTATTTACCTTTTAAATAAAATCAAATAAATGTAAGTTATTTATTCAGTATTATTAATTAAAAAAGAAAGAGAATTCCGACCCACCCAAGTCCGTCAGATCACCAATTTAATTAACTTCACTCCCAATGAAATTCCCTAAAACACAGAAAATTAAACGAGACGAACAAACTAAAACGGAGCTCGAAAATGAGGAACGAGAGTGAAACAATTTTTGTATAAACCCAAAGTGTCTTGTGTCTAGAAGCAAATTCTATTTCGAGTGCGGGTCCCATGCCAGTTACAAGTTCCACATGACAGTATAGTCTGTCAGCACACTCTAAAAACATATTACGCCTAGTAAGTCCGAGTAGTGACTCACGATAATAATATTATTAACATCAACCTATTAAATGTGCTAATAAGTAATAAGTTCCGTGTTTATTTAACTTAACCGACCACTTGATCAATGACATAAGCCATAAATATAATAAATACTAAATAAAAATTGCATAAATATAAATAGAGACTGTCACTCGTCACCGGTAGAGTAACTGGAACGTAAATTATATTAAATAATCCTTACCGCAGTAAAATAGAAATTGGTGGCGCAATCTTTATCGTTCTCCATATCATTGTCCTCTTTATAGCGGAATCCATGTCGATAATCCATGTCTCTGGCAAGAACTAACTGCCTAGCCAAGATATGATGGATGACGAGTTGGCAAACACTTTATTTTAAAAACTCCAAATTACATTGACGACTCAATTAATTCCTCGCGTCCCCATCGCTTTATTTCTTCCCTACCACAGCTAAATTTATATAAAATAATTTTTTTATAATTTTTCAGCTTACGAGCCGACTTCTTACGCAAATTTCGCTTCCAAGAACGCAATCGCTGGATGATTATCGAGTTACAATTAAAATTATTATTCCCAAGGCCTGAGGATTTAGCAATCTCGACAGAACGGTCTTATCGCGGATTCACAGTGGCGTAGAACACTCGGAGTAGCTCTTTCTGGTGATCTTGCTGATGTCACATCTTCGTTGACAATTCTGATTACGGCAATGGTAATAACGATGATAACAATTGTGATAACGGTCTTTTTTGCTGAGAAGACGATAGAATATACAAGAATGCGCCTCTAGACCGGAGGTTCGTCGCGGTTACGCACGTCAACGGATAACCCTGGCCAGTCGACGGATAAAAAGAATCAAGTAGAGGATCGATCGGACCTAACGCGCCGGCGTCGCGACGCCAGTGCGCGAACGCGAGCACAGGATTTTATTACTATCGTTCGGCAAATAAAACCACTGAATCCATTATTATGAAAAAAAAATTTAAAAAAAATTATATAATAATAAAATTAGTTATCAATCTAATCGCTATCATTTATCGTCATTTATTATTCATATTATTTAGATTAAGATTGTAATTTTTTTGCCAGAGTTTCGGCTCGTTTCTTAAGTGCAATTTGCTGGGTAGCTTAATGCTATTTAAATGTCAAGTTTAATCATTTTTAGCAGAACAATGAGGTAATCTTGTAAAATGATTAGATCAATGAAAATGAGAATGCAAGGCTTCGATGTTAAACAAGTGTCTTTAAGATGTCATATCATAGAGGAATTTTTATGAAAAAAATCGTGACAGTCTTCTTGACTTATATTACTTAGATTAGAAACATTTTTTTTTGTTAAGTCTTTTTTTTTTTTTTTTTTTTTTTTTTTTTTTTTTATAAATTACGCAGTATAAAAAATTGATTTTTAAGAAAAAAAATTTTTGATGTAATTTTTTTATTTTTAAATTTGAAAATAATTAAAAAAATATGTATTATTATTATTACACGCAAAAAAAAATGTAAAAATTACATTATAAATAGTAATAAGCGTCGTTTCGTATAAAAAAACTAAAAAAATTGCAGTTCAAAATAAAATTTTTCTAAATTCAAACTTTGAATGTTAATTTTCAGAGCTTTAAATGTAATATTTACATTTTACAATGCAATTTTTACAAAATCTGTAATAATTACAATCTGAAACTGTAATTTTTGTGCCTACACTGCATTCTTGATATTCGATCAATAAATAAAAAAAAAAAAAAAAAAAAAAAAAGATATTGACAAAGACAAGAGTGTCACATTGAGAATAGAGGGTCAATTTAATTTAGGGAGACTAAAAGAAAGAAAATATAAATGAAGGCAAGTAAAGGGGGAGTAAGTTGATGGAACTAAAGAAAGAAAGAAAATGAGGGATTATTTGCGAGGAGATGACTCACGTGGTCCGGCCGGCGCCACCGGAAAAAGAATCGATACCAGAACCGAGAACTGCGCCATCGTGACGCCTAAGACACCATTTACGTTACGGTTCTGCGCTCTCACCTGACTCTGGCTATCACGTATAACATAGAATATATAGAATATAATCGATAGTGCAGGTTACTCTGCCCTCTGAATCGTGTTCGACCTTTACCTTTCATCTCCTTCCCCGATCCTCCAGACACCGTCTCTCTCCACTCTCTCCCAACTTAAATTCCAGCTGTAAATTTTGTTGTCGCTCAATTTATCGGCAATCACAGCACAGGTTAATGTCAGCCTCTAGTTTTTGCGGTATCCGCATTGCGAAATTCACTACCTGGTGTCAAAATGCCAGGAGTTTAATTAATTGAGTAGTTTGTTTTTTCAGGGCAAATTCTAAATCGAAAGATTAACGGAAGGAGGATAAGCTAAGACAGGAAAACGCTAGAAAGCGAGTCTAGTCTTTTTTTCAGAGCTATAATTAACTCTTAATTACCCAATTGCATATATTGTTATTAATTTTTCAGCGTAAGCATGTAATGTTTTGCTTTAAGCAAAATATTTGTATTTATTTGGATTGTCATGCACTTTCTATTCTTAATATTTATTTTTATTTTTATTTTATACACTCACTTTAGTGTAAAATATTTTTATCCCAGTTGTTGTGCTTCCGGTGAAAGAGCATCACACCCGCGAACACATAAATAAATTAAAATAAAGTACCATCCGCGCAACTGATGAATAAAAAGAGGTGGGTTTTACAAAGACAGTTAACATTTACGGATTTACATATGGCCTGAATACTGGCACTCTAGAAAGTCATTTACGGATTGATACTTATCGCCTCTCGATGAATTATCATATTAGTGATATTTAGAAGAATTGTTAAACTCCAGACTAAATGCCTACTTAAAATCTAGTGATTAAAATTAATAGTATTTTTTTAATTTATTTCTCAATTATTTTATCCTTAATTTCATTCTTAAGGATTTTTGGAAGTATTTATAATTTTTTATCTAAGAGAAAATATTTTGCAAGAAAAATATTCTGAAGAAATTTATTTTATTAATTAAAATAAAAATTTTAAAAATTCTTGAATTAATATAATTAAGAAATGGCCTTGTATCTTGTGAACTATTGACATTTTTAAAGATATAAGCTCATCCCGAAGTTACACTCATCGAGACATTTTATTTGAGTACCCACATCAATTTTTCATATATTTTATATATTTATATATAATATATATTATATATATGTATATATAAAAAATACATGTGGGTATTCAAATGAAAGCTCTTGATGAGTATAACATCGGGATGAGCTTATATCTTTAAAAACGTCAATATTTAAGAAAGTATTTTTTTAATTAAAAATTTTTTTTTTTAAATCAAGTTAATTTTTATATCATTATTCATTTACAGATAAAGATAGATAAAAATAGTACAATCTGTATAAAGTGACTAGAAGAAAGTAGATAATTAAACATTGACTAAACCGAAGGCCCTATTCCAAAGGACAATGAACCAAGATCTGAACTTGAATCAACAATGAAGCCAAATACTAAAATGAATGTAAGCACATGCGATGATCCGTCCGTCACCTTTGCCTTTCATTTTACTTCTGTTAAATTCTATTCCGTATGAGTCGAAGTACGTGATGAAGAAAGAGCTAAGGCAAAGTTGAATCAAAGGAGAATATAGTTGGCTTAGTAGTTAACTGTGAGGCTGATATTTAGTTAGTACGAATGTAAGCAAAGCTATTACAGGATAAGGAGGCATGCAATACGTTCTGTTCGAAGCGGAACGTATTTAAAATATCCGTACGCTTATGTACGATCCTATCGCAAAGCCTCTCTCATGTATTGTATTCTACATTGTGTACCTTGTACATAACGGTTCACAGGAGTAAGACCTCTCGGGGAATCTCAAGGAGAAATTTTATTTTTCTCACTGGCATACGTGTGCACAAAGGCCCTCGTACTCGTACTTAACCCGCATATACCTCGTACTCCAAGTATTAATGTAAGTACGAGTACTTAAATTGCCTGGAATACACACAGTAAATCTCCCACGCTCTTTA
Organism: Cotesia typhae; assembly: GCF_013202065.1. NCBI lineage: Eukaryota > Metazoa > Arthropoda > Insecta > Hymenoptera > Braconidae > Cotesia > Cotesia typhae. The sequence goes on along the minus strand of NW_027423757.1, from coordinate 12,403,462 downwards.
GAGTTCACGAGCTCTTCCTCTCTCAATTGCTAACTAAAATTCCTTTTAGATTTACTAGTGTATATAAATATAAAGCAAACTGTTAGTGCTAAGACCCACAACAACTCCAAAGACATTTCAATTCTCGAATTAAAACCGACGTTTCATTTATTTTATTATTTACAACTAATAAATTTTATGTTTTCACACGACTCAGCTATATATTTATTAAGAGATAATAAACCAAACGAAATCGAATTTTTTAGCAGCACAAGTGTGGAACACTTGTACATTCAATCGAGAAAGCCGCGATTATAAGTAAAAACTATATATCTAATGGCTTTAATTATTATTATTAAAATGAAAATAATAATTATTATTGTGTGGGAGAGTATACAATATTATATTGTTATAATATCATATTATTATTATTAGTATTAAAATTAATAATGTGATTTTTTCATTTTTGAATTTTAAAATTGATGAGTGTAATGTCAGGATAAAATTATTATATCTTTAAAAAATGTCAATAATTCTCAAGATACAAGATCATTTCTTAATTATGTATCTAGAGATAATAATAATAATAATAATAATAATTTTATTATTATTATTATTATTATTATTATTATTATTATTATTATTATTATTATTATTATTATTATTATTATTTTGTTATTAAATGCTCAGGGGGGTTATCCCCGGAGTCCGATTCTCCGAGGGCCCAGCCTGAGCTCCATCCGTTACTGCTGGACCACTCCGCACAACAAGGCGGTTAGTGATCACAGCAGGCCAAAGTCATTTCCCTTAAGAGACGGAGAGAACCAAGTAAAACAGCCTTCTGCATCCTAACTGCCAAGAACTCAGCTTTTGATGAGCAAGCTGGAACTTTGGCAAGTGAGGATACAAAAGACTGTTTCATCCCTCCTAGGACGCCAACAATCAGGACGACAAGCTTGACACGGTAACCTGGGTAAAGTTTGCCAATTTCAAACAGGAGATCCTGATATATTTGTCTTTTGTGCTCTTCTTTGGCTGAGATGTTGTATTCAGCCGGGGCCGAGAACTCAATGACATAAATGTCACGAGTGGCCTTGTCGAAGAGCACAATATCAGGTTTGTTGTGATCTATCCGCCGGGTTGTTGCAAATGGCATGTTCCAATAAATTTTGCAACTGTCATTCTCAACAACCTGGGGAATATCTCCTGGCAAATAAGGCAGCACTGGTTTATTATTATTATTATTATTATTATTATTATTATTATTATTATTATTATTATTATTATTATTATTATTATTATTATTATTATTATTATTATTATTATTATTATTATTATTATTATTATTATTATTATTATTATTATAGAAGTAGTAGTGTGTTGATACGCAATTAACGGTTGAATTAATTCGGATCTCGAATATCGGTACGGATAGCTTAGTAGATGCCCATACCATAACAAACGCTTGGGTGATCACGCGATAACTAATTCATTATCCATACCAGCAAGATTATGCAGATCATTAAGACTCGCTTACAATTATTCCTTATTAATTATAATTATTTTTTAATTCTGTTCCAAGCTGATTACCGATTTTATAGTCATAAATAAAAATTATTCCTTCAAGATTCTTGTACAATACAAGTCAAGTACTAGTAGGCGAAGAGAATGAGATCGCAAATGAGAAATCGGCGATTGCTGATGCTCTTTAAAGCAGGTCACTTATCTGTCCATACGAGATCGGAGTAAAGTACTGCACCAATTTACTCGGTGATTGTCTCGATCGGAAGCAATAAACAGCAAGATGTCCTTATTTTTTGTCCTCAGTCTCGTTGAAAGGCAGCACAGAGCAAGATCTCTATGTACTTTCGATTGTCGATCGAGATCATTAATGCAAATGGTAAATAATATATGCATGAGAATGTAGTTTATGGGCTGAGCTCCCACAGATCGGCATTCCAGAATTGTGCTGGCGTGGCTCAATGCTTTAATATCCTCAGTATCACTTTCAATATCTTTGAGATGAGATAAATTGAATTGAAAGCATGACTGATGTTTCATGATATTACAAGAAATAAAATAGCTAGATAAATAGTTTTATTCTTATTTTTTTTTAATTGTTTTTTGTTCTGATTCTTGAGTTTTATAAGACTGATATATAATACGCAATATCATCTTCAGTTTCATCCATTTATGATCCAACAAAGAGAGGCATTAATTAAATTCCATTGAGCGAGAAAACCGTGAATCACGCGACTAGTTACGTCTAAAAATATTTAAATAGAAAAAAAGCAAGAGGAAGTTACTATTAATAAATAAGGAATGAAATTTAACAATTATATTAATTAAATCCTAAGATTTATGATCCTAGACAAGACAATAATTGGACTGTCGAGTGTCAACATCTGAAAACGATCTTATAACTCGACAAACATTACACTATATTATAATTTATAATATACTAGTGTAATTTTGTGAGTACTATACGGAGTAACAGCCCAGAGCCTTATTGTATTATCTTTACACACAGGAATATATAATACATAAGTCGTCAGGCAAGTAAAAGGTCGACGCACTCGCACCATTTGTATGACTATAGCTTCCTCGTTCCGCATTTCAAAAAAATATTTTTTTTTTTACCCTTATCCCTTATTTTGATCAAGACAAACTTCATTCTTTTCCTACAATTGCAATTTTATTATTGTGATAGATAATTAAAGTAAAAAATTTACCTGATTCTTGGCGGGCTTGTCCATGATTCGGTACGACGATGCTGCAATAACAGCGCCCGCCTTACGAGACACGCATTGCCCCATATAGACCACTCAGCTTTTCTGCACCACCTGTCAATAATTTAATAAATTAGCGAGAATAATAATAAATTAATTAATATTAATTCTAACTACGCCCGATTTAATTACCATCACCAGTTAAACACCTCTGCAATTTTTATTTAAAAATAGAATAAAAATCAATAAGCGGATTTATTTTATTTTTTTTTTTTTTATATTAAATTACGTCATATTAGCAGTGCTTATAGTAATTAAATTTTTTTAATAAACAGATAAAAGTAAACAAAGATTAGAGATAACTGATTGTATCTTCCGCGGCTGGTAGTTTTCTTGTATTTAAAATTAGCACCAAGCTTGTAATTAATTTGTTAATTGAAAAGTGAATGAAGAATTGTTTTTAGAGAATCAAGAGTCAAAGGGTGTTAAATTGTTGGAGCTTTGACCAAATAAAACAACAATTGACTACGGATAAGAGTAATTTATACGCTTTCCCGAGTATGTGCAATAGAAAAAACAAAAGTTTTATAATAAAATGAATAAAAGGTAAATTATGTATGTGTAATGATAGAGATGATAAATGGTAGTTAATTAAGCGTAAGAGTATGCATGACTGATGTGTGTATTAGGTGAGACAAGAGAAAGTCATACAAAGACTGTTGACAGTTTTTTTTAAATCATCTGACAGTCGTGTAATGGGTTTACTCTATTTGTTGTTATTTATTGTCAATAATAAATTGCTCTTTTTTTTCTTATAATAAAGTTAGCTGACAGCTGTCAAATTATAACAATTCAATCATAATAAAAAATTTCCACGTATGGAATTTTTTATAATACTGAAATTAGAAGTCAGCTGTCAATTAAAAAAATTTTTTTTTAAAATTTAATTACAATAAAAAAATATTTCTAAAAATTTTCACTTGTAATTTTTATTTATTTTCACATGTGAAACTTTTTAATTAATTTTTTTTTAATAATTTAATTTTTGTAAAATTATAAAAAAAATTTTTGTCTGTCAACTTTAGACTTTTTTAAAATAAGTATTAATATGTTTGTTTATCCCAATAAAATTCTTGATTATTTTTATTTTAGTGATGAGTTTTATTGTCTCTGGTATGGGATTTACTCACAAAAATGATAATCGACGGCCTTGAGTGCCAAGTTTTATGTACCGATTTCTTAAAATCGCTGAAAAAAATAAATTGTTCATTCCAACAAATTTTATATGAACTTTCAATAAAAAATAAATAAATAAATAATTAATAATAATACTGAAATTAACAGACATTTGAAAATTCTTTGAATTTTTATAACACATAAAATATTATAAAGAAAAATGTTTTGAAAAAAATTTACACTAATAATTTTCATAAAATTTTTTTTTATTATAATTTAAATGTTATAAAAATTAAAAAATTTTTAAGTGTCTGTTAACTTCAATATCAAATAATAATAATAATAATAATAATAATAATAATAATAATAATAATAATAATAATAAATAAATGATAATAATAAAAGATAATAAGACAAAGTAGCTGGCGATGTCATTAATCGATGAATAAACGGTGGTAAGTTCATCGGCAGGATGTTGGGAAAAAAAAAAGTACATACCTTTTCTTACAGAGCTAATTTTTTTGGGCAGCCCACGGGGATTCGGTGGATACATTATAAAACCGTGATTAAACAGTTAAATTTGACAGCGTACACAAGGCCTGAGCATCGCACACGTTTATTTTAATTAAACTGTCTGTATTGTTCTGAGTATTGATAGGCCTGCTGCACTAACACTTGTCTTATTTTATTGTTCTGTTTCTTGCACGAAATTTGAGTACGACTTGTACCGAGCGCTGTGTACCACCTGTCATTCGAATATATTCGATAGGATAGAACATGCGTCGTGACGTCACCCCACCATGCCGAGGCCACGGAAGAGCCCGAAGACGCGGGCGGTCACGGGAACTTATGATCGAGACTCGGGTGGAGATTCTGAGTTTTAAGTTGCGACATCTGACGTTTTAGATCTAAAAATTGGTTTTAATTATTTAAAAGTATGTATTTTTTAATTAATTTTAATTGTTTAAATTATTTTTTGCTTAAATTTAATTAATTAATAAAAATTATGGATTTTAAATGTAATTTTAAATTTGGCGCGCTTATCGACTGGCGGTAAAACGCGCAAAATTATGAATCTGCATAAAAAAATGACAGACAGATTTTTTTTTATAAATTTATGACATTTAAATTATTAAAAAAAAATTTCAGGAGTGAAAATTAATAAAAATTATTAGAAGCATTTTTTATTGTAATTAATTTGTTATAAAAATTTTTTAAACTAAACAGCTGACAGCTAACTTCAGAATCATGAAAAATTTTAATTTGTAAATAAATAAATTAATTTTTTGGAGTTAATAAATTTTTTTAATAGTTAAAATTAATTAAGAGTAAAATTAATTACACTTAAATAAATAATTGTTGAAATATCATTGTTTAAAATTGACATTTAAAAGTTTCAGAAGTCGCTGGTGTGTAATTCTTAGAAAAGTTGACATATGGTGAGTGAGAAAATTTTTTTAATGGAAATATGGAGAAAATGGTAGATTGGAGTGAGTAATTTGATACATTTACCAAATGTGGAGTTGTAGGAAAAATAATTTAAAGACTGTCATTAACGCCAGTTAGCAATTAACCTAAAAGTAAAAGTTATCAAAGTCTAGATAAATAAAAGTAATAAATAGTTAAGTTGTTTATTGAGTGAGGTTAAAACAAACAAAATGGTAAGAATGAATTGTCATTAAATTTAAATTGAAGTTTCCAAAGTAATTTAATTTATTTAATTGTCTTACAGCAAAATCCTAATGAAGATACCGAGTGGAATGACATCCTCAGGTCAAAGGGAATTATTCCAGAGAAACCCAAAGATAAAGAAATTACGGAAGATCAAATAATTAACCTGCTTGAAAATACTGTTGATCAAAGAACTGGTCATGGTAATTATTGTTTATCTGTTTATTTTATGACATTAAAATTAGTACTTGATAATTTTTAAGTATTATTTCAAAAAATTGAATTTATAATTTTTAAAAATTTTTACATCAATTTTTTTTTATTTTTATTATTGATAATTATTATGATAAATAATTAATTATTAATTTAATTTTAATTATTGTAGAAACGTTAAAATTAGAAGACAAAACTTTGGATGAGTTAGACGAGCTCGAAGACGAGGAAGATGAAAAAGTTTTAGAGGAATACAGACGGAAAAGGTTTGCTGAAATGAAAGCACTGGTGTCCAAATCAAAGTATGGAGATGTTAAGGAAATATCTGCTCAGGATTACGTTGCTGAGGTTAATAACGCCGGTGAGGATGTCTGGGTCGTTCTTCATTTGTATAAATCTGGGTAATACTATTTGCACTGACATTATTTTAATAATAATAATAATAATAATAATAATAATAATAATAATAATAATAATAATAATAATAATAATAATTACCGTGTCAAGCTCGTCGTTTTGGTTGTCGGCGTCCTTGGAGGGATGAAACAGTCTTTTGTGTCTTCACTTGCGAAGATACCGGCTTGCAGTTCAGCAGCCGTGTCTCTAGCAGTGCGGATGCAAAAGGCTGTCATTTTGGGATCCCTGCGTCTACTTAGGCAAATGAATTTGGCCTGCTGCACTCACTAACCGCCTTGTTGTGTGGAGTGATGCAGCAGTAATGGATGGCGCTCAGGCTGGGCCCTCGGAGAGTCGGACTCCGGGGAAAACCCCCCTGAGCAATTAATAACAAATAATAATAATAATAATAATAATAATAATAATTAATAATAATAATAATAATAATAATAATAATAATAATAATAATAATAATAATAATAATAATAATAATAATAATAATAATAATAATAATAATAATAATAATAATAATAATAATAATAATAATAATAATAATAATAATAATAATAATAATAATAATAATAATAATAATAATAATAATAATAATAATAGTTGTAAGAGGTAATGAAATATGAATTATTTATCTTAAACTCGTCCCTTTAGGATCCCACTATGTACTTTGATAAATCAATATTTGTCAACGCTGGCTAAAAAGTTCCCAGTGACTAAATTCTTGAAAAGCATCTCCACGACCTGCATCCCCAACTGGCCGGATAAAAACTTACCTACAATATTTATTTACCATAATGGAGAAATGGCTAAGCAGATAATTGGACCCATAGAACTCAGAGGAATGAAACTGACTGAACAAGGTATAATTTGGCTTGTTTAAAAATTTTTATATTTATTTAAGAAACTTTATTTATATATTTATTTATTTTAAAGAACTCGAGTGGATGTTGGGCGAAGCAGTACCGTCTAAAATAAAAGAAGATCCAAAGCCAAAAGTCCGCGACGTACTTTTTTCAAATTTACGGATTAATGACAATAATGACAGCGATGACTGGTGACGTCGATTTATTAATTTAATTAATTATTTATTTCAATGAATATTTAAATTAAATTAACATTTAGAGATTTATATTTAAATGAAGTTCAATTAAAATAATTGATATTTTTTACGAGATATGTATTAAATATTTTGAATATTTTATTTTATTTGAATAATCCATTGATAAAACAAATTTTAATTACTTAATTTCTTTAAAATTTTTTAATGACAGCTTTTTATTTAAAAATTAAATAAATTCAAAATTTTAATTAAAAAATGGATAAAAATATTTTTTACTTAACTTATTAAATATTAATATTTATTAAAACTTTTTTAAATGTTTATTTTATTTGAATTTTTTAAATTCAAATAAAACTTTTTTTGGCGCGAAATTATTAACGAATCAAAACCATTGCGAATGGCCGCCATCTTAATTATTCAGCAAAAATTGAAAAAGTCATTCGAGGTATCGATTGTAGATCGCGATAATCCGTTACAGTTTAAAAGAAAAAGCTCTGAGCCTTAATTAATAAAAACTGAGTATTAAAATATAAAAAAAAATGCCTAACAGTAATTTAAATGAATGTTTAATTAATTATTTAGCGTGTGAATTAAATTCATCATTATTAATTAAAAAAAAGTGTAACAAAAAGCGTTTTATACCAAGCATTTAAAAAAAATGTCAAAATCACTCTAAATTTTCTGTAATTAATAATGAAAATAAAATTTCAAAAAGAAATCGCAGAAAGCAAAAATTAGCCGTGAAAAAAGACTTGAGTGCAATTATCGAGAAGATGAATGAGCTGATGCTGAGTGATGTAAATCCTGATGCTGGTACTCGTGATAAGCTGAAACCTTCTCCAATGTGGTACGTAGGCTCGACAGATAATTATTTAGATGTAAATAAAATAGATTTTGTCGATTCTGTCACTTTTTACTCACCAACTCAATTGTCAAATAATTTTTGTGAAAATTTTACGGAGACTGAGTCTTTAGAATTAAAAAATCTTGCGTTGGTTGATAACATTCTCCTGGATACCAGCGAGCTTGAAGTAAAAGTCCTTGGCTATCTGGGAGAAAGCATTGATGAATTTTTTATGCTCGACAATCTTATTGATGACCAATATACCCACATGGATGGTTTTCGCGATAACTTCGGGCCGTTTAAGCTCAAATTGATTGATAACGCGAACGAAATCGTAGAAAATACGTATCTGATGATTGAAATGCTGGGTGACAGCTGTAACCTTGATCACAGTAAGTTTGAGTACAAAGTGATTGATAATTTCGAAGAGTTCAACAGACTTCTGAATTTTGATGAAGATTGTTCAGATAAAGAAGCTTTAATGGATCCATTTAAAAGTGGTAAGTTAATTGTGTAAAAAAGTGCCGCTGCAAATAATTATTTATTTATTTTATTTTTTATTACATTTAGTAACTCATATAATTATTTGCCAGAGTAGTTATTAATTTTTAATAAAGAAAAAAAATTTTTTTTAGTCCTTTGAAAGAGCTGCTGCATCACCTGAAGCATAAAGAAGAAAAAAATTAATCACAAGATTCACAGTTAGTATCTTCCCGTTCTTTTTGTGGAAAATTATTCACCAGAAAAAAATTCTTCCGATATTTGGCGCATTGTAAAGAAGAAAAACTTTTTTGCGCTAAGTTCGTTAATTAAAAAAAGTTGTTACTTTATTTTATAGTTGAATTGTAAATATTTTATCGATTTTAATTTTTTAGTTTAACTTTTAGCGAATGAAATTATTAAATATTCTTAATTAATTTAATTATTTTAAAAATAGTAATGTAAGTTAAGTTATTAATATAAATGAAAGCTTTTATTTAATTAAGTATTTAATATATTAATGAAATAAATGATTTAACTTGTTTTAAAAGTGTTTAAATATCTTCATACCGAGCTTTATGAACACGGAGTCAACATCCGTGCTGATCTAGCTGTTATTCAATAAGTAACCACTACCGTATTCCGAAACATATGTACACATGTTCGTGCTTAATATGCTTTTATCCAGATTTCACAGGATGAGAATATTTAAAAAAATTTTTGTAGCGTGTAATCTCTCATTAATGAAACTTACCCAGTCCGATAGCGATAAGGACGGAGAGATATGACATAGATGCTAAAATGTACTGGAAGCAGATCAGATAAAATAATCAATGGTATTATTATCTATACTATTAAGAGAATTAGAAAATTCATTATTTTAGGAGTTATGGCTACAAAAGCAATATTATTTAATTAAGCAAAATTTTATTTATTCATAGTTCACAATTTTTAGCAGTCATATAGTGACTGCAGGTTACTAGTTATTATTACTATCACTATCACTAAAACTATAAAAATATACTTGCCTCCTTATAGAAGAGTAAGTTCATCGTAAAAATTTTACCCGCAGTTAGAGCAAATGCTTTTCTACTGCGAATTATTATCAGCATCAAAGACCGGGATTGCTTGCTCTTTTTAATGCTCCAATCGATTTCACATACTACTCTTTCGACCTCCTCACTTTTCTTACTCAGTTTTTCACCCAGCGAGCAATAAATAATTATACTGAGCCCGCCCCAGCATACATACAATAAGTGAATTATTATTCCCGATATATTTTTCTTTTGCGCTGACTGAAATAAATAATCAACTAATTAGTTAAAAATGTAACTTGTGAAAAAAAAAAAAATTAATTTACCTCGATGACAAAAAATCCCATAGCACAAAATTTAATAATAGTAAAAGTAGCTTTAGAAAATATAACAGCATTAGAATAATAATTTATTTCTTCAACAAATTGACCAATGTCTACATGATGATCGACGATGCATTTCAAACAAGGACATAATTTTTGATAGCTTCTCAAAGATTCCGTAAAACTATCACCCGAATGCCTGATTAATCCTCGATATTTGGAAATAGTCGTGCAGAGTAACGACAACTGTCCTTCGCAGTGAAAAACTGCCATGATAGTAAATGTATCAATCGCAACATCGATCAGCGCGATGATAAAGATTGTTGCTATTGTAAGGGCAGAAGACAATGCGATGACAAAAAAATTTTCCAAAGGAAATGGATACCAGGCGACTCTTGCGATTTTGCGAGGGAATTCGAGCCCCAAAATAGCTGCAAAGACATACGGCATTGTCGAGTAAGTGATGAGACAGAAGATAACAAAAGAAAATACCGAGCGGAGGACAAACTTTGAGGTCAATAAATTTTTCTGAAGCATTTGTTTGTCATGGTTTGAAATCGACGTCATGCAGAGCCAATTGTCGCTCATGTGTTTGGTAATTGCGGTAATTGACGCAGTATTCCAGCGGACTATGAGTATGGTGATGATCGTATTGGTCACACTGAGCACATACCCGGTGGACTCAATGATGTCTTCAATGGAGTCGCTGGAGAACAAGAATATGGCAAAAGGCAGCCAAAGGACCACTAAAATGATGATTAAAACGAAGGAAAAATGCAAGAAAGTCGCGCCCGGCCATAACCCCGCAAAGTGAAGGAAACTACGTACTAAATAAACTTCTTGGTGAAAGTTTCCGTAATTCGCAGGCACTTGTTCAACCATGCTGTTCTATAAAGTGATATCGGGTTTAGAACTAAACTTCTGAGATGCTATAATAAAACTGACTGACAAGTCATAAAGTTGACGTAATGGTAACAAACTTTGGAAAGTCTTGTGTGGATTTAACTGTAAATATTTAATACTCCGTCAATATGAAATTGCTAGTGCTCTTTCCTCTGCTGATAATGAAAGACATTAATTCATTTGAGGATCGGGGATTTACAAAGGAATTAGAGAAGACGAGAACAGGGGGATTAATTATTTATTTGGAGGATTAATAGTTAACTGTGCGGAGAAGTACATCAACATATACGAGTTGACACTGGGGATGATACCTTAGCAGGTTCAGGGCATTGATTAGGTACTCCCAGGTACGCCCAAATATTTACGCTTCTGTACGGTTACTAGTACACATGTCTATGTGTACACAACTCCTCTGACGCCCCGTTCTTATACCAACAAGTAAATTTCATTTTATACTGTTTATTATCTGTTGGGGATTGAGTGTAAACATTTGTGATGACAGTACAGTCGCTAGATATTTTATGTATGACCTCTGGAAGCCTGCGCTCAAATATTATTATCTCCAGGTATTGATGATTTATCATCAATGCTTTTAGCTTAATTGACGAATCTGCAATCAAAGCTATCATTATAGTAATTAATTTTCCCAAAAGTTATCACAGAAATCTGACATTTTAATTTTTTTTTTACTTTATTTTAAAAATAAATTAGTGTTGAAAAAAATATTTTTTTTTCAAAATTATAATCATGATTTTTTTTATAGGGAATTTAACGAAATGTTTCTTGTATTTTACTTGTTAAAGGAAATTTTTTAAAAGAATAAGAATAATTAATTTATTGTAAAAAATTCTTAAAATTATCATAACAAGGATCATAAGAATAAAAAAAAAAAAAAAAAAAAAGACGTGGAAAAAGGATAATTTTTTATTAAACAGACAAATTCTAAACAATAAATCTGAAAAATATATTTAAAATTTTCAAGCATTGAATTAAAAAGAGAAATTAATCAACCGCTCCTTCGGGTAAGAATCCTCGACACGCTAAAGATATTTATCTCGTAATATTTATATTAATAAAACTGAAACGAAACGTTTTTTGAGCGTCTGAGCCAGCTTGAGAATTCACCCTTCAGAGTGCTCCCCAGCAGCTCGCTTGGGTACCACCAGCACAATCTTAGTTTCTTGCAACCCCAGAGCGAGAGTTGGCATTATACAGACAAAGACCAGCACTTATACATCTCCACAGTATCATCGGAGAGTCTACAGGGGAGTTTTTACGTGGCCGTGCAAGCGGGAGAGAAAAAGAGCCAACAGTTGGGGTTGTAGTTCTCGGATGCGGGTGGATAAGGGGAGCACAATATACATCTATAGATCTGCGAGGAAGATGAAAAAGGGATGAGAAGTTGATACTCTGGAGTAGAGTGGGCACATCATCAGTGGCGCTTCTTACGGGGAAAATCGAAATCAGAGCTTGCGCCGGAACGCAGTGATCTCCAGTAGTAGCCCGGTCGCTGTAACGGGCGTAGCTGGATGCTGGATCATTCGTCAGGGTGGCTGCCAGCTCGTTCCTCGTGCGTAGTAAAAACCAGCAACGAAAGCGCCCGAGAAGGATTTCGCGGCGGGCTGGACCTAGAAGTAGAAGTAGGTGTAGGTGTAGGTGGAAAAACCCTCCACTGGTCATGAGTTTTTATTCGTTTAATAATAATAATTATTATTATTGTAATTATTGCAACAATCATCCCAGTTCCTCCGATAGTAACAGTATCAACTTCTACCGCTGTCATTGTTGTTGTTGTTGTTGTTCTTCTTCTTCTTCTTCGGCTGGCACAGACAGCCAAAGATTAATTGTTTAGTTTGAATTGATTTGACAAATTGATCAACGCGATCAAAGTGCTGATAATCCTTTGCCGAGTCCTGGAATCAGATTTACGAAAAAAAAAAAAAAAAAACACCGAGAATTAATAAAATAGCTGGCGATATTTTTAAAAATAAATAATATTAAGTGGGTTGTTGAGTGTACTGTGCTTGATTTAATTATATCTTAATTGTTGCCCAATAATTAATAATTAATAATTAATAATGGGATCTGTGGAATTATAGGTGAGTGAAAGTGGCTAATTGGGATGCTGCAGTCGTGACCGAGATAAAGGAGGAATGGAGCTTACAATGTGTCGCCGGGTAAGTTATTTTAATTTACATTATTTAACTTTATTTATCTAACCCGACACTCGGAGCCAAGCCGGGGATTTCGGATAAACCGAGGGAATAATTGCGTGAGACGGTAAATCTCGAGACCCCGGTAACTGTTAGTTGTACTTACCATGGAAAGCGTGGGTGATATGCTGCTACTCTTGCCGGTGGATTTGCTGGATATGTACTCTGAGGAGGAAGCAAATCGGTACGAAAATTTGCTGTCTAATTCGAGAGACGTGTATTGAGCGGTAGTTTATGGTGATGCGCTACGAGGACTCTAATTTTCCGGGGGAATTCCAAGGGGTGTCTGGATTTCGCTAATATTTATCCGCAATGTAGAGAGCTTCGGCAGGATTTAGTGTACAGGTTTGGATATATTTATTTTTTTTTTTTTTCGATGAATTTTTTTATAAGCTGGAAGTTAGTTGCCACGTTTTAAATGTAATATTTTTGTAGAATATTCTATAATTTTTTTAATTTGGAGAAAATATTTTTTTTTTTAATTAAAAATTTTTTTAAAATTATCAGAAATTTAACTCTTCAAAAAAATTAAAATTTCCCAACTAAGAAAAAAAATTAAAGAGAATTTTAATTTATAATTTTTCAACACCGGAAACTTAAAAAATGGCGAGTAGCGGCTAACTTCTAGCTCCAAAATCAGATTTTTTGTCATATGTGATTGAGGTGTCATTGAGTGTAGAGTTCATAAATAAATGATCGTTATAATACTGCCTGAGGGGCCTCGAGAGACTGAAAAGCGGAATAAGATGGAAATTCTGGGTGACTAATACCCGTGAAGGTGATACCTGTAATATATAAAATAACAATAATAACAGTACAGGTTTACAGGGTAATATGTGTTGGGTTATGCAGAGAAAGGGATGAATGATAAAGAAAATAGAGAAGAGGCGGTGTTCAATTAAATTTAACCGAGAGATATGGATATGATGGAGAGAATATAGGAGTACGGTTGGTAGGCAGATGGCGTCTGTGGAACATGAGGGGGAGAGAGGGAGTTGTGATAAAAAAGGGAAAAAGCAGAGTAGGCAGAACCCAGCAAAGAGGGTGAATAGAAGGTAGAAGGTAGACGTAGACGCAAAAAAAGAATCACCGAGGTGATGGATCCACGTGCTTTTCCTAAGTACGCAATAAATTCATTTTTTTTTTTGTTTTTTTTTTTTTTATCTTTTCTTTAAAGTTATAGTCTGTAGCGAACAACTATTCGCGCGATATCAAATATTACTCCTTTAGGGAGCCGGGAATTTTGAGAAATGTATAAAAAATAGCTTGCGCACACTGGAACGGGTATGGATAAAGTCTCTCAGGATTTTATTTTATTTTTAGCTTTTTCCTCCCGGGATTTGGCGTTTGGAGTGATAGAAATAGAAATAGAAATAGAAATAGAAGAAAATAAAATATGAATTGTGTGGCGGGATGAAAATTGGGCAGCAGAGTTTGGTCAGCCGGGGCTTTATAGCTCGCAAGTGACGCGCGACAGAAGTAGAGTGGATGGATATAGGGGATAGGAGTTGAGTTTTGTGAGCGCCATTCCCCATTCGATGTCCATTCTACTCGCTACGATACTGCGATATTCACTCTGCGGCATTATGTGCATTCGTGCGACAGAAAAAGAGAGAGACCGTGAAAATTCAAAGCGATGATTCTCTCCGCCGATATGCCCCTGGTATATATAGACAAATTTCATCTCCGGAACGAGTTAATGGGTTAACATGGGCATTTGTTTGCCAAACAGGACGCTAAATTTCGTTAGCCATCGCCGCGTTCGCAAATTTTATGCCTTAGTTCGATTAAGCTTCGTGATAATGCATTTTTTATAAACACTTTTTGATCGAGATCGTTTATAACAGAGTGGGAAATTTTTATTATAAAATAGTTCTTATAGTTCAATTTAATATTAGAAAGAAGCTGAATCATTAAAAATATTTTCAAAAAATTGTTTAAATAAATTTTACTAGATTTAAAAAGACATTTTTCAAAATTTTGATCTTAAATCAAATTAATTATTTTATCAATATAAATTTTTTTGTCATAGTCAATTTTATATGTCAAGTTTTAAGAGGAGTTTTAAATAGTTTGTCAATTTAATGAGCTAATTCTGTCATTTCATTCATTGAACTATCTTTTATTGATTTTATCACATTGATGCTATTTTTAGAATTTATTTAAAAAGTCTCTCAATTGTATACATAAATTGTGAAAGATCAGCTAGTAAAATTTTTTTAACCATTAATTAATTTTAAAATACATTTGAAGATAAAAAAAAAGTTGAAAAGTCTTTCCATTAAAATTCAAAAATAAGTCCACAAGTAACTGCTTACCATCATGTCTTAAAATCCATTAATTTGAATTAAAAGAACCGTATTTAAAATACCCAAATCCTTATCTGGACTTAAGAAACATCATTAAAATTCAACCAACTTAGTATTTATAAATAAAATAATTTTGTTCCCTTTAAAAGCAATTTAAATGATCAAATTCTAAAAATTACAAGCTATTGTAATTGCATAATATTTAAACAATCTATAACACCGACAATCAACATACACAATTAATTCAGTTTATTTTAAAACGTCGCTCTACATTTTACAGAGATAATTTATTTCACTCATTACCGCTGCAGTTGAATTCAGTTATTTGAACGGTAACTTTGTTTTATTATCAATATAATTCTGCTTTAAATGAAATCCATTGATTAAACGGTATCCAGCTCGAGTCATTGAAACGTAAAAATAAAAAAAAATAAAAAAAAAAAAAAACAACTCCAAAAATAACCTTATATCATTCGTGTAAATTGCAAAAATTTTTTATTTACTCAAGCGAGCTTACCAAGTTGAAGAGGATGTTTTGTTTAAAAAATACATTTTATAGTTAAAAGAATGATAATTTTTTTTTTTTTTTTTGGTTAAATTCTAAATATCAACATCGGGATGAGCTTATATCTTTAAAAACGTCAATATTTAAAAAAGTACAGTGTAATTTACAAAAGTCATTATTTAACAAAGCAAAATTTGAATTTTTTATAATTCACAAGTCACACAGTGACTGCAAGGTTGCTAGTTACAATAACAATAAATTAAATGAATAATAATAATAACTGTACGGACTATACATTGTTATTTTCGGGTTAAACAGAATTACCGGCAGTAGAGGAGGGGGATAATGTGGTCGAAAAGTTGTGTACCAAAAAAGACGAACAATGTGGAGTAGAGTTGCCAAATATTTATGTTTTAACCGGGAATCGGTGTACATTCCGGTCGGGTACGTGTGAAACATCAGCACGTCAATACTCAATCCTGGATGGTGGGTTGTACCTCGAAAAGGAGTATCGGTAAAATAAAACGGTAAAGAGGTTTTAAAAAAGCACTACCAGAATAGAATAGAATAAAATAAAGTAAATCGATTGAGGAGAGGAGATTTCCTCGCAAGAATCTACACTCATTTTTATCGGGATAGTTTTACATCACCACAAGCCCACGTAGATACTTGCACATTGACATTTGAGGAATAAATGTGTAGCGAGGAGTCTATTCTCGGCTTCTCGGCGGATCTCCAGCTCACGAGGATTGTCACGTTCCTCGACAGTATTCCTTGAGTTATTCAACCTATTTTTTACCGGAGCATTACCACCAGCCGTCTGAATATTTAAAACAGTTGTTTGTCTTAAAGGATTCGGAATCGTGTTTACGTACACCGAGGATCTATATCGCCAGTAGACAGTACACGCCTCTTGGAGATGCTCCATCTTTCCTCTCCTCTGCTGTTTCCAGTTCTTACATCTTACATCGGATGATATTAATCGCGACGGGAAAACTGGGTCGACTTGAGCTCTCGGGAGAAATCCGCTCACATTTTTCTCCTCATCTACTCCACGCTCCACTTTATTTATATTATTTTAGAGACCTTTTTAAACAGAATTTACCTTTTTGAACAGAATAAAGTAGAGCGGTTGATCGTGTGCTTGAGAACTACTCGGCAAATCGTAATTACAAACCTCCGCAAAGTAGAGCTAAGAGTATTTGGTCAGACACCGAGTGAAAACGGCATTTAAACTTGACCTTCGCATTTAAACTTTCCCCAAGTACTTTTGTCTGATGATTCTTATGTTCCTCTGTCCTTGGACCGCTCCAAGTGGTTCCAATTCGCTTAATGGATAAAAATCTTCGGGCTTGTTGTGTTGGCTGACTAATTGTCTACCAATACACTGTTAACCGCTTCCACAACTAACACCAATTTTGGTTTAAGTATAAGTGGAAGTGAATGTCCGATAAAATAGATTTAGTGTACAACGACGGGGAGGCCAAAATTAACGGACGGAACAGGGTAGAGAGAAAGAGGGTGGAAAGCTAACGGATCTCGAGTTTACACTCGGTAATGAAACTCAGCTTCTGGCTCTCTCGATGGTGATCGTGGGGCTGCGATCAGACAACCACCGACCCGGTATTACTATACTACTACTATACTACTATACTACTATACTACTATACTGCTAGGCCAACCAGCAGTGTCTAGTGTCTAATGTCTAGTCCCATCCTCTCCGCCAAAGTTTACGGTGAAAACCCTCGCATCGTCCGTTCATGATATATTATTTATTGAGTAAATAATATACCGAGAGATAGTTTAGATTTTTAGATGATAAATTGAAAGATGGGCAGGATATTTTAGATTTATTTATTTTTTTTTTAATTGTTAACATCAGGCTCACAGTATCAACTCACGGTCTATTAAATTATTTATTATTTATTGTATTTTTGTAGAGTATTTTCGAGTGACGAGGGTTATCGGAATTCAATTGAGCGGTACCCAGATAAAAATATTTCTCTTGATTGGAATTTGTCAAAAATCGTTATCTGCTAGCAGTACATATTCTTTTTTTTTTTATTTATGAAATACCAATAATAATAGCATTTATATAAATTGTTATTATTATTATTATTATTATTATTATTATTATTATTATTATTATTATTATTATTATTATTATTATTATTATTATGCGCTTAGAGTGAAGTCTAGTACACTAAAGGACTAAGATTTTTACTCCATTAGACAGATCCTGGCTACTGAGAATACAAAAAACCGGGCAGACTGGATAAAAAGAGAACCCAAAGTCTTTTTTATCTCCGCTCGGTCTTGTTTGTCTTTTATTTTTATACTTATATTCTTTTTCACATTACAATCACGAGCCAATACCGGTAGCGAGTGCAGAGTTGCAGACGTGCCGAAAATATCTATAAGGCAATCCATATGTAGATATATATCTATATGGTTAGTTTGAACGATAGTTGTGCACCGTGTCTACTTTTACGAGAAACCCTGAGTTTAAAGAAGAAAACTTTATAAAAGACCTCGTGAGAATAAATTTATAAGCGGTAACTTTTTAAAATTCATTACCTAATTACCATTATTTTTATTTTTGTTTTTATTTAACGTCTGCCCGACGAATGAGGATAAACCGTAAGGATTACTCAGTATACTCGTTAAATCTCGGGCTGAATTATAGCCTTTTTCATCCCCATTTACGCCCGCTGGTTACCGTTTAATAAAAACACCCGCTTTTTGTCCGAGACCCAATTAATATTTTTTTATTGCTCCTGAAGTTAATAAATCGACGATTGGATTTACTTTACCGGCGAATCGAAAATAAAACCTGGATGAAAATAAGTCTGACGTAATAACGAGACTGACTACTAAGACTTTACATCAAAGATCTAGTCAGAAACTAATCACCAGAAACTGCTAGTGTGCTGAAGATTAATTTCATTCGGGTTCTCTAACCCTTTACTTTCCCAAACCCTCACCGTTTGTCCATACTCTCGAAATTGCTCATTATCCTTGCAAGCTTCTAACGACTATCCAAGTATAAATAAATCATTAATACTCGACTAAAGAATAATGAAGGAAAGATTTTTAAATATAATAAAATTTTTTTAACTAATGATATTTTTGAAGATAATAAGCTCATCTTGATATTACACTCATCGAGAGCTTTCATTTGAAATTTCTAAACAAATTTCCGCTTAAACACAGAAAACTTTAAAACTTAATCCAACTCCTTGAATTATCGGATAAAATCTAATCGTATATCTATTTATCTTGTTTCTAGATTCTGTTGTTAATTTAAAGTTTGAACTAACAAAAAACTAAAAGCGCGTTGAATAACTTGGTTTATTGCTCTGAAAGTATTCAGTATTCTTTATTATAATTATAATAATAGTTAATAATCCAAGCACAAGACCGAGAAGATAACTAGTGTAAAATAAAAAACTATTATTCGGTTTTAATTATTCCCATTGCTCTGACAAGTGGAACGGGCCGGTCATGAGTAAATTCATTATTTATGTTAAAAAATTTTAATATTTATTCGGACCTCTCGTATGTGTGGAGATAGAATTAATTTAAACTGCAGGTGAATTCCGAGATAAAAATGCGCATTATTGTGCTGGGGACTATCGAAGAAATGTGGAAAAAAATAAAAACAAATAACAAACACGTATGTCGAGTCTGAGGCAGGGGTGGGAAGGCTCTCTCACGCCAGTCAATGGAGAGACAATATTGAATCTATATATAGGATATATACATATATATATGTATATATGTATACGGTACACTATGACAATAGAGTCTATGTTTATTAAATCACTATTCGATGTCAATATCCGATGTCTTTGACACTTCATCGTCATTCTGCAGCCGGATAGGAGTTTCTATTCCCATATTATATACATGTGTATATATATATATATATATATATATATATATATATATATATATATATATATATATATATATATATAATAGATATATTGCTCTCTATCGCACATTGTTCTCTGCTCGGGAGAATGATAATTTAGCATATCTATTAGTTGGAATTAGTTTCGCGTGAGACGTTAAAAATATGCCCGCGGGCAGCTGACTATGAACAAAAATAAATATAGCGTAGCATATAAAATTCCCGAGAGTCAATCGGGTACGATTACAAAGTGTCCTCGGGGTATATATCCTGGGAAGCGACGGCGTCGATTTACATAATGTATACGAGATGCAAATTTAACTGCAACGCGACGTCTCGAACCCTCGTCTCTTTATATCCCATTCTAGCCATGCACTGTGAATCCTCTCCTCCGAGGATGCTATAGTATGGTCTGCTATACACATTCGCAATATAGAGTCGAGGGTGTAGCGAGCCGATTACCCGACGCATCAATACCTCGGACAAAAAGTCTAACTCAATTACCAAAAAAATGTAAACTAGCTAAAGAAGAAAGTTTGACTTTTGGAAAAACTTTTAATAAATTTTTATGACGAGACGTTGTCAAATATTTTTATAATCAAATTTTTTAGAGGTGTAAATAGTAAATTAAATTTCTTATTGTATTAGGATTTATATTAATTATTAAATTTAATTTCTTAATGTTAAAATAATATATTAAATTTTTTTAAGAGAAGATTTTATTAGTCATTAATAAATTTATATATTTTTTTAATGGAAAATATGATACATTGACTAATTAAAATAAATTTTTATCCCCAAAAATATTTCTCTGAGCCATAAAATATATTTAATTGAATGATATATCCATTACTGATTTAAAATATTATTTTTCCATTAAATACTATCACTATTATTATTCCGATCGATTTTCCGTTACTAAAGCTCCACCAATTATTGATCAATAAGATCTGTTTGTCAGCGGCTTTATCTCTTTGTTCCTGGGATTTTTAAATTCCTCCACAAAGAACTCGAAAGACAGTCTGCAAGCTTGAACAAAAACGACATTGTTGATTGACGGAATAAAGTGCCTGATTATGCCCGTAATAATACTTTCCATCATGAAGAATTAATGTATACCCTTGTGCAGCGATCGTAAGGAATTCTCTTACGGAATTTGGAATTCAGTAATTAGTCCGTGGGTTCGATCGTTAAAACAGTGCCGTTCATGGACTTCGGGGTCCCTTGGAGCTTCGGTTGTTTGCGATGCCTCAGTATAATATGCAGCTTCATATGTTCCCACATTAATTTGTAACGGAATGCAGTGTGGGTAAAAGAGCTGCGAAATGTTGGCAAGTATGCGGAGCTGAATTAGAGAAACACACGACTGATCCTTCCAGGTCCTTTGCAGC
The DNA here is from genome assembly GCF_013202065.1 of Cotesia typhae. NCBI lineage: Eukaryota > Metazoa > Arthropoda > Insecta > Hymenoptera > Braconidae > Cotesia > Cotesia typhae. Next base: position 12,382,308 of record NW_027423757.1, on the reverse strand, counting down.
ATTGCGGATCTGCTTTTCAGTGGAAGTCAGTGGATACTTGTGAACAAGTGTCGTTACACGGGCAGAGGATAGAGGAGGATAGAGTAGCCAGCAAGTCACCGGGGAGTTGAACTCCGATAATCGGACTAGACTACATATTCCTTTAATGTGCTCGTAGGATCAGAATATATGTATAACTGAAAATGGAAATCACTTTTCGCTATATCCTCGCCTCCGCTACACCATCAAGGAATTAAACCGCTTCTACTACTGGAGATATCTCCTGCATAATACTATCTTGTTGAGTTGAGCACGGAATACACTCCTTTGATAATTAAAATATATGCGCTTAGTGTCTGCAAGAATAGAATAAAGAGGCGAGGAGATAACTTTAATTTGTTTTATTTTATCAGCATTACCATCAAAAACCCCGTTATCGCTGTTTTGTTGTTTAATAGACTCGTTATGAGCGTATTTTGGTGGTCGACTGAACAATCTTCTCACCTCAATCTGATTATTATCGTGTTGGTATTATTTGCAGAGCTTAATTCTGATGGTAATGTAAACATAACGCGGAAATAGTTTATACACTAAAAAATTAACGCTCTCCAGTGGAGTGTAAGTGATTTGCTGGAAATTCTCGACCAACGATCCGGTGATAATCCCACTGGTTAATCCTCTCAGGTACACATTAATTATTTTACATTATCCATTGGGAAAAATTAAAATTTTAAAGTAGTCTGGGAAAAATTTTCATTCTTGGTTAAATATTGAAAGTGTGAAAAAAGTATAAGAGATATTTTTTTTTTAGAAAATTTAATTTTCTGTGAAATAAGATATTGATTTTTTTTTTTTTTTTTAGAACAAGTTTTAATAAGACAAAGTTATAAAATTTGTGCTGACTTCTTTTTTAGATTGGAAAAATTGAAGAATATTTTTGATTCAAGACTAAAAGTATTTTTCGATCAAAATATTGTCTTTTTAATTTTTTTTCGTTATTCAATAATTTATTTTTTCTATTTATATTTAAAAGCAAGAGTTAAATTTTAAAGAGAATATTTTTCTTGAATAAAATGAATTATTTCTGACATTGTATTAACAATTCTATAAATTAAAAGTCAGTGTATCGGAAAAAATAGATTGCATAAGAAAAGAAAAAAAAATCTCATATCAGAGACGATAGAGATGAGATAACGATCAACGCGTGAACATATTTTGACGCTTGCGCGTTAAAAAGTGACGTCACGCAACAGTTATGGGACTGCGAATGATAAGTACAGGAGTTAAATTAAGTGTTACGTGGTATTATATGTATTTAGTCTAAATATAGACCCGACCGAACCGGGTACATTTGATTCCATTCCTCCAAGATAAGAGAAATAAAGGAGAAAAGGACAAAGGGAGAGAAGTAAGGTGTTAATAAAAAAAAAAGGGTATACGGCTGACTATTTGCCACAGACTGCGGAGCAGGGACTATGGACTGGACTGCCGATCGTGTACGTGATGAAAAAACGCCGGAGGGTCACTCGGAACATCCTGTACCGACATAAATCATCTAGTGACTCAGTCTGCCAGTCTTTAAATACGTCTGTGTGGGTATGCCTCGGTTAAACTCGGTGAAGTTGAGGAGGAAAGGTCTGCTCCTGAAAGCAAAAATCGAAAGCCAGAGCTATCGATCGAAAGACGAGCTCCTATCGTGCCCTTAGGGACTCTTCGAGCCTCTGATCGTACTGGGTGGTACTACAGTCAAAAGACGACCTCAGAAAAGTCAAGGGGAAGCTGTCAGACTGCTGCAATCGATCTGTCCGAGGAGAATTTCTCGTGGAACTTATAATGTGGGATTTCATTAATAATATCGCTATGGGCCCATAACCTGCTGCAAAGAGTCTGACTCTTAATCATGATAATGGCAATAATGAAAAATTTGCGGTTAGAAGAAAAATGGAATTCATTTTCTTGGAAAATTACCAATTAGAGAAGAATTTTACTCGTTTTATAATAAAAAATTATTTCATTTTTAAAGTTAATGAATATTACTATTAATTTCTTAGAAAATTATAAAGTTTAATGAACTTTTTTTGTATAATTATGGTTATTTTGTTAAATCAAAAAAGAAAAATTAGGAAAAAAACCCTATGAAAAAATTTTGATTGATTCTTTTATCAGTTTTAATTTTTAAATTCTTTTTTTTATAGAAATTTTTCGGTTAATTATTATTTTAAATTAATCAAAAATTAATTTAACAGTTGATTAAACTAAAAAACAAAACCAGAAGCTTGTAAGAAGAGAAACAAAAATTTTTTACTTCATATCTTAATCACTCAGACTTAACTCTCTAGTAGGGAGATATTTTAGCGACCGTTCGCCATCTATCGGAGATTTTAAACACTGAATTTAGTAAAAAAATTATAGGTGGCTTAAAATTGACAACCAAAGCCTAGAATATTTAATTTATTTTTTAAAATTAATAATTTAATAATTAAAATTACAAACTAGTAATTTGAGAAAAATTATTCCTGAATTTTATAAAAAAAAAAAACGATCAATAAATCGCAATATTAATAACGAGAATACCATTACTGCCCGAGACTGATGATAATGATAATAATGATGATGAGTCGCGAATTAGTCGACGTGGATTGTCGGAGCGTTTAATTTAACAGAAATTCTAGAGCGATACAATGCAGTGACCTGTGCAGCGACAAGGTCGAGTCGACCGGCGAAATCGCTTTCAGCTCCTTGCACTTGTATTTATTTATAAATATATATACGAGTGGTGTATGGAGCAGTGCAAGGTACTTGACTTCCCAATTGTGGTAATTATAATTGTGGAATTATACCGGAGGGTTTCTTCTTCTTAGTGGGTTATGTAAGCGCATAGATGTCGAGGTATTATACATATTATGCGGAAAAATGACTTCATACATATATCTTTGATCTTACAGATGAGCGAGTCGTGAAATTGAGAATTCAATATAGAGAGAGAGAGAGAGAGAGAAAGAGAGAGAGAGAGAAAGCTGGCGGGCTTGTAGGGTGTAGAGCGCTGCGGCAAATATGAATGTATAAAATATATATGACAGCGCAGGGAGGAGGCTAAGAAATGTTTTATATTATTATTATTATTATTTTTTTTTGTTATTTTAAAAATAAGTAAAAAATTTTATATAAAATGGTCGGTTTCTGACAACGAACCGGGTCAAGGGGAGGGGGAAAAAAAAATACGGAATACAGAATACGGAAAAGAGTCTGAAGCGGATAGCGAAATAGGCAACCTTCGCCTCAAGCTAGTAAGCTGGCGGAAATGAGAAAAATATTAACATTAGATGAAGGAGGAGGGAGAGGAGGGAGAAATGTAAGATTTCTGGGACCAGTCGCCAGAATTCTCAGCTCCTTTTTCCTTATACATATTTATATATTTATTTTTATTTATAAATATATAATTTTTTATTTCCCTTCTCCTCTGCCGTATTTTTATAAATAAATTTTAAAGTAAGGAGAATAAAAAAAGGTAAGCGACGGATAACACTCGAGCAATTGCACCTTCACCGAAGAGATTCTATCTAGGAGCGGGAAGGCCTTGAAAAAGATTCTCGGAGAATCTTTCTTTAAATTACTGCCGGGAAGAAGTTACCGCCTGAGGCTCTGGGAAATCCAGAGAAAGCCTCGAGTGCAATCTTCCCGGTGTTAAAAAATAACCGTGAAAAAGTACCGGGAATAAGTGAAAACGTACGAATACAAGGGAGGATTTTGTGTTGAGGTACAAGGGAGGAATCTCGGAGATTAGTTTGCTACCGCGAGGATCTTTCGCCTGTAAAACATTTTATTATGTATCTGATTCCACGTCAATTAAGCTCGGGTTGGTATTCTCGTAATTTATGGCGGTAAACAAATAGTTATTTTAAAATTGGAAAAAAAATACTTGATTAAAGAAAAAAATTTTTTTTTTTTTTTAATTTAGTTGGAAGCGATTAAAAAAAAATTAAGGAATTTAATAAAGAATTTAATCATAAATTTTTAGAAGAAATAAAGTTGACTATAAAATAATTTTGTTCTGAGATAAAAAATTTTTTAAAAATAAAAAATAACTATTTTAGTTTTAATTTCTATCAATATTTTTTTTTTTTAAATAACTCAATAAATTTTAATAATTTTTATACTAAATTATACAGCTAAAAAATTTCGATGTAAAAGTAAAAATCAGAGTAATTTTTTTAATTTCCACTAATTGACCTAGATATTTAAAGTTTTTTCGTCTCTGAATCGTTCCTCGAACTTTATTACGGTTCACCGCGCTTAAAATTATCTCATTATTGAATTAGCTGTCTTATCTGGCTCACTCCCGGTATATATCTCATGTATATTCTCTAGATTCTGTCCTTTGGAATTTATAATAAGAAAGACAAATTTAGTAGCGTTTACATTTAAAAAATAAAAAGGAAAAAATCAATGCTGTTGATATATCATTATTTTTTTCCTTTTTTATCATATCAAGAAAACCTTTCGATGAAAACACTCATCAATAGTGAATTGATCAACACAACAGTCTCTTGGCAAGATAAAAGAGAAACTTAACAAAGTAGTTAAGTAGTTAGAGTGTATAAAAGATAGCTATCGACAAGGAGCGAGTCATTGAGGGCCATCGTCGGCGTCGTGGTGTGCTAGGTTGCAAGTACTCTGGTTGCTTTGCTTTGCTTAGTTTCTCTTTAGCTCCTCATCAATCGGGCGTTTTTCACATGAGTGGAGGCTGCTCCAAGGGCCTGGAAATATCACTTGTAATTTTAACCCTCGACTCTCTCGAATGCTCGCGCACATAAACATCTTCTCTCTCTTTTTTCCTTTTTTTATTTCCGTCGACTGGGAGGGAGCCCGGCTATAAAAATGTCCGAGAAGCAGGCTCCTTCGCGGTACTTACATCTTAGGCTGGTTCTTCGTAAAAAATAAACAGGCTAGACATTTTCTCAACCTTTTACGAGTTTTACACTTTTATATTTATGTTTATAGCTCGTCTGATCTGTATGTATATCTCTCCGACGAAAAACACCATGTCTATAAACCTCGGTACACATTTTCATAACGCTTTTAGTCGGGGTGAGTAGAAAAAATAGCAATTACCTAGACCGATAATGGCCTCAAAATCCGCGACGAAAACTACGAATTTAAATAAAAACTGAAAGTATATTAAATAGTCGCGATAATTGACGGATATTTTCCTGTCTACGTGATGGCTTTTAAATTCAATTTACTTCAGCTTTCGCGATACCGGATAACACATTTGTTCAGTTCAATATTTATAACGTTTATATCGTAATTAAAAAAAAAAAAAAAAAAAAAAAAAAAAAAAAAAAAAATTTTTTTTTTTTTATCTATTTTTGAACTAAAATTCATTTTCACTTTTTGTTTTGCTCCATTTGAAGTTTTAAATGACAAAAAGAGCCTATGTTTTTTTTTTTGCAATTGATATTTTTATTAAAAAATAATTCTATTTAGCTGTCTTTTTTTATTAAAAACAAAATGGTTAGGCATTAATACCTACGCAGATAGAAAATTAAATTAAATCAAGTAAAATTTACTGAAACCAGAAAATTAAATTAAATCAAGTAAAATTTACTGAAACCAGAAAAATGTCTTAGTTTAAAAATTTTTCTACTCAAATGAAGAAGACGAAGTTCTTCAAAATTATTCACTCGATTTAATTAATTTTTTTTTCTGTATAATTTGTGTTACTTACTTTTCTGTCTGAAATTGATAAAAATTTTTAATACTAAAAATTACAAAAAAACACTGCTCTGATAAAGCAAACATTAATAATGTTTCTCACCGTATACTATTTATGTTTTTCATCACTTCTTTTGAAGTTTGCTCGCTAATAATAGTTATTTGCACAAAAATTGTCTCCTTATAGACGAGCAAAATTCAAATTTACGGCTTTTCGCTATCAAAATACGATGTATACAGCACAAATATGTGTTTGAAACATGTACGAAGGCGTAAATTTACCGTTTACTGGTTTGTCGACAAGTTTGTTGATGTAAGCGCTTTTATTAAAAGTTAATATTAAAATTGATAGGTGCGGTGTAGTTGTGGATAAATATTTAGGATTAAAATCTGTTGCGGTGCGGTGTAATCAGTTTGGAAGCTACATAGAGAGTACGGAGGAAAGAGTTGTAGCATAAGTAACTCGTGCGGTGAATATATGTTTGCAAGGGTTGCACAGTTATAGCTATAGTTATAGTTATAGTTTGAGCTCTTTGAGGATAGTGAGGGAACGCGTCTTGAATAGCTCGTGAGTTGTAACTTTTAGCCACTGACAGCCACTAAACCTTGTTCAAACTCTCCAGGAACTTGCTCCAGACTCAGCAGACGGGAGACGGCCGTTGACTGTCTCTCTCGTTAGACTCGTTATCGCGGGGTCTCTAGAAGTTGCCCGAACCTACGACCCAGAACCTCAAACCTCAGCCCCCCTTGCCCACCAGAATGCACCTCAGTACATCTTTGTCTATGCTTGTGCACACAAATACGTCTTTTACCTGACTAAACCTTCCGAATAAAGACAGATAGAATTCTGGCCCTAGAAAGAGGATGAGGAAAACTCGAGAGCACGGCCACGAAACTACCGTAAATCCTGTCACGCGACGTTCCTTCGAAATTCGCTACTACGCTTTTCTCTTGGCGCTCATCTCCTCTGAGACATGCCGAGATACTTGGGATCTTGATCAAATTTTATTTTTTTACATATATTATTTTTTATCATGATAATAATTATAGTAATAACGCAAACTAAAAAAAAATATAAAAAATTGATACAAGATATGATCAAATTGATGAAGAAAATTAAATTTTCTACAAAAAAATACATGAGAATAAATTTAGCAGATAATAATTAATTTTAAAAATTTTTTTTTAACAAAAAAAAAATGAGATCAAAATATTGACATTTAGAAAATTAAAAAATACAATTTTTTAGAAATAATTTTTCGGAGTAAATTTATTTATTAAAAAAAAATTATAATAGTGACATTTACAAAATTTACAAGATACAATAAAATTGATAATAAACAACTAGCTTGTTTGAAATGAAAATATTTTTAAATTGAAAGCTAATAAAATGACTAAACAATTATTTCTAAAAACGATATTAGAGTAAGATTAAAAAAGAGTGAATTGTCAATTCTGAAACTTGACGTTAAAAATAAAATAGTTTAAAGCTGAAGAAAATCTGGTTGACACTGGGAGGAGGAGATTGTACTTGGGGAGGAATATACTAGTAAAAGAAATAAAATCTCAACAATAGAATGCAGAAAAGAAGTACGGCGACGTAACCCCGGTGTGTCGGTGGTTCCTTTGTCGATTCGCGACACATCTTTTTCTATTGAGTATGCCGCAACTACTCTGTATGCTCCATGCTCGACTGTACCGTATAATACTGTGTACTAGACTCTAGACTCTAGACTTGAGCAGTCTATACGGTACTTTGTCGGTCTTTGGAGTGAACTTCTTTCATAAATATATATATCTGTATATAAAATTTTTTTGGTCTAGTCTTCTTTTTGTCGAGTGTGTCCTTACTGTTGGTCGTTGTCCGGACAAAAGGATGTCAGATCTTGTCGCGTCAAACGACTTTGGGCGTGCTCCCAAAAAAATAACCAGCATAGAATAACAATAACAATAATAATAAAAAGACAAAGTATAACAATAAGAATAAGAACAGAAGTAAGAGTAAGAAATAATAATGGAATAATAAAATAAAATAAAAAAGACTGTGAAAACAAAGGAAATGAAGGAGACCAGGAGAATTGCGAAGAAAGTTGCTTACTCTTAGATCTTATAACTTGGCAACCGTTTCATCAGTTGGCTCACTAACGATTCGCAACCTGGAATTTATATTTCCAGTTTTATACTCATACTTCCATTCCAGCTCTTATACTCTCAATTCAGCTACCCACTGAGGACTCATGGCTCTCATGGCTACGAATTAAATTTACTTTTTATCTACTCTGATACTCTTTTGCATGAGCTTTTTTATTTAAATAAATTTACAGTAACCATTTTAGTCTCTGGCTTGAATTTAATAATATTTTAAAAACTAACAACTGTAAATCACTATCTCAGGACGTTCATGCGTAAGACAGTAGTAGATAAAAATTTATATTGTTTTTACAAGTTTAATCGTCTAAATATTTTCTGTAGAAAATAAAAACTCGATCATTTTATTCTTTATATTAAAAACTGTCAAATTATTTTTACATTTATAACACCAGATCAATACATGCAATCAAATAGTTAATTTAAATAATTTGGTTTAAATTTGTCCCAGTTAATTAATTTTTAATATATCTGGAAAGCCGGCGTTGTCAAGTTTAATTAAAATTGAAAGTAAAGTCAAATTAATCCCTTATTTATATAAAAAAAAATATTTGGGACAGATATTTTGAATTTTTGATGTATTTTTTAATTTTTTTCAAGTTCTTAGCATAAAAGAGCAAATAATAATCTATAAAAAAGCTGATTGCATATATTTAGTCCAACATTAACGTCAAATGAAGGTTTATAAAATGACGCTGGGGTATATATTGGGGCTACATCAAAATATCAGAGATAACTTTTTAAATCTGTTATCAATGTTCATGTAATATTTATCGTCGGTTAAATGTATCGCTAGTGGAGATTAAAGCATAAAAGCAGAAGCAAAATAAAAATGGAGATAATAATTATTAAATGTTCGTCCATTTTTTATCATTTAATTGGCAAATATATGTAGAGACAGGTGATGCAAATAAAAGCTCTGGAGCGACATGTTTATGCGAAAATACAGAAATAATAATAGAAATGATAATAATGATAAAAATAAAATAGAGTAGTTGATGGCGGTGTAAAAGGAGAAAATTCAAAATAATACGCCACCTGTGCGTACATGGCCAGGCTGAATGACGTATGGGGTCGCAACCGCGGCCGTAGCTTTGCGTATCGGCTGGTTATGTTCCGGTCGATATCAACTACCCGCGTATATGTATTATACACTGTAGCTGAACGGGAAAGGGAGAACACCGTCCCGAGAGCCAACCGCGAGCTCTTTCACTCCACTCTCGTGTAAGCTTTCTCTACATTGTGTTTTTTTTTAATACTCCTTTTTCTGCATCAGCCTCTGCTCAAGCTTGCGTACCATCTTGTGACCGTATAAATGATAAATTGTCCCAAAGACTTTTCTCTAAATTTTTGTAACAAAAATTATTTTTTATTAAAAATTTTTTGGGATTCATTTTTGACATTTTGATGATTTTTGTTAAATTAAATGAAAGTTATGATGTAATTTTACTGAAAAATATTCACCAGGTTCGATTCCTGGCTTGGTCTGATCTGAATAATTTTTTTTTTAATTTTTCCGTATTATTACTTTACAATTTTCAATTTTTAATTTAAAAAAAATCAACAAAGTACATAAAATTTTTGATAAAAAAGATCGAGAAAATTATAATATTAAACATTAAAAATTTATCAACCTTTAAGTATTTTTTATATATTTATTTTATTATTCAATAAATTATGAAAGTTTGAATTAGAAAGAGAAAAATTAATATTTATTCTTATTAAAATTCTTTGTGAGAAAGTTTAATGAAAAAATATGTAGTCTCTAGTTGGAAGTTTTTTAACATCAACCGAGGTTATTTATAAAAAAATAATGCCAAAGAAAATGGCTGTAGATTTTGTTTTTCGTAACAAACTTATAAGCTTACACTCGAAAGCTACTGAAGCCTCTTATAATTTTCTCGGTTCTGAGGGACCTTTTCCTTTAGCTTCAGCTCTAGCTTCAGCTTCTGTTTTATATTTATTTTTTTATTTATACGATTGCTGTAGCAAACATCGACCCGAAACTTGAGCAATATATTCGATTTATATATTTATTTATACATTTTAAAACTAAACGAGTACAGAAACTAAAAAACTCCAAGAATAACAAAGTTCAGAGACTCGTGAATATTTAAATCCTTAAACTTCTGGGTACGGGTAATCCTAAAATTTTCTTTATCTGGGCTCGGAGGTTCCTAATTCAACACAAAGGGGGATTTTATAAATGAATTCAGCTGGCTGCACTGCACTGCGCTCGTCCAATTTAATCCCCATTTTTCTGCATTATTCTTTGTACTATTGGCTCATTTATTGTTACTATTATCGCTATTGTTTTGTAAATATTATTATTTCTATTTATTGAAGCTCCAGGGATTATTTTCGTACCATACAATGTTAAAAATTGGGAATTGTTTTTTATTAGCTCTGGAATACCCGGGAAAAATTCAGATCCTTATGTTGTGTTTCAATATATTATAAACTTTCTAAGAAGGGAGAGTAATAAATGTTCAATTTTCCGCAGTCTTTCGGAGGATGAAAAACTCCGAGACGCTTTTCAAAATTTATTGCCCTCGGAATATTTGATAAATTTTTTTTTTTTACATGTTCTCAAAGTCTTTGCGGGCAGAGCGAAATTTTAAACAAACTTTCTAGAATATTTTGGGAATTTCAAATAGTTGGAAACTTTTGAAAAAGTTTCAAAAATCTTCTTAGTTACTCATTTTATAAAATATTTTTCTTTGATCAAATTTTGCATGAAAATTTAAAGTTTTAAATTAAAACAAAATTAGCTATCATTTTTATAAATATTTTTTTGTGATAAAAAATTACTATAAAAAATTTTCTATTGGCAAAGTGTGTTTGCCAAAACACGAGTACCAAAAATAACCGTAATTAAAAAATTAATATTCTTACAAAAAATAAAGGGATCTATTTTATTATGCAGAAATAAATAAATGCATTTATTAATGAAAGATATTTTTAAACCGTAATAAAAAATATCTCTCTTATAATTTAACGACAATATTGTGCGGAATAAAAAAATTCAAAAGGACCTTTGATTCTTTTGAAGCAAAAATTTTAATTAAAAAAACTAAAGACAGTAGTTTAATTATTAATAATAATAATAGTAGTAATAAAAAAAATAATTTAAAAAGCACGAAAGAATAAATAAAAACTAAAAGAAGAATTTGATTACACAGTAGAGGTACAAGAGTCGTTTGACTGTACACCAAGGGTGTGAATTTTGAAAGAAGACGAGCAGAGAAGAAAAGAAGAAGCTTGTAGCTTGTAGGTGGCGGTATTTACTGGAAGGCGTGAATATCTCACAGCACTTGTGGTACTAAAGAGATCCATAAGAGATATATGCCAAGAGTGTAAGTGTAAACAGGTACGTTTGAGCTGTAGCCACCAGAACAGCAACCACCAAGCCGGCTGAGGCTGATGGATGTCATGTAGGAGGTCGAAGTTGTTGTCGTAGGGAGAAAAAAAGACTGCCGGCGAGGATCGGGACGGAGGATGAGTCATGCCCCTGCCATGGAGAAGATAGAGGGTAGTTGCGCTAAAAATAGTGTGAGGACTCTCTAGTCATGGAAAAAATAATAAAGGCACGAGGTAAAAAGATAAAAAAATGAGGAAGGGAGGAGCGAGAAGGAGGAAAAAAAAATATGAGACACAAGGTCGAGGTGAGTGACGTGTGTGCAGCTCTTTACCTCTGCTCACCTCCGCTCTCTTGTACACTGTTATGTCTATATTGCTAGTACTAAAGACTAGCGGTATCTTCGCTGGCGGATTCAGAGGAGTAAACACCAAAAGAAACAACTAAACGTAATACCGAAATGTATAAACTGTAATAAAATGAAACAGTATATTTTACTCGTTAAGTCAAATAACTTTCCCGGGAGAGTGGATTTAATAAAATTATTTACTCGCTGAAAATATAATATAAATACACAACTGCTAAGTAAATTGTAATAATAATTTTAGTTTGCAGCTGAACAAGTCCTGGAAATTTTAGTTTATTTATTGCTACATCGTGTTTCAACGAATAAATAATATTTGTTAACATATAAGATAATAGATTCTTTAATTTATATGTATTTAAATGAAGAGAATTCATTTTTCAAATTGATAAAACTTGAAAAAATTAACATTCATTTTTTTAAAAAAATATTTATAGGCAAGAAATATGGAAAAAAACTCTAAAACTTTTTAAAAATTAGTAAGAGTAAATCGTTTACTTATTAATTACCATTCTTATTACCAAATTCATATTTTTTTTATAGATGAAAATTTTCAGCGGATAAAATTGGATTAAAGTTACTTTAGTTTCAAGTTATTAAAAAAAATATGGCTTTTAATTTTTTATTGGTTAAAATTATGGCGCGATTTTAGTAAAATTTATAAAAACGGAGTAAAAAATACATAAAAAATGTATCGTCACTTTTACATTAAAAACTTTCAGACAATTCCGGAAAAAAAAAAAAAAAAAAAAAAAAAAAAAAGTGATCTTCTCTAATTTGACCAGCCATTTTTTATCCAAGTTAAAGTTTTTAGTCTACTTTCCCCAAGCACTTGAGCATTTGAGTAATAAATGCGGCGTAATGTGTTTCTCTACCCTTGTCTTGTGAGTCTTAGCCCGAGCTGTTGAGCATTGAGCTTCTGGAAACATAAATTTGGCGCCAAGCGGAACGCGGGACGTCCTTTTCACCGTCCAGTGTAAATGGAATTCCCGGTGGTTGGTCGATAATTCGATATATATATTTACCGACACAGCGGTTTAACTGACGACAACAAGGATAAGGTGGAGAGCGAGACGCCCTATAAATATAAAAATAGAAACAGAAATAGAAATAGCAGGGTGCAAAGTGACAGACTCTTTAGCTGATGTGTGAAAAAGAGCAGCAGGGCGTAAAAGGCCGCGAGAACACGACACTTGTATGTATACGTACGGTGTAATCCATCAAACATATAAATGATGTGACTTGGCTCGCAAAAAACAAATAAAATTGCAGAAAGGGAGAATTGGGAATGGAAGTAACAAATAAGAAAAATTACAAAGGCACGAATTGACGGTTAATGGAAACAAAAAGTCTGAAAATGTTGCGAAAGATAAATTAAGATGGAGAGTCGGACTGAGCTGACTGCTCGAATGCTGCTACTGTTTTGGTATTCTTAAAGGAAAACCACTCAGTGGTAATACTGGAGGGGGAACAAAGTAATGGAGATCGCGGTTCTTTTTATTTGGCGAGTCGAGAAAATAAAAAAATAAAAAAAAAAAATATATAAATGAGCTGAGTTGAGGGAACTAAATATATATTAACTGTGTATGCCGATGGCTGAAGCTGATACTCCTGAGGAATATAAGTTGAGGGCGACTAAACATGACGTAGGTAGTCGGTTCCATTTCTCGAGTCATCGTTTTTAAAAAACAACTCGGGGCTGGAATGAAATTAAGGGTATAAAGACGTCGGGAAGTAAATTGACCGAAGTAAATTCCCGGTAAAATATTTTATTTTTGAGGAAGAAGTAAAATAAAATAAAATAAATAATGAAGAAAATAAATCAAATGAAAAATAACACTCGAAGGAACTTACTGAAAAGTACACAGCAAGTTCAAAAGGGGAAAAATTTTAAATATAAGAGCTCTACGCAATAAGGTCATGTCCATTAGGTGTTGTGCTTGGAGTTTCCATTCTACTCGGTTTATGGTCACTGGGAAAGCCGTTAAACGCGAATAGAAGCTCAACCCGCCAGAGGAAGTACCTTTTGCTGGAAAATTTACAAATTGAACGGCACTCCATCGCAACAATACAGAAAATGTGTGTCGGTGGAGCCCCAGCGCAATCAAGACGTTTAGAGGGACTGGAATGTTTCTCCGCGGTCTTTGATACAAGTTGCTGGCTTTTGTTCTCGAGCTTATAAATTTGGTTATACTGTTATAGTTTGGAATATTGGGGTGAGTTGATAACAGACATCCAGGTCAGCTACTCAATGCAAACAAATATCCGTTAAGTAAATTTGTTTGAAATCTCTTGGGTAAAGTTTTTAGCGGTGAAAAATGCACTCGATGTGATATGAGTGGAATGAGAATGTATAAACGGGCATTGAGTTTCATCCACTAGTATTTACAGTTATAGTTTCAGCTTCAGTTGCTGGATATAGCTTCCACGGGGCTGAGAGGATACATCGAGCCAGTATCATAATCGATTTGAGAACAGAGAACAGAGACGCAGCTTTCAGAGCACCACAGTATCGGTAATGGCCGAGAGTATTCCCTCGTTTGCTGTAATATGAATGTGTATTATACATAGTGATGTGAGCTTTCTGCCGGGAAAATAATACACATTCAACAACAATCTATCGATGCTTGAGCTGTTGAGAAGTTAATGCGTTTGTTTAGTTTGTCTTTTTGTTATACACTTGACTTTTTTTTTTTTTTTTAAGGACTCTATTCTCCAAATATTGAATTTATTAAAGCAGCAGACATTTAAATATTTCATTAATATTATTATTATTTATATTATTAAGAAAATAAGAAAAATTTTTTCTCCAGGATAGTCGTATGAAAAAATAAATTTTTTTAGAGAAATTTAGTATCACATAATTAAGAAATTACATTGTATCTTGTGAGCTATTGACATTGTTGAAGATATAAGCTTCTCCTGATGTTTACAATTATCGAGACCTTTCATTTAAGTACCCACATCAATTTTTCATATATTTATATATATTATATATAGAAATATATGAAAAATATATGACAATGCATGTGGGTACTCAAATGAAAGCTCTTGATGAGTGTAACATCAAGATGTGCTTATATTTTGAAAATTGTCAATAGTTAAGAACGTACAGTGCAATTTAACAAAAATCATTTTTTGATAAAGCAAAACTTTATTTATTTATATCGTTGACAAGTATGATTATTATTATTATTAAATGTTTTTTCCAATCTTTCAATCATATTTTGTAACTCAAGCAAGATAAAATATTGCTAACAAACTAAAATATTCTGATCTTGATATACTAGTGCTTCATCATCTTTTTTTGCAATAAATATAACGCACAATAAATCATTTTTGGTTTCTGGTTCTCAATTCTGGACAATAGTAAATATATTGATCAAAACGTAAGACATATTTCATCAAATAAATGAATAAATAAATAAATAAAAGTTTTAAGACAGTGACGAATGAAGGTCAGACGAAATTACAGCATACTTTGTCTCGTCATCCTTATTATGGATATAGAGCATGAGAAAGAAAGCGGCTCCGGAAGTTATAAAAAGTGACGTCTTCCTTCCTCGGGGAATTTTTCAGGCTCTCAGCTGATGATATCACTTCCTGGTGATGCTCATTCTCCTTTATTTTTATTTGTTAATTTTTTTTTTTTTTTTTTTTTGTGGAATCGACAAAGAGATGATGATTGAAAATGGCTGTGCAGGAAAACGGGCGTCACCACGAACGAGCTGAGAATAACATCTAGGACGTCCGATCGCGTTTCTTTTGGAAAACGACCTAAAGTGTCGAGAAACGGCACTGTGAGCTCTCATGAATCTCGTCGTACAACAAAAAGAAGGAAAAGCTCAGCTTAACTATTTTCCTTTTAGTTTAGTCAATACTCGTGTTGCTTTTATAAAATCGCTGCTTGGATTTTTTTGCTGAATGATTCGGAATAATTTGGATGTGGAAAGCGAATCAGTTTTGTAAAAACAATGATGATATTTTGAACAAAAACATTTAAAAAAAAAAAAATAGATGGAATTTTTATAAATTAAAGAGAAAAAATTTCGGATTTAAAGAATTTTAATGTCTTAAAGTAAGATAAAAAATTTTCAATAAAATATAGAATTGTCAAAGTTTCAATATTAAAAAATTAATAATGAATAACTTTTAAAATTGTACAGACACTGTTAATTTGTTGTTTAATCTTATAAAAAAAAAAAAAAAAAAAAAAAAAAAAAAACAGATATTTCCTATCGGCATTGATTTGCAGTTTGTAGCGAGAGAATATTGCCGAGGATGGAGCAAGAATAAGACCGTAGCTTTGCTTGTATACACTGTGAATCAATAAAACTTTTATTCTTGAGCGTAGTCCGCGTGCAATTTCGTTAATGGACTTTCAAACGCCTGAAACTGGCACAATAATTTCTTGTCTGCGTACCGGGAAACAACAAAATATAGTAAAAAAGCACAAAAAGAAAACAGTAAAGACTGCAGACTGTTGGGAGTTTACTCTCAGAAATATAAAGTCGAGCTTTCCGATTTGATATTATATATTTTAAGAAAAAGAATCAACCGGGAGCTTTTTTAATCGAACGAATAGAATGCCGTTAGTCATCCGCAACTCGGCCACGTGGAAGTCCAAGATAACTCACACGACGTGACTCACTTATTCCCACGTCTGTTATATATTTATAGATATAATCTTTTATTGTCTTTTCCCCAATTGCCAGTTCCTGTTCTCAGTCATTAATAACTTTTCGGGAAAAACGAACCCTAGGCGGAAAAGCTAACGAAGAATAAAAATAAAAAGGGGACGAGGCTTTTCCGAAAATTGAATTTTATATTGAAATTAGTTTAAAACTCAAAGAGAACTAAAGTTGTCATTAAAAATAAAATATATAGGGTCGGATGTCATCTATATTCCCTGTGGAGCCTCTGAATGTACTGTGTAACTCGCGGAGGAAAGTCTAAACGACTTTTCCCGAGTAATCGTCAAGTTTCTTATAAAGTTGTTGAATTAACTCAAGCTGGCGTTATAGCGGCGCGACACCTCGGCTTTTCCTTTTCGTCCTTTACCGCTTCTATTCCAGCACGTCGACCTCGTATCTCCTGCCTCTGCCTCTCCAGCCTCTGCTCGGCTCCTCAATCGATTCTAATCTCCGAGACGTACTCCACTCTACTATACTCCATGTAATACTACACGGTTACTCTCGAGGATGAGCAGCCGGGAAGAATACCGAGTCGTTGTCGGGAATAAACCCCGAACAGAAACCACTTTCTCATTTATTATTCATTTACCTCGAAAATAAATATGCATACGTGATATATGAGTACGATCTGCGCTAGTTCCGAATATAAATGCCTGTCGGCTCGATCGAATCCTCAAGAGTCTGCTACTGCTAATACGGCTTGTTATTGTTATTATTATCTTTCGAATGAATATGCTCAAAAGTTTTCATTCCGTTTTTGCTTCAAGAGACACGTACTTTTACTTATACATCAACATGAATTGTTCTGAATTGTTCATCGAGCACAAGTTCAGAGCCAATTTCCATTCCTGAAAATTTATCATTCAATTTTGGCTCAGAGAAACTATTGTATCTATGAATTTGCTGCTCCTTTGCGCTTCTGGCTTTAGACTTTCTATACCCGCTCGGGTTATCAAATTGTTCCTTGGCTCGATCTTTGTTTTCTATCATAATACATAACGAAGTTTGATGTAAAGAGAATACAGAATTCAGATATATAGCATTCAAATTAGTAAACAGTTCAATTTTTGAAAAAATATTTAAAATATAATTAATAAATATTTTTTTCAAATTAATCTATATTATTAAGAGAATAAGAATAATTTTTGAAAATATAAGCTCATCCCGATGTTTCACTCATCGAGACCTTTCATTTGAGTACCCACATCAATTTTTTGTATATTTATATATATTATATATATGTATATATGAAAAATATATAAAAATGCATGTGGGTACTCAAATGAAAGCTCTTGATGAGTATAATATCGAGATGAGCTTTGCTCTTTGCTAGAAAAATTTTTAATCAGTTAAAAAAAATTGGATTTTAATTGCAATAATAAAAAAAAAATTTTTTTCATTTCATTTTACTTTATTTTAATAATAAATCAAATAAAAGCTTCAATTTGATGACAAATTGGTTATTAATTTTCAATTTTGTATTATTTAAAGAAAATAAATTTTTCAATTACTTTAGCTTATGATTATTTAAAAAATTTTATTATTGATTAATTAAATTTTTATTTATTTATTTTCTGATGAGTCTGTTAATTAAATTATTCTCTTTAAATATTAATGAGCGAAAATTCCACTAAATATTAATTAATTTGTAATATTTAGATGAATAGAGATCAATCCTATAAAACGAAAATGATATTTCGGAAAACGAAATACATTATTTAAATTATTTTTCCGAGCATTATTGTTCTTTTGTGTGATAAGAGGAGATAAGAGTTTGGAGGTGAACAATGGCGCAAAAGTGAACAAAGGTGAAAACTAAAAACGAAGCTGGCGTCTAAAACACAAAATAGAACAGAAGCATTTTTCATGTATGATGGGCAAAAGACAAAAGATGAATAGGCAGCAGAGGGGGTGCAAGATACGAGATAGAAGATAGAACATTGGGGATGAAAAAATTCTCTTTACGTATCCCTTTCACTTTTATCCGCGATCGATCCATCCCACGCGTTTCACGGCACTCGCGCGAAGATGCAAAAAGTGTGGGAGGAAAACAAAAGGTTAACTATGTGACCTTACAAAGTTCATAGTTCATTATCTCTGAGAGGAGTTCAGAATCTACGGATTCTGTTTAAATTTAACCGGTTAAGTTTAAATATCGTCCACTGCCGAGCTCATCTGACAATTATTATTTTTATTATTAATAATTATAATGAAGCTTCTAAAGAAAATTATCAAATTGATTTTTTATGTCAAGAATTTTCCTCTTAATTAATTCAAGTTAATTTTTTTTTAATGTACATCATCCCTTTTGATGTAAAAACCTTTTAGTATATAATATTGGACATACACATGACAGGGTACATAAACAATAATACTATTTATTACAAATATAACGTTTCATTGTTTTACTCTGTAAATATAAAATAAATTAAAATGAATTTTTTATCGGGACAAACATGTTGCGATTCTGGTTTCAGTAAATACGATGTTGAACCACAATAGGATTAATTTACTTTTCCTTTCACAAATAAAATTTAATAATATATTATTATGATTATAGATTGCTTTTATTGATTTTGACTCTTCATAAAAATAATTTTTGAGTTACTTTTTTTACTAAAACGAAAATTATATTATTACTTTGAAATTAAAACTTAAATTTGAATTGAAAATTCCTAAAATTTTGTTATTACCTACTTTTGCAATTAGTAAATTTAAAATTTATGTAACTAAATTTCCCTGCAAGTTTTTAATGAATTAATGGAATAATAATAAATTAAAATCAGTATAAACTCATTTGGGTATATTGCTGTTCAATTATTAAAATCAAATTTTCGAGATAATTTAAAATTTTATGTTGCTTGATTAAAAATATAACTTAAATTAGACCAAACTTCGATCGTCCTTTTTAGCTTTTGTTTTATATTTTATCTAACATCACAGTTATAGAAAAAAAAAAAAAGTATTTTTATTAAGAAAATAAATTCTCTAAAATTTTTAAATTTAATTTTTTACATAAAGAATTTTTTTAAATTAATTGAAAATTTTTTACTTATTTAATTCAAGTAAAGCTATTTATTTTTTCATCTAAAAAATGGCAAAAGATATTAATATTTTTCCATAGAAAAATTAATAAATAAAATTCTTCATTTCAACAAATTCTTTAAAAAAATTTTTGACAAAATTTTTTTTCTCAGTGTAGTTTTATTTACTATTTTGTTACTTATGCAGCTAATGCTCTCAGCAAATATTTAATTATATGATACCGTACACTGATATGATGTCACCGATAAATAGTTCTATTTTTAGTACACTCGAAAGTTGACCCGAGGGTAGAAGGGGTAGAAGGGGAAAGGAAGGAATATTGCTGATCGTCCCGCATATTACTCAATAGATACTCATACTACTAGGTGAAATTAAATGCGTGTCGGAGTTTGATATTGATGTAGTGTTGTATGTAGCCGCTGTTTAGTTGATACCACCGATGATGACGTACATAAAATAGTGATTATCGAGTATTACTCGTCTCGGTTCCATCTTTCTCGTTTTTTCATCTATCAGAATTTTCTTTACATCATTTCTATTTTTATTATTTTTTCTATTCGACATTTTTAATTGTTAAAAAATAATTTGAACCTTAAATTTCGGGCTAAATATTAAATATAAAAAAAAATGACAAGAATTATTTTTAAAGAAAATTAAATTTCCTCTAAGAAAAGTCCTCATCAATTTTATCGTTTAGACACAATATTAATTATTAATATTTATAAATTTTTATGTTTTATTAATATTTAATTTTTATTACTGTACCATTTTTTGTCTCTAAAAAATTCCAATTAGTTTAATTAACATAATTAATATAAAAAATCGAATCCCGTTACTGACATTCAGTTAATATAAATTCTCTTTGCAAATGAAATCCTTCAAACGGAATATTATCGGGTATTTTTACCAATCAATACTTTATTCAACGAGTTTAAAGTGTTCATAATTATCTAGAAAAAAAAAAAATCAAGACATATAAAAAACTTTGTTAATTAGTAATTTAATAAAATATTATCTTTTAATTAAAAGCTAAAAATAACTTTGTTTCCAATGAATTATTTCATTGATTTAAAATTTTCTCATATTAGCTCTAGGATATTTTTTAAATAAAGTTACAAGTCTACAAATTCACTCCTCAGGCGCTCATGTAGCTAAATTAAATTATAGCTCTAATTAACTCTTGTATATTAACAAAATATTTGGTAATTATTGCATCAGAGGAAGCTAAACTACAAAACAAATATTTTTTTACAAAGGAAAATTATTATTAATTTATTACGCAAATTTAATAGCGAACAAAGGAAATGCCAAGCGTATTTTCATGCAAGAGAATTTTTATACAAAAAAATATAAAAATTGCGAGCATTAAAACAAAGAGAGGGAGGCAGAGATAAATAAAGTTTTTATGATAGAGAATTATTTAAAAAAATTTTATATTACACCGTGTATACAATTTTCCCTCACTTTTAAATAAATTTTTCTTTATTTCTCTTGTGTAGTTATTTTGTTGTTGGCGTGGCGTTTGGTCCGTCGGATTTAAAATGCGCAAGTGGTCTTAGCGACCCGAAACCCTCCGAATCGCGTAGCACTTGCCTCGCTCGGTTATACATACCAATGTTCTATACTACTGAACTCGCGAATTGCGCATTTGATCCGCACGGCTTTCATCAGAGACTCTTTTTTACGTGGCATTTACGTCACAAAGTACCACTGCGACAGGACACAATGCATTCACTTTTTTTTTCTCCATATATGTATTACCTATTTTATTTTATTTCAATGAATAGGAACCAGAATCGTTTTTTCATCAGAACCTCCAATTTTACGGAATTATTATTCGAGGTTCGTTTATAACGTTAAGCTTTCATTTGACTAAAAATACATCGACCGGTATTAATTATAATTAAATCATCGCATTGGCTCGTTATTACTGTAATTAACGATTAATTACGCGAATGAATGAAGAATAATAAGTAATAAAATTTGAAAAAAAATGTAGAATTTTTTAACTGCTAAGTTTTAGGGGTATCGTTTAAAATATATCCAATAATTTGTTAAATAATAATAACAAATTTTTCAAAATAGAAAAAATTGTTAAATTTTCAATAATAATTTCAAATGAAAGAAATGAGGTTTTAAAAAAATGTTGCTTATTAAATTATGATTTTTGTTAAATTGCAATGTACTTTCTTAACTATTGACATTTTTTAAGATATAAGCACATCTTGATGTTACCCTCATCAAGCGCTTTCATTTAATTACCCACATGCATTTTCATATATATATATATATATATATATATATATATATATATATATATATATATATATATATATATATATATATATATATCATATATATATATATATATAAATATATGAAAAATTGATGTGGGTACTCAAATGAAAGGTCTCGATGAGTGTTATATCGGGATGAGCTTATATCTTAAAAAATGTCAATATTTTACAAGATAATTTCTTAATTACGTATCTAGCGATAGAGTATTTTCGAATTTCGCTCAAATAATTATCATAATAAATTGACTATCGGTGAAAATGACATGAAACCTTGAAAAATCACAAATTCATGGCCTTTGCAATTATACTAAATTTTACTAGAAAAATGGATTTTATCAAAGGACTATCTTGGACACAAAATGTTTCTTATCCTCTTAATAATATAGATAATTTAAGATATAAATAAATAATAATAATTTTGAAGTGTAAATAAAACATTTGGGGGTGACTTGTTGAAAATTATAAATGAAAAAAAGTTATATATAAATATGATTTAAATATAAAAGAGTGAGATTATTCATAAGTGACTAAGAGAGTAAAAGAGTAAGAGAGCCGGTTGAATGCCGGTTTGAGAGGGATGGTGGCCTGGTTTCATTGAACCCTCCCTTTCTTTCAGTGGTAACTCTCCGTCCCTGTCATTCTCGGGGTTCCCAAAAAGGGATGAAAGAGGAAAAGCACCCGCGATAGATACGAGTGCTGCCGAGTCGAGAGTAGAGAGTGGAGAGTGGAGAGAGAGTCTGTGCATACTTCTCTTACAAGCTATGTATAGGTCCTCGGTTCTATAAATAGAATTGAAGCGTCTCCCCTACTTCGCCCCACTCCCAGTAAGCTGGCACACATGAACCCGTCTGTCCTCGTCCTCCCAGTGAATCCATTAGCGAGCTCGTCGGGTATCTCCGTCTTTCCGCGGCATGAACCAACCAGCGTTGCGGCGCCTTCCACCACCCAAGTCGGCTGCGTTTCGTTCAGAGTCGGCGTTCTGAAGCTGCGCGGGACCGCCGACATTCTATACATCCTATATCCTATATTTTATATCCTACAACCCCGAGGACCGCTTCTACTCTATTATGCTCCTCTCGTTTTTTCTCCCGGCATTTTTATCGCTCCTGCTCTCTCTCTCTCTCTCTCTCTCTCTCTCTCTCTCTCTCTCTCTCTCTCTCTCTCTCTCTCTCTCTCTCTCTCTCTCTCGAGCTCCCTCCAAGTGATCAGACTGTCTCTGCGATCAGACGTGTATATTCAACTACACACAAGAACTCTCTCGATACGTGGACAGAGAGAAATAATTCACACATTGCTAGGTGTGTACATGAGATACGCCACAGAGAAGTTTAAGGCTAAATATAACCCCCTATACTCTTCAAGGATTATTCCCAGATCAATTATTTTCTTTTTATTATTATCATTTGGTTTTATTTGCTATTACTGTTTTCATTATTATTTGCTTTCAAGATCCAATTCTTCTTTAATATCAATTAAGAGATGAGTTTTTTCATTTGAAAATTAAATTGCGGGTTAAATATTGAAGATGCGGAAAAATAATATGAGTACTTTTTTATAGAAAATTTAATTTCCTATAAAATAGTCTTTGTCAATTTTATCGTATTTTGTGTCATTGAGCCACAATAATTAATTTTTAATAATAATTCATTAAATCAATTAACATCGATTTTATTTAAAATTTAAATTACGGGTTAAATATATAAAATATAAAAAAATGATGAGTACATTTTTATAAAAAATTTAATTTTCTATAATAATGATCCTTATCAATTTTATTGTATCTCGTATTGTTTAGACAAAAAATTAATTTTATATTCAGTTTTTAATTTTTAAAATTGGGATTTAAAAAAAAAAAGAATTTTTTTTCAATAAAATAAATTAAGAAATAATAAACAATCTCTTAGTTTAGTGTATCATTAGAAATGTAATCAAACGGTCCTTATTTAATTTTATTAACAAAAGCTGTTTGGAATTTTTTGCAAGCACTCAACCCGTCGATATTATTTAATACTCGGTGCAAATATTTGCCCATCGGTTCCGAGGCTGCATTCAGTTATACAACGTTTGCTCGTCAATTATTGATGGATTAAAAATTTTTACTTTTGTTTAATATTGCTGCTTATCGCTTGCTTACTTTAATATCGCCATTATTTTTTTATTATCACTTATCATTAATATATATAATATAAGTATAAAGTGAATTTGAAAACTGTTGAATATTGACAATTTGTAGAGAATGAAACTGGGTCACGGACACGGCAGTCTCCCCCGAGAAAACTCACAACTTCATTCAACCGACTTTTTCCCTTTATATCTTTCCCTATTATGTGTATTATGATATATATATATATATATATATATATATATATATATATATATATATATATATATATATATATATTTTTTAACACGCAAGATTACTGTTTTATCTTATGTAGTATAAGTAAATTCAATCCGGTACTTTCTGGTGAAATTTAATGGACCACCGATTGTCACGAAACACGGATATTTTATTTATTTATTATTATGGGCCCACTCGATTCACTTAAAACATTATTGATACACAAATTAAATGTAGTTTGTGCATGGATCATGTGTACTTGCAATTATAATTACCGCTGGGCTATTATAAGTAATGTCCGTAGTACACGCACGTTCTATTCAGAGTTTTGAAATTTATAATAGAAACACTATATATTAACTCATTAAACTTAATTGAAATTTCTAATGACAATATTATTTATTGGAAAATTATATTAAAATATTATTTTTTATTAAAGAATTAAATTTAATAATTTATTGTGTTAATTTTCGATTAAAAATTTAACTTAATAATTATTAAATATATTTTTTAGTAAAAAATTAATTATTAATGAAATAATATATTAATTTTTCATAAAAAAATTTAATTTAAAAATTTATTGTATTTATTTTCGATTAAAAATTCAATTTAATAATTATTAAATATATTTTTTATTAAAAAATTAATTATTAATAAATTAATACATTAATTTTTTACAAAAAAATTTAATTTAAAGAATTTAATGACTTCTAATAATTAACCGAAATATTATTATTATTGTATTATTTACACCTTTAATTTCATTTAATATTAACTATACAATAATAATTATCATTATTTTCATTAATATAACCATGGAATGTTAATTTTATTTAATTACTATTCCGCTCATCAGAGGATAAATTAATTTCGGTAATAAATACTGTAAAATAACGAGTCTATCATGAAATAAACGACACATACGATGATATAATATATATATTTAATTAAATAATAAGATAATGAAAAGATTAAAAATAATTGGGTAGTATTGAACATATCGGAAAACGATAATAATTGAGCTTTAGGAATTTGATTGGACAGACAGAAGAGAGGAGGAAAGAAACGAGCCGAGTGATGGATCAAAATACAGACGAGGAAATTTAATATCGAACGATCGCATTATCTCGGAGTAGAGTTATATACTATATACTATAGACTATAGATAGCAGGATCATTACAACGACGACGACGACGATGACAAGGTTGACATGCTTTTACACGTTCATCAAAACAGAAACGGTTAGAAGAAAACTAAGCACGCTGGTTATTATACCGTTGGCACTAACCAAGGTAGTCAAGGCGGGTCATAACTAAACGTTTCCATTATTAGTTGTTAAGCGAAAAAGTTTAATACAATTTGGAATATTACTCGCGGGTTTTTGTTTACCGCCGGAAGATACCGGTCCAAGATAACGGAGATAACTTGTTTTGTTTTTTACTTTTATTTAGATTTTAATTTGAGAACTTTTTATCAAAATGTTATTTGGAGGCAGGGAAGAAGTTGAAGCTAGGAGGGAGGATTTATATATATATATATATATATATATATATATATATATATATATATATATATATATATATATATATATATATATATATATATATATATATATATGTCTTTGTATATTGTTAAAGAGACGGAGGAGTAGAGGAAAAAGTTCCGCACAAAAATCGATAAAACTTTTCTTTTATTATACCAACATTCACTCCGACAACTGCAGTGTCAAATAGACTTTATATTTTTAAATTCAATTCCATTTTACTTTTTATTTATTTTTTTCTGTATTTTCTGTATTTTTATTTTCATATATTCAACTCCCATATGTTTTCAACAAGTTATACCGCCTTATTTTAGTTCCTTTGTCAATACAAACTTTTTTTTTTTAAATTATTCGCGGAATTCTTTTTTATTACAGTGATACTATTGACAGATGAATAATCGATTTCTTCGAGCTTTTTTATTATAATAAAAATAGAGTTACAATGTTGGATAAATTTATTATTCATTTATCAAGCGTAAGTTATTATTTTCTTACTTTGAATAATTTTTTTTTTATTGAAAATTTTTAATCACAAAATTTGTTATTAATTTTTTGGATTGCCGTATCGAGCTTTGATTTAATAAATAAAAAAAAAAAAATAGAAGCCTATTTCTAAATAAACACTGTTATAAATTTACAGAATTGAAGAAATTGATTAGAAGCTTTTTAAATATTAAATAGAGCCCAAAAATAGCGTCTTCACTGGAATAAATCGAATTAAAACTCCGATAGTGGATAAAATAATAATGAATAATAAACGTAAAAGCTGTGTTAATACGGGTAATAATACCGATGCACGGTGAGCTAACTTGTGGATGAGAGCCGAGGTAGTTAACAATATAATTTAAAGGCAAAGATAGGGGAGGTGGAGAGGGAATGAGGAATGCCAGGAAGCGACAGCTTGAATCGGAGACTGCAATTTTCGGAATATCAGAATCCGACATTGGACAAGCAAGAGATGGTGGTATCAGTGGATCCTTAATGCTAACTCTTGTCAGTAATTTGTATTATCAAACATGCATAGGTTATACCGACACCTCGTCCTCATTCTCATCCTCGTGTAATTAGTGATCTCGGTTATAATTAGTCCGAACGAAGGGCGTACGGTTGGAGAGAGGATGTCGCCGTTCATTAATATCTACCGCAAATACACCAATTACATAATTACGAATATCATACGGCTTTGAGTATGCATGTCTATCTCAGCAGACATTGGGACACTGAAGAGAATTGTCAGATGGTATCATATAACATCGACAATGCCTCTTTACATCCCGCTGTAATTCGATTCCCAGGTAGAGCGTCGATAGATGCTGATGCGAGCCCGTATTGATAGACATTCTGTATTATATGAGGAACAGTATGACTGTGACTGCATTACTGGACTGAACTCAGGAACAAAGTGGAGTAGAGTTGAATGTTTAGCGGCAATGCCACTCGAGACTGAGCTCCCGGTGAATCGTATCGTTATTAGAGCTATTGGTATATCGGGGACGGGAAACAAATGACTTTGAGTATTTGCGGCGTTTCTACAGTCTACAGGACTAATCGACGGCACCCGCGCGCGATATTCCATGTCCGATTGCCCTCGATTTTCACATAATGCCACTGCGATTATGCTAATGAACGCCCGTAAATTTAATCGGGTGAGTTAACCCAATTGCCTCTACATCTATCTATATATAAATATATATTCTGCCTACAATATATATAGACACTCCAGTGGTACTGGCTTGATAGGCTATATACGAGATACCGACAATGGGAAATGATTTCAATAACGTTCACTGAATCTCTATTGCGCCTAATTAAAAATCTATTCTGCTACCGGGTCCTTACAAGAAAAATTATTTATTATTATTATTATTATTCAATATTATCTATCTATTCTCGATCTCTATAGATACATAATTAAGAAATAACCTCGTATCTTATAAACTATTGATATTATTAAAGATATAAGCTCATCCCGATAATACACTCATCAAGACCTTTCATTTGAGTACCCACATCAATTTTTCATATATTTATATATATTATATATATATATATATATATATATGAAAAATATATGAAAATGCATGTGGGTACTCAAATGAAAGCTCTCGATGAGTAAAACATCGAGATGAGTTTATTATCTTTAAAAACTTTAATAATTAAGAAAGTACAGTGCAATTTTACAAAAATAATTATTTAATAAATTAAAATTTTATTTATTTTTTATTTGCAAGTTACGGCAGTCACATAGTAATTGCAAGGCTGCTAGTTAATTATTTGAATTGTGGATTGAACATTAAATTAAAAAAAAAAAAAATGATAAGAATTTTTTATAAGAAATTAAATTTTCTAAAAAAAAAATTTCTATTAATTTTATTGTATCTTACGTTTTTCCGATAGAATAATCATTTTTTTATTATTGATAAGTATAAGCCCAATCGTTAATTTTTTACTGCGAATTTTTATTATTATTATTATTTTAAGTACAAGCTTTATGATAAAAAAAATTTTTTTATTATTTGATGAAATGAATTATTAAAAAATGAAAGCAGATTAAATATTACAGTTAAAAAAAAAGTATTGATTAAAAATAAAAACAATTAAAAAAACTTATGTGAAAAATAATCATTTGATTATTAATGAATAAATAATAAAATTGTATAATAATACTTGGTAGATAAAAAAAAATTTCAAAATTACGCAATAAAAATGTTCATTTAAATTTGAATAAACTAAGTAATTTAATTAGAAGTTAGTTGCCATTACGGGCTAAATTTAACCGTGTCTTGTTGAGTAACATTGAAGCATAAATAAAATAAAAGTGGAATTTTTATCTTGTAGAATAGGAGATAAAGCGTTTGAGCGCAAGGTGCTGGAGGAAAATTATAATTTAGATAGATATTTTATTGATTAATTCTTTATGGTCGAGCATTAAAGTTTTATCGCGACTTGATATTCAGACGGATGAATAAAAAAGTGGGGATTAGAGAGGAGAAAGAGGAAGGAGAAGGAGGTGATAGTATAGTGGTACTGGTGGTTATTTTGTGCAATTAAATGTGTACCCCGGGAAAGTGGATGGGAGTAGGTGGGAGGAGGAGGGCTGAAGTAGGTGGCTACATCGATCGACGTCGCCACCGTAATACCTTGTCCAATTAACGCCGGTAACATCATAGGAACATGGAAAAGTTTGCTAATATATACGAGACTTGATATACAATACAACAACGGCCTATTATCCGTAATTATTAGTATCGTGTATACTCTATGATGTGTACTAGCTGCCATCTATACTCCGCGACAATAAAAGGATACCTTAATAAGTTAATCATAATCAAAACCACAATTCTTCATTATTGGAATATTATATTGTTCGAGAAATATATACTTGTTTAACTTTAAAGCTTTCAATATACTGTTCAAATTTTTTTATCGTTGTTTTTGTTAACAATAATAATTAAATATTAAATTTTTTATTTATTATTATATTTATCGAGTGTAATTAATTGTACAATGATAAAAAAATTAATTTTGAATCATAAAAAAAAATTTCTTATAAAATTTAAAATATTTTTTTTGAATTAATAAATTTTTAATTTTCTATGATGAAAAATAAAAATCAAATTTTTTTATCTTAAAAATATTAATATAAATATTAATACTTTATGTAACTCGATAAATTATGAATTTAAATGAGTATAAACCAGATTTATGTACTGAAATTCCGCATTTATTTTCTGTAAAATGAGTGCGCACTTGTAATATTAACATTTTAAAACTAATTAATTATCTTTTTGAGCAAACAAACATAAATATTTAAAAAATAATACTCATACGTTAATCTCTTGGCAAATATTGCACAACAGACTCGTATGTACAAGATTAACATCAGAATTACTTATCACTACGATTATAATAATAATAATAATTACAATGATGAGGTTGGAATTGCAGGAGTTAGGAGCAAAGTTTACCTGGAAAGCAAAGTTGTCAAGTTCCTATTATTTTACGAAGAGATTTAATGGGATTTGTAGGAGCGAACCCGAGAGTGTATGATGTATATGAAGAGTTTGCTGAAAGAGAAGCGAGAGGACAGGCTGTATGTCACATAAAGCTTGCAAGCTCGGTAGATTTAGTACGCGAAACACCGGAAACAATATCGAAGCGATTTCCTCAAAATGACATTCATTACCGGGGTATTTTAGAACTCTCTGGCAAAGGAAGCGTCGAGGATTATCCTCCCAGTTCTTAGACTTACAAGCCAAAACTGCGACAGCGACAGCAATAGCAGCAAAGAGAGAACGAGGGATATAATAACGATATATAAGCAGAGGCCACTCGAGGAAACTCGAGACGCGAGTGCACTCTCGTTTTTCATGGGAGCCAAGAGGGTCAGTCCTACAAACTTCCATCGAGTATTAATGCTCAAATATATTTCATCGAACTATAAGACCGCTATTTGATATTTAAAGGCTGGCATTCAATGATACGGTTCTTTTCAAAGGATAAATTATTTTTAGATAAATTATAGATTACTGATGCTCCAATGATGAGTCGCGAAAACGGAGCGCCATTTACGATATTGATTCTTTATGAATAAATGGAAAAATTTTTATTATTGCTATCTTTTTTTTTTTTTTTTTTTTTTTTAAATTATTACTATCTTGGAATATTATTGAAAAAAATAATTTAATTATTAAAAGTTTTTTTTAAATATTTTTTAGTAGATTTTCTGATCCAGGTTTTATTTTTTGGACTAAAATAATTTTTGAATGCGATAATTTATCGAATTTTTATAAATTGCATTTAAAAGCTCTTAAAATAAGCATTAATTTTCATTTTCTTAGATCTAAAATTGCCTCAATTCCATGATCATTAAATATTGCATTTATTTTTACAATCCTACAAATTTTAAAATTATCAATCTATTTTTTATATCTCAAATTAGTTTTTAAATAAACTTTATAATTTGTTTATATTCTAGATTGAAATATTAGAGTTGATAATTGAAAAAAATTTCATTTGTGAATAATTAATCACAAAAAACATATACTAAAAAAAATATTGCCGTCTGTTATTATGACAGTAATCATAATAAAATATTATTCGATAACATTCTCAGATAGTAACTATAAAAAAAAAAAAATAATAATTACAAACATTAAATGTCCTCGGTGTATATGAGCAATATTTAACAGCGAGGCATAATAAATTTTCATTTAACGGCGCAACCTGTGATAGGAAAATTGAATATTCAGACCGAGGACGGTTCTTGAATCAGTTATTTTTTCTATTTTTCCAAAGTAATATGACGGGTCGTTACTTTGCCGAGTCTGTAAGTGACTAGAACATGCACGCGTGATAAAAATTCTCGGGGATTCTACAAAATTGAATTTATCGTTTACGAGAAAAATGAACCGGTTTGTTGGTTATATTGCGTCTTATAATGATAATGATAATGATAGCAGGGCCAGACTGCAAACAGTGAAAACTAGCAGCGGCATTAGTCGAGGCGAATGAACGATAAAGCAGCCCAGACGCTGGTGTAGACACCCATTCCCGTTATTCTTGAGGCTTTTCTCCCCATGCTGTCCTGGCTCCAAGATCCAGACACAAAGACTGACTTAAGCTCGACTGTATATGTGTAACTGAAGGGTAGTGCAGAGAATAGACAGAAGGGTCAACTTTGTGCGGAAGCGTCGGCACGGGAACATTTCGGAGGCATGGGTTTACCGCATTGCGGGTAAGTTATCGCGGCGACGGACCACGGAATATTTTCGCGACTGTCCGTAGGACCGTTGGACCGTTGGACATGAGTTTGTTATCGGAGCTGCGGCCAGAAACTATTATGCAAAACATACACTGATATCATGGGATCAGAGAGTCCTGCTGGTCAATACGCACAGTCGATAGTCAATAGTTTGTCTATAATAATAGTTTCCGATACCCAGGGGGCTTAGTCCACTCCGTCATGATCTAGATCGCTCTGATTTCCCGGGACAATCGATTACGCACGAGCACCGTCCTCCTCCCACCTTCCGCTCCCTTCCACTCGTTACAATTTATAGTGAGATTCGTTTGTTTCAAGGTTTATAGATCGATTCATAACAATAACAATAACAACGCCGGCAAAACTATTTTGATTATGTAGAATCACCGGAGTGATAATGTACAAAGGCTCCTTTATGCCTTTATGTGCTTTATGCTGATTCACCCGATTAATCACTTGATACACCCACTGTTTATAGATTTATCTTTTTTTTTTCCTCCAGCTACAATGGAGGAGCACTGTCTCTATTATTCTGATGATTAATTATTTTGACCCGATTTCACGTTTTTCTCGATTTTAGGGTCGTTTGTCTGAATTCTGGATTTGTCATTCTGTAAATTTGATTATTGTGAATGGGAAGCCTTAAAAAGTAAGAGAAATTGCAAGGAAACCGGAAAAAATTTTCTGATAAGTTAATTTATCATTTTTGATATGTCGTAATCGTAAAAATTGGTCATAACAAGTCATATTAGAACTCGAAATAATCATATATAATTTTTTGATCAAGTGTAGTATTGAAAAAATCCAACAGGTGGCGCATCGTCACTAAATCATCTCATTGGAAGAGAGTTAACTTTCGGAAATTAAGTTTTGAAATAAAAATTATTTTTTTGATTGTTGAATGTTTGAAGAATAATTAATTTTTTTCGAATTTTATGAAGAGCCAATTTTATTGATTTTTAGCTTTGTTAAATTTTATTTTGTATGACAGGATGATTGACGCAAGAATTAATAATTAAAATGATAATTTGGCCAAGTATGACCAAATCAATCTACATCAGGGCGTATCATAAAATTTTTCGACGGAAAATCTGGAAACAATGGCGATGAGTGTCGATAAAAGTGTCAATGAGGGAGGGAAAAAATTTAGACTTCTCGTACACGAGATATTCATGAGGTATGAGACCCGGCGTCTGGTGAGTATCAAAACGGATGGCTGTGAGCAGAGGTACCGAAGTACTGGGTGTTTTATTAGTGGCTGTGAAAGCCAGAAGGAGCAGAAGAAGAAAAGCGTGGAAAAACTCGATGAGAACAAGTCCAATTCTCCGTGGAGATAAATTTATCATGCCGAGACTTTGACTGTCTGGACAAAGTGCATCCGGTTATAGCGCAATTCGCCCATCTATCACTTAAATTATTTTATGTGTGTGTTGGATCTGGCAGTTGAGGTCAAAAGTTATCCTCTCGAGGTTGTTGAATTTTTTTTCCCTTCTTCTTATTCTTATCCTTCTCGGTAAATGAAAAATAAATAAAAAGAAAATAAGTAAGAGGGAGTTAGTGGAAGAGAGAATATCATTAACTATCGAAATTTAGTTTGAGATAAAAGCAGGCGAGTCCTGTCAGAGCCGGCGTACAAACTGCCGGAACATGAGAAGAACTACAAGTTGAGGCAAAGGCTGAGACTGAGACCGAGCCTGAAGAGGGATAAAAGGAAAATGTCACGATGGATCGAGATTATTGACAGGCTACGATGAGAGTTTGTGTGATGCTGCCAGCGTCCTGTCCTTTTACTTTATACATTTTACCGTCTTTAGTTTCCCGCAACTTCAACTCTCTTTCTCTCTTACTCGCTCCGACGCTCCCTTGTTCCTCCAAGGCTCCATTAAATTTTATCTCATTTATTGATTGTGTTTTTAAAAAAAAAACATATTTCTGTAAACTTTGCTCCCTATTATGATCAGCTTTTCTGATAAACATCCAATAATCATCTCTTTTCCCATGAAAATAATTTATGTGAAAAATAAATCAATAATTTATAAAAATTATGGAAAATATATAATATTTTTTTATCAAGATAGTGTGCAAATTATCGACAAATTTAATATAATTAAATTAAATTTTTTTCAAGCATTAGCCAAAAAAAGTATTTTAATTTTTAAACTCATTTTTGATTTATTTAAAATAAATTTTTGATGTAAATTAACAACGGTTGTTTAACATCAACATCACCTATTTAAAACCAAAACAACAATCAGTTAAATTGAACAGTAAGTTAATTACAAAGTGTATCCATTATAATTGAAAGGATCAATTACACGAGTGGTTCGGAGCTTAGCCTTGAGAATTACAATACGAATAATAGGCTGGCGTACCTGGTGTTAATGCTCAACGCGATTAAACTCATTCACCGGGGTTCCGCATACCTGCACCTCAATCTCGTTATATGCGCGAGTAATCACGGATTGGATTCGAGAGACGCAAATCCCATCACTAAGTTACCGTAAATCTCAGGTAAGCTACGCACTAGTCTTGCTAATCCTGGTGCTCTAGGCGAGCATTATCATCAATATTTGATCGGTAAATAGCAGATTAGATGTATATACATATTATAAATCAATCCCTGCATTAGGGATGATCCATTGGAAGGTTTCTTGGAAGACTTTTCAGTCTCGAACCTCTTCAGGTATGCTGAATAAGGATCAACAAATTGCTGGTGAACAGGAAGCAGGGGCTGACGTAATTCCAGTCGGACGCACGTCATTCAGCAGCTGGAGAGAGGATTCCTCCCGAAACCCATGTGGTTCGGGAGCTGCTTCTGTGGCTTGCTCACTCCCATCGATTCACATTCATGTCTCGCTCTCCGGAAATTCGATCACTCAAATATACATTCAGATACAGAGATAAATATATGTATGTCTGTATTGGAGCATGTATGTATCAATTACCGTACTGTGGATTTGAAATAGAGACCGAGGAAATTATATTCCCTACTAAAAGGATCTTCTTTTCCTGTGAATGATCGAGGATCTGCTATCGGAAAAATAGGACTGAGGTTTCGTTGATTTGATCCAACTTTTAAATTAACTTTGGGGTTTTGAATTTTTTTTTTATTCCCTGCTCCACATCAATCTTACATTTTATGGCTGATAACCATCCGGGCTTAATTTTTTGTTAACATTAACGTCAGTAGTATTATTCGGATCATTTTTACATGACAGAAAATTTCCAAAATTTTTAATAAATCTTCCGATTGATGAAAAACAAAAAGTAGACGTTTAAATTAAAAAAAAATAGTGTCACAATTTTTTTTAAAGTTCTAACCACAAATCAAATAATGTCAGATGTGTGAAAATTTTTCCTAACTTTTGATAATTAAATTTGTTCTAAGCAAAGACAGCTTTAAATATTTGAATTTATGGTTGTGATAAATTAAGCGTTAATGGTTTTAATTTTCACACGAAAACCACTAATTGACTGATTGTGTCAACTGTATAGTAGGAGAAAATAATATTATAAACTAGTAATATGACTCAACTTCAGAAAAGTTAATTACAGAATTTGTGATTATCGAAGCGGTGAAATTCAAAGTTCAAATTTTCTATGATTATCCAACATTAAATATTAAATATCAATACTTTATTCCTGAAATAATTACCTGAGATCGATAACATAAACAATTACAATCCTATTTACCAAACAACAACGTAATTATATAATTGAATGTAAATACAGAAAATAATGAACCTTATTGAAGAAAAGTTCGCTACAATGATTACTTGAAAAGTTAATAATGTGCTTGAAGAGCACATCCGTTAAACTGAGTCAATTGTTGAGTCATGAAACTCCTTATGTGTGGATGGAACAAACGGAATAGGTTTGAAGAGGACAAAGATGGTAAAAAAGTCATAACGGAGAATAGAAGTAGCAACAACAGAATAACAGAGGCTGTATGGATTTGAGAGGCAAACATTGATTGGGCATTGCACAGAAGACAGAGGGCTCACACGTGTAAACAGCGGCTTAGTGATGACTGCCAATCGACAAAGAGTGCGGGTGACAGTGGGAGGGTAGCTAGGAGTGGCAGCAGTGAAACTGTTGATTGTGCGGTGTAGAAACAAGCGAGACAGAGAAGATGTACGATACATTGGGAAGTACTCTATTATACAAGTCTCTATCCTCTGTGCTCTGTACGGCAACTAGTAGTGCAGAGCTCTTGCGAGTCAGGCGCATTCGAATGCCGCGATTAATTCCAAGGATCACGGCGCTCCCTGGAGCCTCGTTACCGGGACGATTGATCGATTTAGAGACCCGATAAAGAGGAAAAAGAGACGATTAAGAATGAGTTAGCTCTTTTGAGAGCAAAAAACCTGGAATTTGCTCACTCCTTTTGCCCTCCCCAGTGCATTCCGTTTATCTCGGGGAAAAAGGCTAGAGTAATGCTGAGCCATTTAACCGATTGAGTGATTCAATAAATCTTAAATATCGTTGACAGAAATTAGGAACCGGTGAATTATTTGCCGATCGGCTCTCGATTTCTGGACGCGTTTCCACGGCAACCACACATTACAGGAAATAATTGAACCGTACCATCAGTCATGCTGAAATTCAGCTCAGCCCTTTATTCGCTTCGCCCGCTCGCTCCTCCATATTGTATAATCGCATAATGTACAATCATCAATCCATCAGGACGAAATGAAAACTCCATTACGCTGTCTGTTTGCCGAATTTAATTGATGGCGCTTCAACCTTTCCTTTTTAACCACTAGACCATGGAGGTTCTATGTTGTCAAGGTGGTAATTGCCAGGCTAGCTCGTCTTTCAACTTCCAAAGTTCAAGTACCATCGAGACACAAGACTCTGGTTATCTTACACTCGAAATTTTAACCTACAGGCGAGACAACGGCTCTCCGATTTCAATTAGAAGACACTTTAGTTTCTTGCAAGTTTACAAAATGGGTAATTTCTTCCTGGTGGGAAAAGCTTTTTTTTTTATCTTCTTAATTTTTAGTTTTTTAGTTCAAAACATTAAATTGTGATTTTTAAGCAATTTTCGGACAAATTACATTTTTCTTCGTAATTCAAAGTCGGTAACGTCGGTTAAAGACGTTAATGACCTTTTTCAAGCATGGCGGGTATTTTTTAAGAGTAATTATGAGTAAAAAATTCGACTAAATAATTTTTTAAAAAATTCTCAATCCGCAATTTTATTTTCTTACTTTTTTGTTCTACCTCCTGCACAAAAAAATAATTTTAATTCTAATAATTTTAAACGGCTGATGAATTTAAATATTATTTTATACGATAAAAAAATTTTTTTAATAATAATTAATTATATTTAACGTGAAACTTTAATTAGCCAAAAATAAGTATTCTCTCAAGTTTCATGTTTTTAGTCAATAATTATCTTAGTTTCAAATAATTTCTCTGGAATAAAGAGTAGGTAGATAAGAAGATGATAGATGATAGCAGTGACTCGGTAGTTCGGTAATGACTGTAACAGGAATATTGTTATTCTATTCCAGAGAAGTGTTGATTGCTGATGGTTGATTGTCGGTTGTTTTAACGACAAGAAGGGAATTCTCGGTCTTAGTAGCCCCCATTATCCTAATGCCGGTCAAGGACGTCTCCTCTCTTCAGGAGATAATAATATTGTATGGAATAACGAGGAGTCATAACGATACTCATATCATCAGCTGTAAATCTCCGTTAATGTCGATACACATTTACACTAGTCACAAAAATTAAGGGATATAAAAAAAATTCCAAATTTTTTGGTGATTTTCAGCGAGCTGTAACTCCGAGGAAAATGATCGCACAGAAAAAAAAAAAAAAGCAAATTGTAGCTCCAAGTGTCTAGTTTTTAGATATGACCATGAAAATTTTTTGTCATCTCCAGGTCTGGAGAAATCCTAAGAAAACTACTGAAAAAAAATTTTTCGAAATTTTTTTCGTCTTAAAAAGGGTCTACGGGCTTCAAAAAATTTTTCGATTGTCTCGTTTAAAAGCTCTTTTAGTAATTTTAATACCCTTTAATTTGACGTAATCAAAAAGCCTGTACGATAATTTGCCGCGGAGTTATCGTCAATCAAAGCAAAAAGTTTTTTTGACTTTGGAAATCAATAACTCTGGAAATAATGACCGTATAGGAAATCGAAGGAGGGTTTTGAAAACTACACAATATTCTCTATAAGAAAACGTAAACCGCTTTTGAAGAAAAAATTTTTTTGAATTGAAAACTCGGACTGAAAAAAGACAAAAATTCGCATAATTAAGGATATTTGGATAACTTGGTATAACTTTGGATAAAATGGATGAACGAAGGATATCGTTGGTAATTTTTTAACTTCAAAGTGTCCCCTAAAATCCCTAAGAAATTCAAAGCGCTGCGATTTTTTGTTCATAGTGCCCAGAAGCTTCAAATTCTGTGTTTTCGCAAAAATCACCATTATGAGCAATTTTGTGATTTTTATTCATTTTTCCATTGAAAAAAATTTTTTTTTCAAAATTCTTTATTTTTTCGATCAAAGAGATTGATTTTTCAAAAAATTTGAAAAAAAAAAAAAAAAAAATTTTCAATTTTTTCGAAAATTTTTTCGAAATTTTTTTTATCAAAAATTTTTTTTTATTTTTTTTTTTTATCGTCTTCAGAATGCTTCACTATTGTCAAAAAAAATTAACTCAATTTTTTCTGTCCGCTACAACTGCCTTAGTTTTAAATCTCATTTTAAAAATTCAATAAAAACAAATTGATATACCCCCGCGGAGTTCGGCTTTTCCTCACACAAAACTTGAATTTTACGTTTTCTTTTTAGCTTAAATTCCTTACGTGAATTTTATGTAAGCTTTTCTTTGATAAGCACCTTTTGATATGCCTCGTCGACATTTAGCTGCCACAGATGTGGCTCGCATTGTTACCCTCCTTCAAGAGGGCTACAGTCAGGTTGAAGTAGCAGCTTCTATGGGAGTGAGCCAGTCCGTTATCAGTCGGGCCTATGCCCGATTTAACGCGACTCAAAGTTACGATCGTCGTCCGGGTCAAGGTAGACTACGAATCACTACCGAGCGTGATGATCGAGCTATCATTCGAGAAGCTCGTCGAAACCCTACTGCGCATGCCCACACGATCGCTCATCAATTTCGCAATCGTCGACAACGTCCTCCCCAACAACACATATCGGCATCGACGGTTCGAAATCGCTTTCGAGAGCAAGGACTACGCGCTAGACGCGCAAATCGCGTGCCTATGCTCACTCCACGACATCGCCGAGCCCGATTGGCCTATGCTCATGATCATCACCATTGGGGTCGTAGACAGTGGACCAGTGTATTATGGACTGACGAATCTCGATTTTGTCTTCATGGCAGCGATAGACGATCTCTCGTTTGGCGCCGTCGTGGAGAACGAGATCGGGATGGTTTTACGAGACCAGTTACAGCTTTCAATGGTGGATCAGTCATGGTGTGGGCAGGCGTGTCCTTCAATACCAGAACCCCGTTGGTCATCGTTCGTGGGACGTTGACTGTCGATAGGTACGTCGACGAAATTCTGGAGCCACACGTCCTGCCTATGCGCACACGCATGGGGGCAAGACGGTTCATTTTGATGCAGGATAATGCTCGTCCTCACACTGCAGTTCGTACGCGAACTTTTCTCCGCGCCAACAACGTAACAACGCTTAATCATCCAGCGATGAGTCCTGATTTGAACCCAATTGAGCATGTTTGGGACATGCTTGGGCGTCGATTGCGGCGAGACTATCCGCAACTGCACAATCTTCATCAGTTGACTCAAGCGATGTTACGTTGTTGGCAAGGAATTTCGCAACGTGATATTCGACGATGCATCAACATGTAAGAGCGTTTACGAGCTGTGATTCGGAACAGAGGTGGCAATACACGGTACTGAGCAGTTACTGCCGTGCGTACAGAGGTCATTCGGCAGCTGCAAACAGACAAACACGCAGACAAAGACACACACACACACACACACACGTGTGTGTGTGAGAAGCGTAAATCCGATCGAGCAACCTCCACGTGGTACGCTTTGGGTAACGCTAATGCCGGCGGTAAAACAACAGTCGAAAAAAATTGAGAAAATTTCGAAAAAAATTTTCGAAAAAAATTGAAATTTTTTTTTTTTCAAATTTTTTGAAAAATCAATCTCTTTGATCGAAAAAATAAAGAATTTTGAAAAAAAAAATTTTTTTCAATGGAAAAATGAATAAAAATCACAAAATTGCTCATAATGGTGATTTTTGCGAAAACACAGAATTTGAAGCTTCTGGGCACTATGAACAAAAAATCGCAGCGCTTTGAATTTCTTAGGGATTTTAGGGGACACTTTGAAGTTAAAAAATTACCAACGATATCCTTCGTTCATCCATTTTATCCAAAGTTATACCAAGTTATCCAAATATCCTTAATTATGTGAATTTTTGTCTTTTTTCAGTCCGAGTTTTCAATTCAAAAAAATTTTTTCTTCAAAAGCGGTTTACGTTCTCTTATAGAGAATATTGTGTAGTTTTCAAAACCCTCCTTCGATTTCCTATACGGTCATTATTTCCAGAGTTATTGATTTCCAAAGTCAAAAAAACTTTTTGCTTTGATGGACGATAACTCCGCGGCAAATTATCGTACAGGCTTTTTGATTACGTCAAATTAAAGGGTATTAAATTTACTAAAAGAGCTTTTAAACGAAACAATCGAAAAAATTTTTTTGAAGCCCGTAGACCTTTTTTAAGACGAAAAAAAATTTCGAAAAATTTTTTTTCAGTAGTTTTCTTAGGATTTCTCCAGACCTGACGATGACAAAAAATTTTCATGGTCATATCTAAAAACTAGACACTTGGAGCTACAATTTGCTTTTTTTTTTTTTCTGTGTGATCATTTTCCTCGGAGTTACAGCTCGCTGAAAATCACCAAAAAATTTGGAATTTTTTTTATATCCCTTAATTTTTGTGACTAGTGTATATACAGGGTGTCTCTGAAGTGGCGGGAGTAATTGTTGGGGTCGATAGAGAAAAAAATACTGAATCGAAAGTTCCTGAGCCAAAAATTTTTTTGGGCCATAGAATTTGAGTTATGAATTAAAAACGATAGCCAATCAGAAGCGCGCTATTCGAGAAATGAAAATGAGCGGGGAAGTAGAGGAGACGCGAGAGTGAGATGCTGCAATAGCAGCTTACTCGCTCACACAAAGCCGAGCATGAGAGGGGATTGTGACGCTATGAGCCGAGTACGTAAGTGTGAATGAGTGGATGTATGAGGTCGCAAGCGGACGGCTTAATGTATGAGTGTGTGTCCGTGTATCGCAGCATTATTGGAGGCGTTGTAACGCTGAATTAAAGCTAACCGGGTACTCTAAGACAGAGGAAAAAATTTTAATTTTTATTTTTATTCGAAAAAATTTAATAAAAAAATAAAAAGGCCCAAGATTTAACCAGACCCACAGAAACGGAGAGTAAATTTTTAATTCTCATTTATTTTGCTGGGGATTATTTTCAAATACAAAAAAAAAAAAAAGGCTAAGATTCAACTGGAATCTTAATTGCTTAATAAAAGGAGTAAAGTGTAATGATGTGAATGCAAACTAATAACATTAAAGTAAAGTTATCCTTGAACTGCCGAAACACCTGTAGATTTTTTTGAAATGATTTCTTTGCTAAGAAAAAGGGAAACTAAAATATCAAAATTACTAAAACGTGAATGCCATTTCTTTTTCATATTTTCTTCGACATTTTACCTGTCAGTGAATAAAAAGAATATTTAAATTGAAATATCAAAATTATAAGGACTTGAATTCAATGTTTTGTTAATTTATCATTTGACATTTTACCTATCAATTAAGTGATAAATAATTTAAATTAAAATATCAAAATTATCAGGGCTTGGGTGCGATTACTACTTAATTTGATACTTGGGATTTTACCCGTCAATTCATTAGAAATTTATTTCAATTATAAGATCAAAATTATGAGAACATGAGTGCGATTTATTTTTAATTTATTATTCAGGATTTTAACAGTCAATTGATTGATAAACAACTTTAATTAAAATATCAAAATTATCAGGACCTGAGTTCAATTTTTTTTTTTTTAATTTATTATTTATTTACCTGTCAATTAATTAAAAAATAATTTTTATAAAAATATCAAAATTGTTCGGACTTGAGTTCAATTTTTTTCTTAATTTATAATTTGACATTCTACCTGTTAATTCACCGATAGATAATTCTAATAAAAATATCAAAATTATTCGGACTTGAGTTCAATTTTTTTCTTAATTTATAATTTGACACTCTACCTGTTAATTCACTGATAGATAATTCTAATAAAAATATCAAAATTATTCGGACTTGAGTTCAATTTTTTTCTTAATTTATAATTTGACATTCTACCTGTTAATTCACTGATAGATAATTCTATTAAAAATATCAAAATTATTCGGACTTGAGTTCAATTTTTTTTTAATTTATCATTTGACATTTCGCTTGTTGATTAAGTGATTAATAATTTTAATAATAATATCAAAATTATCAGGACTCGAGAGCGATTTTTTTTTAGTATATTTTTTTACATTTTACCTGTCAATTAACTGATAAATAATTTCAATTAAAATATCAAAATTATTCGGACTTGAGTTCAATTTTTTTTTAATTTATTAGTTGACATTTTACCTGTTAATTAACTGATAAATAATTTTAATAAAAATATCAAAATTATCAGGACTCGAGAGCGATTTTTTTTTCAATTCCTTATTTGACATTTTACCTGTCAATTAATTAAAAAATAATTTTAATTAAAATATCAAAATTATTGGGACTTGAGTTCAATGTTTGTTTTAATTTATTTTTTGACATTTTACCTGACGATTAATTGAAAAATTATTTTACAGAATAATTCCCAGCAAAATAAATGAGAAATGAAAGTTTTCCATCCGTTTGGTTGGGTCCGGTTGAGTCTTGGGCAATTCCTTCTGTTTTCAAAAATTATTCCGAGCATAAGAAATAAGTAATAAAAATTTTCTATCTGTTCGTTTTGGTCCGGTTGAGTCTGGGGCCTATTTTCTTTTTTGAAATAATTTTGTCAATTAATAATTGATAATAAATTTTTTCAATCAGTTTTTTATCGTCTTGTCAAGATTAGGCTGATTGTTTGTTCAATAAATTTTTGTTTGTTATTGAAAAGAGAAAATAAATTTTTTTGCATTCTTCTATTCTTGGCTCTGGTCGAGTCTTGGGCATTTTTTTCGTTTTTAAAAATAATTCCTAGCAAAATGAATGGGAAATAAAAGTTTTCGATCCGTTTGTTTGGGTCCGATTGAGTCTGGGGCCTATTAATTTTTTTTTAAGAATAATGTTGTTAATTAATAATTGATAATAAAATTTTTCAATCAGTTATTCGAAGTCTGTTTGAGATTGGGCCTTTCTTTTCAAGGAAAATTAATCTTGGTGATCAAGTAATAAAAATTTCTATCCGTTTATTTGGGTCCTGCTGCGTCTTGGGTCTATTTTTTTTTTTCTTAATAATTTAGTTAATTAATATTTAGAAATAAAATTTTTCGATTTATCTTTTTCGGGTCCGGTCGAGTCTTGGGCAATTTTTTTGTTTCGAAAAATAATTCCCAACAAAAAAACAGGAATAAAAGTTTTCTTTCCGTTTGTTTGGGTCCAGTTAAGTCTGGGGCCTATTTTCTTTTTTTTAAAAAATTTTGTTGATTAAAAATTCATTATAAAACTTTTCAATTATTTTTTCTTGCTCCAGTCGAGATCAGGCCCTTTTTCAAAGGAAAATAATTTTGCTGATTAAAAATAGAAAAACAAAGATTTTCAATTTATTTTATTTCGGGTCTGGTCGAGTCTAGGGCATTTTTATCGTTTTCAAAAATAATTTCCTGCAAAATAAATAAGTAATAAAAATTATTTATCCGTTTGTTTGGGTCCAGTTGAGTCTAGGGCCTCATTTGTTTTTTTAATTA
This sequence comes from Cotesia typhae, assembly GCF_013202065.1. Taxonomy (NCBI): domain Eukaryota; kingdom Metazoa; phylum Arthropoda; class Insecta; order Hymenoptera; family Braconidae; genus Cotesia; species Cotesia typhae. Next base: position 12,339,083 of record NW_027423757.1, on the reverse strand, counting down.
GTTTTGATGATCAACAATAAAAAATAAAATTTTTGGATCATTTTTTCTGGGTCCGGTCGAAATTGAGCCTTTTATTATAAAAAAGTTAATTATGATGATTAAAAATGAATAGTAAAATTTTTTTATTCATCTCCCTTTCGGTCTGATGGAGTCTTGGGCATTTTTTTCGTTTTTAAAGATAATTTCCAGCAAATTAAGTAAGTAATAAAAATTTTCTATCCGTTTGTTTAAGTCCGGTTAAGTCTGTGGCTTATTTTCTTTTTTAAATAATATTTGATTAATAATAAAAATAAAATTTTTTAATTAGTTTCTCTTAGTCTGTTTGAGATTGGGCCTTGTTTCGAAAAGAAATTAATTTGGCTGATTGAAAATGAAAACAAAATTTTTCAATTTATTTTTTTTTTTTTGGGTCCGGTCGAGTCTTGGGCGATTTTCTTCGTTTTTAAAATAATTCCCATCAAAATAAATAAGTAATTAAAACTATCTATCTGTTTGTTTGGGTCCGGTTGAGTCTGCGGACTATTTTTTTTTTTTAAATAATTTTGTTGATTGAAAATTAATAATAAAATTTTTTAATCATTTTTTTGCTCCAGTCGAGATTGGGCCTTTTTTTAAAAGAAACAATTTTGCTGATTGAAAATAAGGAAGGAAAAATTTTTGTACTGTTATTTTTTTGGATCCGATCGAGTCTTGGGCATTTTTTCGTTTTTAAAGATAATTTCCAGCAAATTAAGTAAGTAATAAAAATTTTTATCCGTTTGTTTGGGTCCGGTTGAGACTTGGGCCCATTTATTTTTTTATAATAATTTTGTTGATTGAAAATTAATAATAAAATTTTTCAATCATTTTTTCTTGCTCCAGTCGAGATTGGGCTCTTTTTTAAAGAAAAATAATTTTGCTGATTAAAAATAAAAAATAAAATTTTTTCATCCATCTCTTTTTGGATTCCAGTTGAATCTTAGCCTTTTTTTTTTATTTGAAAATAATCCCCAGCAAAATAAATGAGAATTAAAAATTTACTCTCCGTTTCTGTGGGTCTGGTTAAATCTTGGGCCTTTTTATTTTTTTATTAAATTTTTCGAATAAAAATAAAAATTAAAATTTTTTCCTCTGTCTTAGAGTACCCGGTTAGCTTTAATTCAGCGTTACAACGCCTCCAATAATGCTGCGATACACGGACACACATTCATACATTAAGCCGTCCGCTTGCGACCTCATACATCCACTCATTCACACTTACGTACTCGGCTCATAGCGTCACAATCCCCTCTCATGCTCGGCTTTGTGTGAGCGAGTAAGCTGCTATTGCAGCATCTCACTCTCGCGTCTCCTCTACTTCCCCGCTCATTTTCATTTCTCGAATAGCGCGCTTCTGATTGGCTATCGTTTTTAATTCATAACTCAAATTCTATGGCCCAAAAAAATTTTTGGCTCAGGAACTTTCGATTCAGTATTTTTTTCTCTATCGACCCCAACAATTACTCCCGCCACTTCAGAGACACCCTGTATATTCGATATTATATAATATCGAATATAATACAGCGATGTATTTTTTCTTTATCTTCATCCTCGTTCGTTTTTACGGTACAGGGATAAGAGATTTTATCTGAGGAAAAAAGTCGCTTCCAGACACAGTCTCTTATTATTATTATTATTATTATTATTATTATTATTATTATTATTATTATTATTATTATTATTTTGTTATTAAATGCTCAGGGGGGTTATCCCCGGAGTCCGATTCTCCGAGGGCCCAGCCTGAGCGCCATCCATTACTGCTGGACCACTCCACACAACAAGGCGGTTAGTGAGTGCAGCAGGCCAAATTCATTTGCCTAAGTAGACGCAAGGATCCCAAAATGACAGCCTTTTGCATCCGCACTGCTAGAGACACGGCTGCTGAACTGCAAGCCGGTATCTTCGCAAGTGAAGACACAAAAGACTGTTTCATCCCTCCAAGGACGCCGACAACCAAAACGACGAGCTTGACACGGTAACCTGGGTACATTATTATTATTATTATTATTATTATTATTATTATTATTATTATTATTATTATTATTATTATTATTATTATTATTATTTTGTTATTAAATGCTCAGGGGGGTTATCCCCGGAGTCCGATTCTCCGAGGGCCCAGCCTGAGCTCCGTCCGTTACTGCTGGACCACTCCGCACAACAAGGCGGTTAGTGATCACAGCAGGCCAAAGTCATTTCCCTTAAGAGACGGAGAGAACCAAGTAAAACAGCCTTCTGCATCCTAACTGCCAAGAACTCAGCTTTTGATGAGCAAGCTGGAACTTTGGCAAGTGAGGATACAAAAGACTGCTTCATCCCTCCTAGGTCGCCATTATTATTATTATTATTATTATTATTATTATTATTATTATTATTATTATTATTATTATTATTATTATTATTATTATTATTATTATAATAAATCGATGACAGTAACAGTCGCGAAAAAAAAAACCCCCATCAAATAAAATATTAAATAAATGTAATTCATAGACAGATTGTCGGTATTTAACCGTTAAATATCGATTTTATTCTGTACTCGTTGAGAAATAGATTACCGGAGAGATGTAAGATAGAGATCAATGCTGGATAAGAGATAAGAGTCGGGAGAGAAGAGTTGAGAGCTAAATTCTAGATTCTTGATCCATATCGTATAAATTTATCATCGTGAGTGCGATTGCAACAGACCGTGAAGTTAAGGGCGCTATATATATTATTATTATTACTATCGCTGTGAGGATATAACGATAGAAATGAAACAGAAGAGTTGGATTACAAGTACTGCTTTTATGCTTTCATATTCTTCTAGTTCATGCACCGGCAAAGGTATCATTTGCTAGAGGAGGTTTTGTACTGAAGGAAATAATCGAACCGCGGATAATCTCATCAATTTTTATTATTATTTTTATGTACTTTAATCTTCTATGATGATGAAATTCGGGATGTAGAGACTGAAACAATCATATGTTTCTGTTTTTACTCGGCAATACGATCTTTTGTCGGTATTATCTTCAATATAATTCAATCGTGTGATTATACAATATATCATTACGGCTTTTGATTCAAGTACAAAAGTACTTATATTTTAAATAAAATTTAGCGAAATATGCAATCAGAATTATTGATAATTTTTGAAACATCTGAAGGAATAAATTATTGTCAAAAATAATTTTTAAAGCTCATTTGATTCAAAAATAAATTTTTTTAACCAAGAAGATTATTTTAAATATTTATAATTTAATTTTTTTATCAATGAAGAAAATTATTTCGTTTAGTTTAATTTTGAAAAATTGACGTGAGATTTTAAAAAAAAATTTCAGAGTTTCAGTGAATAAAAAAAAAGTTATGTTTAATTACAATTATTAAACAGCTGCAATAAAAGTATTTAAATGCAACTATTACCCTTAAGTATTATTAAGCTAAAATGCAATAATAATTCCATGATATTAATGTAAATATAATTAAAACTTTCCTGGGAGTAAAGTTTCTTCCTTGTAGATAGAATAAATAAAAAAAGGATCCGTGAAAGAGAATCCCTTGGTGTTTATTCCCAAAATAATATCTCAGGGCGTCGTAATAAAAATTTATCGCACGACGATGGACAATTTACGAGGTATACATGTGTATTTGCTTTAATTATTTCATTCAAAACAAACAAACCTAAATATATACCGAAGAAAGCAAACAATATAATGAAGCGTATATGCATCGCAAACTACAACAAAACTTACGGACAAGATTTATTTATTTAGACGGAGATATGACAAACAGCCAAGAAACAAAGGGACGAAAAAATTAATTCATGGAAACGTTCGCATGTTTATTGGTGGTAACGTGCGTGGACCGAGATCTATAAAAGCTGAGCTGGAAAAACAAACTGGAAATAGTGAAATTTGTACGTATGTGTGTAATACAAGTTTATATACATGTGTATACTTTTGGAAAGCGGAAAATCGTCCTGTCCAGTGCTCACTGTCGACTGTTTCACGGTGTTCACCAAGTTTTATCGTGATTTGCATGAAAAATGCATCACCGTAAACATTCTCGTTCGCATAATACTGCAGACTACCGCGTATCTCTTGGCGTTACTTTTATTTCCGAGTATGAGTGCTGAGAAAAACGCCATCGTTTTTGTTGTTGATGCATCCGTATGATGCTGTCAACCGTCAACAAGCCGATCAGTTTCCTCGCTTTTCGCTGTTCCTAGCCTGGCCTTGTAAAATTCCGCGACACCCATTTCGATATAATAAATTTAGGTGGCACTTTGAAGCGTTGCTGCTGCACGCCTCTAGCTTTAATGCCTCAGAATTTCTGTTTTAAAATTTGTTATTAATTTTTCAGAAAATTCCAGCTTTTTCGGCGTCAATAATTTATCATAAACTGGAAAAATAATCAGTAAATATTTATTGAAAAAAAAAAAAAAAAGTTACTCTGTAAATATATAATACAGAATTTTATCAATTTTAAAATCAAATAAAATTTTTTATTTTTGACAAGTAAATTTTCGAGGCCTGATATCTTTGGAGCGGTTCAACTTACGCAAATTTTTATTCAGATCTTTTTTATAGAGCATTTCATTTCCTATAAAAGTATACCTTAACTATAATTTTAGGATAAGTCGTTGCCGAGTTAAAAAATTCTAAATAAAACGAAAACAAAAATTCTGATATTTTTTAAACAATAAATTAAAATGTTCCTGATTTAAATATTAAGGGCTTATATTTAAAGAGGATTAATTTAAAAAAAAATCGATTTTTATAAAATACTAATTTATAATTCCGAAATCCCAGCGTTTCTAAAAAAACAAACGAATCCATAAAAATAAAGTATCCAATGCGTAAAATATTTTCTCACCCTATGTGCGAGAAATAATTCAACCGGGGACCGATAAATTACTTCTGGGATTTATCAGTCATCCATTTTAATGTTTCAGTTAATGCAAATCCCGTAGCTCGTATATTTTAGCTCGAGTAGAAGTAGGAATAGCGGCGCACTCGTAGAGTATAAACATAAACATTACAATCGGACGGTTTATTTACCCAGAAATTTTAATAGCTCCTGGTTGGGATTGTTGGGCGCCAGAAGATCCACCTAACCGGTGCCCAGAGAATTTCTTGACGTACACACATGCAGATAAAGTACAGTCCTTTCTCCTTGATTACTTTCTCTCGGGCGTGTACTAGACGTTATCATACGCCCGGCTGCACTGCCTATTCGATTCTCTTCTCGACTGGGAGCGAGGACCCCTGAAACGGAGTCTTTAACCCTCTGGAGGAATCTCTCGGCCTTCCTCCTCTCCTCAGTTGGTTCATCTCTTTAGCCGTCTGCGAATCGAATTAACGGTAAACTTTTTTCCAACATCAAGCTTTCGGTTCTTCCTCTGTTTTTTTTTAATTTTAATTTAACTTAAAAAAAAACTTTACTCTGATGCTTTGTCAACACTTAAAACTTTTTCGAGCAGGGTTTCCGCTTATCTCAAATTAACTCGGTAGCCACGCATGAAATTACAAAAGCTTATAGTTTAAGTTACCTTTATTAAGTTAAATATTAAAACTTTTTGAGTTATCTAATCAATTATTTTTAAAATAAAATACCGCAGTGTAGGTTTCATTTTTTTTTTTCTGTCGTAAAACTTACGGATAATTATCTTTTTTGTAACAGCCGAGAAAACAAAGTTGGAGAGTTTGTTAAAACCTCTTCCTTTATTTTTTATTAACTCAATTATTTTTTATCGAGTACTTCAAATGCAAAAATCTTGAATTTTTGTTTTTAAAATGGAATATAAATCATAAATTTATGATAAATATTTAAAAATCGCTCCCAATAATTCAATTCAAGAAAAATCCAACCACGAGCTTTCTTAAAATTAACTCTTACTCGAGTGATATCGATGTCGATAAATATCAATTGATTTTCACAAGTAGCAATTGTCCAGTGGCGTGAAAACCCTGAAAAATTCATGAACTTGACAGATGAATTTAAAAGAAGTTATTCTATAAAATTCGTAAACTTTTTCCGAATCTCAACCTTGGTGTTACGTAACCATTGAATAATCGGACAATCTGAGATCCTCTTTTGTGGTAGCAGCTTTAGCAGTCACAACATGCGTTCTCCGATCTGTCATTGTCGAAATAAACTAGCGATTGTTGGAAGAGCGGAAAAGCAAAGGGGAAAATTGATTTACGTCTTTCGATTATTTTCCTTGTGTTCCTGGAAGGCTGTCTTGTCTACTTGGATATTACAGTAAACGCTTCTGGTGTCTTGAGCTATAGACCAGACCGTGCGGCAAATTAATCAATATATACTGCTATTTTTCAACTGCGAACTGAAGGTTCTAGGTTGAAGCGAACTCTGACTGGCGTTGATGTACCATCTGCTTGCTAAAGTATCTTCTCACAAGACTTAACGTCAATCTAAAGCTCTAATGGCTATTTATCTAATTTATTGTTATTTTTGTTTCATATATATTTTCTTATTAGGTTTTCCCCAGCAAAAATTCTGATATTACATACATGGGGCTCTCAATTTTTCTTGATAATAAATTCAATAATGCGTACAGTTTTCACGCTGGGTTAGTTTTCGTTGGGCGCCATTCTACCTAACTGCCTTACAAAAAAGGGAATTTTAGTAACAATGGAACAATGTGAACAGATTATAATTGTATTTTACTGAAACATACCAATTTTGTTAATTCAACCAAATTGGGCGTCAATTTGATGAATTTTGGTAATAAAAGATTCACAGATGAGTTACAATTTTAATTTTGATTTTTTTTTTTTAGAAAAAATTGAAGTATAACTTTATGATTTTCATTTTTTCTTTATAATAAATTCAATGAAGCGCCCAGTCCCCAAGCTGGGTTAGAATTCATTGGGCGCCACCTCATAAAAAACAGACTTTAAGCGAGATTGAAACAATCTAGACGAATTATAATTGTATTTTGTTGAAACAAACAAAAAAAAATTAATTTCTCAAATTCGAGCAATGAATTTATTTCTGCGCAGATTGAGTGCCCGATTGATGAATTTTGGTAATAAAAGATTCACGGATGAGTTATAATGTACCACCGAAGCTGGGAGAGGAAACGTTTAAATTTAGTTGATAGTCAGAGGTCATACAAAGTAATTAATCGGACGTTGTAGCCAGTTAGTAGAAGTATTGCACACACGCGGCGTCCCGCCAGTTGGACAATGAGTTTTGGACGAGTTCCAACCAATTATAAAGTGAGGGGCAGGGCAGGAGGAGAGAAGGAGGAAAATTAAGAGCGAATGAGTTTTGTAAAAAAAAAGGAAATATAATTTGAGAAGTAGACACACTTGCTGTTAAATAGACGTCCTAATTCAGCTCACCTGCCCGGGTTTTGCTTACGCCGGACAAAAGAGTGAACGTGTGTTTGCTCACTCGAGCCGCAAGATATGTCCAGGACTGAGCAATGTTGCCCGGGGCTATTTTAAGGGCGAAAGGATTTTCCTAAATGAGATCCTCGTGGCCTTTGGTTGTATAATTGGAATAGTTTAATAAGTTCTTATACATTGAAGTATTTAGAGATGACAGTGGGGCTGAACCGAGTGCCGAAAGGGACAGTCTGGGCTGATTTTGTTCTCGAGGAAAAAGAATAAAGAGATTGCCGAGGGCCACCAGACAATACAGAATAAAAATAATAAAAATAAAATAAAAAAATCGACATACCCATACGAACATACGCAGAGAATCCGTGGAAGGGGCGTAGTGACTGCATTGCAGAATCGTCCTTTGAATTTCCGATCCTGTACCGGCGATTACGCCCAGCTGTAAATAATATTCACTTTAGTTTACGATACTTTCAAAAGAAACTTACTTATTTATTTATTTATATTTATTTTGTGTGTTTGAAATATTAATTAAGCAGGAAGTAAAAAATAATTATTTGACGGGCTACGCCTGCCGGGTAAATTTATAAACGAACGTTAATTTTATTATGGGAGTCATTATGCTAACTAGAAAATCTAGAACCTCGAGGCTCTTTCTCTCTCTCGATTGCACGTAAGTACGTTTCTGAAGCTAAGTGCATAATGTGCAAATTTATGCAAGTATGTTACTAAATACATACACACATATATAAGCGGTGGTATATAACAACGTCAACTGGAGAAATTTTCTGAATCTGTTTAGCAGTATAGAGAGCAAATGATACCTTACGTACAAGCTTGTGAGGGCAACTCCAATTTCGCTTGACGATCTGCTCGCCGGGCTGAGTGTCCCTCGTAAAATCGCTCCAGATAGATTGGATTACTTTGGTACCCGGTGCGCGGTAAAAGTAAGTCAGTCTAAGTGTGAATATACATGTCTCGAGGATGAGGATGGTCTTATCCACAAACAGTGTCGTAAAAACTTACGATTAAAGGACGTTTTCTATAAACTATACTCGCTCCTTTGCATTCTTCTGGGCCTGTGGCCTGTCACATGTGCTGCTGGAACGTTAAATCACTTATGCGCGTAAAAGCAACTATAAAAGTCACGGTTAGCGCAAGACTCTGCAGGAAAACGACCCTTTCAATTTGCTTAAGCTTTACTGCAATGCATCAATCTTGTTTATTGTTAAACAATAAAATTTTGTTATGTCTTGATAGAATGGCAATAATTAATATTTCGGGTGTTAATTAATTTTCCGCGATTAATAGTTTTCTGAAAATCAATTCAATATTTATTAAAAAAAAAAAAAAAAAAAAAAAAAAACATTAAAATATTTTTTCATTGAAAATAAATTATCAAAAAAAAATTTTTTCTGTGACTGTTTCTTTAATTTTTAGTTATTTATTCAACATAATTATTATTACCAAAAAAAAAAAAAAAAAAAATAGTAATGCAATTTATTCCATTGATTTTACATTGATAAAAAAAATTAACTTTACTCAAGAGAAAAATTCTGGAATCAAGAAAATAATTTTAAAGAGTTTTATTTTCCTGAATCAAGACAAAAAAATTTTGAATCAAGTAAAATTTTCTTAAATCAAAAAAAATTTATTAGAAGATGAAATAAATTTATTTAATCAGCTAAACTTTTTTATCCGGGTAAAAAAAATAAAAAATCCTAGATTTTTTAAACGAACACGATCAAGACACAGTTGTGGACACAAGAAACAAGTCACTTAATGATATCAAAGCTGATATGATGGAGATGACTAGCTTGAGTCTAATATAAGGATGTGCAGACACCTGTGCTTGCATGGTACATCGTGCATCGCAGATCAAGCTGCGGATCATGAATGTATGCATGAGCGCAGAGCATGTCGTCTTCTGGTTATACATCAACCAAAGTACACTCTGAATGCTTCCAGCATTGAAGTAAATGTAAATGTTAATGCTGTACATGCATATGTGCGCAGACTTTTTCTCCGCGAGATTTTTACAGATAAAAATCTATAAAGAAGGTGACTATTAGGGTGGGTCAAAAAAATCGAATAATTTATTTTTGATTTTATACTCTGAAAAATAGGTTCGTAGACACCTAAAAAGAATTCTCTCCAAGTATAAGCTCTTAATTATAACGGGAAGGTCCTCCGCTTTGCGGGTTTCTATTTTTTTCGAATAATCAGATAAAAAAATTTATATCTCGCTTCCAACTGCTTGGAAAAATATTCCGTGGCATAGATTTTGTGAGAAATTGAATGCTTTACAAAAAAGGTCTCTTATGACTTTTTCAAAAACTCAACCGATTAAAAGATATTCATAGTTGAAGTTTGGCTATTTTAAGGAAAATATTCGTTTTTATTATGAATTTTATAAGTCGATGAAAAAAATTATTTCGGATTGCGGAACTCATGATTTTGTAGGAAATTTACTGCTCTACAAAAATGGTCTCTTATGATTTTTTGATTAAGTGAAGCCGTTACGAGATATTCATCGTCAAACATTAACGAATATCAATATTTCCAGTTTTTGATCAATAATTCGATAAATTTTAATTTAAACTATGAGTTTCAGGAAAATTTACATAAATTTGAGTTTCGATCGATAAAGAAATGTTATAATAAGTTAGATAAAGAATTATTGGAATTATCATTGATTTTCCTTGGAGAAATGCCTCAAGAAAAGATTTCTTTCAAACGTCCTGGTGCTGTTCATCATGCGAGATGGATGGCTAAGGCCATTTATAGTTTGAAAATGTATCTATTCAGAGATGAATTCAAACTCTCTCAGAAAGAATTGCATGGTCTTCGTCATTTCTGTATTTTTATAGTCACATTGTATTTAAAAGCTTGGTTTTCATCAACTTCTGCAACAACTGCTGCTTATCATGACTTGCAGTTTATGAAAAATTTATTGGAGTACAAACATATCAATCCTTTGATTTCTTCAGCTACGTGTGAAAAAATGATTTCGCACTTATGGTATTTGAGCGATGAACTTGCCATTTTATCACTGTTTGACGATGGCGTTCCATTAGAAGTAAAAAAAGTATTGTTGAAGCTGTTAATACTCGTGAAGGTACAGATTCTAAAGCTAAAAGATTTGTAATTGCTAAAAAGATTTGAATTCATTGGCGCAGAGAACTCTGAGTGACTTTGTGTCTAAAAAGTCATTAAATCTTTTCAAAATCTTCGATCTACCGTATGACTTTCTTGATGTCGATGTTGAATTATGGCCTACTAATGAGAGTTATCTCGAAAATAAAGAATACTTTCAACAACTAAAAGTTGTCAATGATTCAGCAGAGCGAGCTGTTGCATTAGTCAGTGAATATAATCAATGCTTGACAAAAATGAAGAACAATTCCAGTACTTATTGCAAGTTGTCAAAGAACATCAAAAACATTCCCAAATTGTAATAAGAGAAATTATTTATAGTAATAGCGTACTGTTATGTTAAAAATATAGACAATTATATTGCAATTGATAATTCAATAATAAATTTATCTATAAAAAAGTTAAATACTGGTTGTTTCTCACTTGATTCAATACTTTTCATATTAAATTTGACAAAGAAATATGTCATTCACTTCAAATTAAACTAATCATTGGCTATATGTCGAAAAAAATGCTCTAATTTCTTGTTTTAATGCAATCAAACAAGCTCAAGACTGAAAACAATATTAAAAAAATTGTTTATAACATTTCTTTATCGATCGAAACTCAAATTTATGTAAATTTTCCTGAAACTCATAGTTTAAATTAAAATTTATCGAATTATTGATCAAAAACTGGAAATATTGATATTCGTTAATGTTTGACGATGAATATCTCGTAACGGCTTCACTTAATCAAAAAATCATAAGAGACCATTTTTGTAGAGCAGTAAATTTCCTACAAAATCATGAGTTCCGCAATCCGAAATAATTTTTTTTCATCGACTTATAAAATTCATAATAAAAACGAATATTTTCCTTAAAATAGCCAAACTTCAACTATGAATATCTTTTAATCGGTTGAGTTTTTGAAAAAGTCATAAAAGACCTTTTTTGTAAAGCATTCAATTTCTCACAAAATCTATGCCACGGAATATTTTTCCAAGCAGTTGGAAGCGAGATATAAATTTTTTTATCTGATTATTCGAAAAAAATAGAAACCCGCAAAGCGGAGGACCTTCCCGTTATAATTAAGAGCTTATACTTGGAGAGAATTCTTTTTAGGTGTCTACGAACCTATTTTTCAGAGTATAAAGTCAAAAATAAATTATTCGATTTTTTTGACCCACCCTAGTGACTATTACTATTTCCAGCGGCCTAAGGTCGCTGGAAACCGGAAAGGACATAACAAGAATTCACCCCGGGCTGAGTCTTTCGCCAATTGTTTTCTAGTAAAGAATGAAGGGAAAGAAAAAGAGGGATGAACTGCACCTTGTTCCGGCAAACTTTTAAATTTTTTATCTCTCGGATCGGTCAGGTTAAATGAACCAGCCGGAAAGTTTGCTTTTCAATAGTTATAGTTTACTTTTTCAGCTTTTAGCTCTTTTTTTGGCCAGGGTATATATTTAAGATTTAAACTTTATAAAACCGAATTTCAGCTGGACAAACTCGCTTCACTTTGTGCAAACATCTAACGAGTGCAAAGATTTAATTTCTGAGTCGGCTTAATTTATCTGCAGAACTCGGTTTTCGACCAAGAGATGTAATCAATGCGCTAGATAGAGATTAAACTCACTTTGACGTGCGTTCATTTTATACTTCATATCGTTGAGGTTTAAAGAAAAAAAAAATGTTTGTTTTACAGCTGGAATTTTTGTTAATATACTTTTATGAGGATTTGTTAATTTTTAATAAGTATAGCAACCTTGCAGACTGCCGAGACTTGTGAATTATAAATAAATAAAATTTTGTTTTATTAAATATTAAATTTTGACTTCAATATTGATAATAAATAATTAATAATTAAATTATTTTAAATATAAAAAGAATAATTTAAATTAATAAATTCTATTAGTACTTATATTGTCAAAAATACAATATTAATAAACCTGACACTTTGCGCAGCACAATTATTATCAATAATTTCACCAAGTGTTCCTAAGTGTAATGTGTTGCATATTTAATATCACCCAATCGTTTCGCTGTAAAATGTACATAGCTGGAATTTTAATAAAATATATTTATCATTACCGTCAAACACAGCCAGTCACAAAGTATTCTCTCGAATTAATGTACCAGCAAATTTTCCAGTTTGTTAATTAAATAAAATAAAAATTTCCAAATGTAGATTTTATTTATAAAATCTGAAAAAAAAAAATTTTTTTTCTAGTTTGAAGCTTGTTATCGATGAACAAGCATTGTCCATACATTCCCAGGCAGTGACGTATTCTCGATAATCATCAAGATCGACGTGTTCGCAGAGGTGATAGAGACACGGAGATAAAGATAGAGATAGACGTGGATGTGTATAGATAAATCGTTGCAGAAAAATTTTCATTTTGATCCTCTAGACCGAGGCAATCTATCACGTCCTCGTGGCTGATGCCTCGTGCGAATCATTCCTGCAGTTCTGTCGTCTCGAATCGATACCTGCCGTCTCTACTCTATTTCATCTGGCACATCCGCAGCTCTTCTTCTTCTTCTTCTTCTTCTTCTTCTTCTTCTTCTTCTTCTTCTTGTTTATCGCCTTCGTCTTCGTCATCGTTTTCAGCCAGAACTCGAGAACTAGACTGGGATTCATTCATCTCTCGCGAGGCGACACAAACTTTATCTTTTTTATTTTTATTCTTTATTTTTTTTCTCTTTAGTTATTTCGTCGCAGCTCGTTTTTATAAAACATAAAACACCTAAAGAATTATTGCGAATTCGTATGATATGCTGAGAGCGGTGCCAGATGCTTTGGCACGTCTCTATTCTAACGGCGGATATATATGCACATACCTAAGTATCATGTAGGTATAAATAATGTGCATATATAGATTCATTATTCAGCCCTGACGTCAAACTCCGCACAATAGAATAGAACAGGAGCGATTTTATGGATGTTTTGATTTCGCCTGACAATGCACCGCCGTGTTAGACGGTGCTTCACGCTTTGACGCCTGTTACTCAATGCCTCCCACCTTTAGAATAATCCTCAAATAGATGTGATTGACACCGGCGTTAATTAATTAATTTATCAATTCTAATCCAATAATCTGATCAACTATTTTTATTATTTTTCATTTATTATTTAATATTGTTGGTATATTGAATTAAATGAACCAAAATTGAATAACACGACCCGGGAAAGGAAAAATAAATAATTCGACGGGTGACAGCTAATGGAATAACGCTGAGTTTCGAGGGATAATATTGTTTCGAGGACACATGAAACCACCCGACTACCACTGAGATCATTGTCCTGTTGGCCAATCGTTCTATTTTTATCTCACTACCGTTCATATGAAAATATGGGTATTGTAGGGTGGATTCAGAAAGTCCACCGAAATTTTTTTGTATAAAAGATCTTTACATCATTTGGTAAAATAATTTTTACCAAATAAAATAAAGTTTAAAATCGTTAAAACTTTAATCTTGAATAACTTTTGAAGAAGTTAATTTTTGGAAAAATTATAAGAGACCTTTTTTATAGATCGTTCAATTTTCTACAAAAAATATTTAATATATTTTTTGCTATATTGAATGTAGAACAAGATAAAAAAATTCGAAGGTTTAAAAAAAAATTTTGAATTTTAATATTACTGTTATTTTAATTTATGAATTTTTTTTCTTCACCCTAATATAATATCTTCTTGTTATTCTAGTAGATCTTTGCTGACAAAATGACAAACCGCTGTCGAAAATAGTGGGAGCTAAAATTCGACTCTGTAAGAGAAGAGATAAATGTTTTTAGGGGTTTAAGGCCAAAGGGCTCATAAAATATAAGGTGATAAATGGCCGGGGAGGAGCAGACATCAAATCTGTTATTCATGAGGAAGGTTCTCATTCTGTTTTACGGGAATTAACACCGCAGTATCTTTAATTTTTCGGAAGATCTCGGGAATATTCGGATGGTGTAACTTTATCGGTTTAATTTTATTTCTCAATCTTAAAGTTTAATGGCTCGATTACTGTTATTTCCGGTAAATAAAAGGCGAGGATGAAGACGAGTTCGGAATACAAGTGTGGATTTGCAGGCGGGGGTTCGAAAGCGGCAGATGATATTATTGAATAAAGCAGAAGACAATAGTTGAGTATTATTGAATCTACGGCCTCATCGTAATGTCGGTGCACAACTGCCGGTACCGGTGTTGGAAATTGTAAGCCCGAGAACGGAGAATGGAGAACGGGATTGCCGTCGGTACCGACACTCGCTATATAATGGAACAGCTCCTGCTCGTGTCTGCCGTAGTGGAAAAGACAATAGAGAAAATGGTGAGATCTAACCGAGTCTTACCCTCATTACCATCTTCCGACACTTCCGCTTTTCATCATCATCATTATCGTCTTCTTCCCCGACGAGCAATTCCCTTTTTATTGCTGACTTTTTCTTATTATTTTTTTATTTTATTATTCCAAGACATCCGTCATTTTATTTCTTCATCTTGTGGCCCGAGTTCGTGGCCTCGGGACGACCCACGGGAGTATCAACCGGTGACATAACGCCAAAAATAAAAGTTATACCCCAGTTGTCTTCTTATATACATATATTTACTCTTTGTCTTTATTTTCATCCTCCACGCTCCATCGAGGAATAGATAATTCAATTTCCAAAAAGTAACTTACTTTAAACTGTCTCGAGTCTCCCCTGTGAGAAACTTTAAGTGTTTTATTCCATTCATGTCCTAAGAATGGAAACCGGATTAGCTCGGCTTACCGCTTTGAATCGCTAAAAAAATTCTATAAGAGAAATTCGAGAAAATACACTCGAATTCTTTCTTCGGCAGTAATAGAATTATCTATATTATCAAAATAATAAGAAAAATTTTGATTCCACAATATTTATATGATTTTATATATTTTGCTTTAATTATTAAGTTAGTAAAAAAATTAGTCATATGTTTCTTTTTAATTATTTAACTGATTTAAATAATAATAAAAATTAAAAGTCATACATTTTAAATAAACAATACTTATTTATTAATTTTTAATTGGTGATTCTTTAATTTAAAAATATTGACTATATTTTTGTTCTAATTAATAACTTTCAGAAAAATTTTTTATTAATTCATAATTTAAAAAAATAGAACAATTAAAATAGAAATTATTTTTTTAAGTCTGCTACGGAGCTTACAATTACGATTATATTTTTTTTTTCTGCTAACAAGAAGAAGCCAGCTTAAGAAATGACATCTAATTGCTCAAAGATAACCAAGAACGCATTGAGAAGCAAATCCCCGTAAAAATTAAATCGCATTTACATTACAAATATCAAAATAAATATTAAATATTCCTCACCTTTTATTTCTGTTCGATTCTTTGGGAGCTTGCGTGAAATCTATTTTAATCTCTGAACAGCGCGATGGCTAACGCATTACAAATTCTCATGGCGCCAAACTAGAATAGAAATGAGTGAGTTGATAAATGAAACAAGAAATAGTGAGCTAAAAAATGCATATAAAAATAAAAATAACAATAACAACAATAATGATCATCATAATCATAAAAAAGTAAATTTGATATTTCGTCGCCGTAGATCGTCAGGAATGAGGGTAAAAAATGTCATTGCGGGATAAAGAGCGAGCCACTGTACCGGTAAATGAGCGTCTCTCTGTCGTGGCGGGTTTAGTACCGAAGATTACACCTAACGAAGTGCGACGCGGAATAATAGGAATAATAATATAAAGGTGATTAAATTATAAAATATGCGCGTCGATTATTCTACCTTTTTTTTTTTCAATTTTCCTTTTTTTAGCAGAAACATAAATAGAAATAAAAGTTAAAATAGAAATAAATGTAGTATCAGAAATACTGAATAGGATATTGATGTTGTTAATATCTAAAAAGGATATCACAGGTCAGGTAATTTAAGTGTTGTGTTTATTAGGAATGAATACAGAGGTCTGTCTACAATGAATAGTTCTTCAGGACTGTCTTCTCAAGTCCTTTTTCTTAATTACTCTACTTACTACTTGGGCCTCTCATCCCACTCAATCATACTTTTACAATGCGCAAAACTAACTTAAACTTAAAGTTCCCACGCATTTCCAAAATACTTTTAAAATTCACTCTCACAATTTTACTTACAACAATCTTACCTATCTGTCAAAACATCTGCAAACAGCATGTTAGACGTACTTACTTAAATCTTATAATTTACGATACCCTAAACCCTTGGTTACAAAAGTGAAATCTCTACAGTAATCATAAAACTAAAAAAATAAGTTACAGTCTATTTTACAACTCTACATAAAAGATGGGCAAAGCTTGGATGTGTACTGACACGGACTTGTTATAGAGCTTTTTTATTCCTCTTTGCTCGGCGCTCGAGTATTCCATACTCGGTCCTATTTATTTTCAAAGCAAAAACCCTCTGCTCCTATTCCCGGCGTAAAAAGTTTTGCAGAGAGCCCAGAAGGAGCAGAGAGTAAAGCGAGCATGAAAGCTCTCCCGATATCCGTATGCTTTTTCTGTAAATACCGGTGAAAAATATGTGCGATATCTTGGCAATTCTACACTACGCTAAAAACGAACAAACATATATATATATATATATATATATATATATATATATATATATATATATATATATATATATATATCAGACATATAATACATAAAAATCTATATTTATTGAACATGAAGCCTAGAGAATTTAAAAGAATTTAAAGAAAATAATAATAAAATACTTGTATCACTCGGACCGTATGTCAAGAAATCTTTATCCAATATTTATTGGAGTTATACTTTACACAGAGTAGTATATAAATTTTTTTCTCTTTATATTATACATAGATAGATATATCTATACATTGTATCTGAACATTATGCATGTCTTTCAATAGGAAATATATAAATAGAAATGGGAATATTTGTATTATGTGCAGGTATATTTTATATGTTTGTATGTTATTTTCTTTTATTCGAAGAAATGATGCCGAGCGGGAAACTTCCGTTCAATTTGCCTCGATGAAATTGCTTTCGGGTCCAGTATGTTGTAGTATGGGGCATAACTCTCGACACTCAAACTATGGAACGTTAAAGATAGAATATATCATACACACGTACAGGCGCAGAACCATAATACCAGGGTAGGATATACTATAGTGGTACTGGAGCTGGTACTGTGCAGGGGTGACACTTTCCGGCGAGATATAGGATGATGGGACCAAAAAGAAAGCGAGGAGATTCATCGATTTAGCGCTCCTTCATCGCTTTAACTGCCCGTCGTTAATAATTTAAAGCTGGGAATAGAAAATGGGGAATCGGGAAATTAAAACTCCGCTCGACTAGTAGTCGACGTTCTCTACTGCACTTTTCCGCTTCAATCAAAAGTAGCGCCAGAAATGTGTCGGGTTATATATTTTTCATTATTCATTTATTTGGGTCGCCAAATTATTTATTTTCATTTTAATGTTAATAATGGTGGGGATGGTGATTGTCTTTATTTGTTTATTTTGTTTTATTCTGGTTGCAGCGGTGTCGGGAATAAAGGCTGCGGCACACTAATCTGAGGAATGGCGTCGACGTGGCGTTGGAAAGAGCGGAACCACTGCCATATCATTTCGCTCGAGCCTTTGTTCTTCACAAAGGAAGCCACAAAAAGGACTACAGGTGAGAGTAGTTTGTATCCTAAATTACTCTGCACTTTATTTCCAGTTACTATTGTCTAAAAGTTCTTTGAATCAATGTTTTCTCTGTTCCAATGTTGATTTATAAACGAGTTCAAGTCCTACAAGCTTCTAAAGGAAGTATTTCAGGCAATTTGATATTCAAGTTTAATCAGTCGATAGTAGAAATTTATTTTGTACCAAAATATTTGAGTATTTTTAATTTTTTATAAATTTAAAAATATTTTTCTACCTCATAAAAATTTTTGAAATTTAAATTAATGATTCTATCAATATAAAAATAATTAATTAAAATTCCACAAATATTTTCCCGAGAACCGGTGAAAAATTGTAAAAGCCAGAAATTCTGATGTTTATTGAGATAAAATAAATTCAGAGACAGAAACTGTCAGCGAATTATATAATCTCGATAAAATAATATTGGAAGTACATTAATATCCCGAGAGTTTATTCTTTTTTGGGGCATAATAATTTATTATATTTTTGGATGGTGAGGTCAAAGGTAAACGTAGAACACGAAGACTGAAGCCTAAGCAGATCCGTTTATTTCCTGGGTCGAGGTTCATCCTCAACCCGCATTCTTGTCTTTTGGTCCCTCGTATCTTTTCCGGGTCCAAGGGTGGCGAGCAACGGACCAGACCAGATACTCGGTGTTCAGAGTGGGACAGAGGAGTCTCGGAGTCTCCTTTGACTTTTTCCCGTCACTTTTATCAGAGGATCGTATCAAAGCGAAATCGGCCTTAGCCGTCAGCCGGGTTAGCTTCTCTTTCATTCTTCTTCTCCTCGACTAACCAAACTCCTATCCCACTGACGTCATTTGTTTGCCCTATATCTCTTGTTGTGTAATAAAAAAATATGAGAGAACAGAAGCGAGCAGAATAAAATAAAAAAGTGTATTTCAACTTTTATTTTTTGCTAAAGCACAGTTGGTTTGATTTCAGAGAAACGAAAGCAAATTGTCGTCAAAGGTGCACGGAGCCAAACTCTGAGGAACCGGGCAACCGGAACGCCCCTGTAGCGACTTTGGTTTTAAGATTTCCATCCTGGACCACTGATAAAAAATAAACAAAAGCTCAAACTAAAGGTAAAATGTTTACTTGGCTAGAATTTATGATTTTTTTTATCCCTTTTTTATATTTTTCCAAGGAGTACTAAAGAAATTTATTAATCGACAGAAATGAGTCATTTTTTTTTTTTAATGTTAAAGAAAAATGTGAAAAAAATTCAAGAAGTTATTCAATAGGTCAAAGGATGTGTTCCAAATATTACAAAAAAAATTTTTTTTTCAATTAAAATTAATTTAGCATATATTTAATCATTTAAAAAATTTTTTTCATAATTTTCAAGCAATAATTTTTTTTTTTAAATTACCAATTTATCTTCTCTCATTAATTATTTTTTTTTTTTTAATTATAAAATTTATTAAAAAAATTAGCATGATTATTTTTTAAAAAATTCAATAATAAAAATAAAAAATTTCAAACTAATTAATGCAACTAATAATTATTTAAAAATGAAAATAAAAAAAGTTACAAAAAAAGTCAATTACATGCCCTTATTTTGATATCGCAAAGTTAAAAAAAAAAAAAAAAAAAAAAAAGGGATATAATAAAAACAGAAGAGAGTAAATGAAGAGTGGATAAAGTCTAAGTTAGAAAATCAGGACAGCTTGGAACTTTGGAAAACTATCTCACGGCTGACTGAGCCCCTTGTGCAAGAGAAATAATTACTCAGAGACCCTTTCTTACTCTTATATACCCTTTGCTAAAGTTATCCCTCTAGTATAATTAACCAATTATAAGACACTTATAAATATAGATCAATTATGTAACAAAATTCGGATCTCTTGCTCTCCAGAAGAATCTCCGAATAATATTAACCCTTATATTACTCCACTGTCTTACTCTCTTATTATTAATGACAACATAAAGTCAAAGGCGCTTGTAAAAGCCGAGAATATATTTCCAGTAATTATCCCTGAGCTCCAGGCCATGATTCAAGAACAAAAGTCATGATTAAAAGTAGTAAAGAGTAGAATTATTTTTTGAAATCACCGACAGCTCAAAAATGAATGAATATATTATTCAAATTCAGACATACAAATGCATACACAGCTTTTTATGCGCCATAAATATTTAAAATTTATTTAGCATATAAACTTTTCCACGGTGGAAAGTTATAATTGCAGATAAGCTTTTAAATTTTAACGAATGGTGAATTTATATGTCTGAAAGTTCTTTGTACCACATTGTTTTGTATTTTTATTTAAAAGGGTTATGATTTACCTGTGATTGCAGTAGATAAACAGGAACGGCAGACAGGCAGACACAGAAGGGCTCAAAATGGGCCCGGTACCTCACGGTGTATTCCACTGAGCAATGCAAGTAGTTAGGGCCGAGGCCCTGCTAGTGAGCATGTGGCTCACTAGAGAATGAAGAAGCAAAACGTCCGGACCCTATCGTTGATCGTCTGCACGTTCACCTACCTCCTTATCGGCGCTGCAGTGTTTGACTCCCTCGAGTCCGAGACGGAAAAACTGCGCAAAGAAGCGTTAGACGGTAATTAGTATTTTATTTTCATTATCATAAATTATAATTATTATCATGTCACATTTTTGATAAAAAAAAAATTTTTTTTCCTTCGATTGTTTAAAAAATATTGAAGATTTTTAAATTTATTTAAAAAATCGATTTTATCATTTGACTATCCTAGAGCCAAAATTTTTCTTATTCTCTTAATAATATAAATAATGAAAAATAATTTTTTTTTTATTTATTAAGATGTATAAAAAAAATTTATTTTTATTTTTTCGCTTAAAAAAATTAATAATTTTTAATTTTTACGCCTTTTAAATTTGTTTGATAAAAACGCGTATTATTTAATTGATTTATATTAAAAAAAAAAAAAAAAAAAAAAAAAAATAAATTTCAGCCATCGAGAGAATGGTAAAACGCAAATACAACATAAGCGAAGACGACTTCAAAATAATGGAAACTGTGGTGCTGAAGACGGAACCACACAAGGCTGGCCAGCAGTGGAAATTTGCCGGGGCATTCTATTATGCCATCACGGTCCTCACTACTATCGGTCGGTACACACGCAGCTCTCACTATTTCCATCATCCTCACCCTCGACCCCCCACGAATTCAATCTCACAAAATCACACGCCGTTCTATCTCGTAATTTCATAGCGCTTAAGCGAATTTACGTGTTTTAGTCGATTATTTTTCACCCGTATATAGTATATAGCACCGTACCTATCCTGGCCATAAACTTTGTCCCTCTACTCTGTACTTTATTCTATTTTCTGACTTTTTGGACTGCTCCTCACTCAAGTAAACTTTCATTATCAGGTTACGGGCACTCAACTCCAAATACGATAAGCGGTAAGCTGTTCACGATGTGCTACGCGATGATCGGTATACCCTTGGGCCTCGTCATGTTTCAAAGCATCGGAGAGCGTTTAAATAAATTCTCATCCGTCGTCATACGCAGAGTCAAACAACTACTCAACTGCAAGGACGTTCAGGTAGCCTACCCATTCGCCCCCGCATTTAATAATCCTCATTATTGCTAATACTACCCGTCCAGACAAAAGGAATAATCACACAAAAGCTATTATTATACAGATCTATATTAATTCCCCTCAAATGTGCTACTACACACGCTTTTGGCCCAATTCATCTCGATGTTGACTTTATCAACAATATTAGTTTTGAGAAGATTTTTTAATCAAAAATTTTTAATTCAAGTGTTGAGATTGAAAATTTAAAAACTAACTAGTAACTTTGCAGTCACTATGTGAATTATAAATAAATAGAATTTCGCTTTATTAAGTAATGATTTTTGGTAAATTGCACTGTACTTTCTTAAATATTGACATTTTTAAAAATATAAACTCATCCCGATGTTATATTTATCAAGAGCTTTTATTTGAGTACCCACATGCATTTTTATATATTTTTCATAAAAACATATATATAAATATATAAAATATATGAAAAATTGATGTGGGTACTCAAATGAAAGGTCTCGATGAGTGTAATGTGGGAATGAGCTTATATCTTTAAAAATATCAATAGTTCACAAGATACAAGGTAATTTCTTAATTATGTATCTAGAGATAGAGCCTAAATACTTATCATCATAAATTAATTTTTAATCTCAGCAAAAAAATAAATAAAATTATCCGCAACTATGTAATGATATTAAACACTTGGCATAAAATTTTTCCATAAAAATAAAAAATAAAAATTGACAATTTTCTATAAAAAAAAAATTGAAAAATAATTTTTCTGTTAAAAGGCATCGGAAATAAATTTAATTTTCGTGGTGACGTTTCTCTCAAGTCTGACGATAACGGGTGGCGCAGCTGCATTCTCACGATACGAAGGCTGGACTTACTTCGACTCTCTATACTACTGCTTCATAACACTGACAACGATCGGGTTTGGCGACATGGTAGCGCTGCAGAAGGACAATGCGCTCGATAATAAACCCGAGTATGTAATATTTGCGCTAATATTTATCCTGTTTGGACTGGCGATAGTTGCCGCCTCGCTTAACTTGCTCGTCCTCAGATTTGTCACGATGAACACGGAAGACGAGAGGCGAGATGAAGCAGAAGCGCTCCAGGTACATACTTACATAAAGATAAATTTACCGAAACATTAAAAGTAATGTTATTTTGTACAATGTAATAATAATAACAATTAAAAATAAAAAAACTAACTTTAATAATTAAAGGCTGCGCAAGGAGCTGTCAGACTGGAAGGCGACGTGATAACTGCCAACGGCTCGATACTCTCGGGGCAAATGGGGAACCAGGGTGACACGATATCCCTGGTAGACGACGCGTCGGTGTGCAGTTGCAGGTGTACCGGGTTTTACAGGAAGCAGCGGCGACCGCGGTTCACAGTCCGTCGTTCGCCCGGAAAGATCTCACATCTGCTGCCTATGCAGCAGTTTCCGGCCTCGAATTATAGGGATGACATTCGTCCGCCGCCTCTCACGCCGCTTCTTCAAGTACCGCCAATTTACCAGCACCGAGCGAGCATCTGACGACCTCCATCAGTTAAAACAATGCCCACACCCGCTCACGTAATACTGCAGTACCAAATGACGCGACGTGCGTCTTTTTGAATATAACACTTCCATTCCTGTAAACCATTATTCTATTCGTATTATATATATAAATATATATTTAATATTAATAATATTTATTATTATAATTAGTAAAAGGATTACCTTTAAAGATTAACAATTACAATTATTATTATAAATATGTAATTCAAATGTGATACGAAAATTAAGTATTGTGAGGATAAATACGACTTGTCGCATCAGAGATTTATTTCTCAATCTCAATCGTGCCATAAAACTCTAGCCAAATTCATAATTCCGATAATTATAATTATTATTATAATTACTATGATGACTGTGTAGATGCAATCCAAGTTAGGTTTTTCTGAAATAAATGGAGTCATGTCTAAATATTTTGATTTATAATTTAATTATTTATATAATATATGATATCATTATTATTTAAAAATAATGAATTTGTAATTAATTAATTTAAGTTAAAAATGATTATTTTATACTTTGTTTTTTTTACAAAGAATTATAATCATTTTTTTATTGAAAGTATTTCTTAACTGTATCTTATATTTTTAAGAGGGTATTCTAGTCTAGAAGCATGAATTTCAGGTAATTTTTTTAAATGCTGTAAAAAAAGGCAATCAATATTTTTACGATCCATTTTTTTTTAAGTTATTTATTAACATTACAAAAAAATAAAAAAATTAATTAAGAGTAATGTCGCTATGGCTAGAACTACAGAAAAGTTGAAAAAAAATTCTTTCAAAAAATTGCGACTGCCTAGAAAAAAAAAATAATGATTGCCTTTTTTTTACGGCACTTCAAAAAAAATTACCTGAAATTAATGCTTATATACTAGAATACCCCATTAAATTCTTAATTACAATCTTGTTATTAATTTTTAATAATAATTAAATTAAAATTGTAATTTACTTAGCTACTAATTTAAAATAATTTTATTTTCTTAAAAAATTGTTAATATAATTATATTTTAATTTTAAAAATTGAAGAAAACCAAAAGGATAATATTTAAAATGAGTAGTTAGATATTTAAAATAAAAAATGATACTTAGACATGGAGCCAAAAGTAAAATTAATCAGATAAATTTTCTTATTATCAAAAGAATAAATCTTGTTAAATCTTACTATCCCCTCGCTCAAAAAAGCTCGACTAGACAAACGTTAATTCGTTAATCCGATCCATGTACTTCCTGGTAGTCTCACACTCAACTCAGACTGTACCGTAGTCGTCTCAGTTACCCTCTCTTAAATCACCAGAGATTGCCGAGTCCGTGTATTCTCGTAATTCAGTGTGGCCCTATAAAAAAAAATACGAGACAAAAATTAATGTCGAGGATACTGGGTGCAATCTCGATAATCTTGTACAAAGAAAAACGAAAAAAAAATATTATTAAATTTAATTTAATTTAATGATTTAATTATAATTATTATTAATAGCAGACAAGTGACCATGTGTTCCGTAGTGCGAGAATAAAAATCCATAACAGATTATTTATATATAAATACAAATGAGTAAATATAAATAAATAAAATATATTATATATATCTACGTTCAAACTTAAAGAGAAGTAAAATTTTTCATTAACAATTTTGCAATTTATATGTATATATATGAAGTATAAATAGTAATAATAATAATAATCATAATAATAATAAATACAAAATAGTTTTAGGTGCTACGAGTTGAGGTGACTTTGTGCCTCAATGTAAATATTATTAATAATAATGAATGATGAAAAAAAAAAAAAAAAAAAAATACAATACAAAATAAAAAAAAAAAATACACAATGCAGAAGCGGTGACGAATAAATTCCGAATTTTACACTTCTTTACTTTAAGGTCTAATCCATAGACTTTGTTGGTGTGTCTCGTTAGCCAAAGTGTATCTCATTAAATCAGATGATTTAAATATATTTAAATCACGCGACAATGATACTTTGCTAACCGCTTGACATTGTAACAAATAAATTTTTCGAAACGGGTCAATCAAGTATTTGAAATATTCCAAGATCTACATGTACAAATATATATATATATATATATATATATATATATATATATATATATATATATATATATATATATATATATATATATATATATACATATATATATACAAATAATTATTAATTAATATTAAATATAATAATAATGATACTTACTGATAAATACTAATATAAATTTAATCTTTATGATTTTATGCCTTGTAAAAATCCGTACAATTAGCAGCTTATTTTAAATCTTTCAAATAATTCAATCACAATTAAATTTAAATCGATAAAGAATTTTTATGATACTTAATTGTTTAATTATCGCTTGTATCTATCAGAGAAAAAAAAATTTTATCAATGAAAGAATTTAAAACTAGGGTTGTATTAACGTAGTTTTGAGTGATGGTAGAATTTTCAACTCTTAAGGATTATTTTTAATTCTTTTATCTAGAAATTACGTGCCTAATGCCGAAAGGTTGATAAAAAAATTTTTTTTTCCATTTTTTTTAGAATTGCTCGAAACGTAAAATAGAAAAAAATTTTTGACGCAATAGGGCGTATAACTTGAGACATACGCCCTTTTGGTTTTGGAATTTTTTTTTTATTTCTAGGCTTATAGAATATATTTACAAAAAAAAATTATACGTCCTTTTGGCATTAGGCACGCGAAATATTTAATTAAGTATTATGTTTATAATTGTATGCTATAAAATTATTATTATTATTATTATTATTATTATTATTATTATTAAGTATGATAGTTATTATTGGAACATTACATGTAAAACCGTCAAATTAAGACGACGGAGCTTAGTTAGAAATGGGACACAATTAGAGATATGAGGAAAATGTGCTTTGCTGGTTTCACGAGTACAAATGGCTATAATAATGAATGAGAGTAAAGATATATGACCGGATTATTAATCTACTATTATATAGAAATATGATTAATACGACATGTGAGCGAGAATTTCTCACAATACAACGTGAGTCAGAGGCGAAGGGCTCACACTACTTAGAGTATGATTGTTAATAAAATTGTAAAGTAAAGTAAATTAAAAAAAAAAAAAAACTGTAATATAGTAATATTAATTCATTAAATTAATTAATTTAAAATAAGGCAAAATATGAGTCTAATGGCTCCTTTGCGACTTACGAATTAAAAGATATGGCCTTCGTAATATGTCATGTCGCTGAAAATCAGCTGAATATAATAATAATGATAATGATAATAATAATAAACAATTAATTAATAATAATGTATATCGTAATTGGTATATACAAATAAATTTTACCTCTTCTTCTTAATCTTCTTAAACTTTAACTTAATAAAATAATTGAATTATTCTTCCATTTATTATCTGACTCTCGTTAAAAATTTTTCGCAGATTTGAAATTGGATATTTAACACAAAAATGTTATTAAATATTTAGCTTTGTTCTCCTCGCTAATTTTATTCCATCGTCGATAGATATTTTATAATTTTAGCTGAAACGATAAATTTATAAATAATTATTAAAATATATCACGTATCTATCTCACGTATCGAAGAAGAGTAAAAAAAAAATATAAATATTAATAAAGATAAATTATAAATATTATTAAAATAAATAAATAAGTTGCCAACAAATTTTAGACCAAACTTTCCCAGCGTCGACGATTAAAGTGAGAGTTTAAGATTTTAAGTCTATAAAAATAAACACGTTGATTTTATTATTATTATTATTATTATTATTGTTATTATTATTATTTAATTTGTAAAAAGTGATTGAAGGATTTGTCCTGATATTGGCAGTATTGTTAATTTGAGTACCGACGCATTTAATTTGACCCGATATCATAATAAAGAGGTTTATGATTACGATTGTTAATTTAAATATTTTCCATTAGCTTAATTTGAAGGCTGATTAAATTGTCAGAACGTGGTGTGTTGTGGCATACCTCCAACTGCGTGTGGTTAAAATCCATTTTGAAACTGTCTCAAAGGATATCATGTCTAAATAAATGTATTTTTATTTACTAAATCTTCCCGGTTGATTTTTAAGTTATTTGTTAATTATCTTTAATTAAAGACACGATATTACTCTAATAGAAATAAACGATATAATATATATATATATATATATATATATATATATATATATATATATATATATATATATATATATATATATATATATTTGTAATAGTTTAAAAAAAAAAACAAACAAACAAACAAACAAACAATGAGAGTCAGAGCAAAAATACGATAAATAAATTTTTGCTATTCTTATAACATTAAGTGTATAGTTAATTGATAAAGTTCAATCTAATGGATAAAAAAAACAACTATTTGTGCATCGAAAGAACGCAAGTGATTGATTAACAGATTATTTAAGATAATAATAATATTAATCATAGTAATAATAATAATAATAATAATAATAATAATAATAATAATAATAATAATAATAATAATAATAATCATAATAATAATAGTAATTGAAGAGATACAATTGATTGGACGTTAGTGCTGGGGTATATTAAGAAGAAATAAAAAAAAAAAAAAAAAAATACAAATGAATAGAAAGAGTCAAAAATAAAACACTGAAATGTATTGATAGAATGTTTTACGGATTGTAGAAATTTAGAAACATTTAAACGATTTAAATAAACCTGGGCAATCTCAACGAGAGCAATTAAGAGTACTGAAAGAGATTCGCGAAGTTTAAAAATAAAAGATTTGGCTTATTACTAATAATAGTGAGTTGCAATCATTTTCAATTCCTCTAGCGTTAAGGGAAGTTTAATTGCAATTTATTCGAGGAAAAAAACATTGAAGAAAGCAATTAAAAGAGTTAAATAGAGATTTGCGTTGATGAGAGTGCCTATTGAGGAAATATAAGATTGTTAATGCATTTAGAACGATCCGAGTGGAAAATAATGTTTTAAGAAATAATGTTCCACATATCTCTCTTTTTTTTTCGGTAAAAATAAAACGCCGACTCAAGTCGAGTTGTACCAATTTTTTCGAGAATCCGTGATTCATTTTGGTTATTATCAATCTGAAAACTCTTCTCGCTCGTGAATTAATGGTAATCATCAATTCCGATTATAAATACTGAAAATAAATATAATTATTTAAAAAAAACATCAAGACACACGTCGACGTGTATTTATTGAAGAAACAAATACCAACTGTCATGTACATGTACCAATTTGAGATCGCATAGTAATTTGTAAATTACAAATGGACTATCAATTATATGCTGATATATGATAATACATGTGTTCTGCCACAATAAAGCAGTTTTGTAAATTAATCCACTTTAATTATTATTATTATCATCTCCGACATGCGTTACATTTCCCTTTCAAATTCACATTCAATCGATTTCACGTCGATATTAATATTAGAGGGGAGATATATCTAGAAATTAAGAATAAAATATTTTGATTTTTTAATAAAATAAATTATTAAAATTTTTAAATGTTGGCTAACTTAATTTTGACAGCTAATACTTAAAAAACTTGATAAAAAAAATAATTAATTAGCAATTTTCATAAAAAATATCGCTTAATTTTCCACAGAAAAATAAATTCTCTCCAATTGTACCAAATTAAAATCTCTTTTACCCAAAATTTAACAATACTGAAGTTAGCCGAGGTTTTTAATTTTTTAATTTTCTTTTAATAATTAAATTAGAACAAAAAAATATTTTTAAAAAATTTCACGTATTGTTTTTCAAGTTTTTTATAATATAAATTAAAAAAAATTTTTTTTTAACCATTTTTTTAGTAAAAAAAAAAAATTCTAAAAATTTTTAGATGTCGATTGACTTAATTTTCACAAAATTTAAGCTATGTGGTGCCACCTGTGTTTAAAATTCCGTCATCATTTCCGTAATCTCGAACCCATCGGTAAGTTCGCACAAAAAGTATCACTAATTACCAAAAAAACGTCTTTTCTCCCCTAATTCTGAAAGAATAAAACAAAAACTACCTCCCAAAGTCTTAAAAAAATTAAAAAAGTTTAATTCCAAAGTTTAAAAGCTTCAGAGTGAATATTAATATCCCTGTGCATAAAACTTTTTAAAAAATTCGGGCCGAAGCGGCACCTAGCGCAGAAAATAAATTATTTACAAGGAAAATAGGCCGAGCATATGATTGGCTGTTGGAGTGCGTCCCCCCACCAGGTTTTTACCTTTGTCCTCTCGGCGTCTGGCAGTGTGTGCTGCTGCAGGGAGTATAGTTGGCAAGAACAAAGAGACCGCATTCGATTTTAGCTTGGGAGAGTAACTGGGAGAGCGAGAGAGAGATTGGTTAATACTTAGAGGTAGCGCGTCGGCTGGGGTCGTTGCATCGCACCGCATTGACCATCCGGCAGATCGATACTAGCGCTCCGGAGAGTCCCGAAGCGTCGCGGAGCCACCCGACGCCATTTTTCGCACAGGCTATAGCAGCGAGGAAGAACGTCGTCCATTTTCCGTAATCGTACGAGAGCTAAGAGCAAGTCTCGGCCACAAAACAACACATATACTTACCGCGCAGCCGACAAGCAACAACCTGGTGACTGGTAAGGGAAAGCATACATTATAACACATAACATATATAATATAAAACATATATACTAAACTAATACTCTATACTGATAAACGTACGTAATATTGTACGCTATAATACGGTCTTGTTCGCTTTTAGTTGTGGTGTGATCGTGTGCTCTAAGGTGTGCTAGGACGGACGAGACTGCAAAGCAAACCAAAGCACTACCAGATTCTCTAATGAGAACAGTATAATCTCTGTTTCGTTAGTGCCGCTCTCCATAAACGAACTTTATTATACTTACGCGTCCAACGGGCGCGGCTTGGTGTCGCGAACTGGCGTTTTTAATATCACCACTATTAAAATCATGTCCACATTTGATTACATGGATTTGTGCCGCCTGTGTCTTGTTAAGGATCAAGTGTCCGTCCCGATATTCGAGGGCGACGGCGATGCCAGACAAATATTCCACAAGATAGCTTTCTGTCTGCCGGTCAAGGTAAGCCAACTACGCCATGCACACTTTTCGGTCGCCATCTTGACGACTCTAAATGTTTTTTTTTTTTTACAATATATTATCTATTAAATGCTTCTCAATCACCGAATATATCATATTTTACATGCGTATTCACTCAATTATTTATTTTAACTATCACTTACTGTACATCTATTCTCTATATTTATATTTACAAACAGTAATTTACAAAATATGGATATTCAAACATAAATAATGCATCAAACATATTATATTATATTATTTCATTCCTCTGTGCTTTTTAATTTATTTTATTTACAGGACGCGTTGCCATTGCCGCGCTTTTGCTTACTAATTAAAATAAATTAATTTTGTTAATTAATTATTTATTTATTCGCAATTTTAATTATTTTAAATATGAGCACGCTAGTCAGTCACCTGTAGCTCAGTCTATTTTATTTTATTTTATTTTATTTTATTTTATTTTATTTCATATCAGCAAATCAGTTGATTGTAAATAATAAAAAAAATATACCTGCTTTTGTTTGGAGAAAAAAAAAATTGTCGCTAACTAAAATATTTATTCATCAGCACATGATGGCAATGAATAAATTACTCGCAGTAGTTTTTAAACGTACGGGTTAATGACGGCTTTGTCTTGAGATCGATCCGGTTCATTCCAATTACCAGTAAACTTCCGAGAACTAGACGCTATCTCTATACTTTTCAAAGACACGATAAAAATAACTTGTAATGTAATATAAAAAAAAATGAAGAAAAAAAATTGTTAAGATGCTAATAAATTAATAATTGTTTTTACAGGTGAACAGAGAAGACAAATTGCCAAAAAAAATATGCGATGACTGTGCTTACAAGGTAGAACTGTGTTATCAGTTTTACAACACCACGGCCAACGCTGAAAAACAGTTGATGCAATGGCTCGGGGAAGTTGGACTCGAGGACAAACAGGGTTACGAGCAAGAAGTTATGAATTCGGTAATTTTTATTTTTATTTATTTATTTATTTATTTATTTATTTTTTTTTTTTTTTCATACAATCAGCTGGTTAATTAATTAATTAAATACTAGCAACCTTGCAGTCACTATGTGAACTATGAATAAATTAAATTTTGCTTTATTAAATAATGAATTTTAATAAATTGTACTGTACTTTTTTAATTATTGATGTTTTTAAAGGTATAAGCTCATCTTAATGTTACACTCATCAAGAGCTTTCATTTGAGTACCCACATGCATTTTTATATATTTTTCATATATACGTATATATAATATTCATAAATTATAAATATATAAAAAATTGATGCGGGTACTCAAATGAAAGGTTTCGATGAGAGTAACATTAGAATGAGCTTATATCTTTAAAAATATCATTAGTTCACAAGATACAAGGTCATTTCTTAAATTATGTTCCGAGATATAGAGAATTTTTGAGTGCAGCCTTAATATTTATCATTATAAATTAACTATCGTCGGGAATGATATAAAACCTTGAAAAGGCACAAATTTAAGCCAATACTTTTGCAATGACATAAAATTTCACGAAAAAAACCAATTTTATCACATGACTATCCTGGAAACAAAATTTTTTTTATTCTCTTAATAATATAGATTTTAAAATGACGATACTAGTTCGATAATTCATTGCAGAATATGATGAAGCAGGAGCAGGCAGACAACAGAATAAACGTAACAGTAATCTCCAATGAGGAGCAATCCAACAGCATAGAGATCAACATGATCGATGATATGAGCCTAAGTTTGCCAATCATCATGAACCAACAGATGCCCGCAGTGTCGATGAGCTCGACGGACAATTTACAAAATATCCAGTCGGTTGCCGGGACGAGTGTCCAGGCGACTGGTAACCGTATGCGGAAAGATGGAGAAGAGATTGACACCGAAGAAGATGACAATTCTGATGACGATTGTGATGTCGACGACGGTATAATTTTATTATTTTTAATTCATTAATTTTTTATTAATTTTTTCTTTTTTGAGAGTATTTCACGAGATTTTTTTACTAATTGTAATTTTAAAATCAGGTCTACAAGTTGTGAAGGAGGAGAGTGAAAACACAAGTGGTAGCAGGTCGATGGAATCAACTTCTTACGTGAACGTGTTATCGTGCAACGAAGCCGGACCCTCAGGACTCCAGCAGCAAAAAATCGCAGATATAACGGAGATGGGAATTCAGCAGTCTGAAGACAATACCAAAACTGGGTAAGTTTCTTTATTTCCGTTTGTAAAAGTGTGAACGGCCAAAGATGTATTAAAAGTTGTGGTGATCACAAACAATTTTTTTTAACACAAACAATTTTTATTCTCAAATCAGTCGATTCAATTTTAAATCTTAAAGTTTTGAATTTATTTTTAAAATCAGAAATTGAACTATAACTTTTCCTTGATTGATTGATAATTAACAGTAGAGTCTTGAGTCTGGGTAATAAAACATGTAGCGTTTTTGTCATTGAGGTAAGTGCATACACACCCCACAACCATCTTTGGCCCTCAGGTGTCCAGCAATCTGATCAATTGTACTTGAAAAATAGTTGAGACATTTTTTTATCGTTATTTAAAATATTACTGCACTTTTCTCAAATCAATAATGTAATAAAATATGCAAATTGCTGGACATCTATAAATATTGTATGTGTATTTGAATCGATAGCATGTGTCTGACGGCGTTCATATCACAAGATATTAAATTAAATATTTATTAAGAAAAAAAAAAAAAAAAAAAAAAAAAAAAAAAAAAAATTGCTAATTTGTTAATAAATTTTGATGTAAACGCCGTCGGTCGGAATTATTTGTTCACTGCAAACAGATAAATTTATATTTTAAAAATTCACCACCGATTTCATACATATATTTTTTTCATATCTGATGATTTCAAGAGTGTTATTAATTAATTATTAGTAGCTATTTAATTTATCTGGTTTCATTGGACAATATTTTGTTTATGTTGATGTGTCGATAAAGTATACCACGCTTTACGTGATGGCACTATGCCGCACTCGGTCAGAGCTGACCGAAACAAATCACTGACAATCGATAGGTCGTGAATTTCGTAACTTGCCTATTACTTCGACTGGCCAAGGATTCACTGACCTCCATCCACTCAGACAAATTCAAAAGTACTCTTATCAAATTTATTAATTATACATATTTATATATTTATGTATATATATTTTACCTAACATTCCACGCAACAAGTTACATACTTATTTATTTATTTATTTATTTACTATTATTAATTATTAATATTTCACTGTTATTGATATACTATTTATTATTATATTTTATTATTGTCAATATTTTTATTTAAACTGGCAAGCACAATGTGATCAAGGCATTTTATATTTATTAAAAAAAAAAATACGCGTTTTTGCAAGCGTGTTTTATCAGAATTTAATAGTGAAATTTTTGGGAAAAAAAAAAAAAAAAAAAAAAAAAAATTTGAGTAAAAACGAAGCTAAGCCATCGATCTAGTGCTTGACTGACTCGTAAGAATATCAATGAAAAAAGAAGAGTCCTATTATTTACTGAGGAGTCAAGAGGAGAGACAGATAAAAATTTATTAAAAGGCGAGTATTGATTTTTTTCCACTAGGTTTTTTTTTTTTTTTTTTTTTTTTTAAACTAAATAATTTTTCTACTATTTATTGCCCGTTTTTAAAAACTCATTTTAACGCTCTTAAAATTATATTTTTATTACATCCAAGAAGGACATTATCGTAGTGCTTTAGCGAGTGCGTCCTTCTTGAGAACACGAGAGGATAAAGTAAAGTTGATGAGAGGGTGCTTGGTATTTTATTTTGGCGAACCGGTTTTCTGCGCGCACTAGCAGATAAAGAAAGAATCGCTAGAGGCTCCTTTGGCCGTGACTAACCGTGTGTTGGATGACCGCCGCGGCCTTTGCGGTCTCCCCGAATCACGTGCTGAGCTGTTTGCTGTCGCATCCGCGGTTCTGCCATCACATTTTCCAGCGCCTTCCTCTCTCAGATACTTCCACTTTTTTTTTCTCCGTCATCCAGTTCGGTTTTTTATTTAAATATTATTACCACTATTTCTTTTAAACTAAAAACTTATTTAACTTGACAATTAATATTTTAACTGCTGATTACTTGGCTGCATTGCGCGCCAGTGTCATGCTATAAGACTGTTTATTTATTTTTTTGTTCTACTGAATTTTATTACTCAGATTACGACAAAGCATAACTAAACATCCGATCGATGTGAGTGCGAGTGTAATAAAATAATATTGAAGAAATCACTTGCACAAGCAGTCCGGAAGATTTATTATTTCCGGATCGGAGTTGGATTACTGTTTTAAGGTGAGGTAAACTATTTTATTATTATTAAGCTTCAACGATAATATTTTTTTTTATTTATCATTTTTTTTATAGAACAGTAACAAGACTTAATAATTATATTAAAAAAAAAAAAAAAAAAAAATACAAGCATTTGTATTTTTTTATAATTAATATTTAAAAATTGACAATAATTAAATAAATAATCCAAAAGAAATAAATTAAGATGAAAAATAACGCGAATGACAGTCTCAGCAATGCTCAGCACCTTGCACGGCCATTTGGCAGAATCACTCGCAAAATATACATCAAATAATTTATTATTATTATTATTATTATTATTATTATTATTATTATTATTATTATTACAATTATTATTTAAACTATATGTCATCACCGCCTGCTAATCGTGTTA
This sequence comes from Cotesia typhae, assembly GCF_013202065.1. Lineage (NCBI taxonomy): Eukaryota > Metazoa > Arthropoda > Insecta > Hymenoptera > Braconidae > Cotesia > Cotesia typhae. The sequence continues at coordinate 12,304,059 of NW_027423757.1, read as the reverse complement.
AAGTCTGCAAATGGATGCAAAAAGATTTAAAAAAAAATCAAAACAAAAAAAATAAATCCACACATTTGTAAACGGCACTATTCTCCGTAGGATTGTGTCGATGGGTGTTTGTGTCAATTACAGGGAGACAGAGAGCTTCGGTGGGTTGTCTGGAATGCTCCGTCAAATCTTGTCGCCATCGCCGGACATCAACGACGGCTCTTACCTGAACTGCTGCAACCTCCAGCCAGGGTTTTTAACCAACTACACAAGCATGATGTCGCCCGGGGTTCAGTACATCGCTCCGATGTCCTCCCCGTACCTGCATCCCTCACACCCATCCTCAATGATCCCGCTGGAGCAGATGGCTCCGCTGGAGCAACTGGAGGTTCACACCGAGTCCCACCAGTGTTTGAGCTGCGGGCTGGAGTTCCGCAGCGCGCTCAAGTTGAACTACCACATCAGAATGAATCACCAGGTGAACATCAACAGCAACGACCTGCGCCGTCGCTTGGACGCGAACGACAACAACGGCCAGATAAAGTACTCTTGCTTAATTTGCGGGCGGATGTTCTCGAACCTGGGACACTTGCGGATGCACGAGACGTCCCACCAGCAAATTCTCCAGCAGCAGCAAAATCAGCAGCACCAACAGCAGCAGCAGCAGCAGCAGCATCAGCATCAGCAAAATCAGCAGAATAATGTGATAGTGACCAACACTACGCTGATGTCTCCACCGCTTGACCAGACCAACGAGCAGACCTTCAACTGCGACCGCTGCCAGGCAAGCTTTCGGTACCGGACCCTCCTGGAGCGGCACAAGAAGATCCACCTGACTGGCCAAGACAAGCCCTACACGTGCCCGCGCTGCCCAATGAGGTTCGAGACTCGCACCCTGTACAACCACCACGCTAAGACCCACAAGTCGATCATCCAGAGCTCGGCTCCGGGCCTGGTCAGCAACCCGTCCCCCACAAACATGAACCACGTTCCAACGGTGCCCACTTCGACCAGCAGCGTGATGGACAAGCCGGCCTTCGACGCCCCGGTGTCCTACCCCTGCGACTCCTGCACCAAGCAGTTCCACACTATCGAGTCTTTGACCAGCCACAAGGCCGTTCACAGATCCCGGCCTCTGGTCTGCGATGTCTGCGGCAAGGGGTTCACCCATCGCAAGTACTACGTCGTTCACCAGCGAATCCACACCGGCGAGAGGCCCTACTTGTGCGCCATGTGCGGCAAATCCTTTACTCAGGCCTCCACTCTCACTGTTCATCGCCGCTACCACACTGGCGAGCGTCCCTACACGTGTACTCTCTGCGGAAAGGGTTTCGTCACGCGTACAATAATGCTCAATCACATGAAGAAACATTAATTATTTATGTTTTATCATTTTCACGTTTTTCCTGTGATAATTGTTTCTTATGTTTATTATTATTATTATTACTATTATCATAAATATATGTATACATATTGTTATTAATACTCTAGATTAGCGGATAGTATAATAGGGCCGAATAGAAACTAAAGTTGGATTATACAGATTGAATAGTTGCTCCAATTGCTGTTTTAAACGGCCGGCCAATATTACTATGTGCCTTTGATATCGCTTTACTAAAGCCAAAAGGGCGTATAAAAAAATTTTTATTTCTTCAATTAATTAGGGAATGTATAAAAGTTGAAATTTGGTTGAAAAACGCGAAAAATAATTTTTTTTAACTTACGCTTTTTTGGTTTTAAGATAAAAAATTTTCAAGTCAAAAGAGCACGTGTAAAAAAATAGTCAAAGTAGCTTTTATACATTTTTCTGGTTTATAAGAAAAAAAAAAATTTTTTTTTATACGCCCTTTTGGCATTAGCAACGCAATATGTCAGTCGATTAAAAATTGACGTTATTACTCAAAACACCGCGGTATCGCGAAACTTAAAAATTAATAGTTAAATATACATAAAATAAGTAACGAAAAAATAAGAATAAGGTTAAAGATAAAAGTTAAAACTTATAACAAAAGTAACTAAAGAATTCAAAGTGCCTTGATTATTATTACACTAAGTGAATATTAAGGAGTCGCTTGTATAATCTTTGAGTGGACTCTTTCAGTTATTGCCAAGTTGATAAAACGTACTTTTTAACAAAACTAACTTTTGCGTGATATGACATAAAATCATAGATGATCATATAGGTATAATAAAATATAATCAAGTTGCCAAGTTGCGGGAAAAGCGCTTAGCCGGCAAGTATAAGTTGTAAACAGTGATATTATATTAGACTAATCAATTGTCCGTATAGTATAAACCTTTCATATTGATCATTATTACTACTTATATATTCTATGTTATTTTGTGTAATACTTGGAGGCAATTCATGCCTTTATACTCTACATCTACTGTCGGTTGTTTTATTAATTTATTATTTTATTTTTCTTTTAATTTCGTCTATATAACTCAGTACTTAATTAAATAAACAAATATTCAAAATGTTTATCAACTTAAAACTCTTAAATTATTAAAAAATAATTTTCTAAGTTCTTTTTTATTACAGATTTTTTTTTTTTTTTCTTTCTTTCTTTAATTGGATAAAGGTAAGATTTAGATCATCAACAGCCAGTTCATTGTCTAAAGCCTTGCTGTCGACAGAACTTTATTTAATACTTGGTAGGATAATTTCCCGCTTATTGTTTTCAGATATCATTAAATAAAAATACAAGTGGAATATAAAATGACAATAACAGTTAGCAGTTGAAGAGTTGTTGAAAAATCTAAAAACGGAAGGCCTGTAATTGTTAAATTACCAGATCGATTATAATTGAGTAAACTACAACAGACAGATGTTCCCGTTGGCAAGTTTATCCACGCGCCTGCGTCTATTTCCATATTATACGTCCAATAAAACGTAAAATAAAGACCATATAAAGACCATACCCGACAGAAGAAGAATATGATCGATAAGTTTTCGCGGGCTCTTTGTACAACGCAGCGCTGGATGACCAACTTAGATGTACAACCAAACGGTCAACGACTTTTTATACTTTTTTCTTTGTTATCATTATCACGAATGTACGCAAGGTTTACATTACCTATGCCATGTGTCTGTCTGTTTGTCTATCTATCTATCTATCTATCTATCTATCAATCTACTACTACTACTACTACTACTACTACTACTACTACTACTACTACTACTACTACTACTACTACTACTACTACTACTACTACTACTACTACTACTACTACTACTACTACTACTACTACTACTACTACTACTACTACTACTACTACTACTACTACTACTACTACTACTACCACCACTACCTAGATACACTATTACATATCTGTCTATATTCTGATTCTATGTCATTATAGTATCCAGTGTATATTTTTTTATTTTTTTTTTTTCTAGGCTAGAACTCTTCTATTTGATTGATTCTAATTCAGTAAATTGAATCGACTAAAAAAAATTGAATAAAATATTAACAACCATCTGCGTCGTTAGAATTAATTTATTATTCTGATGTAAATAAATAAATAAGACAAAACTGTAAACGGTTTGAACATCTAGGAAATTATAATATAAAAATAGGTGTAGTAATAACGTGGTTAATTGACTTGACATTATCTCTTATTTGCAGATTTTTTGTAACGAAACTGACGACCATATCTCCGGAGCAGTGCAACATCGACGGAATAAAGGTACTGTGCGAAGTTTCGAGCCACGACCTGGTGCTCACAGAGCAGAATCTTCACGTAGCTAAAGACGAGAATCTTGAAGAGGCAATCGTACCAGGCGGCGAGGGAATTATTTGTGAACTATGCGGGGATAGATTTTTGAACGACAAAGATCTGGAGCTGCACTTAAGTACGCACGAGCACCTAAGGTCGGAGCAGGAGTACCAGATCATGGAGATAGAAGAGGACACTGCAGAAGAGGTGATCGAGTCCACGGAGATCGATGACAGCAAGGTCGTCTACGTCTGCAATAGCTGCGGGCGCGGTTTTTTGACCGCTGGGGCTCTCAACAAACACGAGCAGCAAACGCACACCATTTCCGAGCCTAAGTACTACTCCTGCAGTCAGTGTAATTACGTTACGCCTCACAAGAAGAACCTGGTCAGCCATAAGCGGCATCACGACGAGCAAGAGTACAAATTCGACTGCGAAGTTTGCTTCCGGAGGTTCTACTCTGTGGACAGCTTCGAGGAACACCAGCAGGAGCACCAGAAGGTACACCAGCAGGAGCAGGTCCAGGAGATGCCCTTCCAGTGCGACACCTGCAGCGCGACCTTCAGGTACCAGCAAGGCCTCAGACTGCACGCCAAGCTCCACGAGCCGAACTACGTTCCTCCCCAGAAGAAGCACCTGTGCAAGCTCTGCAACAAGCGGTTCTCCAGGAAGCAGGTCCTGATGGTCCACATGCGGACCCACGGCAACGGCGGCCAGCAGAGCGACTACATCTGCTCCATCTGCGGCAAGTCCGTCTCCAGCAAGACCTACCTGACGGTCCACATGCGGAAGCACACTGGGGAGAAGCCGCACATTTGCGACCACTGTGGGAAGAGCTTCATCTCCCAGAACTACCTGAGTGTCCACAGAAGAACCCACACCGGCGAGAGACCGCACCAGTGCACCCACTGCGAGAAGAGATTCACCCAGCGCACTACTCTCGTGGTCCACCTCCGCGGACACACTGGCGACAAACCCTACCCCTGTACCATCTGCGAGAAGTCCTTCGCCTCCAAGACGATGCTCAACAGCCACTTGAAGACCCACGCGAAGCAGAACGCTCGCGAGCAGCACATTCATCACGAAATACAGCTCCAGCCAGACCATCTCGAGGAAGAAAGCTTTCATGATCAACTGGAGATGAGCGACTCCATGAATGAGCCTGATCACATCACCGAGCACATCACTGACCAGTTACAAGCTGATGACTTGCATCCTGATGAACTTCAGCACGAGGAATTCCACGATCACCCTCAGACACGTATTGAGACAGTTTCGGTTTTATTGTCCGGTTAAGTTATTTTGGTGGTGATATTACTGTGGAGGATTTATTAACGTGTTTCGCCGGTTAGATTTATTAAATACTTTCGAACAAGATAAATTTTTACAATTGTATATATTACTATAAGTTGTGAGTAATTTTTCTTTTTTTTTTCTTTTCTTTTTTTTTTTTTTTTTTTTTCTACGGATTTCGTTTGCCGACTAATTCTAAAGCACAAAAATTATTAAACGCCTCAACTTTACTACCGGTTAATTAAAATTTAAAATTTAAGTAATTGAAGTAGCTGTAATAGTAAAGATTATTGACGATATGAGATTATATTATTATACTTAATAGAATATTATTATAATTATTATTATGGTAATAATTGTATACAGTTTTTACGGGAAACTTTATTTATTTCAGTAACTGTTATGCATATATAAATATTAGAATAATAAATCTATCCGTTGTCAATAAGTTATGTTGCTAAAATTTGACTTCGTTATTTGATTACACACTGATTAAAAAAATTAAATTGACTTTTGAGCCAAAATCTTGAATTTTCTTTGATTTTTGTAATTATTCAATTAATGAAATTATTCATTTCTATTGTGAATATATTATTTATAATTTTTAAGACCTTTAGATTAAAAAAATTTTTAATTTTCATTCCAAGTAGAATATTTTTACATTTAAAGAAAAAAGATATCAATAATTGGGTATTTTACCTTACCATTTTGAGAAAAATGATTTTCTTGAGACAAGAAAAATTTATTGGAATCAAGAATAAATTTCTTGATCAATTTTCTTCAAAATAGTATTTTTGGTTCAAAATTTTGGCTCCTGAGTCAAGCTAATTTTTTATCAGTGTATAAAATTAGTTTTTTTTTTTTTTTAATACACTTATAGCAACGATTATTATTATTAATTATATTAAATTAAAAGTAAACCACTTGATTAAAGGTGAGCTTCAGTATTTTTTGTTTATTTAGGTAGCGTAATCAAATGTTTGATGAAGTTATAAGACTACTCTTTCGAAAATGTATATAAATCTTAAACGATTTAATTATTGAGTAATGTCCATATTTAAGTTTCTACTTTGTTTAAGAGCGAAACAAAGATTCCGTGCCTTAGTAAGAAAAATGAATAAATGAATACAATTATAAATAAATAAATAAATAAATAAATAAAAAAATGATTAAATAATTGATTAAAGTTGATGATCACATTGATCTGTCCGCGGCATTTGTACAGAGTAAATATATTTTTTTCTAGTTATTTTAAAAGCATTTTAGCCACCGATCGTTCGATATACTTTCAAAATAATTTGCCATTTTTTTTTTTATAACATTCCATGGCGCTAAAATAATCTAAAGTGCAATTTTTTGATAATTATGTGCCGCATGGATCAATAAATCAATTTATAAATGTAATAATAATTATTAAAAAAAAAAAAAAAATTATAAATGTTGGCTGGTGAGTTAATAGCGAGACTATAATTTTATATGTAAATAATTAAACGCAAGTTAAGAATATTTTTTTTTGTTCTTAAAGCGAAAATGTTGCCTACAAATCGAGTAATTTTTGTATTTAATTATTTGAATAAAAAATAGATAGAATTGATATTTTATTTAGATTTATCTACATTAATTAATAAATATTTTTTTCTTTTTTTAATTATATAATCTAATATTTTTGGTTAATCACCGTCAACAGCTATTTTTAATATATTTTAAATGAAATTATTTTCAAAGGTGTCTATTTTCCTTCTAAGAATTTTTTTTTTTGATTATGTATAAATATCTAAATAAAATTATATACTTTTCAAATAAATAAATCTTATTTTTGTTTTTTAACCTTGACCTTCCTCACTCCTAAAATTTTCAAAATTTATTCAATAAGTATACGGAAAAAATAAAATTACACTGGATATCCTGATCTGAAAAAAAATTTCAGATAATATCAGATATAATCCAAGATTTTACTGAGTATAATTTAAAAATAATTTAGTATAATCTGGATTATATTTGACATGATCTAAAATTTTTTTTCACCACAGATAACACTGAGTATAATATGTGAGAGGATATGCCGTCTAATTTTTTTCTTTCCAAGTAGTAATAAATAAAAAAAAAAAAAAAAAAAAAAAAATAATAATAATAATAATTGCATGCGATTTAAATTCTCTAGGAAATAATTTCCCAGTTTGGAGCATGACCAGTTGGCATTCTGATTTTGCGTCTCGCCAGCATGTGTAATCAGCTCGCTGGTTGAAACTTGGAATTTTTTAATTACAGAACCGGTGGCAAAAAAAAATCTAGAGGATCAAGTAAGAGGCGAAAAAAAATCAAAGATCCTTACCGTTGCGAGACATGTGCGAAAAACTTTGAAACAGAGTTAGACCTGCTGGCCCATCACACGACTATTGACGACATCAGCTGCATAAAATCACCCAAAAGTTCAGAAGCAGAAAAAGAAACTCCAGTTTTGTTCAAATGTTTCAACTGCGAGAAGACTTTCAAGAAAAAAAAGTACCTGAAGGTCCACATGGCTCTGCACGGCAGTCCTCACGTGTGTCACATATGTGGCGCGAAGAAAACTTCAGAGTACGACCTGACGATTCACACCCGGCGGCACAACAAGGAGTTCACTGAATTCTGCCCAGTTTGCAAAAAAGGATTTTATTTAAAAGCTAATTTGAAGACACATATGACCAAGCACTCCAATGGCCAGTCCTTCGTCTGTCAGGTCTGCGAGAAACCCTTCAAAAGCCAGGCCTACCTCAAAACCCATATGCGGATTCACCAGCAGCCTGACACCAGGAAAAAACACTCCTGCGCTGTCTGCGGGTTTGAAACTTTCTACAGCTACTGCTTCAAGGAACACATGTGGACTCATACCGGAGAAAGTCAGCTTCCTTGTCAGTACTGCGGGAAGCTCATTCGCCGGGACTACATGAAAATTCACGTGAGGATTCATACTGGGGAAAAGCCAGAAGTTTGCGAGTTCTGCGGAAGATCTTTTGCCTCCAGGAGGTATCTTATGAAGCACCGAAGGACTCACACTGGGGAAAAACCTTACCAGTGCCATCGCTGCGAGAAGGCTTTTGCTCAGCGCGGAGCGCTTACTTGTCATCTTCGCACACATCGAACTCCTCCTCCCTCGCTTTAATTATTAAAAAAATTTTATTTGATTTTTTTACCAGTATTTAAAGCAGTATTACATTCATTTAATAATAGTTTTTAATTATCAAAAAGTATTTAAGCGTGTATTATTGCCTTGTAATTAATTAAATAGAATTAAGCTCTATTATTGTATAATTAGAGGTGTATGAATAATGATAATAATTGAAAGCTTTTAATATTTAAATTTATTTTATAATCGGATTTGATTATTATTGTACGCAATTTAAAGTAAATAATGCAATTAAAATTATTTTTATTTATTAAATATTAAAAAAAAAAAAAAAAAAAAAAATTAATTTATTAATAATAAATAATAAATAACAAATTAAAATTATTCATACACTCCTAATAGAAAAAAAAATATATATATAAAATTTATTTTTAGCAACTCGAGAAAGTTCTTACCCGGGCAAACAGTAAAAAAATCTCACGGTAAAATCAAAATAAAAAACCACTAAAAAAAAAAATCAGAATAAAGAATAATCAGGTTTGTTGAATTGACACAATTTATAATTTTCAGGTATACTGGTCTGGGTCCGTCGTACGCGTACGCGAAGTATGCAACCGTAGAACAAATACCGATAACAGCTATCAAAAGCGAGTTAATATCTGACGTATTAACGCACAATATCCAGGACGAGGGTGAAGGATCGACAAACCAGTCTTCAGACGACAAGCCTAAATTAAATGTCATTAAGATAAAATTACTGAGGGTAAACTGCGCCACTAAGGAGCCACCGCCGATGATCCCTCTGTCTCTCCCTCCAGCGAAGCCGACTAGCACTGGAATCAGTGTTAATAATCCAGTCAATGTAAACCCCAGTACTATCCCCGCCAAGTCAAAGCCAAAGTCAAAGCCAAAGCCAAAACCAAAGCCAAAGCCAGTGAAGCTGAAATCTGACCCTGAGAAGGTGAAATCCGAGCCGGAAAAAAATGAAGAAAAACCCAAAAGTGGAAAAAGGTACAAGTGCAACATCTGCGGGAAAGAGTCCTGGAATTTTCACCAGTGGGAGCGACACTACCGGCTGGACCACGGGAAGCCCAAAGCTGAGAAATGCGGGCAGTGCGATAGAATTTTTTACGACGACGAGAAACTCGCGAGACACGTGGTGAAGATGCACCAGGAGGAGCGACCGTTTCCCTGCCACATCTGCAACAAGCCCTTCAAGACCGACAAGTTCCTGAGGATCCATTTGAAGCAGCACAACAAGCGGTACTGCTGCGAGATCTGCGGGATGTCAAAGGTGTCTCCTTATGACTTGCGGCTCCACATGATGAAGCACAACAAGGAATACTACGCGCACTGCGAGTACTGCCAGCGAGGGTTCTACACCAAGCAGTCTCTCCAGCGACACATTCTCACCCACACCGGCGAGCGGCCCTTCGTTTGCAGGGTTTGCAACGCCTCTTACGCCAGTGCCTCCTACTTGAGTCTCCATGCCAAAAGCCACACGCAGAGGGAGAAGTTCAAGTGCAACCTCTGCGACTACGAGACCTTCTGGAAGACCTCGCTTAAGGGCCACGTTAAAAAACACACCGGGGAAAATAGGATCAGTTGTGAGGTCTGTGGGAAAACTGTCTCCAGTCAGTCTTATCTCCAGGTTCATATGAGGATACACACTGGAGAAAAACCTAATATTTGTGAGGTCTGCGGGAAGTGCTTTAGTGTTAGAAAGTACTTGATTGTTCATCTTAGGACTCACACCGGCGAGAGGCCTTATGAGTGCAAGGTCTGTCATAAAAGATTCACCCAGCATGGATCGCTCAATGCTCATATGAAGGGACACAAAAATATGGTCGAGAAGGTTGAAGCTATTGATTTTGAGGAGCTGGAGGAAGAGTTTCAGGATTAAGATTTTATTTGATATTTTTATACGGATGTATTAGATTTAAGGCTCTTAAAAATGTTTAAATATATTTTATTCAATATATTTGGAGTTTTTATTTTATTAGACACTCATGGTGTTTTATTTTAGAATTAATAGTGAAGAAATAATTTTTTTTTTTAAGGGAAGAAATTTTTAGGCAGGTAATTAAAGTGAGTATTTTTTAATAAAAAATTTTTTATTGCAATAAATAATTTTATTAATATTATTTTTCAGATTGATGATTGATTCGTTGTGATATATTCGAGCGTATAATTATAGGATCAAAATTTTTGCCGGAATTTTAAAATAAATCTTTCAAATTTTTAATATTAAAAATAATAAAAAAAAAAAATTTCTTATGATTAAAAAAAAATAATATATATATATATATATATATATATATATATATATATATTTTAGCTGTAATTTATAAAAATTAAAATTTTTTAATAAAAAGTTCAAATATTAAAATAATTATGAATTTTATTTTTGAAATTACACTAAAATTATTATTTGAACTCTAATTTAAAAAAAAAAATTATTTATACGACCAATATTTAAGCAATTAAAAATTAAAATAATTTATTTTGAATTTGCGGCAAAGATCTTCTCTCAAATAAAAACTAATCTAAGTAAAAAAAAATAAAATTAAGCTGGAGTAAAAACTCAATAAAAATAGCACTTATAAAAAAAAAAAAAATGATTTACTTTCAGATTGTTTCACTCGGAAATAAAGCCGGAGTTGCTAATAAACAGTACAAAAAGCCCAGAGATTCAAAAGAAACTAAAAGAAGAAAAAAAAGATTACGTCTGTAAAATCTGTAACAAGCAGTTCAGATTGAAGAACCTGTTCGAGGGGCACTTGGTGGCGCACAGCGACTTGCGACCGTACCAGTGTGACATCTGCAACAAGTCATTTAAGCGAACGAGTACCCTGGCAGTGCACCGGAGGATCCACACGCGGGAGCGGAACTTTATCTGCGACGTGTGCGGGCGCGCTTTTATCCAGGCGTCCCAGTTGGCGATGCACCAGCGAAGACACTTCGAGAAGTACATCTGCTCCTGTGAACTCTGTGGCAAGGGTTTCTTCACCAACGCGGAGTTGCACGGCCACATGAACATCAAGCACGGCGCCAAGGAGCACGTGTGCCACCACTGCGGAAAGTCATTCCCGAACAATCACACGCTGGTCAGGCATGCCAAAGTCCACGACCCGGACTTTAAGCCTATCAAGCACCAGTGCGAGTTCTGCGGGAAGATATTCGCCTACAAGAACTCCCTGATGGTCCACGTGAAGTCTCACACTGGAGAGAACAAGTACGACTGTCATCTCTGCGGAAAGTCCGTGTCCTCCAGAGGCTCGCTCCAGGACCATTTGCGGCTCCACGGGGGAGAGAAGTCTTTAGTCTGCGATGTTTGCGGCAAGGCTTTTCACAAAAGGACCACCCTGGTGGTCCACAAGCGCACGCACACTGGAGAAAAACCCTACAGCTGTGACACCTGCGGGAAATCTTTTACTCAACACTCGACCCTGGTCATCCATAAACGCTACCACACTGGGCAAAGACCGTATCAGTGCTCGGTTTGCACTAAATCATTTGTCTCCAGGGCGCTGCTTAATGTCCACAGTAAAGCTCACAATGTTGAACCTACGTGATGATTAATCAAAAATTAATTTTTTGTTGAAATTTTAGACAAAATTTTTTATCATTAAAAATTAAAAATGGTGAAATTTTATTTTTACATTTAATTTGTGGGAAGAAATTGAAGTGGTAATGCTTGAGGTTGGAGAAGTTCCAGGCACCACAGATTAATCGATTGGAAACCGGTTTTGTGAATACAAACTGATATGATACATGTCGCCAAAAATAAAAAAAGAAAAAAAAATATTTAAAGTATTAATTTTTATAAAATAGAATAATAAAATATTAATATTTAAAAAAGTGATCGTGATAAAAGAGAAAAAAGTATTATGAGAGCCGAGACTTGTAACAAAATGTACGAAGAATAAAAAAAAAAATATACTGATTGAAGAGTTTGATATTAAATATCACCTTTTATATTTAATAATTTTAAATTACAGGATTTTCTCCGTAAGAAGATTTAAAGAGAGTTTCAAACTTGTATAAATAAAACTAAAATAAACTAACTCGAAGAGGTAATAAATGATTTATGGATTCGTTGAATTTTACTTTTCAGATTCACTCAGCCTCCCAGCTGCAAAGTGTCTTCGTATTACCCGATTACAAATGAAGATCTAAGACTGACAAATGACCCAGCGCAACAAGAGGAAGATAAGATACTCGACGTAGACCCTGGGTACCCCCTGAACTCGGAGGTCTGCTATAAATCAAAGCTACGAGAAGACAGCGAGGATGCTAATCAGGAAGACATGCCTTTGGCGTACTACTGCAAGCCCTGCGCGAGGTTCTTTGCCTCTCAGCCGGTCTTTGAGAAGCACAAAGTAGAGTTTCACGGGAGAAGACCCATGAGGAACGCCTGCGAGGAGTGCGGGCGGGTCTTCAGAACCTTGTCGAGTCTTCGTAATCACATGAAGAGCCACCGGGGGAAGATTGAGTCTGACCTGGAGGCCAGCGACAAGGAAATCGACGGGAAAATCGAGGGAGAGACCCGGACCAGGCGGGAATTGGTCTGCAATATTTGCAGCAAGGTCTTCCGGCACAGGAGCAACTTCAAGAAGCACCTGGTGAGACACACCACCGGAGACCTGACTTGCAAGCACTGTCCGAAAAAATTCAGGCTGTATCGCGACTTGACTCGTCATGAAAAAACTCACTTTCTGCCCAGCTACATGTGCAAGGAGTGCGACTACGAGACCACTGTCCTGGCCGCTCTGACGGTCCACATGCTCAAGCACACCGATAACGCCGGGCTGCCCTACAAGTGTAACGACTGCGATAAGCACTTCCGGAAGGCCAGCGACCTCCAGGAGCACTACAACATCCACTCCGGTGACAAGCCGTTCGGCTGCGAGCAGTGCGGCAGCTCCTTTTACCTCCGGCGCCAGCTCTCCGCTCACTGCCGGCGCTTTCATCCAGAAATCAAGGCCAACAAAGTCACCAGCACTACTTGTGACATCTGCGGCAGGGTTCTGGCTACCAAGCGCTCGCTATTTAGGCACAAGGAGAGCCACAATCCCACTAAGCTCTATCTCTGTGATTTTTGCGGGAAAAGTCTCAGCAGTGCCGAGCATTTGAAGAAGCACAGGCGCATTCACACTGGAGAGAAACCCTATGTCTGTGACATTTGCGGAAAAGGATTCACTGACTCGGAAAATCTTAGGATGCATCGCAGGGTTCACACTGGAGAAAAACCCTACAAGTGCGATCAGTGTCCCAAGGCTTTTTCTCAGCGATCTACGCTGACTATTCATCGGAGGGGACACACTGGAGAGAGACCTTATGTTTGTCAGATTTGTCACAGGGGATTTTCTTGCCAGGGAAATCTTACTGCTCATCAGAAATCTACTTGTGTGTAAATACTTTAATTAGCTGACATTTGAAATATTAATTGTTGATTTATTTTACTGAAATTTTACATCTGATAATTTTTTTTTTTTTTTTTTTTTTTTTTTGATAAATAATTAAATAAATTAATAAATTAATTATTGTAAGAAAAATTTATAAAAAAAAAAAAAATATTTAAAATAAGAAATTATTTTTCTAAAAATTTTATTTTTTAACAATTTAATTATTTTAAAAAAATTGTCAGATAATTTAATTTCAGTTTAAAAGTCTGCTATTTTTTGTATCACTAATTACTTTGTTAAAAAGTATCAAAATGTGTTAAAAAAATTCCATTTTATTATATTATATTTAAAAATTTATTTTTATCTTATTGATAATTAATAATTAATAATTAAAAAAAAAAAAAAAAAAACTGTTCCTATAGTGATTTAGTGTTTTAATGTTGAGGCGTTGATTTTTACTAAGTATTGTTGATATAATAAAATTATAGGCATATAAGAGTCTAGTATTGTTAAAAAACTTTTTATGTATTAATTTCATGTATTACTTCGATTTTACATCACAAATAGATTTTATATACTTGGTTAAAAAAATAGTAATTATTTTAAATGTAAAAAAAAAAAACCTTGTAAAATTATTAAAAGAAGAAAATTTGTCAAGGTAAGCTTAATATTTTATAACAATAATATAAATTTCCATGAAAAACTCTAATTTATTATTATTATTATTATTTTTTTTTTTTTTTTTTTTTTTTTTCTAAATCGTTAATATAAATCAAGAGTTGTTTGAATTATTTAAACCTTCAAGAGCTTTGTCAAGTCCTGAATGAAAAGTTATCATTTGTGAATATAATTACGGATAATACGAGCTTCCGAGTCGTCATTATCGTTATTTTAATATTCATAGTGGTGATAATAAAAGACGACCCAAAGTAGTAGTTAAAATAAATTAAAGCGCAAGTAATTAATATTCGGGAAGATTATTATTTTTTATCTTGGATTAAATATTTATATTGATTGCATGGGTTTATTAAATTATAATTAAAATAAAAATAATTTATTGACAATTTATAAATTTTTTTAGGTCAAAGGAGGTAAATTTGTCAGAGAAAGAAGACATTAGCTCAGCAAATTTATTCTCCAGAAAAGAAGACCCGATAATTAATGACAATCCGATTAGATCTTGTGGAAATAAAAAAATTCGAGGATCCATTAACAGTATTACAAAGATCAAAGTCCCGACGGGAATAAAAAGCAAGAAAGCTCCGAAAATAATTTCTTCATCTAAAAAAGAAGAAATAAAAAGATTCTTCTGCGAAATTTGCCCGCTGACTTTCGATCTAAAGAGCAAGCTTCGCTCGCACATGCTGAAGCACAGTATCTCGCGACCCTACAAGTGCAAAACTTGCTTCAAGAGCTTTAAAAGCACGGTGTACTTGAACAAACACATGGAGACCCACCGCGAGCCCTTGGAATATTTCTCCTGCAGTTTGTGCAACTTCAAGGCAAAAACAAAGCCGTATTTGAAGATCCACTTCATCCGCAAGCACACTGATGAATATAATTACGAGTGCTCGCACTGCGGAAAGAAATTCAAAGTGCAATCGGACTTTACGACCCACCTCAAGGACCACGACACCGAGGCTTTTGTCTGCGACATTTGCGGGAGCTTTTATCCCAAAAGAAGCTCCCTTTACTTTCACACTCTCTACAAGCACAAATTAAAAGTTAAGGAGTACGAATGCGTGACTTGTAAAAAGAAATTCAAGAGCCAGAAGAACCTCAACGCTCACAAAGAGTCCCACAAGGTTAAATATGTGTGCGAGAAGTGCGGAGTTGAGTTTAAATTCAAGCAAGGACTTGCCAACCATCTCAGGAGACACTCTGGTGAAAAATCTTGCCTCTGTCCAGTTTGTGGGAAAACTTTCAGCTGCTTGTCCTCCCAGAGAGTTCATTTACTCACTCACACTGGGGAGAGACCTTATGTGTGCGATATTTGTGATCAGAGCTTTACTCAGAGATCACCTATGATGCTTCATCGGAAAAAACACCCTGGAGTACATCCTACTCCCCCGCCGATTAAAATTACTGAGCTGCTGCATGGAGTTAGAGATAAAAGTGAGGATAGTTAATTTATTAAAGGTAATTTTATTATTATTCAGAAAAAGGTTTTGATTTAAATTTGTGCTTTTTCAAGGTTTTTTATTATTATCACAAATAGTCAATTTATTATGAAGTATTTAGACTTCATCCAAAAATACTCTCTCTAGATAGATAATTAAGAAATTACCTTATTTCTTGTCAACTATTGAGATTTTTAAAGATATAAGCTCATTCCTCCCACATAACACTCATCAAGACCTTTCATTTGAGTACCCACATCAATTTTTCATATATTTTATATATTTATATATATGTATATATGAAAAATATATAAAAATGCATGTGGGTACGCAAATGAAAGCTCTTGATGAGCGCAACATCGAAATGAACTTATATCTTTAAAAACGTCTAAATAAAATTTTTAGTGCCAAACTAATAATAATAATAATAATGAAAAATATTATTATTATGATTATAATTAAACAATAACTAATTTTTTTATTTTTAGGAAAAATATAAAAGTTTAAATTAATTAAAAGGATCGATTCCATTATCCTGATCAAGACTTAAGATGCCAAGAATGAAAAAGTTTGAGTAAAAGCTCTCAGAACTTATAAATCCTTAATAATTGGCTATAAATTAGCAAACGGGTAAACTTCTGTCTAAAAAGATTGTGAGAAAAAAAAACCGGCTAATTTATTTACAAAAAAAAAAAAAAAAAAAAAAAAAAAAAAGTAAAAAAACAAACTCAAGTAATGTTTAATTAGTTTGTAAATAGTTTGAGTACAATTGATGGTGAAAGTTGGATACGTAATTCTCTAAAATAAAAGGAAATATTATTATTATTATTATTATTATTATTATTATTATAAAATATGATCTTTGGTAATATCATGACCGACATACGAGACAGGCAGCTTAAAGTCTTATTAGATCTGTAAAGTGACGAGTATAAAGTTACACTATTTAAAACGCAATGAGATTTATAAAGTTTGATACTCAGCAGCACGTGAGTAACTGCTGGGTTTTATGCAAGCAGTTATTCACTGGAAACCCATCAAAAGTTACTCGTTTAAATGATTGCAAATTTGAGTTCCGGCTGAAATAAACGTTCAAGCATCAACAGCAGCACACAGGGGAATTAAATGTCAGTTGAATTTTCCGGCTTTTCCAGTCTGTAAATTTTATTTTAAACATCAAATAAATTTTATATCATAAGCTTTAATTTAATATTTATAAATTTATAATTGTAAAATTTATTGCAACAAAAATAAAAATAAAAATAAAAATTTTATATTTATTTTTTATGAATAATTATCGCAAAAATAATTAAGTGGTTTAAATATTAAAAAGTGTTGTGAAAATATAAAAAGATAATTTTTTAACTGAGTAAGTAATAATTATTGAAAGAAAAAAAAAAAAAAAAAAAGCCAATTCTGAAATAAAGACAGTAATGACAGTAATTTTTTTTGTTATAGGAGCCGAGTAGTCAAAAGAGTGGGTAAAATGATCACCAGATCGCAGACAAGAAGCTCCAGTTTGAAAGCGTCTTCTAAAATGAGGAAAAAAAATTACTTCTGCGACAAGTGCAATATAAATTTTCCCTTGGAGAGTATGTTAAACCGGCACAAAGTTTATCACAATATCAGCCAGCGGCTGAACAAAATGGTCCTGAGGAAAGTGAGCTCGAAGAAATCCAATAATAATAGAAAGGAATTCAATTGCCGGCTCTGCCAGTTCAACTGCGACCGCCAGGAAGAGCTGATAGCTCACAGAGAGCGCGAGCATTGCTCCAAGGTGGACGAAGACGACGAGATAATCGACGAGCTGGACACCAGCGGCGGTGAGTTTAAAATAGTCACTGAAGAAGAGCTGATAGCCGAGCTGAAGGGTTTCTCCAGTCCTGAGGACAGTGTCGTCTACGAGTTGTTTGGAGAGGAGCAATTGTCTCAACTGGAGCCGGGACAGGAAGAAGAAATAATTAATGAAGAAGCGCTGGATCAAAATCTAGGGCTGAGCGAGGACGAGACCATCAACGAGGAGGCGCTGGATGAAGAGCTGCTGGGTGAGAAAGAAATTACCGAAATTCTTGGAGAGTTACAGTGCGACACTTGTGGGTTCAAATGCACTAACAAGAACACGATGTACTCGCACAAACGCCGGCACAGAATTATGGCCAATGAGAATTTAATTTTGTCCTGCGACAAGTGCGACTACAAGGCCATGAAGAAGTCCTCTTTGCTGAATCACATCTTCAAGAAGCACACCTCGAAGTCCAGCGTCCCGGAAGTGTTCAGTTGCAGCCTCTGTGAGTACAAAAACAAAAATAAGTACGAGCTTAAGATCCATATCGCGAGGAGACACACTCAAGATTATAAATTTAGTTGCGAGTTCTGCGGTAAAAAGTTCAAAGTTAAGGGCGACTTGACTAACCACATCCGCTTCTCCCATAAAGAGCACCCGGTTATTTGCGACGTCTGCGGCAAGACCTGTCTCAACAGCAACTCCCTGTATGTTCACCAGAAATTTGCACATTACAAGGCGCAATTTGAGTGCCACATTTGCAAGCGGCGCATGGTTACTCAGCAGAACCTTAACGAGCACATGATCCGACAGCACGAGAAGCGCGAAAAGGCGGTCTGCGACGAGTGCGGGAAGACTTTCTCCAGGAACAGTCGGCTGAAAATTCACATGAGAATCCACACTGGTGACAGGCCCTATGTTTGCCAGATCTGCGGGAAGACTTTTATTAGAAGAACTGCGCTCAAGCAGCACCTATTGATCCACACTGGTATCAAGCCTTATGTTTGTGATATCTGCGGGAAAGCCTTTACTCAGAAGCCCGGATTAATCAGTCATCGTAAATCACATCCTGGAAACCATCCGCCGCTACCTCGAGTTCTTATTGATCATATTCTGGGAAATATTATCACTAAATAAATTTAATTACGATAAATAGGGTTGTTTAAGACACTGAAGTTAACTGGCATGCTGGAAATTTATTTAATAGATATTTCATTTTAACAAGTAAATTAGAAAAAAATTGATATTTAGAAATTTTATTAAATTAAAAATTTAATTTGTTTGTTAAAAAATTTTTAAAGAAAATTAAAACAAAGTTAAGTGGACATTTTTTTTTTTTAATTGATTTGTTACAAGAATTTAAAAAATTGACAGCTGTCAGCTAACTTGAGTATTATTTTTACATGACACTGAAGTTAACTGATGTTAAAAATTTTTTTCTAATTTTATAACAATTAAATTATTATTAAAAAAAAATTTCATTTGTAAAAATTTAATGATATTTAAATTAGCTGTCACTTAATTATTTTTTAATTTTATTTAACAAGAAAATTTGTTCTGAAAAATTATTTTTAAAAAATTGCATTTTTAATTTATTATTAAAATTTCTAAATGTCCATTTTTTTTTTTTTCCCAATTTTTTTAATGTAGTAATGTATTTATTAGAAAAATTATTAAATATCTGTTAAATTAATTTAAAGAAAATTATTAAAAGTGTTTTTTTTTTTTTTTTTATATATATATTGTAATTTATTTTTAAAAAAATTAACAGCTGTCAGCTGACTTCAGTATCGTGTTTAATCTTTTATTCTAAGCACTGAAAGTAGCAAACGTGACAATTTATTTATTTTGTAATAAATTATTACTAATAATATTAATTTCCAGATTATAAAAAAAAATTGTCCGTATTCTACTTGCGGTATTAATTTTTTGCTTGATAATTTAAATGTTTAATGTTTAATATTAGTACAAATTGCCGGTGTGTTATTTAATTATAAATTACTCTGTAAGTTTTTGCTTATTAAACATTAGTAATATTAAAAATAAAAATTATTGAATAATTAGTCAAAGAAAAGAGTAAGTATTTAATTTTTTTTATTTTAAGAACCAGTGATAGAAAGTGAAGTTAATTATTAAAACAGTGAAGTGTATTTAACTGCTCGTGAAAATTTTAGGTTAAAGACATTGAAAAAGTTTTAAAAGAAGTGAAAGAAAAGTTTAACTAAATTATATTAATTTAATTATTTCCAGTGAAAATAATTTCTTTTTATTAAATAAAATTTAATTAAAAATTTGTATCAATGGTTTTATTATTAAGTAACAATTAATCAGTTGTTGCGACTGAGCAAAATGTACTGTATAAATAAATAAATAAATAAATAAATAAATAAAAAAATCAATGTCGATAATATTTAAATATTTATTCATGACTAATAATATTTTTATGTTGTAGCACGAATCACTGCCAGTCACACAAAGCAATGACTTGGATCGTAAAATTTAATTATATAATTATAAAAACCAAAAAAAGAAAAGCTGGTATCAAAATTAAGATAAAGTGAACATAAAAAATAACAATAAAAAATAATGAGTAATAAATATTATTAATAAAATCTACGCACGAAATCTATTACGACTACGCAGTAGTACCCTCGCTAAATAATGACTAACAAATTCATCGCTGGTGTTTCAGATACCTCAATAAATCCGGCAGAACGGGAGCGTCAGGGGATCCACGTGGATTTTTCATCTTTGACAAAGAGTCTGTTGTAATGCGTAAATGGCAGATATTGGAATTCGACGGCAAGCCTTATTACGCCTTTGTACCTGAAGACGAGGAGCCGGTGAACATAGATAACATCCCAATCTCTGAAGAAGAGGATCAGCCGGAGTTTGAGCTCGCGCCGCAAGAGCACACTCCCGGAGAGTTTAAATTCGTCTTGCAAGAAAACGACTCAGAAGCCGAAGAGCGAAGAATCAAAGACTTTAATCAGCTGCCGGTTCAGTGCAAAACCGAGGTGTTTCATCAGGAGGAGGAGGAGAATGAGCACGACATGTCTGTTGAGAATGACGCTAGCTTCTACGACTATCAGTACGACGTCGACACAAGTATTATGAACAATTCCGAGGAGCTTGAGGAGACTGAGATGAAGCCGATATTGATAAACAATATCTGCGGGGCAGAGTCCGGTAAGGAAACCACTCGGGGCGATTTGTACGAGTGCAAAATAGAAGGCAGCATTGTCACTATTGAAAAACTCGCGGAGAATGTTGTGTCAATAAAGGACAGCATTACAAATAATGATGATGACGACGATCGTGATAATGAAAATGATTATGATAATAATAACGACAGTTTTGAGGGCTATAACTACGAGAACGAGCAAGAAAACGATAATTGCGAGCTGGAAGAGGAGCAAGAGGAGCAGATTCAGGAAGTAGAGGAGCTCGCCGAGCCGGAAGAAATAGAAATGGACCAGCAGATTTCCCAAAACGAGTTTATCGACGCGGAGGAGGTCGAGGAGGTCGAGGAGGTGGAGGAGATTGAAGAAGGCGAGGGAGACGTAGAGGGGGAGTATGAGAATGAGAATGAAGGTGAGGAAGGTGAGTTGGAAGAAGATATCGACGGGGAGGAGGTAGACACAGAGGGTAACATAATAGGTGAGAGTATTACAGAGGAAGAGCAGGCCCAGAAAGTCCCGCAGTACATAGAGTTCGACAGCATAGACTCCCAGGTGATTGAGTACGCTACTGAAAACGAGGAAGACGTAGATGACGTTGGTGCTGTAGAGAAATTCCAAGAAGCTCCTCAGGTGGCCACGATAGTCCCCGTCGCTGTTGCTACTAAGAACCACCGGCAGACCAGGTACCGGCCGATCTTACCGAAGAGCACGCCTTCGTTTAGGTGCACGCTCTGCTCGGAGACCTTTCCCTCGAAGATCGCTTTTAGGAAACACGTGGCTTGGACCCACAAGAAGAAGGTCTGTATTCAGGAGGACGGAGCCTACGTCTGCGCGGTTTGTGATTATCGGACGCTCAAGAAGAACCTCTTCGCGGCGCATTTGGAGCGGAAGCACGAGACCTGGCCCAAGAAGGGCTCCAGCAATGTCGACTTTCCCTGCGTGGTCTGCGGGTTTAAGTGTCGCTCCAAGCACTCGCTCCAGTCACATTTCATTCGCAAGCACACCGATACTTTCGAGCACCAGTGCAAGTTCTGTCCCAAGCAGTTCAAGGTCAAGGGCGACCTGACCAACCACGTGAGGTTCCATCACAAAGAGAAGCCGGTTAATTGTACTGTTTGCGGTAAACTCTGTCAGAACAGCGGCTCGCTGTATGTCCATCAGAAGTGGGCCCACTTTAAGCCCAAGTTCGAGTGCAAGATCTGCAAGCGGCGCATGGTCACTCAGGAAAATCTGGAGCAGCACATGCTCACGCAGCACGAGAAGCGGGAGAAGATCGTTTGCGCGGAATGCGGAAAGACTTTTACTAAAAAGGATTCATTTAAGCGGCACATGGCCGTGCATACTGGCAGCAAACCCCACAACTGCCCAATTTGCAATAAAGCCTTTGCCAGACAGTCGCAATTGCGCCAACATGTACTTATCCACACCGGCAAACGGCCTTTTGTGTGTGATATTTGCGGCAAGGCGTTCACACAGAAGCCCGGGCTTATTTGCCACCGCAAGACTCACCCCGGGTCGCATCCCCCGCTCCCAGTTATGCCTATTGCGGACCTCGTTAAAGAATTCACTGCTGAGTATCTCATGGAGAACGGCGCTAATGCTAATGAAATTAACGAGGACGAGGTTGAGGCCATCAGCGATTGAATCGGCTTGTAAATTATTTTTTAATTAATAAAATTATTCAGTTCATTTTTTTTTTTTTTTTTTTTTTTTTTTTTAATAATGCTAATTAGTAAATTATTAAGTCGAAGATATTTTTATAAGAAAATAATATTGATTAAGTATTTAAGTATACTTTGTACAGTTTGAGTTTAATAAATATTTCACACCATTTCGGGCTTTTTTATTTTAGAATATTTTTATGCCTTAGGGAGAGAACAAAGTTCGAATAATGTAAGTATCAATACTTTTATTGTAATCGATTGGATTTTTAATGTGATAAATCTGTTTTAGATAACAAGTAAATTCTGATGAATTCAGGGAGTCTGAATTCTATTTTCTGGCGATTATTCAACCATTGGGTTTTAAATTCAAGAGTACTAAAGCACTTTTAAGTGAGGAGTTATTGTGAGTGATTTAATAGCTGGGGAAGCACTTTCAAGAGATGAATTATTTTATTTATAAATTAATAAATGGAAATTTATTTATAAGAAATTGTTTTTTATTCAAAAATATTCATGGTTTTTTTTTTTTTTATTATTATTTTTTTTTTTTTTTTTTTTTTTTTATTTTTAAATATATCTATCAAAAAGATAAAGCAGCGAATATTAATCATTTCTTCTTTTTATTTAATAAATAAATATCACTAAAAAAATTTAATTTTTATTTGTTTATTTAATTATTTCATTGAATAATTTGATAATTTAAAATAATTTAAAAATAAAATATTCTAATTGAATTATTTATTAAATTTTTTTAATCATATTTTTCATAATAATTAAAAAAAAAAATTATTTACATATTAAATAATTTTTATTAAAAAAAATTTATTTGTTTATTTTTAATTAAATTTAATGTGATCTTACCTTTTAATTTAATTAAATTAAATATTTTTGTACAGTTGGTAAAAAAATTCTAACCAAAAGTTAAATTCAGCTGTCAGCTTCTATTGACTAATCGAGAGTTTTACACAACTTGTAACTTGAAATAAAATTTCTTCAATAAATAACAATAATAAACTTGTTTATAAATTAATTACATAATTATTTAATACATAAAAAATAATAATTGACATTAACACAGTGAAATATATTCAATTTATACAAATAAATAAATAAAGTAAGGTTATGATATATTTTATTAAAATGAATGCAACGAAAATGAAGACTCTACCTACTATAATGTAAGTACTTAATTATGAAAGTTTGCAATCATTTGACTATTTTTTAATTTTTTTTAATTTCTAAATTATTATAAAAAAATAAAAATAAAAAATTCATTTATAAAAAAAAACTTAAAAAACTATAAATGCAATTTTTAAGTTCCAATTTTATTATTAAAAAAAATTTTAAACGTCGGCTAACCTAATTTTGTTAAATAAATTTAAAAAATGGTCAAGCGACAACTAACTTTAATATTATATTAAATTAATTTTCATTGACAATAAATTGATATAAAAAATAATAGTAAAATACATTTATATTTTATGTTTTAGATCACAAAAAATTCTATACCCAAAAAGTATAAACGCGCAGCTTTCAAAGCCAGCAGAAACTTCGGTTCCCGTAAATTTACTAACCTACTATTTTTTCAAAACTTGCAACCTCTCCTACGAGGGAATTCCCGGCGATCCAAGTACGGACTCGTTCATCTGTACGCACTCCAAGAGATACATAAAAAATTTAAAGCCACAATATCCTCCGGAGAAGATGATAAAAAATTTTAACTGTAAATTGCACAAATGTCGCCACTGCTAGTTCAGTTCCTTGGACTTCCAGCGAATCGTTTTGCATGAAAAGTACAAACACAGTGAATTATCAAAGCAGTTTAGATGTCGCAAGTGTTACAAGAACAAAATAACGCACTTGGAGTAACAGAGCCACTTTTGCAAGCCGCAAGACTTCAAAAGAAAAGAAGTTTTGAAGAAAGAAGCCGAAATAAACGGGGAATTTTTGCTCTGCGAATATTGCGGGTTTTCTACAAAGAAGAAGAAGAAGACTCTGCAGTACCATATCCAAGCCCACCACACCGAGCACAAGTTCCACTGCACACTCTGCAAGAAAAAATTCGCCACTGCGCTGGGGTTGAAGAGACACTTGAACAACCACGTGGACTCAATCAGCCGCGTGGATTTCTTGTGCGACTACTGCGGAAGGGGCTTTAGACATAAGGATAATTTAAGGAATCATATCATGGGAGTTCATATGCACATCAAGGACTCCGTCTGCTCGATCTGCAGCAAATCATTCGCCAAGAGAAACAGACTCCGGCAGCATCTTCTCCTCCACTCGGGCAAGCGACCTTATACTTGTGATATTTGCGGGAAAACTTTCGTTCAGAAGCCCGCCCTGACTAGTCACAGGAAAACTCATCCTGGAAAACTCCCTCCTATGCCCGTGGTCTTCATTGACTCCTATATTAAAGAGGTTGACCCGGCCATGGTTTATCAACATATGCTTCCTCTTTCTAAGCTCTAGACTCAGTTTCAGAAATTTAAAGATTTTCAATCGAAAAATTGAATTTTATTAAATATTTCTTCTTTAAAATAAGTTATAGAATTTAAAAACCGTTTATGGCCACTTGACATTTTAATTATGCTTAAAAAATTTTATTGACCGCAAAAGTATAATGTTATTTAGTATCAAAGCGGTCTATTTTAATTATAAGTCATTTAAGTGATACAGTTGACCGCTTTTTTGCTAAATTAATTTATATTTTTAAAAATTTATATTATATATTATAAAAATTATAAAGTTTTTATGGTTGAAAAAATTTTTTTACAGTAAATTAAGGATGAAATGAAATTAAAAAAAATACACTGGCTAAAAACGGTAATTTTATTCTTGATAAAGTGCCATTGAAGTATTGTTTTACGTAATTGATATTTAATTATTTAATAATTTGTTGAAGAATAAATAATGTATTTTTTTTTTTGTGATTAATAAAGAGTGCCTTGAATTTATTTTGATTATTAATTAATTAAAAAAAAATAATTTTTTATTTTTTAAAAATGAATTTCTTCCTTAAAAAATTTTTTCATTTTTTTTTTTTTTTAATTAAAAATTTAAAATTGTATGTGTGACTAACTTTAATAAATAAATTCAACTACACTAGAGTCAAGTGAATTTTGCAGTAATTATAAATAAAAAATCAAGGTCACTAATATGTTTAGAAATTTTAAATTTATTTCAGATCTGGCGAGTATCAGCGTAGAAAAAAAAATAAAACGCCGCACAAGTGTGTCAAGTGCAGCGCGTCTTTTTTCCACATGACAAAGCTGGTGGAGCACCTGAAGAATACTCACGGAATCGAGAACGCCTTCAGCTGCAACGAGTGCGGAAAAGCGTTCAAGAGCCCGATGAATATCGCGCGACACAAGTTGATCCACTCGGGGACGAAAAAGTTCTCCTGCGACGTCTGCGAGTACACCTGCAACCAAAAAACAAACTTGGAGACGCACAAGCGACGGCACGCTAAGGATTTTCTCTTCAAGTGCAGCATCTGCAAGAAGGGATTCATCTCTAAGGCGGACTTTGCGGAACACGCGAACGTCCACACGAATTTCAGGTTCCGCTGCGACGCCTGCGACAAAAATTACTTCTACAAGAGGAACTTGATCGCTCATCTGAGACTTTGTCACTACGAGGTCGAGAAGAAGAAGGACAAGTCCTCGTTCAACTGCAACGAGTGCGAGCTTGCCTTTACCACTCTTGGAACCCTCAGGAACCACATTCGGAACCGCCACCGCGTCAAGAAGCGCCACCAGTACCTCTGTGACCTTTGCGGCGCAAATGTCTCTTCGAAAAAAGCTCTTGATATTCACACTCGCACTCACACTGGGGAGAGAGACGTCGCCTGTGATTTATGCCCCAAGAAGTTCACCACCAAGGAGAACTACAAAATCCACCGGAGAACTCACACTGGGGAAAAACCCTACTCTTGTCACGAGTGCGGAAAACATTTCACCCAGAGGTCTTCTCTCGTGATTCATCTGAGGTATCACACCGGCGACAGACCTTACTGGTGTCCTGATTGCGGGAAAGGGTTTGTTACTAATCATTTTCTTAAAAAACATCGCAAGGGCCATGAAAATACTAAAGTTGCTCCTCATTTTGAAGAACAACCTCGCAGGTCGAAGTCTAAATAAATTTTAAACTGAAATCAGACATTTGATAAATTTTTTTATTATATATTTTAATAAAATATTTTTTTTATCATTTTACATGAAAAAATTATTAAAAATATTTTTTTTTATAATTAATTTATTTTAAAAATTTTAATATGTTAATTTTGATATTATTTTAAATTAATAAATAAAATTAAAAAAATTATCAAATGTTGATTTTAGTATCATGTAAAAATCTATTTATTATTTATCTAACTTTAAAAAAAAAAAAAAAAAAAAAAAAAAAAAATATTTATTTGTAATTTTGTATAAATATTTTATAATTAAAAAAAAAAAAAAATAAACTAAATTTTACCAATTACAATTAAATTAAAATAAACTTTAAAAAATTTGTCAGATCACTTTACCACCCGACATATAAAATTTACAGTTTGGAAATAATGAAATTTATTCACGTCTCAGAAAATAAACTGACTTTCTTGCGGTATAAAATTTTCACAGCAAATCATTTACACCGCCGGAGAGTCTGAGAATTTTTTCCCACCTCCCTCAAATATTTATTCTTAAATCTAGTATAACTTTTCTTTATTTGCATATCTTTAAATTTCATTAAAATCCATGTGAGTTTCGAGTCAAACTTTAATATTAAATAAGAAAAAAAAAAAATTACTACATTACACGCATAAAATAGCAGTAAAAGTAATGTAAATTACAAAGGACTTGTCAGCAGAGAGTGAACGTACGTCGGGATTGATCTCTGTAAGGTAATAACCGGGTTGAATATAAAATTGACTCGGCAATAGGATCGACCTTAATAAAAAGCAGCAAGATTCCCACAAAAAGACACTTTATATTCATGTATTATTTTTTTTATTTTATTTTTCGGGGAAAATAAAAATTCTCATTGCTTTCAGATCTACGAGAAGATAAAGCTTGAAATTTTTTCGAGTTCCATTTAAAGCTCGTCTTCAGAGAAAGGGTGTAGGGTATTCAACCGCTAGAAGAGAAGTGTATCGCGGGATGCAGTACTTATCCGTACGGATCCTGCGATTCATACTATCACTTTATATGTATATATATGTATATATATATATATATATATATACAGTTATATTAAGAAGACTCGTTTCTCCTATTTCGTATCTTCGCGATGGTGCCATATGGAATGTAATTTAATGGGCGTGTCAAGTACGTGCAATGACATCGCAATAAGAGTTCCGTGTAATGGATTTAATACGCGGCACTTGCTCCTGTTAAACTTAACGTTATTTAAGCTAGAATAGAGGAAGAGATAAAATTAAAATTAAAAATAAAATTATTTAAAAGATACCTTGAAGACAACTGCCTTCAGCGACTCTGTAATCATAATCGCGTGTGGAGAATTTATAGATTCAGTTTAAGCGCGTTCCCTGACTTTAACAATTTGGTAACTTTCGACTAACGGAATATAATGAGCTCTGTTCTCTCCCTTGTCTATAATAATAATTTTAATTAATTGGGTAACTTTGTTAAGCAAGTTTTGATATTAACTTTACACATGTATCGATATTCTATTGTAGAGAGATGCTGAAAGGAAATTTACGGCTCCTTTGTCCCCAAAGGAATTTTTTTTTTTTTTTTTTTTTTTCCATTTTTACGTCGAGTTTTAAATTCAGCTTAATTGTTTTGGATTTTTAATTACTCAATATTGGAAAATTAATTGACAGGCTTTACAGAGTTGTGGTTAGTTGTTTATTAATGGGTCATTATATTTTCAGACAGCGTAAGCTTATTGATTGACGCATTGAGGTAAATTATTCGGGTAATTTTTGTAATTAATATTTTTAGAAGGTACTAATTTTATTATTAGGGTGAATTTGATGTATTGAGGGGAATATTAACGACCTACGTGACAAGAGAAGTAATAATTATAAATTATGATAATATATAATTTTATTATTGATTATATGTAATTTTGGGAGTTTTTAATTTTTTTAATAATAATTCTATTTTAGAATCATTTATTAAATATTTAATTAAAAAATTTATAGAATTAACCAAATAATCAAAACTTTTTTAAAAACTTGACTTTTTAAAAATTTAAATATAAAAATCCTTTTTGTAATAAAATTTTTCTTATTTTAAAAATTATATGAATTGATATTTAATAAATAACAACATTAAAATGGACAAAATAAAAAAAAAAAATTCATCTAATTTAAAATTCTAATCTATTTATAATTACTCCGGAAACTTATTGTAATAAATTAATTATCATTAAAAATGATATACAATAATTAAAAGACACAAATTTAGGTCAAAATGTTTAGCAATTAAACTAAATTTAACTTAAAAAATTCATTATATGTATAAAAACTCTGAAAACATTTTTTTTTTATTTTTTAGAAGATTATTATTATTAAAAAAAAAATTAAAAACTTCGTCTTGATAATTACTGTGAATAAATTATCAAAAAAAAAAAAAAAAAAAAATTCCCACGAATAAATATTCGTAATAATTATCAAATTCTCCAAACACAATTGCAAAATAAATCAACAAAGAATAGAACTTGATTACACAATTTAAAATCAGTAAAATCTTAAAAAAATAAAAAATAAAAACTCTAAATGACCCGAAATTCCGTTTTATTTTACCGGTAACATGTGACTACTAATAGAAGGCATCATTACTGGTGCGCATTCCAGCGAGATAGAGATTTAAATTGTCAAAGGTTTATTTTTAAAATTCCACAATAGCGTAGAACGGACAAGAGGGAAATGGAGTATGTCTATTTATATCTATGTAGATATATAGATAGATAGATAGACATGTGGAAAATGGTTCTATGCTCAGTGGAATGACATTCGTAAAGACTTACAGTGTCACTTACACTTACATGCACGCAGATGGGTTGAAATACCACCCCAACGTACTTGATATTCCGAGTGCTCGTGCGATCAATGTACCGGAGCTTTTACTCAACATTTTATACTTGTTCGTACAAACAACCCTTTGTGTGTTTCCACCGCAAGCTCGTTAGAAAAATCTCCCGTAAAATCTTTTCTATTTAAAAAAAAATCTCTGGGACAAATTTTTTATTTAATGCTCTACAAAAAATAAAATAATCAGCAGAAACTCAAGGCGGGACCGTCGATTCGGAAGTCGATGCCTCTGTCTAACATCCGGTGGTTGTAATTGTAGTTTATCTCATCCAGAGCGCCGCGGTTCCGGAGATTGACGCTGCTCGGCTTGACGTGGATCATTCGGAAGGAAGTTTTGTTATCTATCTGGAGGTTTAAAATCTCCTGAAGGGTTCCCACGCTCCGGATGATTCCGTTGTACTGGAAGTTTGTCAGCCGTCTGCATCGCTCCACCAGAGCAACCAGGAGGTCGTCGAGCTGCTCGCGGTTGTTTCTTAGTTGCAGCATCACCTCGCCTGTCAAATGCAACTTCTATTTAATTTTCGCAATTATTATTTAAATAATTAAACACAAAGTTCGTCTACTTGGATAATAATAATTATTATTATTTTATTTTAGTCCGTACTTAGGCTCTTGGAGTAGTAACTTATGAGAAGTCCGATAGTGCTTCGAAAGTTCCGAGAGCGGCTTTGATCCCAGACATGACCTCCGTACATGTGGAAACGCGATAGAGGCACGCTTGGAACCAGAAGATAAGATATGTCTTCATAATGTGATATGTTTACTGCAATTGTTTTATTCAGATTTATTTTTTCGCTTTTTTTTTTTTTTTTTTTTTTATCAACTCTATTTATTTTTACAGCAAATTTCACGGAAAAATGTTTTACATTTTTATTTATTCACTCGATAGATCTTTAGTTTATTTTTCGAGCTTATATTTTATCAGTTGGAAAAATTTAAAGACGTTGAATAAATATTTTTTTCAATAGCGGAAATATTTTTCAATGCCAAAATTTTATTACAATTTAAATAAAACAATTGTTTTTCAATAGACGCAATAATTTTTAAAATTGAATGGAATTTTTTTTTTTTTTTTTCATTTAACAGTATGTAAAAAAGAAGAGTAATTAAATAATTGGGTTTTTATTGAAGTTCAGTTAAAAATTGACTATCATGTAATCAATTATAAAATATAATAATTTTTTTTTTTTTTTTTTGATTTTAAAGTCTTGTTTTGTGAAAAAAAAAAATTGATACTGCAAATTTGATTCATTGGAAAATTATTTTTTATAACTAGTTATAATTCAAAAGTAATAATTAGCAATTTTTAATTAATATTTGGCTGCCGAAAAATTGGAAAAAAATTTTTTTTAAATAAATTCATTAAGTTAATTATTGTATTTAAAAAAAATTTACATAAATTTTTTCAATTTTTTGATTTTAAAAATCTTTAAAAATTGTTCAAAAAATTAATCTTATTAAATTATTACTTTGCAATTGTTTGATTATTATTATTATTATTTTAAATATAATTTCTTAGAAAATTAAAAAAAATTTTAATCAATAAAATATTAAAGAAAAGTTTAATTTAATCAAAGAAACAATTGTAGCCGTGACAATGCAATAAGGTTTTTCCCAAACAATAATCCATCAGCATCAGATAAGACGGCTGGTACGGTATTAACTTACCTATTGTGTAAGAAACAGTTAGTTGAGGACAAACAGCAACAAGATTGTGCCAGGCGGCGTCTTGAATAGTATGCTGACGCGCATCAGAATCGCGAACAGAGATATGCAGCTCTCTGAGAACTTTGGGAGCAGCGAGGGCGAGCGAATTTAGAGCCAGATCAGACAACGCCGGGTAGTCCAATTTGAATGTTGTCAGTGTGTGGAGTCTCTCTAGGTACTGGAGATATCTGTAATTGTAATTAAAATTTACCCTTCCCCGCCCTCGCCCTGAAAGGGGCCGCGCTGATTAAAATAATTAAATTGTCGTTGATTAAATGAGCTTGATTACTATTGACCTAGAGTTGCTGTGCGGTGCTTGCCAATCTTTGAAGGCTCCCCTTATGTCTAGGTGCTTCAGAGAGTCTCCGCAGGACCACGAGACTGCTCGGAACAGACGGAGAACGTCGCTGACTCCAAGGTTGGCGTTTAATAGACTCAAGGAGGTCAAATTTCGCTGAAATCTAAAAAGTTTATTGAATTTTTTCAATAATAAAATTTTTTTTTCATTTTTGATTTAAAAATTTTTTGATTGAAAATTGATAATTTTATTTTTTAATTTTTTTATAGAATTAGAAAGCTTAAAATTTATATTTGATCAATTTTTTTGAATTATACAATTTAAAATAATTTTATTAAAAAATATTTTTAAATTTATTTTTCGCAATTTTGTTTTAAAATTTTTTAAATAATTATTTTTACCAATTCCGAGACTTGAAACTGTTTTCAAATTTTTTTAAGCGATTTAAAAAGACTCAAAAATTAAAAATTAAATTTTTGCTTTAATAATTAAAAATAAAAATTTAACTTTTTAATTATTTTTTGAAAATTAAAAAATGAAAAAAAAAATTTATTTAATTTTTATAAATTATTTGAAGATAAAATAGGAAAAAAATACCTCAAAAAATGGGCAACAGCATACAAAAGTTTGCTCCGGTGGTTCCAGTTGCTACCAAAAAACCAGTCAGTAAGTACAAGTTGCTTCAATTGAACGGCTTTGTTTTTAATAACAGCAATAAATTCAACCCCTTCTTTGGCGCGAATATTCCAACTAGCCCGAGTTTCAGAGGGCAAAATGTACGGCCGGGACCAAGCGAGCTCCAACTTTCTGATATACTGTCCATACTTGCCCTGTCAAAATTACCCACAAATTAAAAGAGTCAAAAATAGTCACCTTGAAAATTTATAATTTATTATTACTGCTAGCTGCTTGGTGGGCGATGAGTCGCTCCTCAAGTCTCTGTCGATGAAGATAGTGATTGATCGCCAAAGAACTGGGGCAGCGAGGGCTCGGCTCCATGATTGACAAGTCCGGTCGACGCTGAACCGGTCGCGGCACTCCAGATAATCAAATATTAACGTCAGTATCAGCTCCGGCAGCTGGTCCCACATCTCGTGTCTGTCCTCATCTCTTCACCAGACTTCTTTATTTTTAATCCAGCTGTCATCTGCTCACTTGTCTCTCTGATTCTCGACTTTTATTTGTTTCTCATTTTAGTTTTTATTTTTTTATTTAAAAAATATTTAATTTTTTATAAAAAAAATTTTTATTTTAAATAAATTTAATTTATTATAAATATTTTTTTGATTAAAATTTTTTTCTTATAAAAATTTGAATTTATTTAAAATATTTAATATAAAAATTATAAAGAATTTTTTTTAACAAAAAAAAAAAAACAAAATTTTGTGTAAGAAAAAATTTTGTTTAATTTATTTTATGTTCTTCCTTTTATTTTTTACATAAATTAAAAAAAAAAAAAATTAATTATAAAATTATATCAAGGTGCAGTTGATAAATAAAAAAATTTTCGGACGTATACAATTATTTATTTCCATAAGTGAAGGGGAAGGACATAAACAGCTTTGCTTAATTTAAAACTTAATACTTATAAATAATGATTTGTTACGTTTTGTTTATCGAGTGCGTGATAATACGTTTGTTGATGGGTGTACACTCTTGTATAATATCTTTCTTTTTCAATTAACTGTAATTATAATTTATAATATATCATTATTATTATTATACCGCGACTAGATTCGTCCCGTTTAATACAATAATTTATTTACAGAACGTATTAATAATATAATAATATCAGATTCTATGTTACAAAAAAAAAAAAACTCCGAAGATCCATGAGGTGAATGGTAATGTCACTCATTTTGCAATCGACGACTAGCAAATTTTAAATTCTTTCTCCTCCTCAAATATATTTGGACTCCAGAAGCCGGGAGTTGATGAGAGATCAGGAGGGGAGCTGGTGTGAATATTCTTCTCATATCATCAGGTCAACGATTGGTTACACAAATATCAAATAAAATAAACTCTTCTACTCCTTGATGGGCTTCGACGGAAACTTTTCGATCTTGGGGGCGACTTTTGTTGACTTTTCCAGGTCGGCCCTAGTAGTTGAAGCCGTAAATGTCGCCGTCGCGTTAAGAGTGCTTGACATGTAGGTGGCCTGAGTAGGAGCGTTACGTTTCTGAGCGAGGAAATAAACAAAGTTTATTTAAACAAAAAGTACAATTTTTTTTTTTTTTTTTTTTTTCATTAAATATTAAATTACTTAGAGAGTATTCTAATCTGATACAAGAATTTATTAACTGTCAATTTATTATGCAAGTACAATTTTATTGCAATTTTTTATAAATATTTCGTGAGAAGAAATGCTAAATTTATTAAAAATTAATATAATTTTCATTTGAAGCGCAATGTAAAAATGTGATTAATAAATTTAATTTAATAATATATTAATATTTCAATAAAGCATTAAATTTAATTTTTTATTAGAAAAGTAATACATTAACTGATTAAATTAAATTTATCAATTAAAAATTAATTTATTAAATTTAATTTTAGTTATAAAATTACTAACAACCTTACAGTTACTATGTGATTGTCGTGACTTGTGAAGTATATAAATAAAATTCTGCTTGAATATTTTCTTGAATATTGACATTTTTAAAGATATAAGCTCATCTCGACGTTACACTCATCAAGAGCTTTCATTTGAGTACCCACATACATTTTTGATATATTTTTCATATATACATATATAAATATATAAAATATGTGAAAAATTGATGTGGATACTTAAATGAAAGGTATCGATGAGTGTAATGTCAGGGTGAAACCCATTTTATCATATAAATACACTGGCTACAAAATTTCGCTTATTCTCTTAATAGTATAGATAATTATAAATCTATTAAATTAAATATTTTAATTGAATTTAATTTTCCTTAATTTCCACTAAAAATCTTTATTAAATATTAAAAATAATTAAGAAACAATTAAAAAAGTTTATCAAATATTAAAAAATTCTCGTATCAGTATACAATATCAAACAAAAGTTTCAAAGGCTAGAGTTATATAAATTTTTTCCATTAAATCACTAAAGCAATAGAAAATTTCCGAGCCTTTACAGCGAAACCGATCCCCAAACTTTCCGTTATCGATCAGTGATAAAATTTCTCAGTACAGGTAAGTACCAAGTGAAAAGTAGCAAACTCCCGAAGACTCATTGAAGCAGTAACTTAGACAAGTGCGAGGAAAGGACGCCTGGACGGAACTTTGCCAATCCGAACGTAACTCGACAACTTTCTTTAATAAATTTTCTTGTTTTCTGTTTTATTTATCAGCTTCTTTTTTTTTTTTTTTTTTTTTTTTTTTTCCATCAACATTCCAACGCGTATCTTACATCAGAGCTTTTTCATCCCGAAACTGGAGGTATTTTCACGCTCGAGGTTAACCGAACTGCAGAAGTTATCCTGATTCTTCACATGCTCATCGTTTATTTTTTTGGCAATTACGCCGGATTAAAAAAAATAATAATAAAAGAGGATGATCGACCACCCGTTGCTTCGGAATTGCGGATCTACCTAATTGCGTTGGTAGTTTCAAACTCACCAAGTTTTTCGTTATTTGGACAAGCGAGCGCCGTCCCTTAAATTACAATAATATTTTTTCCTTTTTTCTTCGAGTTTTTTGTTTTGTTACAAACTTTTCTGCTTTTTTGTTATTCCTCGAAGTTCCGATCTGCGTCGGACATCTCAGCTATTCAGCGAACCATCAAAGTATCGTTTAAACGCGAAAACTTGAGCTCTTATCTTCTTCTTTATAGTAAAGATAATCTATTCCGGTGTATTTTATTTAATTAAAAATCTGATATTAAATTAACTAAAAAAATGGTTCCATGGTTCTTGATCCCGGACAAAATATTTTAAATAATTAAATATTCTATATTAAAATTATTTAAATATTTTGTCGCGTGATATTTAGTCTTGCACAGTAAAATTTAACGTCAAAGTGTCAAAAAATTTTTTTGTTAAATATTTAACACTTTTTTGTGTTAATTTAACACAATAAATGTTAAATTTACACACAAAAGTGTTAAATATTTAATAAAAAAATTTTTAACACAAAATTTTTTACTCTGTGAGGATATTTTGTCCGAAGATATTTATGTTGGAAATATTTTGTCGTGGGATCAAAAATCTTGATACCAAAAAAATAATCTTTAGTTTAAATCGCAAACTCTCAAGTTAAATAGATCGCAGATATACTTTACCAGGGGAGTATATTCTTCCTCTGTAAAAGTTTTATTTACAATAAGCAACCCGAGTTCCGTACACTGTAACTCGAGGCCCGGGCATTTGTTCTTCCACTCCGGATAATAAAAAAGACTGCAGAGTACAGTGTGCCGCTATATTTTGCCCTGGGAGTGAATGAGAAAACGGAAAATAGGAAATAGAAAGTAGAAGAGTAAGTTTTAGTAAAAGTAAAAGAGTAAGAAGCTAAACCGGAGCTATTCGCCGTAAACTTGCCCGTCCACTTTGGCAAGAACCCCGCTCAGTTTCTTTGACTCTCAGAGTTTGAGTTTTCGTTAAATTTGCCCCGAGTGTCTCTTCGCCGGAAGCACTCCGGGGAACTCCCTCGTAATTTTGTTCTCTCTTTGTCAGAGTGCTTTCGTCACAGTCACAGTTATTCTTTGGCTGTATCAAGAGGGTTTGTTGTTTTAATGGTAATCAATTTTTCGGGCTCGGACTATTGTTAGAGCTTTATTGGTAGATAAATGAACTTTTTATATTTTATGAGAAATAGTAAAAATTCTTGATCCATAAAAAGAAAATTATATTTTTTATTAGATATTTAGAGTCAAATTATACTTCTTGGCAGTATCTTTAATTTTTTTTTATCTAAAACTGTAATTTTGAAGTTTTTGGATAGTCAATGAGATAAAGACAATTTGACCGCATTTAAAGTATGTTATTATAAAAAGAGAATATTTTTTTTCGTAATAATTTTAAATAGAAATTGTGATGAAATTAAATACTATTGTAAAATGTTGAAATGAATAATATTGAATATCAAAATGAATACTTGCATAATTATTATTAAAAGATGGAATAATTTTAAATAAATGATATAAATTTTTAATATAAAAGAAAACTTCCGTGCTCTATTTAATATGAAATTTGTATTAAATATATCAACCAGCGATTGTGATCGGACGTTTTTAGGGTAGTCGCGCTCTATATAGTTTGTACTACTTAAACTCTTGTTATTTCTTTTTCTCGTTCCTTTTAACTCAGCTATTTCCGAATAATTTATTTATTTTCTTTTAATACTATAAAAAAGTATTTTAAAAATAAAATTTTTATCAAACGTTATTTCTTATTAGATTTTCCAAAAAAATAAAAAAAAAATTCTTCTTTAAAAAATTTTAAAATCAATTAAAATTTTTAATTTTTAAAAAGAATAATAATATTTATAACCTTTGACTCATAAAAAATGTCTTTTAAAGCTTAACTTCCTCAAAATATGCTCAATTAAATTTTTATCAAATTTTTTTTTTAATTTAATTTTCCATAAAATGAAAAAAAATTTTTAATTGTCAAAAATCTTAAAAAATCCTATTTTAAGGAATAAACAAATAATATTAATAATCTTTGACCCCTAAGTAAATTTCAAATAAGCTTAACATCCCCAATTAAATTTGACAAATCCTCCAATAAATTCACCCTTCAATAGGAATATCAATTGTAAATTACTTACCTCAATATTATTAAGCCTGAGTTCCTCTAGCTGGTACTCCAGCGGGTCGGTGAGATTCCTCCTATCAGTAGGTCTGGCCACCTGAGTCTGTTGCCAGCGATTGTGTAGCAACTGTGTACTGGGGTCATCGCGATCAATATCACCATTAGTCCTGAGCGGATTATCCCCAAAGTTCTCCTCGATATCATTTTTCCTCCACTCATTACCAGGATACTTAGAAGACGAGACCGCCGAGACAGCAATGAACGCGTTCCTCCTCGCAGATTCCTCGGGAGTAGCTCCGGACTTGCTAATTGGCTTGGTGTTAATTTTGTGGTATGAAAACTGCTTCCACTTGGGCGTACTGTCGGGGACTGGCTTAGCGAACTCGACATTCCACTTGGTCAGTTTTCCCTTGTGCCAATCGGGGTCTTCGAAGTGCTGCTGGTTGAAAGAGCTCCAGCCGGCGTCATCCGCGGGCATTACCCAGGCTCCAACCGACTGTATCTTGGGGGACATTTTAATCGGCCACATCTTCCTGTCGCTGGTCCAGGGATTGGAATTCACCTTTATCTTTCCACTTCCATTCAAATTCAAATTAGCATTGTCTTTAACTCCTTCTTTATTTAAGTTCTTATCCTCGTCCTTGTTCAAAAGTCTCTCCTGCTTGTCAAGCCCGAGCTTCCTCACGAGATCCGCGTTGGGGTTGTAAGACTTTCCGTTCTTATCTTTGGGCCAGGGCTTCGCGTCAGAGAGCTTGAATGGCCACGTCGCCGGATCGGACGTCAAACTATTCCAAGTTTTCATGGTTATCTTGGGAAGGGTGACATTCTCATCCTTGATTTGCTTAGACGACTTTAGCGCTTCATTAAACTCCGAGTGATTTCTAGTTTTATCTGGAACTGGTGGTTCCCTGCTGTAGGACTTTGATCTCGAGTCGTCTATCGATCGCCAAGGAATTTGCATAGTCTTATCACTCTTGCCAGAAAGAGATCCCATTGAAGAGGAAGAAGAAGAAGAAGAAGAAGAAGAAGAAGAAGAAGAAGAAGAAGAAGAAGAAGAAGAAGAAGAAGAAGAGGGAGAAAACTTTCCAAAGAGCATCCTCCTCTTGGCCTCGTCCGCGTCTTCAATCTCGAAAATGGGTCTCCAAAAAGTTTGCCAAGCGCGGTACCTAGTGGCCCAGTTGCTCCTTTCGTCTTCGTAGTAGGGATCGACAGGCGGGCTCAAATCGTACTTTGAGTACTTCCAGGCCTTGGCGTAGGGAGCCTGACGGGGAAACTCCCCAGGATAACCCGCGGGCTCCTGGTAATCCTTGAAGATCTGATTCCTGACACGTTCGCCGACGTACGGCGGTCTGTATCGATCAAACCTGTCGCCCACACGAGCTCTTGATGGTTCTTGATGCTCGTGGTGGTACGCTCGTCCAGCCAGCGGGTAATCAAGCAGTCGAGGGCTGGCTCTCTCCCTCTCCGGGTCGTAAATCGAGGGCTGGGACTCGTGTTGATTCAGCGGCGAGTCCTTCTCGTGAGTGTTTATCTTCCCGAAGTGGAATTTCCTTGACAGCGGATACTTGCCATTGCTGTTGGAATTTGCGCTCCCGTGGCTCAAATCCAATATCCCCGGGACTTGGTCATTCAGGTAGTCCGTTGAAGTGTCGTCAGTATTGGTATTGCGATTACTCGACCCCACAGACGGCTTCTGGTATTTTCCCACCGCGTAACGGATCTTCGCCAAATTCGAGGGCTCTTTGTGGAGGGAATTCCGGACTGGAGACCCGAACAGCTCCGGGAAGATTCGCCAGTGCGTTGCCTCTGTTGGTGCGGGAGTTCTCGGCGCAGCTGTCGATGCTGGAGTCGTAGAAGGAGTGATTGGTGAAGAGGTCGTTGACGGTGTCTCCGTAGACAACTGGGACCTCGGCTTCTTCTTTTTCTTTTTTTTCTTCTTCGGCTTCTCCGTTGGGGGCTTCAGCTTCTCTGCCACCGGAATCGGGAAGTCTGGCTGGCTCAACGCTTGCCGAAAGTCGTACCCGCGCTTGCTCGAGTCTGAGGCTCTCCATAGCTCCAGGTCGTTCTCCATGTCTCCTGGGAATTGTTTATTATTTTAATTAGTTGTTTTTTTCGGGTGCTTTTTGTGAATATGGCTCAAACACAAAGCCTTATTTAATTAAATAATTATAATGTATGCCCGTAATTTGGATCGGGGGAAAATAAGGAAAAGTAGGCCAGCTCTTGGTGGTTATAATGTGTAATGACGACGGGTTGCCGCTGCGAGAGCTGCGAGAGGTAATTAAGAGGCGAAACAGGCTCTTGTTCCCAGCGGACTCTCTCACTCTTTATATAGACCAACTCTGCTGCTGTGAAATTTGTTGAGTTATTATTTGACTAATAATCTGGTGCCGTTCAGCATTTCAAATGTCCTTCAATAATCGTTACTTGTATTATTATTATTTTAAAAATTATATTCTTGATTGAAGAATATTTATTTTTAATTAAATTCATTTTTTTTGTCAGTGTATAAATTTTATATTTTCTAATTATAATTAAAATCCATAAAAAAAAAAATATCTTAAATTATATAATAAAGATACTCATGTATAAAAATATTAAAAAAATATATTTTAATCCTCTATTAAATATGAAAAAAAAAATTATTTTAAATCCTACAAAAAAATAGATAAATACTGGTATATTTTTGTAGAGCTTAAAAGCTATTAATTTATTAATTAAATAATATTTTTTATGGACTATTTATAAAAATTAATTTAAAAAAAATAACTTCCAACATAAATATTGATATTATTATGATAAAGAAAAAAAAAAAAAAAAAAAAAAAAAAAAAAAAACATCGAATATAAAATAAACAAGGCAATAAAATTCAATTATGTCGTTGTTTGATTCGCTCGATAACGTTAGCTTCAATATTATATTAGTAGTATATGTAGTATGTAGGTTACGTTATATACTTACTCAGCAATTTGTGAGTCCGTTCCCATCGCTTAGGATTCTCAGCGAGCTTCACCAATAACTCTATTAAGTTTTCAGCCAGTATGTACTCCTCTACCTGGTCAACAAAGCAAGAAACCGCTTTCTAAGTTCTCAGGGTTTAAATCAACAGTTTCAAAAATACAAATACGCTAATAAAAGCCAAAACTAGTACACTTACCAACTACAAAAGCATAATACAATATGTTTCTGAATAAACTTATAATTTAATATGAGATTTGCGAGGTCAAGGGATTCTTTAGTGATTATTTGTTGGGCGAAAAATGAAATTACACAAAAAAAAAAAAAAAAAAGTCAAATTAAAAGCAATAATTTACGAGTGAGAGCTTTTAAAAGTTTTAATAGCTGAAGTTTAACTGAAAATTAATCACTGATTTATTTTAGGGAAGAATCGACGGAATTGATAGATGAGATTTCCTTGAGAGCTTATCCCCAGTGACACTCCTTCGACGCGTGAGGGATTGATAACCCAAGACTCTTTCCCTGATTTCCCGCGGGGATCCCAACCGGAGTGACTTAATCCCACACGTTTAAATTGCGCTTGAATGTTGCCCGGTGTGATTGAAACCACCAACCGCTTCACCAGTTGTGTACACATCAGGAGGACTGGAGATTTTCTGGATAAAGAGAAAGAGAAAGAGAAACAGACACAGACATATGCACCCGTTCGCCAGGAAATTGACTTGAGAATTCCAGGAACAAGAAATCCAGAATGTAGCATTTTGTCATATGACCGAGGGCATTGTTCCTCTCCCTTCCCAGTCTCTTTTTCCATCATTTCCGTTTTCGCATTCGCATTTCTATCCATCCTCCGGGGAATCTGTCTCCAGACAAAATTCGTTCCCCTTTTTCACACACTCAGCAGCGAGATTTCAGCCCGCAGAGGATAAAAATTGAGAGAAAAATTTGCACGATGCTAAAGGTAACATTCCCTCTACTGGTTATACTTTTCGCTATTGATCCGACCATTCTTTGTTTAAAGTTTTTTGAATAAGCATTTATTATATAAGGTGTGCTATTTTTAATACTTCGTTGATCCTTTTAGTTTA
This sequence comes from Cotesia typhae, assembly GCF_013202065.1. Lineage (NCBI taxonomy): Eukaryota > Metazoa > Arthropoda > Insecta > Hymenoptera > Braconidae > Cotesia > Cotesia typhae. The sequence goes on along the minus strand of NW_027423757.1, from coordinate 12,262,973 downwards.
TTTATAATTGTAAGATTTAAATATATTTAATTTAATTTAATTTTAAATGAAAGGATCAATGTCACTATAGACAGTTTATTAATAATATATAAATTGACATAAAATCAACTTGTGTGTTAATTTTAAATTAATAATTCTATTGTGAAATTATTTAATTTTCGTTCTATTTTAAATGAACTTTAGAGATTGTTATTTTATATTTAGAACTTTAGTTACTAAATTTAAATTTTATAGAAAATGTATTAGCAAATAATATGATTAAAAAAAATTTATATAAATAAAATATCAACGATATTTTTTTTTTTTAATTTTAAATATAATTAAAAAAATATTAATAAATAATTTAGATTATTACTATATTTCTGAAATAAATTTTTTCCAGCAAGAAAAAAATAATTAACTGTCAGTTGGAGATAATTTAAAAATTTTTGATCCTGGAAAATCATAAAATGTCAGTGATCCATGATATAAAATAAAAGATAAATTTATAGGGTTGTCAGAACTAGAAACGGAATAAGATAAAAATAAAAAAGAAAATCCCCGATACAGGATAAGTAGAGGGTGAGTTGAAAAAGTTTTTCAGTTTCACCGCTAGGTCTTATCGGCAGGGTGTTTAAAAATGAAATGCAGTGAGCCCTTGATTCTCGCAATCTCTTAAGTAAAGTTCTTTGTGTAGTGGCAAATCCTTACTCGAAGTTCCTCAAGTTTTGCGAGCTTCTCGAGCTCGTAGGTGTGCGTAGCCGGTTCGAGATAAGTCTCGAGACCCTTGAGATCGGATTGCTGTCTCTTGTCGAGTTTTCCGAGGATTTCCGTCGGCGCATCCAAATCCATATATTCCTCGGAGTCTTCGGGCGCCCTTTCTCTTTTTCCGTCGGCTTCGACATCCAGAGATCTCCTCTCGAGGTAGGACTCTCCGGGCCCGGGATTAATCCCATCGTCATCCAGCTGAAAGCACTTTCAAGTATTATTACGCTACTGTCCTACACCTGTCGGCTAGCAAAGGGTGTACCGGAGAAGCCCGACTCGATACGCGACAAATAAGCTCCTGTTGCCTTTTATTCGATAAATACAAATCTCTGTATAACAATAGAGTTACTTTTTCTGTTTTCTGTTAAATTTAATCTTTTATTGTTTTTTTTTTTTTTTTTTTTTTTTTTTTTTTTTTTTTTTTTTTTTTGCTCGTATTGCTACCCAAGAATCTTACGCTATTGATTTGGACAAATATTAAATTTTATCAGATATTTTCATACTCTACAATATTGTTGTAGAATTTTGTGATTAAATTCTGATAAATTTTTATACTATAAAAATTCAACAATTTAATTTTTAATCAAAATAAAAAATAAACATTATGTAGTAGAAAAGTTTTTAAAAATTGTTTTTTCAATAAATTTTACTTGATTAAAAAAAATCAATAATTTTTTTCTAGTATTGATTTCACAGTTTTCCGACAAATAAATTTTCCAATTAATCCAAAGAATGGGCAGCGTAGTTCAGAAGATCAATCTAAACTTTAGTTATTGGAGTTGACAATAATATCAAAGTTTAGTTTCAATAAAAACATTCCGACACTTGAGCGGTAACCGAGATGCTTGTGGTTCGAAACTATCCACTGGTAACTACCAAGCTTTGAAGCAATGCGTCGTTGTCACTCGTTTCGAACCTCTGAACTGACGAGTTAATTTGTAAACTATATTATAATTTTGGAAAGACAATCTAAACAACCCAACCACTCATGAAAATCATGATCAGATTGTTCTAATTAATCCTAACAAGATAAATTATGATCACACTGAATGTAAGTTGAGCATATAAATTTTTTTGTTCATTTAAATTTCTCAAAAAAAATTAATTTGATTGAAGAAAAAAATTTTAATTTAAACGCGGAATATTAATAAAAAAAATCTATTAAATTGTTGAAGTACTAAAAAAATCCGATAAAGAATTATTTTAAAAAATTCAACTGATTTTCCAATTAAGTTAAAAAGCAATAAGAAAAACTATCACCGCAATTAAAAAAAAAAATAATTTACCAAATGGTTGTCAATAATTTGTCGACTTGCGGGAACTTTTTTCCCTAAAAGTTCGCCTTTGACCGCGTCCTCATTAGTGTCGTTCCCCTGGAGGCGTATCTGTGAGCTGAGTTCCTTTTTCACAGTAGGTACGCGTTTAATTTTTCCGCTCGCCTGCCGCTTAAACTTCAAAAGCTCCTGTATCACCCGGAGGAATGGGCAAGACATAAAAAGTAAAAAGATCCATATGAATAATAAATAAAAGTTAATAACCACAAGTAACTTTGGGAATAAATTAAAAGGGATAGTTGCCTGCGCGGGGCCGGTAACCTCGCCGCTGATTGCCTCGTTGGAGGTCATGCTCTCGTCGGAACTTTCCTCCAGGTTCTTTTCCTGGGAGTCGAAGTTCCTGGAGGACACCATCCCCGGACTAAAGCCCGCCTCGGGGGGATTGGCTAGGCTGTCCGAGGAGTTGCGTCTCTCGTCTCTGGACATGGCTTCGTGGGACTCGGCCATGCTTCGTAATTCTTCCTCGTACTCGTCTACGTGCTCTCTTCCTTCCGGTTCTCCGTCTTCTTCTTCTTCTTCATCCTCGTCCTCGTAATTTGGTTCAGATTCTCGGGAATTTTTCTCCGTTGTCGACAGAGTCTAAAATTATTTATTTTTATTTTTTTTTTCCAGCTTCACTCTGTATTTTCATTAACCGGTGAATGGATTTAATAAAATAAAATAAAATATCCACTCACCCTTACGACTGGCTGCAGTTCCCCGTGTTTATCTTTCTTCTCATCTGCAACTGATTAAAAAATAAAATGGTTAGAAAACGTCTGTATTCAACAAACGCGAATAATCAGATAAACATAAGTTTTATTTTTTTTATCTACGGTTATTTTTTTTAATACCGCACCTTACTCACTCTGCTGAGAAATTTACCTCCCAACTTTTTTACATCTTTGTACTTTATAATTATTTTATTTTTATTTACTGGTCTATTTTTAAAGTTTCTGAATAATATACGCAGCTAACTTGGAGTTTGTTTTCTTTCTTTTTTTTTTTTTTTTTGATTCAACATCGCGAGTTCTGGCAACAGATGCACCCGATTAATATTCTTACTCCAGTAGATGAGAGGATATACCTACAAGCTTTACCCGAGTCTTTTAATTGACCGCCGTAATTCCTCCGGCAATAAAGATACGACGACCTAGAACCTGGAACTGGGAACAAAGAAACACCCGCGAAGAGGAACAATAGGACTTTTAATCGAGCTTGCAGCTTCTATTCGAGGATTTTTATTTCACGCATAATTTTATTTACACATTAAACAGGAACTCTTCAGGATAAATGAGGTGAAATTGAAAACAATTCTTTGTTTTCAATTGTGTTCCTATCGCGGATTTTTTTTTTTTTTTTTTGATTAATTAATTAAAAAACTATTAAATAAAATTTTATAAAATTTATTTTATATAAAATTAAAATTTTAGATAAGATAATTTTATTAATTTTGAATTGATTAAGAATTTATTTTAAATAAATGGACGAATTACTATTTGTGAAAAGAACATGGACGTTTAAATTTAATATTAACAGCGATTAAACGGAAAGTTAATTATTGATGTTTGATTGTACCTACATGGATTTCAATTTATTTTTTATTCTATTCATTTCCAGCGCTTGAAAAAGTCACTAATTAACAATCATTTGATTATTTATGAATCTGAAAATTTTAAAGGAATGATTTATTTAAAATAAATTTACATTTTTAATCCTCAATGTTGAAGAAATTTCTTTCCAATAAGAATTTTAATTATTTCTTTAGAAAAATTGATTAAGGAGAGACTGAGAAGAATTGTATGAAAGAATTTTAATTATAGAGAATTAAAAATACACGATCTATTTGATTTAATATTACTTAACAATAATTTTGATAGATTTTTTTTTTTTCACAATTTAATTAATGTATTATTAAAGTTCTCAAAATGTAATGATAGAAATTTTTTATGTTATATTTAAAAAAAAATTAAATAATTTTTCTATAGTGAAATTTTTTTTTTTCAATCGAGTTAATTTTTTTATCAGTACAAAAAACTATTACTACTTTATTTATTTAACCCTCTTGACACCCGCCCCTCGAACCTTAAATTCAAATTTTCCCAACATTATTATTTTAAGCGTAAAAAAAAATAGCGAGCTTAAATTACGATTTTCAGCGTCACGTCTACTAAAAAACTAGTGAGAAAATATTACATATACAAAATATAAAACACACATACAATACACCAACGCAAGCAGCCAGCCAGTCACAGGACACGCGAGATAAAATTTACACTCGGTAGAATAAATGCCGTAAGCAAAAAAGTGAAAAAAAGCTTAAAAAAGACAGTAAGGGCGTTAGTTTTTTTGCGGAGTATGCATTGTCCTATATTTTTTCTTTCGCCCAAGCGAAATGACCGAACGGCTGGCAAAGTACGTTTACACTGTACGTGATCACTGTGTATATCTATATAAAAAAAAAAAACAAAAAAAAAAATACACACTATATATTAACACACGTACGTATATATTAAATATACCCGCGAGGTAAACTGGAGGGTGTGTAATGCCGCAGAAGTGGAATGTAGACAGAGTATACTCGTTATAACTGTACTTATAGCCCATATATGTGTACAGCATGTATATGTATAGCAGAGGACTTATATAGAGCCGAATATGGAATAAAGTAATGCGTCGACGAAGCAGTTTTCCGATATTTCAGTGGACAGCGAGCGGTCCGACGGATTCGTCCGTACACAATTTATAAGTATTTAAAATTTTATTTTAAAAAAAGGAAATTATATCTACGCATTGTTGGAAGCCGCAAGTTTAACTTTCCAGCGACTATTTCGGCGGTAGTACGCGAGCAGTGTGAAGTAGTGTAGGCATCGGCTAATAAACCGGAAAGCGGCTTTAAGCATTCTCGTCATCCGCGGAAATATTACGTGAGGTGCCAGTTTAAATAAATTCCATCGGGTTTTTTTTTAATATTTCAGAGCCACGTATTTGCTGCAGCCGAAAACCTCGATATTTCTGGATCGTATTATTTTTATACCGCTGGTGGATAACTGGAACTGAAACTGAAACTAGAGCCTATCTACTCGTCGAGAGTGTAGATGAGAATCCAAATAATTGATCGGCTTAATTTGATAATAGAAATACGCGATTTGTAAATAATATTTTTTAATTGGGGATTAAATTCCAGAGAAGTTCTACGCTTCGTGATTTGAATGTTTGGAGTTCCGATGATCAATAATCGCAATCAACTCGGAAGTTTTTTTAAATGGTTTCAAATTTCTGAGAGAATTAATGATCAATCTTTTATTGGATGGAAAAAAATATTTTTGGGGAGGGAAAAATTTTTTATAAACTTTCAATTTAAAAAGGTCAATTGGAAAATTAAAAAAAAATATTAGCAAAACATAATTATTTAATTTACTTTTTTAGAAATATAATTTTGTATTTTTTTGGTTTAAAAAATTTTTTTTTGTGTGGAAAAATTAAAAATTTTATTATTTTGATTCAGAAAAATAAAAAAATGTCTATTAATTTTTGTTAAATAATTAAATTCATCTGTTCTTCCATAAAATTTAAGGTTCAATTGAATTTACCCATTAAATAAAAAGAAATTTAAAATAAATGGTTTTATATAAAGTAGCGCTTAAACTTTGAGAAACTGTTGTACTGAACCATTAAGTTTATCGACTTATTAAAAGAAGAAGAAAGATTGAAATGAAAATTTTTTAAACTTTAAAGATCTATATAAAAGCAAAAAATATAAATAATAGTGTTTGTGTGACACAGAAACCGAAATAGAGAGCATGAATTTTGGATTATTTGCGGGTGACGTGTGAGCGTGGGAGTCAATTGCCCCAAATGGAATCTAAAAATTCTCCAATGCTGTCAGAGGGTATATCTATAGAGTTTGCAACATTGGAATCCGAGTTAGGAAGAGTCTATGAGACAGGAAACTAGATTTATTGAGGACTTAGCAATTGCGCGGCGAATCGATTCGCCATAATAATCGATACCTTACACGATGTATATTTGTAAAAATAGATTGTGTGTATGTAGAGGGCTTATAGATTGATAGACGTACAGTCGATGTGCTGATATCCCACGGTTCATTTCGATTGCTATATATAACACTAAAGACCCCATTAATCAAATTATAAACTATCAAATTACGGATCTCTGCTACGAACAAATTAATGGACATATTAAAAATAATAATAATAATTTTTTTTTTAATTTAATATGTTTACTGTCTTCTAAAAAAAATTTTAATGAAAATTGTAATTAAAAAATTCTATAAAAAACTTAATTAATAATTTTATTACTTAAAAAAAAATCATTTAAATATTTTACATTCTAAAAAAATAAACTTTACTCGAAATAGTTATTAGACTTTTTCGCGGATTCGTAAAAGTTTGTATTTACTGTTTACTTTTTACTTGAAAAAATTTTTAATTAAAAAAATTGCTTTTGGATGTTATTGAAAATATCGATTTATTCTAAAAAAAAAATTTACAATGTAACTCTATTTAACTTACATGAAAAACTTGGGATTAACGCGTATAAAAATAAAAATTTAAGGATCGATTATGAATACACGAATATGTTTTAATTAATTACAAGTAAATCAGAAATTAATTGACAGTTTTATGGGTCGAAAGTTATCGGGGTTAAGTTATAAGTTGTAGCTGCTTTTTAAATAATATTTTAATGATTTTATATTCCATAATATTGAAACATAAAATATTAATGACTGCAATTTTTCACTTAATCCTTTGAAAATTTAAATAATAAATTACTATTGAAGATTATAAACTTAAAAATGTATACCCAAGCGCCTTGTAGCGTTCGTGTATAAAAAATAAATTCTGCAAGAATATTAAACGAGCTTTTTATTTAAAGAAAATGTGAAATGAAGAAAATTAATTATTCAGTTCTCTCGTTGGATTTAACGTCATTACTATCCATATAATGTTAATAAATTTAATGAATTCTGTTTATTAATAAACAGCAACAAATCTGACAGATTGGTATTAGCAAAACAGGATGAAACATTTAAATAGCAGTCGATCATTTGAGCGTGATTTTGTTTGAAATCTGGCAGTCTATATACATGTATATATTATATATCTATTTTGTTTCCCGCCTCCGGCGCTAAATACGCGGGCTTTAAAACCATGCGGGCTTCGGTTGTGGGTGTGTAAATTCTACGTCAACGTTTTAATGTCTGTGCCCTTGTTTTCTGTTTGTGTTTTGTGAATGTGCGCCGACATTTATGCGGGAAAGAACTAAAGTACGTGAAAATAGTCCGGGAACTGTAAATATAAAGCTGCGAATGGTTTAAATGTGAAAGTGGCTATTGGTGGTCGGAAAATAGACACAATAAAAAAAAATTTGTCTGTTCATGAAGTGGGTAGTTACAGCGTCGGTGGTATTTTATTATTGGATTATTTTGAATAAACCTCTAGAGCAGGTGAATAAGAATAATGGAAAATTATTTCGGCTTTGTTTAAAAAAATATTTGTTACGTTTTTTGTTATATTTAATTAAAATTATACGTTTTTTTTTTTTTTACATAATTTAAGGAATAATAAAAAAATTTTTTTTTAATTTTTTAGAAAAATTATAAATAGATTTTAATTTTGAGCTTCATAAAATTTATTTATTTTTTTTTCTAAATTTTAATGTCATTAAATTAAAAAAATAAGCAAAATTTTATGACGGGCACATTTTTATTTTAAAAGAAATTTTTTTTAAATAATTCTTAATTTTAGTAAAAATCTTCCAGTAAATTTGTGATATAATTTTTTGGTGATAATTACTTTTTTATATAAAAAATTTGAATAGTTTTTTTGATAATTAATTCTAAAATAGCAAAATTATTTTTAAAATTTATTTCAAAACTTTTAATTATTTATATTGTGATTAAAAATTTTTCTATTCAAAATTTGTAATTTTTATACCATATATAATATAATGACTGCAGGCTGCTATTATTATTTTTTCCACGTAATTTTTCGTATGTAAGCAATAAATAATCGCGAATAAGTTTATTGATTAACGACAGAATTTTTTTTCAGTGAAAGAGCTGTGTGACATTTAGTAAAAAATAAATTTATAGCTAGCAGCTGGGGATAACAATCTGGGGGGGGGGGAGATTGGAAGCTTTTGTATTTTCACTTATCGGTTGCTTAACTTTATACGGAGATAAAAGTCTTCTTTGGTAGATGAACCGGCAAGGGTTATGAGTGTGAGCATGAGACTTATCACAAAAGATGAAAAAGCCTCGCATATTTTATCGATAAAACTTTAAAGATGGAAGCTGGGAGGAAAATAAAAATATTTAGCAAATATGCTACGAATTACATATATACTGTGGGCAAATAAATTTTTGAAATGTCATTGAACACGTCGTCGTGCTTTTGGATAAATTCGAGGAACAATATTGGTTTTGTTTGCCTTAGATTTAACTTCTGGGTTTTTATTTTAAAGGAAAAGTGGAGACACAACAAAAGTGTAGCAAATAAACGGGGCAGGGGGGAGGGAGAGTGGAAGGTGGAAAAAATAAAACAGAAAACAGTGACAAAGGACGGGCGAGAAAATCAAAAGAGAACACGTACCGTTGCAAAATCTTCATCCCACGTCTAGTTCTACTTTTTTACTTTTCGCTCTTATTATTTTTATTATCATTGTCGCCGGAGGTATCAGACTTTTTTTTTTTTTTTTCACTTTATTTTATAGCAAACTTATTTTACGTCTTTTCGCCGGCGGCCTTGGAATTAGACGTCATGAGCTAAGGAGCTTGCAGGGATCGCCGATCAAAGGAAAAGGACCAGCCATAAAAAAACGTATCGGGTGTAAAGTCCATTTATTGCCTCTCGCAATATATATATATATATATATATATATATATATATATATATATATATATATATATATATATATATATATATTTTTTTTTTTTTTTTTTTTTATCGGTCACGTAGAGATCGGTTTTACTGAAACTTTATCAAACCCTCAATAAAGAGCTTAAGTTAGAATAAAAAAATTCCAATTTTAAAATTTGTTCCTCTGGCTCACAATCAACTCGCGTCTAGACACCCTGCGTTTATTATGGATTTCAAAAGCGTACGTTTTACTTTGTACCGTTTTTGCGTTCGTGCTGGTCCGAGGGTAGAAGGTAGGAGGTAGAGGGTAAAGGGTAAAAGGGTGAAGGGATCTGAACCTGAAGCTCCGGTTTAAATGGATTTAAAGTATGATGTTGGAAATAGTTTTAATTTTCTTTTTAAAATTTTATTTAATTTTTTTTTAGAAGAATTTTTTATTATTATTATTATTATTATTATTATATATTTTTTAAAAAAGTTTTATATTGAAAAAATATTGCATTGTATTGTAAACCAAGAAAAATTTTTTAGTTAAAGAATTTTCCTACTCAAATCAAGAAGATTAAATTTTTTTAAATTATTTTTTTGATTCAAGTAATTTTTTTTTATATAGATATTTTATATTATAAAATATATTATATGTTTTTCCTTCATATTTTTTTAATTAATTCCTTTGACTTAATAACCAAGACTCCTACTTAAATAATTAAAAAACTCTCGAGCAACTAAATGAATAAATCATCTCCAGACAAACAGAATCCTTCATAAAAAAATAATAGCCATATCAAACAACCCCAGTAAAAATTAATTCCAGGTCAACCAGTCGATTCACAGCCAGCAAACAGTAACCATCAGTTAATAAATAAAACATTGCCTGGAATATTAATTAATGAAAGACAAAATTGATACTGCACATTAAAAGCATTAATTGATTTAACAGTGAATATTGTTTATAAAACGTACCGGGAATGGGGTTGTTGTGGATGTTGTGATAACAATGCGCCAAAGAGCTTCTTTATTTCTGCTCTCAATTAAATGTCGGGTGGATCGCAGTGAGAAGGTAGTAATATCTATCGGAAATGTAATTCGGTCGACTCCCACACACGGTGCATACACAATACCGACAGACTATAGCAGCCCAAACGAAACAAGAGCCTGTCAAATTGCTTGACAATGCCCAGTGTTAGTTCAGAGCGAACAGCGACACACATTTACAGTTCCAGGTCCAACAGCACAGGGAATGTTCATCCATGGTGCAGCATTATGTAGAACCATATTATGTTATATAGCAGGAGAGCACTAGTTGTATAGAATTGTAGACTCCCACTGGGGAATAACCGGAAATGCATCGGGTGTTTCGCTACCCTCTGAATATAATGGGTTACAGTTTGCAGAACGATAAGCGCGAATTCTGCTGTTCTGTTGTGGCTCCAACGAACCCAGTACCCAGAACAGAGAACAGAGAACTACCAGAGAAGCTCCAGTTGTTCTCTGGACATATCCACCGGCCAATAGTCCCTTCATATCAGTAAACTCCCGACCGATAAATTTCACCTCGGTCCACTCCAGCTCTTCGTCCCTTTACTTCTTCTATATTATCTATATCGTCAATTTCGCTTACTTCCAATCTTGTTTATATTGATATTTATATATAGACATAAAGTACTTATACATTAGCGGTTGGCGCCGGGGATGCCTGGTGAATGCCAATTCGAAACCGGAAACAACCTCGAGACTTTATTGGAGATCTCCAAATTGCCAACTATACAGTCCGAGGACTCGATAAAGAATCCATACAACACTCTGATGCTGTTATGTGGATCTTGTTTGTAAAGAACCGGAGGTATTATTTTTTATTAGCTATTTCCTTTGTGGGGCTGTTAGTTTATTGAGGAGTTTTATTTCTTAGAGGAACGACGTTGTTGGGGTACTTTGTTTATTGGGCACTTGTTTTTGACACATTCTGTAGAATTTTTTTTGGCTTGTGATATTGATTCTTGATAAAAATAATTATTTAAATTTTAGAAAAGACTTTTTTGTGAATTGATAATTTAAAATAGTTTGTATTAAATTTTTTTTTCACTACTTTAGGGCTGTTAAAATTTAAAAGTCGTCAAAAAACAGAAAAATAATTTTTTTAATTGACATTTTTTTCTTTTAATTAATTAAATTTTTTATCAATGAAATTATATAAAATTATTTTTAACTTTAATTAAAAATCTTCAAAACAATTTTCTTAATTTAAAATTTTTCTCCACAAATCAAGTTAATTTTTCCTCAATTACTTTCTTAAAAATATTAATTTGATTTTCTAACTCAATATTCATGATCATAAATTACGAATGACTTAAAAGTTCGCGAATCGTTTAAATAAAAATCGATTTTTACTGAATAACTAATAAAAATAAAATTACAAGTTATCAATCAAATTAATAAATAAAAATTGTCGATTAATCGATATCTTGATATCACATATTATAATTATATTATGTCTCCTCTAGACATAAAATAACAGGCTTACAGAAAGCAAGAGTAGAAGAGTTAGAGCCGATAGGCGATAAGTGAACCTAGCGACGTAAGTTCAAGGATTTCTATAATTTACAATATTTATAAAATCCCCAGCAACCCTCCACCCGCCATTTGTTTTCTTTTCCTTGTCAGTCGTTAAACTTAATCCACATAAAATATTTATCTGGCAACACATAATTTAAAGCACAATTCAAAGTTTGAGCTTATAAATATGTGTATAACCAGTAGAAGGATAACTTTTACTTTTTATTCCTCACAAGTTGTTCATTTCTCAATTTTCTCACTAACAGCGATAAGATGCCCAACAGAGCGCGGCCTGGCTTTTACACTCGAATAACTTTGCTCTCCCTCTTATCCCTCTTATCCTCCAACTTCGGGATAGCTCTCAGTGTACTGTGTACTAGGTACACAAACTCCCGTAGATTTATCTCGAAATTAATGGACTGAAAACTCTTACACGACGAATTTGTAACTATAAACCGAGTGCATTTGTTTTACGCTCGCCCACTAAAAATCTCCCTGAAATAGTCGATTTATTTTTTAATTAATTCATCCGCTCACCCCTGGCAAGCATTCACGGGATTTTATACCTCGGACGAGAAGAAGTGATCATTCTTGAAGACAACCGAGTATCTCGCGGCAGCAATTCATCCGACACCAGAAGAATAAGAAGAACAAGAATAACAGTAGCCGAGTTTTCACCCTCTCCCTCGGGAAGAGAGAGTTAAAACTTATATTCTGCTCGGTTTAGTTGTCTGACGTGCAAACGCGTGACTCGAGACGACCGTAGATTAAATTCCGTCTTTCGGATCTCGGTCTGCTTCACGAATGGAGTTCGCATCGCCAAAAGAATAGATTAAAATAATCTAACAGTTATTCTTCCTCTTCATTTTTCACAACTGTCCCGGGAGGTTTAATCCGACGCTGGCGTCAAAATTTCCACGTGTCCTACCACCGGTGACTACTAAAGATCTCTGATGGATTGCGATGGTTGTTCTGGTAAAAGGTATCAATTTATTTTTTGCTTGTTTTTACCAGGAAGTTTATAAGTTTTAAGCGCATTGTTATTGAACTGTAAAAGTCTGTTATTATTATCGCATTTTTTAATCTTTAACATTAAATTATCCATCAAAATTATTTTTATAATTTTTTTTCTACATCCTGATTTTTTTTTGCAATACTTGTTAGAAAAAAATAGACAAAATTTGGAAAAAACTGGGACTTTACTTATTTTTTTTTTTTTTTTTTAATTAATTATATTTACTTTTACAGCGAAGTTTTGAACCTTGAAATAAAAATTTAAAAAAATGTTATTATGCAAAAAATGGGCTTTTATTAAAATTTCATTCAAAATTAATTTTAAGGTGTTAAATATATTTTTTTTCCGGAAACATAATAAAAAATAATTACTTTTTTAAAAAAATTAAAAACTTTGCAGACAATTTAATAAATAAATTTTTTAAAATCAAAATATTTCAAAAATAATCAATCGTGACCAGATATATTTCCAATCGATTATATTCAATTCCAAGACAAATGCTTATAAATAAAATGAGTCCACTCAGAAAACGAGTATATCAAAGCAAAGAAATACGCTGATAAGAATAATAAATTCGCAGTGTTGTGAGCAATAATTTATAAGTTAGGCGATGATCGATGATCATGAGAATACGAACCAGGGAAAAAATTTAGAGCTAGAGAAAATTTACGATAATTGAATAGTGAATAATGAAAAATGTTTTAATTTTATTCACTCCGATCGGAAGTTGATGTACCTTTCACTTTTATTAATACATTTCTTTCTCCTTATTCTTAATAAAACGAAGGTCTGTTTACTGAGCACACTGCACTGTGAATAGCTTCAGTCAATTAATAACTACAGCCTGAAGGTTATTCCATTAATCAGAGCAAGTTCAATAGAGATTCCTTTTAATAATTGACTGAATGTTTCTTGGGTTTTTTTTTTTTTTTTTTTTTTTTTTACTTGCCCCGTCTTCTTTTGGAAGAATTTTGATTGTAATTATTAATTGTTATATTGAGGATTATAATGAGGCTGTAGTGGAATTCTTAATTGTCTGGGTCTAGGTTATATAAATGCTCTGGATATGGGGTTAACGAGTTCATTTCGCGAATAAGCCATTGGATTCCTCACACATAAAAGATCCTTTTCTTCTCACAAATTAGATTTTCCAGGAGAAAATTACGTCACGAGTGAATTGAACGCTCTGTCGATAGAAAATGGCTTTCAACTAAAATAAAATCTTATCAGTGTAGTACACCTGTTCAGCAAATTTTCTTCACTTTTTCTTCATTTTTGTTGTTATTATTTCATTTTGTTGCCATTAAAGATTCTTGGAGGTTATTGTACTGCTATAAAATAAAATAGTTTTTATGGCGACGTATTTTAAATGACTAGTGGAAATAGTAATAAAAAAAAGTAACTTTTGACTAACGAATTAAGTTGCGATAAAAATTTACGATCTATATTCTTTTGATAGTTTGTAAGTTATGTGGATCCATAATTTAAGGATCCACTGGACGTTTAAACTTATATCTTTGCTATTTTAATTCCTGGGACTTTTTTCAGTGCATTTTTTTTTTTTTTATTCAATTTGTTTTAAACTATTTAATATTCATTTTTTGTTTTAATAATTTTAAAGAAAAAATTTTTTTGTAAAAATTATAGAAATGAGAATTTTAAATCAATAAATTTTTTATTGCAGAAATTCTTATTTGATTTAAAAAAAAAAAATTCTTAAATTAATAAATTAATTTCAAAAATAAATATTTAAAATTTATACTCACAAAATTAAATTTAAAAAATATCAACAAACCATTTAAATCCTTCAATCACAGTAGTGCTTTATTACGCTCGGTAGAACAAAATATAATACGGGTAGTATAAATTAAACTTGTATTTAAAGTTGGTCCCACATAAATCAGATTTGTCTCATAAACAGTCACGAGTGTGTTATGTCTGGATGAGAAAGTAAAGAAAGGGGATGGAAAGCTCGATAGAAGATATAATACTATTTCCTTTAATTGTTAGTATGGATTTCGAACGCACACGCATAGCCGCAGTGCACTGTTGTGCTGTTGTGCTGTTAAATTTTGTTTAGATGTGGATATATAATAGGAGAATTGAATGTCGGCGCGGAATAGAACCTCGCAGCAGTATTTTTACCGGTTCGCATTGTGCGGGATGTTGTCGTAAATTTGAATCGCTCGGAAAAAAATGAAATAAGTTCAGAGGAGAAATGGTTTTTATTTTATTTTTTGCTTTTCGGTGTTTTTGTCAAGGACAAATGACGTAATAACAACGGCGATTATACATTCGTAACGGGGGTTAATTGGGAATCTGTGGGTTTAGGAAAACGTGCACCGGATGCGGTTTCCCGACGCGCGGTTTAATTACACGGAAGCCCAAGAGCGTCCGCCGGCGACGCGCGTCGCTAATGGAAATGACGCTCAGCGGTAACAAACCCCTGTGGATACTCTGCGCTACGAGGGTTTACTTATTTTTACCTCTGCTCAACTTTTATTTCCCTTTTTTCCTCTACTGTCATTAGCGTCAGTTGACTTTTGCGCGACCTCCAATTATTGTTTCGGCATAATTTGACAATAATTATTCCAAAAAGGCATAATAAGTCCAAATAAAATTATTTACTTAAGTTTGGGAAAAATTTTCAATCTAAAGATAAATCTAATTCTCTACAAAAAGGCTCTTATTTGATTTTTCGCGCTCACTCTCTTGATAAAGTCAGCTAAAAGCGTAAAAAAACTTGCGAACTACTAAAAAAATGATTTGTAGAAGTTTGATATTGAAATTCGCTTGAAATATTGAAACAAAAAATTTATTACTTTTTTTTTTTTGTTGGAAATTTAAACTTTGAGTTGTAAATTCGTCAGATAATTTAAAAAAAAAAATTACTGAGCTTAATATTAAATTTACGAGAAATTTATAAGAAACAAAAGTTGTAGAAAATTAAATTTCATTTCTAAATAAGAATAATGTAAGAAATTATTTCAAAATTATTGAACAAAAAAATTTGAAAGACTTCAAAGTTGTAGAAAATCAAATTTCTTTTTTAAATAAAAATAATTAATAATTTTTTTATTGTTTTAAATATAAAAAAAAAAAAATAATCTTTAAATAAAATCATCCTTTAATATTCTTAACCCGATTAACTTGTTTTCGTCTAAAATCAGATGTAAATTGAAAAGTTCATTTCGAGAGAATACACCGGCTATAATAGTTAATTCTCGGCAGCAGATGTACTCGATAATTAAATTAATTAATAATTATGCATTGCACGGTAAACGAACCGAGAAATTGTAGCAGACATGTTTAAGTAAAGTTCAAGTCTGATTCTGAATTTGAATTTGAATCAGAATCAGAATCAGAATTAGAATCAGAATCAGAATCTCAATTTTACTTGTTATGTGTCTATTCTCTGAAAGCTTTGTGCAAAGATCAAAGTTGTGATCGGTAGAAGCCAGCAGTTCCTTCACTTGAGCTTGGAGCTCGGAACTGAGGAGTTCTATTGTCATCCAGCACAATTGTAATGCACAGTCATCATCAAAAATAAATTATTACATTATACATTTAGCGTCGCCGTCTCTCCGCTCTCAGAGGTTATGAATGGCTTTGAAAAGTTCCCGTTATACGGCTATAAAGAAACTTTTAAAAAGTTTATTTGCCTCTGGGTATGTTCTATTGAATTATTTGGCAACAATATGATTTAATTTAATAATCGTCTATGCTGCAGCCAGTTTATTGATTTTTATTGCATCGGTTTTTTATTAGTTGTTTCCCATCGTTGCATTCTTTCGCCTTTTCCGTACTCTCTGTTTCACCTCGTCAGCTATTTTCCACACTTTTCTGTCAATCCTCCTGTGTTTCCTTTTTGTGTTGTCGGGCCATATACCTTTTGGTCGCCAGTCAAATTCGGCCCTTTGTCACCCGAGCTGATGAATAAAATACTATTGGCTACACGTTACAAAGCTTCAAACGATACATTCGATAGGTTTTCTTTCAAATAAAATTTTCTGCTATTGAAAAATTTCGGTAGAAAGGGAATTTAATTTTTAATTCAATGTTCAATCAACACAATCAAATTCAATAATCTGACTGTCAAAATTCAAAGAGAATTCAATTTAATATTCATCTGGAAATTTAATTGCAATTATGCCGTAATTTATACACTTAAATATTAAATTCCTCGGCAGTTTTCAAGTGGATAATATTTGAGGGTGAGATTAAATGTACATTATTAATGACATTTGATGTCGAATTAATATTTTTTTTAATATTTAATAATTAAGAGACCCTTAAAAAATTAAGAAAGTTTTTTGACTTAAAGAAAATTATTACAATTTAAAAACAATTTTTTTAAACATTGAAAATTTAACTTAAACTCTTGATTTGTATTTTTGAATCAAGTTTTTATCATTAAAGAAAATTAAATTCCTTTCAAAATAATTTTTTTGATATTTTCAATGTTTTATTTAAAATTTAGACTTTTATATATTTAAAAAAAAAAATTTTTTTTCCATGAAAAAATTTATTTTACCAGAAAAAGGAATTAAAAAAATTATTTTCAAGTTTTATGGTTTGAATCAAGACAAAAATTTTTGAATAAAATAAAATTTATTTTAAATTAAGAAAACTTTCTGGTCCAAAATTATTCCAGAATAATAAAATTCTTAAAATAATCTTGTCAATTCAAGAATTTTCTTTTCAAATCAAGTCAATTTCCCTGGAATACATACTTGCAATAAGCCTGGTATCAATGCAAATAAAATAAAATATTTCCCGAGTATTAATCCATTTTTCCGTATTGTCTGATCCCCGAGGAAAGATACGAGAAAGCAATTGAACGATTATCTCAACCATCCACCAACTAGAAAGACTAAAGCACCGTCCATCGTTCGCTCAGCGTTAACAACATGGCTGTCTGCCAATATCTTGCCTCGGCACTACCACCATACACTTCTATCGCACTGCTCCAGATCCAGATCCGCACACACCGACACATACAGACACTCAGCCTTGGAATATTATACAGGACAAAGAGAGTAAGCGAGCGACATGGAGCACAGAACCCCTGACTCTGCGAAAAACCACCGAGCCGAGATGATGACCGGGCAAACGGCTCCGGGACCAAAAAAACCAAATAACTGAAGAAAAAACAAAGAATACTTGTAATATAAAACTTACAGTAGGCAGTTTTACATTCTGGAATCTGAAAAAGCTCCGCGGGCATTTATATAACTGTCTTTTCAGCGGCGAACAAAAAGAAATACAAAGAAGGGGGATGAGCAAATGAGACTGCTTTTTTACCAACTAACAGATTGACCTGGAAATTTAGTCACCATAAAATAAATAAAAATACATGGACATTATGTAATCTTGAAAACGGGAACTGCAACGAAAACGGAAATTGTCGTAGTATGAATTATGCATGTCAGGGATCGTTCGGGCACGCAACACTGCGGATCGATCGATCTGATCGGTCATATGTGTCGCGAGTTTTATTATTCGTATCGGGGTTTGTGGCTGCTTCCACGTTCACAATATGTACCTACGTGTTTATCTGTACTTATAGTGTCATGTGTGGTACACGGATTCCGAATTCGGGGGTTATGAAACAATAAATCTCGGTGATGCTTTAAACAGTTTATAATTTGTTATTGATGGCATTTAATAAAATATTTATAAAGATTCAGTTAATTTGATTTAAGAATTTAATTAAGAAATTTTTTAATTATTTTTGTCATCTAATAATCTTTATTTTTTAATTAAATTAATTTTTTTATTGTATGAAAATAATTTATTTTGACAAAATGGGTGTCTTTGTTGCAGAAAAAAATTTTTAGAGGCTACCAAATATTTTTTTTCTACGCGGTAAATATTAAAAAAATTAATTATTATTATTTTTCATCAGATCTAAAAAACTTTCTAAATAATTACCACGATTTTTCTAGTTACACTTTCAATAGTCCATCAACTAATCGAATTGATTAGGATTGGAAATCCATTAATTACGCATGTATAGCTCAATTAGATCTCTTATCCAGCAGCGAACCTTTAATTCAGAAGCTATAAAAATAGAGCCGAATAAAATTGACTTTCAATTAGAACCTCCCCGAAGCTAAATAAAACAAATCCCATTAAGACGATGTACAGTATCAAACTCAATTTAACTAAGAGCGAATCCGATTGAAAAACAATTTTCATCGAAATTTAAAATTTCCAAACAAACAAACCCGGAATCAAAAGTTAGCGTGAGAGTTAAACAAATTAGCAATTAAGATGAAAAACAAATAATTGTATGTAGTTTGGCGGACTCTGTGATGAATAGGGTGCCTTGCCTTGTATATATTCCGGTTGTTGATCGTTTGAGGGTGGCTCGACGTGACTCGTGAATGTCCTCAACGAATGGTCAGACGGTCTCCCGTGGTCGAAGATCGATCCGTGTCATTATAAGCTACCTTCCATTTCATTTAATTCCCATTCGATGTAATGCGAGTAGAGTTGGAGTTAAAGTTAGAGTCGGAGTAACAACTAACCACTTGTATCTCTGTTACTGCCTCAACCCATTTCCGAACCGAAGACAGTCATGTTTGTTAAGCTTCTCGGTTTAATAATTTTAATCAATCGATTGTTCATTCACCACAAAATTAATCAGTCACCATTCGGCGTCGGGACCAACTTGCAATTATAGCCGCTCGATAATTATTAATTAGCACGTGCGCCAGCTATTTCTATACGTCGGTTTAATAATTTCATGTACTACTTATTTTATATCACATTATATTGCATGATGTATAAATGCACATACTAAGTAGTATATAAACTCAATCAACTTGAAACTTTACTACAGTTATATACATCTCTATATATGTATATAGTATATTTTCAAGTTACTCAAGGATGTCCCGAAAGTCATTTACAGCGTTTGGGGTATTAATAATTAAGGATACGCTTGTTCTATTATAAATTTATATTTATATTAATATTAATATTCGGGTTTAATAATCCCCAATTTTCAACTAATTAAAACTTTTCACTTCAGCTGGTGTATCGGATTCTTTTAATTCAATCACCGAAAGTTTATCCCGCTGAGGATAATATTCATTCATACTTTAAAGAGCGAATTATTATATTATTTTCCGATAGTGGGAACCAACTTTGTTAATCTAATTAGTGATACTTGAATTTTTATGATTATTAATTATTAATCAACTATCAGTGATATATTTTATTTTTAATTTTTTATTTTTTTGTAGATCTATTTATAAAGAACCCTAGAAATGGCTTTGCTGTTAGGGTTATTGTGTCATGTGAAATTAATAAATAAATTAAGAAGATATTTGATCGTTTAGAATTTTATTGGGAAATAAATTAGTAATAAGATTAATAAATATTTTAAGAATTATTTATTTGTAAGAAATAAAATATCGAATTGTTCATTTTTAATTAATTTCAGAATTCTTAATTAATATGACTTAAAGTTTGATTCATAAAAAATTTGAAACTTAATTTTTTGTAATAATAATTTAAGTAACAAAGCTATTATCAATTACAACAATCATCATTGAGTTACAATTGAAAAAGTTATTAATAGTTGACTCACAAATCAATCTACTAAAACAATTCTAGAGTCACTTCAGCATAATGGAACTTGAAGATGTGATTCCAGACAAGCCATTATCAATAGACTAAAGCCTCGCCCTAATCCCAGCACACATCCACCCACTGCACAAGCCATTAACAGCGTTCAATGAATTAACAAAAGGCATCATAATTTTTTTTTTCGCCATCAATATCGCGAATTGCGGTAATCACTGATTCAAATGGATCAAACGAGCGTTTTTGTTGTGATTATCCATGGACAGAGTTTTTGAATTTAAAAAGTGAGGCATGCCAGTGAAAGTTCATTTCTCCATGAATAATCTCTTTCATTTATATTTAAAATAACGTATTATAGGGGATTATATTTTAGTTTTATTTTGCAAAATATATAAATCTATATTGAATGCACTATAAAGTTTGGCCAGTGGAGAACAGTTTGACGTATTATATATTATATTCTATAAAAATATAGACGCGCTGGAAAACGGACAAACGAGGAATTACTGAGGACAGAGAAAAATGGGTGAGAGATTGCCCGGAGTGGACTACCAGGTATAGTATAAAATATATATATATATATATATATATATGTATTGGGTTTGATAGAGCGAACCGTACTTGAACTCTCAACCAGTCATATATAAGAATTATTTAAACTTTTTAAATATATCACTGTCACAGTGTCGCGCCCCTTTGCCTATACATTATATAGTTATATAGCTCCGTACAATGTACATTAACATTTATCACGCGGTGTAAATCGGGCGAGGCGATACGAGTCCGAGTAGAGAAGCAAGATAAGGTCAGACATTGTACGTGCAAGATCTAAGACTGTTAATTTTCACCGTGTTCATGTTAACGAGTGTGTTTCTCTGATTGTGATGTAAGTCTGATAAATTTCAGGAGTTGCTTATCTTGTTTTGTGATAAGTTATAACTAGCTGAGTTAAATGGTTCTAATTGAGAAGAATTTGTTCGAATGATAGGGCAACTTTTACATCAATTTTCAATCATAGTATTTACGTATATACAATTAATAGTTTTGAAAAATTTTTCACGTAAAAAAAATTTTATATTGTTGCTTTTTAATGATTTTTCCTTTTTTTTTTTTTAGACGTGAAAAAAAATGTTTGTTCATTGTATTTATAAAAAAAATTGACTTGATTTATAAAAAAAAAATTTTAAATAAAAACTTTTTTTTTTTTAATTTTGTTCAAGGATTATTCTATAATTTAAGAGTAAATATTTTGAATAAAAAAATTTTTTTTTAAGTTTGATCATCTTAAGGAAGTTCAAGCGTAACTTATGACCTAAAATAATGTTTTAATTTTGATGTTAAACAAGGAGAAAAATTCTTAATTAAAAAAATTAGTCTTTTACTTGATCAAAAAATTTTCTTTTTTCAAGATAATAAAATTCTCTTGAACCAAATAAATTTTTCCATTATTCTAACAATTCATCAGTCACAGAAAAGTAGACAAATAAATAACCGTTCAAAAATTCACCTATAAATTTCGTTAATTCAACCTAAAATTTATTATAGTGCTGCAATAAAAATTTTATTTATAATACAATAAATTATTATCGAAGCGATAATGGATAATTTTATAAAAACTGTAGTATCCAACTAAAAACCACTCGATCACGTTATTGGCTAGTACAGCGCTTATGACCGCGCAGAGAAGGGTTGTTTATCGTAGTTTGTAATTTAAGCGGACGTCGAGGTGCTCCGGGGTGGGTGTACCGCGGTATATACTGCTGTACAGCTATGCTGTGGAGTGTTTAGTTGTGTAGAGCTTCCTGAGGAGAGAAGCATAGTCCTGGATCTATCTCTGTATCGAGGAATAGTTGCATGTTGCATAGCGGTGTCTCACTCAGCTGGTAACCTAATCAGGTGCTGCTGGCTCGTTAGTCCTCGAGCCTGAAGCTTCGAGTCACGTAATTTCGAGGACGTGTCTCAGATCCGGGTGGCTGTCACTGGTGGTCCCTTTAAAATTCAACAGAGTTTACTAGCTCTCTTTCTCAGGCTTGGTCTCGCTTCCTCGTCCTTTGGTTCTGTACGGCGAAACCGTGAATGCCCTACCGTAAATTTAACTCAGCGCTAATAAATAAAGTAGCGTCCTTTGACTTGAAGAATTCATCACTTAATTAGTTGATTAGCCCCGTTATTTGTTTTCTCTTTGGCTATTATTTTATTTACCTTTTTATTAATGTTTATCTAGTTATTTATTTATTTATCAGCTATACTTTCATATAATTTAATGATTATTTATTTTATTGAGACATTTCATCTTCAAGGCTCAATTTTTATTCATCTTCATTGTTTATTTTTTTTTTTTTAACTCGATTTATGTTCAAAGGAAAAGAGATATCATAAAATAAAGTAGATAAAATCTTTTCTTATGAAAAATTTAATTTTCTTGAAAACAATTCTGTACAATTTTATTTATTTCTTTCTTTTATAGCTTACTTGGAATTTTATATTCAAACCTTGAGGACAAAATTTGATTTAATTTGTTTAAAAAGAATGAAAGTTTTTATATAATTGGTAAGAATTTGTTTTTAAATATTTTAATTTGTAACTTTTAGAAATTTAAAAAAAAATTCTCAAATATAAAAAATTTATATTTTAAATTTAAATCAAGTGAAAAAATTTTTTAATCGAATAAAATTTAAGCAAAGACCAATTTTTAGTTCAAGAATATTTTTTATTTGATTAAAAAATCAACAAACTTTTCAAAATTATTTTCTTGGTTCAAATTTTTATCATAGAGAAAATTAAATCCCTTGAAATAATTTTTCTCCTCTTAAAAATTTTAATTTTCAATTTTTTTACACTTTTCAACAAAATCTTTTAAAATTGATGAGAAAATGTAAAAATTTCTTTTTAAAACAACTTTAATGTAACTTAAAATCAAAATTATAAATTAATAGTTATGAATAATAAATTTTCCTTTTAAAATTTAGAACACAGACGGTTTTTAGGTTACAGAATATTTTTTAGCGTCAATAAAACCCCGGCTTGTGTTTATTTATAGAGCAGAAAGAGGGCGGCGAGTAAAATTTTAGTAAAGCGATGTATATAATCCACGAGGTGTGGTGTTTGATTCCCAGAATGAGTATGTACCGTGGCCAGGCGATCAGTATACAAAACGAGACCCAAACCAATCAGTGTATAATTGCTTTGATCCGGCTAATACCTGGGCGGTAGGATAAGCGCGTTCTGGATAGTAGGGCCAGACCTCGTCCTCGTCCTATCCAATATATATGTATATCGGTCTACATTTGGTGTCGATTGACCGGAAACCCATCGGGCCTCGTCAACGAATTTTGGCTCCGGATTCCGAGCCAATTGGATTTAAATAAAGCCGGGGCGACTAGCGCCAAGCCCGAAAGACTTGTTCGTGGCAATATTGCGCAAGCTCTTTATTTTATTTAACACCCTCCTGCATGCTCAGTTCGTGAATGTAGTTACTGGTGGAGCTTGGACGGGGAGATGTATGTGTTTGGAGCAGCCGACATCGAGCATCCACCGGGCTATGGATCCCTGGATGGATGTATACACGAAACCGTGATAAATTGTTGGTTCTCTCGGTCCGGCAATCCGACGTACGACGTCCGGCGATTTATCCGATTATACACCTGGTGGTTTGGGGGCCAGTCCTTCCGCAAATCGTGTCATAATCGGATGATATGTGCGGCCTAGCCGAACGCACACCACAAATTCCATTATTCTATTTTGCACGCGACCGCGATTGTCCCAGTGATAATCTCATTTTACAATATTATTGTATTATATTATCGGGACATGGTCCCTTTTTTCGGTGGTAATAAATAAGTATCGTTACTTTTTTAAAAATAATAAAAAAAAAAAAAAAAACCTTTAAATTAAATTAAAGTCAATATATTTTTTTATTTAGACTTTTACACCGAAAAAAAAAATAAATTGTAAAATTTACTTGGATTCCGGTTAATTACTTATTATTAATCGGCTATTATTTATTACAGTTTACTTTTTTCCGTGTACTGCTAAATATTTTATTAAAGATTCAAAAAATTTTCTTTTGAATATTATCGATTATGACTTTTGTAATTTCTGCAATTATTAGAGTAATTTCCAAAATAATTGAATTAAATTATAATTATTTAGAAATAAAATTTAATTTTTAACAATTTTTGTCTCTTATAAATTTTTCATAAACTCAACAGTTTAAAAATTACAGCAGTCTCAAAAATTCTACTTTTCATCGTCATATTTTTTATACAAATTACTTGTATGATTTATTTTATTATTAATTCAAGAGAGCCGAAACGCTAGTAATGTAAACTTAGCAGGTAATAACAATAACAATAAAATTTAGAGTGAAATTAGGTGTCATTAATTCGAGCATGAGTGTATCTTGGCTATTTATAATGAATCAATAAACATAAGGAGTGAGAACATGGCGAGTTAGATTGTATTACGTGACCGTCTAATGTTATAAGGAGATTGTATGCACAAAGAGTCGGCTCGCTCAGTTCTCCTGACACGCAACGTGAGTGAGCCCCTTTAGATTCACTTTGAACATGATCGAGTAACGCGACTCTCATTATATTCCGTCGCCCTTTATGTGCATACCAACCGCATCATCAAAGTACAGGGATAAATTTTAAAAATAAAATAAACTATGGAAGAAAAAATTATATGCAGAAGCTCCCGGCTCTTATTCAGTGAAAGCAACTTCATGAGAGCTACAAAGTATCAGGAATGATCCAATAGTATGAAAAGAATATTCCCTTAGAAATTGTTAACAATTTCAGATCGGAATGGGAAGAGAGAGCCAGTTTAAAGCATTTAGATTTTCTGCGGTTCTTCTGTCGGGAGTATACAATATACTTGTACAAATACTCCCACGTCAAATCCATTTGATTCATTTATGTGCATGCTGATAAAAGATCTAAGGGTTTGGTTTAAAAATCAACCTCAAAATAAGTTAAATTGAAGATTATGAGATTTTCTAAATGAGCAATAATTTTTGAAAGTTGCGTTAAAAAATAATTAATTTGATTTATCAGAAAAATTTTGAATCCAAAAATTTTTCTATTTAATTCAAAATTATCTTTTTAGTCAAAAATTTCTTCTTTTCAATCAAAAATAAAAATTTTTGAATTAAGTACAATTTATTTAAACCAATACAAATTTTTTAATTCAAGAATTTTGAGAACTGATTCAAGAGAAAAAAAATTGAATTAAAAAAATTTGATCATTTTAAATTAATAAAAAAAATTCTTGCTCTACAAAATTTTTTTTTCAAACCAAGAAGAAAAATTCTTGAATCAAATAAAATTGACACAATATAAGATTTTATTTTTTTCAGAGTGACTAACAATTGATGATCTGACAAACGAGAACCGACTGACGTCAGAACTCTGTCTGAAAATAAAAGAGGTGTCATTTGAAAGAAAGATCTTGTATGAAGAGGATAAGAAAATGAATAGAAGGAAGATGGAGCAGATTGGATGAAACGAATCCGGTGATCCGATAATCCCGGTCGCGAATTACGATCACGGATTACAACACGATTCTTAATTCCCCTGGATCGGGATTTCATTGAGTCTATTGATGGCTTAACAAGCGAGAAGGAATTGTACCGGAGATTTAAGATTTTTCAACTAAAATTTCTGATAATTAATTGAAAGCCCAAGCCATTGATCTTTTCCGAGGAATTATTCAAATCGCGTGACTATCGACTTTCGTCAAAAAAACTCTACAGTAACTATTAATTGAATCGAAGGTAGTGATGGATACTTTTGCTACATTACTACTTTGGTGGGTATAACGCGAATTGGTGAATTGATTGCACTGGAACACGATTCATTCACCGCTAAGAATTATACGCTGAGACCTTGTGATGTAGTATGCCTTGTAGTTAGTGTTGCATTGCCTTTATGTTGTCAGCCTCGCTGACAAGTTTATTTTAATTCCCGTAACATTTTATTTAAAAATTATTACACTAAAAAAAAAAAAAAAAAAAAAAAAAGAACTTATCAAGAAAAAAATTTTTCTTAAATTTATAATTAAAGATTTTTTTTTTCTTGAATTTTTGACTAATTATCCGATAAAAAATTTATTAATTCAAAATAATTTTTTAGTCTAAAAATATTTTTTTTTTAATCAAATTAAATTTTTTTTTAGTGTAAAATTGTATTTTTATAATTTACTTTAATTAGATTAATATCGTAAGATAATTTTGTAAATGGGACATTTATTTCTGTACCTCAATATTCTATTTATTATCGCTTCATATTATATAAAAATATATCAACTTCGATGTGACATTATCAATAGAAAATGAATTCATGAATTGACTAAAGAGCCAAGAAGAGTAAATGTCACTTTCGGAGTATCGATATTGTCAAATGAGAAATGATGTGACCATTTATGAGACAGCTTATTAATCATAAATGATGGTAGAAGATACTAATGTACGCCAACCAGAAACTGAATATTAAACTTCGAGGAAACCATAATATAGTTCCGAAAATATCTATTGTACGATTTAATGGAAAGCACTCAAGTAGAGGGCTTTTGTTACAGTCAGACATTGAGAACGTCTGCTACAAAATATCGCTCTGAAACATTAATTACAAATGACAGTGTTAAATAAAAATAGTTGTGTTACTTATCGGATAAGAAAATTATTTTCTCTGGACCGTTCATGAATCACGGTACATATTGACGTCTACTAGACCTGAAGCCTCACTGACTAGACATCGAACGGTTTTCATATAAACGCTCACTTGGTTCAACTCGTATAGTTTATTACTGGCGTGTGCTGGCTAAGACAATCGATTTTGTTTGCATGTCGGTAAAAAATTACTCGATCAATTGAAAAGCCTCATTTATTATAAATTTTATTTAGCATCATTCTATCTCAATATCGATAATAAAAATAGTAAAAATAATAATTATAATAATGAATTTGATTAATGATTAAAAAAAGTGAACAGACTAATTTATAAAAATCACAAAACTCTAGCGCTTCTGTATTTAACTTTGGAACAAGTGACACAAAAAAATGTAGCTGACAAATTACTGCAAATATTTTACTCGCTCGTATTTAATGAACACAAAAAAAAAGCAAAAACAATGATAAAAATAACATTTGGCAATAACGAGGTGCGAAACGCATGCAGTATAAAAACGTTAACGCGAGAAAACCACAGAAAGTATATATTTTTTGTTCTGTGACGATACACTGCACTCGGAACGATTAATAACGCTTGTACCCGGATATATCTCCCGAGTTTTTAGTTTTATTACACTTTTTTAATTTTCAGTTCGTATTGTTTAGCCGTATAAAGGAGGGAGGCGGTAGGAGGTAGTATAGTAGGAGGGGGTGTTACTTCAGCAACGATTTTTCAACTCCCGTCTTTGATCCAACACTTTTTTTCTCGAAGCTGCTACCCGGATTGTCAATCCACCAGATTTCTATCAGTCAGCGTAAGGCAAGATAAATTTCTCCACTTATTTACCGAAATAAGAAATAAAATAATGTTTACGGCTTCGGTATTTTCCGCAAAATATCCAACTATTTGTATAACATTTTCAATGACAAGAATGAAAGGCTTAATGCTGAAATTCTGCACTTCCCACACTGGAAATCCAGCTCCGATTTCTCTAGTTCCAGCGTTAACTTTACCTCTGTCAATAATAATAATAATAATAATAATAATAATAATAATAATAATAATAATAAGCGATGCTTGCTACGTGGCCTCCAAGCGGCGCATCGCGGGAAACGCAGACCATAACATCAGGTCTGTAGGCGAACGACGTAGCCCGTGCAGTGGGCCAACTACCCACTGCATGGAAATAACTGAGTTACCACAAGATACCAACTCAGAAGTGCTCCCCACAACCGGTCCTTTTCGGATGAGGACCATTCATCAGGTGGGAGGAGCACGCCGGACCCGATGAATGATGACGACCCTGGCGCCGTAAGGACTTACTTTAAGTGGACGGAGGAACTGAGAGTCGATCTCTTGGTGTGCTACCAACGTAGCGAGCCGGGGGTGAGCGGCTATATGGCCCGGATGCACACTCTTTGGAGTGATATGCATCCGGAGCTAGCGCATTTTACGCCCAAACACCTGCGTAATTATGCCGCTCATCTTCGGCGAAATAGAAGATCGCTTGTGCCGGACAGAAGGCAGTCTAATAGACTTTCCTTTCCGGCGCAACTACACCAAGAGCGACGCCGTTCCTCCTTGGACAACAACAATCCCTTTGTAGGACGGCAAGTAAGTATATCTAAAAAGATAACTTACTCCCAACAACAGCTTGACGCGGTAAACGAAGATCTCCGTGCAAACATCCTGGAGGATTCCACCCTGCTCACTGTGAGCCAGGTTGTGTATGGTGCAGCAGTTTCGGCTTTTCCGAGAGAGAGACAATGTCTCTCGATCGAGGCAAGGTTGAAACAGCGCATCTCACAACTTGGCTTGAAAATTGACATGTCCCGGAAACAGGTCTCCCGCATTCAGTGTGTGATTGAGTACGACACAACTCAAACAACATACACGCCCCGAATTCGGCGCATTGCTGCTGAACTTCGGTGGCGTCATCACACACTGAACAAGAGTACTCTTCATGTCATCAAGGAAGAGTCTCTTAATAAATTGCGGGCTCTAGTGGCTGCTAAAAAGTCATTAGAGAAAAGGCTGAAGCGGTTGGTCGACAACTCGTTGTTTCGATCCAGCCCTTCACGGTTTCTGACACCAAAGACCGATGTTACCGGGAATTATCCAACACCTGAGCGGGTGGAAGCTTTTTGGACTGAGTTGTATGGAGATCAACCAAACGTGAACGCCAACACTCCAGCTCTGCACGACTTCAAAGTATTCTGTCGGGAACACCGTCGACAGAATGCTGATGAAGAGAGCCCTGCAGTCAGTGTGGATGAAGTTCGTTCAGCTCTAAATGGCAGCAAAAATTGGGCTGCCCCGGGACCAGACGGCATTAATGTCTTTTGGTGGAAGAAGTTTACTTCTACCCACCTCCATCTGGCCCGCATATTTACATCATACATTAGAGCTGACGATCCGATTCCGGACTGGCTTGTAGAAGGGCGAACCGTACTGATACCTAAAAAAGGTGACTTGTCTGACCCTAAGAATTTCAGGCCTATCACCTGCTTGAATGCGGTTTATAAAATTTTTACAAAAATTTTAAATAACCGTATCTTGCAGCAGATAGAGCCTGTATGGCAACAGATATATGAACAACGTGGCAGTAAAGAGGCCTGTCAGGTTGCAAGGAGAACCTGATAGTGGATCGATGCGTCTTACAAGATGCGATCTACTATCAACGCAACCTGTCAATGGCTTGGATTGACTATCGCAAGGCATTTGACTCAACTCCACATGAGTTGATTTTATATCTACTCAAATGCCTGGGAGTCAATCCCGAAATAGTGGAATGTATTCGGCGTACAATGCAGCTCTGGCGAACGCGATTTCACATTGGAAGTGGAAACGCATTGCACGTAACCGGAGTTGTAGAGTACAAACGAGGGGTCTTCCAAGGCGATTCCTTGAGCCCTCTGCTGTTTTGCATTTCACTGCTG
This sequence comes from Cotesia typhae, assembly GCF_013202065.1. Taxonomy (NCBI): domain Eukaryota; kingdom Metazoa; phylum Arthropoda; class Insecta; order Hymenoptera; family Braconidae; genus Cotesia; species Cotesia typhae. The sequence goes on along the minus strand of NW_027423757.1, from coordinate 12,233,255 downwards.
CCTATATCTGTTGTTCTCCGTAAAACTCATGGGTACTCTGTGGGGCCTCCGGGTGATCGAAACTATTCGATTACCCATCTGCTTTACATGGATGATCTGAAGTTGTATAGCGCTGATAAAGATCATCTACAAGCGGCCCTCAACATCGTAGCAGAGTACACACGAGATGTCGGAATGTCTTTTGGGTTGGACAAGTGTGCGGTCGTACATCTGGCGAGGGTAAGTGCTCTGATACTGGTGATGATGTCGAATTAGTGGATGGGAGCGTCTTAAGCCAATTAGACGCCGGGGAGTTGTATAGATATCTAGGAATGGAAGAGCACCGCATGCATGCGGTCTCTGAAGTCCGAACAACTCTCCAGAGCGAGTATGTTAGGAGACTCCGGAAAATTTGGTCCTCCGAACTTTCCGGCAAAAACAAAGTCTCAGCTACTAACATGCTCGCTGTCCCAGTCTTACTATACTCTTTCGGTGTCCTGAAATGGACCCGAAAGGATTTACGAGATCTCGACATCAAAACCCGTAAGATCATTAATATGAATCGGAGCATGCACCCCAATTCATCAGTCGCCAGATTATACCTCTCCCGGTCCATCGGTGGGAGAGGTTTGCAGAGTTTGGAGCGGCTTCACGACCGTTTGGTCCTGGGTTTAACTCACGAAGTTGTCAATTTCACTGCAGACGAGGATGACTTTCTTATGCAAATTGTACATAAACATGAAAATGCGCATAAGGGGTCATTCTTGTATAAGGCAGCAATATATGCGGCAAGAACCCTTGGTCTTGGAGAAATAAACGCTCTTATGGAACTCCGAAAGGAGGAATTTAAGAGCGTCATCAGGAACGCCGAGGAAAAACTACTCCTTGGCGAACTGATGGACAAGTCCATGCACAGCGTGTTCTTTAAACACGTGCGTGATCATGGCTTGTCCATCCAGCTGACGTTTTCCTTCTTAAAGTCAGCGGGCCTGATGTCCGAGACTGAAGGGTTCATATTTGCCTGCCAAGATGGTGTCATTAACACTCTTGAGTACCGTAGCAAGGTGCTCCAGGTGCAGCTTCCGGACACGTCCTGTAGGAGGCTTATGCACCTTTTGTCGGCATGTCCAGTGCTGGCGAGAGGTGCATATATCCAGCGTCACAATGCTGCCCTGAGAGTACTGTACTACTATCTTCGTCATTGCTACGGTATTGACGTGACACCAGTGCTGCCTTATTTGCCAGGAGATATTCCCCAGGTTGTTGAGAATGACAGTTGCAAAATTTATTGGAACATGCCATTTGCAACAACCCGGCGGATAGATCACAACAAACCTGATATTGTGCTCTTCGACAAGGCCACTCGTGACATTTATGTCATTGAGTTCTCGGCCCCGGCTGAATACAACATCTCAGCCAAAGAAGAGCACAAAAGACAAATATATCAGGATCTCCTGTTTGAAATTGGCAAACTTTACCCAGGTTACCGTGTCAAGCTTGTCGTCCTGATTGTTGGCGTCCTAGGAGGGATGAAACAGTCTTTTGTATCCTCACTTGCCAAAGTTCCAGCTTGCTCATCAAAAGCTGAGTTCTTGGCAGTTAGGATGCAGAAGGCTGTTTTACTTGGTTCTCTCCGTCTCTTAAGGGAAATGACTTTGGCCTGCTGTGATCACTAACCGCCTTGTTGTGCGGAGTGGTCCAGCAGTAACGGATGGAGCTCAGGCTGGGCCCTCGGAGAATCGGACTCCGGGGATAACCCCCCTGAGCATTTAATAACAAAATAATAATAATAATAATAATAACGATAACAACAGCATAATTCGAATAACTTGCATCGCGTGACAGACCAAAAGTTTACTCACTACTCCTGCCCCGAGTCTGTATCTGCTGCCAGAAATTACATCATAATTACAATACAACTTTAAGATACCAGCAACCACTGGAATCACTAATGCACTTGATAACTGTTTACCGAAGTTCAAAATCAATATTTTATCTAATTTCCTCGGATATTAATCCCGACTTAAGGGAATATCTTAAATTATCTTCATTAAAATCCTCCGTAATTTCTTGGAGCAAAAAATAGTCTCGAGATTCTGGAATCGGTTTTAATAAGTATAAGAAAACGGTTCGTTAGCCGAGTTGGAACTCGGAAGCATGATCGATCTTTAATTGCAATTACATAGCTTGCGTACAACTGTACAACTGTGCAACTATACAGCCGCTTCCCCACGATTTGATCCGTCGGTGTGTAATCACCCGAACTATCGTACGAGCACCTCATCCGTTTAAAGTTGCTGCCGTTCTGTTCGTTCAAACATCCCCGTTCCACGTCTACAACAATAGTTGCACCTACTGCATCAACTATATATATATATATATATATGTATACTATATAATTCTATGTACTATTTACTATGTACGGCAGAGCTGCCGTTCGCCATCGTTCCTTGTATATCTTCCTTCTTAGTCTTTACCCATCCGTAATACTAAATATCAATAATTTATTGAATGTTAATAGAAAAAACTACACGCATTTAAAAGTTAACTCGCGTCGAAACAATAAATTATACAAGAGGAAACTGTTTTTGTTTTTAAAACACTTTAAAGTTTCATAAAAGAAACTTTTTTTTTTTAATAAATATTTAAATATGACATTTATTAAATATTTCTAAACATTATCTTGATTCAAGTCCATTTTTATGAATTTATATAAAAAAATTTATTTGAATAGAAAAAATATTTCTAAAAACTTTTTTGAATATTTAAGAATTAAATTGAAAAATTTTTAATCAATAATTTTTTTTTTGGCTCAAAGTTAATGCTATAATTTTTATTTTTAATTAACAAGAATTAAATTTAAAAAAGAAAAGTTTGATTAAATCAAGAAAATTTTCTTACTTCAAGAAAATTTACTCTCAACCCAATAATTTTTGCATATTTGTCTACACCAGTAAAAAACATTGAACCCCGCGTCGACTAGTAATATCCAAGCGGCTTAATAAAAAAAAAGCCTCGACCACAGTCATAACCAACTTAAAATCCAGACTATAATCCCCCGAAAGTCGTTAAAACTTTAATTTAAACTGCATACACTAGAATTTTGTTATTCTGTATGATATTTCAGGATGGAAATATTTCTTCTCACATGAATAATGCATTCCGACCATTTACGAATCATTTTCGTTCCATAAAATAATAACAATGATTACGTAGGTAATGTAAACAATACTGTGGCATGTAGCGGCGGATAACATCCAAAAATAACAATAACGGGAATAATAATTTATATTTATATTTTATCCACATATATAAAGTTCAAATTTTCCGGGTGGGATTTAAATTCACGGATCGAACCCAATACAAATATAAAGAGAAGAAGTAATGGATTAAGCGCTGAATAATCACCAATTATATTCTTTTCCGCTAACGTTTTGTTCGTTTATTTATTTATTTAATTTATTTAAAACGTTCTTTCTCTTGAGTCTGCATTGAGTTACTCTATTCATTCCAGAGCGTTCTCTATCGATTGTTCTATTCAGCCCATATAGCATTTTATGGCAAAGTGGCCTCTGCACTGTTTGCAGAATGAGTTTGAAGAGCGGAGGGTTAAAGTATCTGCGGAAAACCGGGAATTCGGGCTGAGATGAGCCGGGCGAAAAGTGAAACGTGAAGTTTAAGCTAAAGAGCCGAAAAAGCTAAAGAAAGAGATGGCTTTTCAGAAGAGAGTAAAATCACTGAGCGATTCCTGCGGCCTAGCTTTCTATCTTCGCTTTTGGTGTATGCTTTGCAAGGTGAGGCTCCTACAGCGTGCCAGTTTCGAGAGAGCTTCAATATACCTCACCATAGTTCGCATACTTTGGGATTGGCACTTTGATCTTTCCTTAAAGTGATAGAGTGTTGCTCATAACGCGGGATCCATTTACTTTATCGAATTTTCATTTCATTTAACTTGGTATTTTAATTGTTTGAAGGTCAGCGCTTAAATAAATTACTGTGTTTACTTTTAATTCAATTTTTAAAATAGATTTCTGATTGAAAAATTTCAATCTAGAGGAAAAATATTTATTTTTTTTACTAAAAAACATTATTAGAGAAGATAAAAAAATTTATTAAATTATTTGCGACTGAATTAATTTTGTTAGAAATGATCAACAATGACAAATTTAACTGTATTAATTATTTCTGTATTTAATTTACTTACATATCGTTTTATTCGAAGAATTTATTTAGAAATTTAGGTCAAATGTCATCTTATTTTTATGAAATTTATTCACTCCAAACGGTCTATTTTTATAAAGTAGGTAATAATTAATAATTACGTTATTTGTTTCCACAGTTGAGTGTTATTAAGACAAATATGCTGGGTCAAAGGTACGCGCTAGAAGCCACGAATTATTTTATAAATATTTTCTTTTTGTAATAAAAACTTTATCGTGTTTTGATGGACAACAGAAAGTAGGAAATTGGTGACATACTTTATAAGAAAAAATTTGATGACTAACGAGCTCTTATCGAGAAAAAATATGCAATGTCATACTTGGTTATTTATTTTTTCTGATAAATAATTTTTTAACCTTGGAGTTTTTTTTTCTAAGCATAATAAAATGTTAGAGGGTAAAAGAGAATTTTTGAAGGTGGGTCACGAACAAAATCCATGGAAGATTTTTTGATTGGGCTAATTTTCATATCAGAATAAATGATAAAAAAAAATAATTAGCTTTATGTTATTATTAATAAGTGAAAAAAATGTTTTTTGCTTTAAAACTTATCTCCTCAAAATTAATTCTCTTGTATGAAGACGATTGAGCTATCATGCGTCTCCTGTTGGAGATTTTTGGCACCAATTTTGATCAAAAAATTATTTATGAGCAGATTTAACTATATCAGGTCATAAATAGAATTATCAAGCTATATTAAGATATTTTTATAGCATTAAAAAATTTTTTTTAAATTAGTATCGAAAGATAAGTTTGTAATTTTTAATATTATTATTCATTATTTAACTATTTAATTTGATAATGTAATAATAATATAAAAAAAGGAGGTAATTAAGTGTAAATAAAAAATTATCTTGTAATTTGAAACGGTAGGTAGACAGAAGTAGAGAAAAACACTGAAGAAATTAAAGAACAAAGAAAAAGCGAGGACAAAATGAAAACCTCTGTAGCATATTGTAGATTTTGTTAAAGTGTATTTACAGAAGTACTGCACATCAGTATAGGTATGTAGGATGTACAGATAATGTATAGATATAGATATGGGTATTGAGTTGTTTCTAGCACTCCCTTGCCGGCCACTGGTTGAATGTTATTCTCGCACTGGCGATATTCCCGACAATTCCCGACAACCGGTGCCTCTGCTCTGGAGTGTGTATTGTAGGAGTACATGACATAGACAGCGTGAAGTGGAAAGTGGAAACTGGAAAGTGGTCAGACAGAAGATAACAGCCGGAAATTAAACATTAAACAAGCCGTAGCTCCAAATAAATAACGGAATAAAAACATAAATGTCATCTCGGGGGTCTTAGTTGCGTTATTTCATTCAATTTGCAATAACAAACTTTATTGTGTATTTTTAACATCCCTCGACCCCGAGTTCAAGTCGAAGTAATTTCCGGCGATATTACATCGCAATTACACGGACTCGGAGTTTTACTGCCGCCTCCATATTATTGCGGCGCTGTAAGTTTCAGATAACGATGTAATTCAAGAATTATTAGAGCTTCCACGCAGTTATATGCATGAGATGGAGATGATTTATCCTTGTATCGTAAATGACGAATCCAGCTCTTTCAGAGGCTGCGCTATCGCAAGCTATCGTTGGTGTTATCACTCGAATTGCATAATTTTGCGGCGCTTCTACCCAGAATCGGGGCCCTCCGCGATCCACGATACCGATCGTACAAATTTATCCCTTGGGAATTCAAATACTACCCACGTAATGTAATGGCCGCGATACACTTCCGCGTAATTGATAACTCGATACATTTTCCTCTTTCCGTTTATGCACACAGACACACACTCTGGTAATTACGTCAAGAATTTTGCGTAATGTTAAGGGCTATGATTTGCGTAACTAATGACTCGATGTTATGCAATGGACATTGACGATGATACTTCCGCTTAATGCTTTAATTACTGTTGTAGTTGCAGTTTTTTTTTTTTTAACTTGCATTTAAATTGAAATTACATTTTAATTCACGGGAAAAGTTTCAAGCAATCAGCGGTTATTAACTTATCGGAGAGGAAATATTCAATTTTTTATTTAGCATGAAATTGGAGTACTTTTTTTTTTTTTAATAATTGATATTGTAATCTGAAGAATTAAAATAAGTTTTGATTATTAGTTTTTTTATATTTGAATATTTAAAACAATGTTTAAATTTTTATTGAGCGTAGAATTAAAATACTTTTTATTTAATCAATTTTATAATTATCAATTTCACTTGGTGGGATTTTTTTATTTATTATTAAATATTGTAAATTGGCTTTACTAATTATATTAATCTTTGATAAATTTTTAATAGAATATAATAATAATTTCTATTCAACCTAGTTTCTCTATAAAAAAAAAAATAGTTTTTACTCTAATTGATAAATTTGAAATACAAGTTATTTTTAGAGTTGGTGAATAAAAGAATATAATAATGAAAAAAATAAACTGCATTAAAAAGGATGTCCATTAAAACATTAAAATAAGAACCACTCAAGTTAATAATTCCGACAAAATAAATTTAAAAAACCCCATTCTCGAATTATATTTTAGGGCTGTAAAATATAATGATAAAAGTAAAAAAGTATATAATATTCTAATGTAAAGTTATTTTAGCAAATATTATCCTTTTAAAAACTAATAGAATTCACGGGTGTACTAATTAATCCCCGACATCGTCCACTTTCGAGGTATTTCCCTACATTAGCACTCCATTTAAATAATCTAAATTTATAATTATAATTTATTTAAATTTAAATAGTGAATAATGTGACTTTGTATTTAAAACATTTGTAAAATGCGCTTCAGTATCGTAACTCGTAACTCGTAACTGTGCCACCACCTAAAGTGTTTAAGTAGAAACAGAGACCTACGGATTTTACTATTTTACTATTTTACTGGCAGAGTATAATAATTACGGCTCTATCCAGCATTCACCATCCAGTTTCATCGCTCCAGCGGGCCTCTGAAATATGACTAAAGCACCGTCTCAAATTTACAGCCAGAAAGTGGAAAAAAAACAAAAGAGTGTACCGCTGCCAGCGCATTTATGCATACACACTAATATACATAGAAATATATAGTGTATAAAGTATGTAATATGTATATATAGTATTAGTATGTACGCAGAGTGCAATTAACCGTAAGACTGCGCCATAGTTTCACCACATTTTCTTGCTTATCTTTTTCGCCCTTCCCGACTTCGACTCCGACTCCCAAGTGTCATTGTATTATCCGACGAAAAAAGTACTTTCCAGCTTTAATAATGTGTAAAAAAGTAACTCGTTGACGTTAATAAGCTAGCGACCGTCGAGCGTACTATGTATGAAAAATTTCATTTACTTCAGTTTTCATTATTCGCTACTTGTAGAGGATCAAATTTTTATTTAAAAATAGCTAATAAAATTTAAAGACTTGTTTTCATTTTTAATAAAAATTTAAACTAAAAAGCAGAAAATAATTTTTAATAAGTTTGAAATAAAAATAATTTTTTTGTTAATGATTTTTATTATTTATTAAAACATAATTAATAAATTACTGTATTGTCATTGATCCTTGATAAGTTTAGAAATCCTAAAATTAATCACAAGTCTATAAAAATGTCGATAAAAAATTTATTTCCATAAATAGACAAATCTAATAAAAGCGTGTTAAAAGACGAGCATCAACTCCGGAGTTGCCTTCATCGCTTTAATATTCTCTACAATAAAAATACCGCCGGGTGGAATTTCGTTCTCCTTAAAAGACTCGGGTAGTCGCGAATAATCCAAAAATATTTCAACAAGGAAACGCAGCAAGCTCTCAGACTTTGAGAGCAAAGGCTCCGTTGAATTTTTCATTTTTATTCTTTTTTCATCTAAGCAGTCGCCTACTTTTAAATATTTTTCATAGACAGCACATACCACGCTCGGAAAGACGAAAAAATTAACCTGCCAGAAGCCGGAGGTAAAATAACACCGTGAATTTATGAAGACAAAGCTAGATACCGAGATAAAGGAGCGTAAAAAGATAACAAGGAAGAAAAAGAGGACGGGGAGGTGGATGAGCAAGTACCCAGCAAGCAAGCAAGCGAGTGAGTGAGTAACTCTCTGAAGGAGACAAATAACACGCCAGTGCCTCGGATAATTAACGTTCAGCTGTCAAACAATGCAAATCTAATTGTCGAATGATTAGGCTCGGGTCAAAGCGTAGATGCCCTGCTTGAAATGATACCGGTGGATCCAGACGAAGACAGAGATGGAGACAGTATCGCAGAGAGAGAGAGAGAGAGAGAGAGAGAGAGAGAGAGAGAGAGAGAGGATTCTCTGACAGAGGAATTCCCTCGGGCAATAGGAGGATATAGAGGACACACGGGAAACAAGTACCAAGGAGGATTACGAGGGTGCAGTGCCAGCGGCAACGTCAGCGCTAAAAGCTAATGGACGATACTCGTGCCTCTGCTGGTTTTCTCTTTTACTTTATTATAAATATATCCAATGTCATCAGCAGTCCGGCTGTTTTCGGTTGTAAGTCGAAAAGCATCTGCTCATCTTGAGCTTGAGCTTCATTGTCGCCGCTAAGGACTCGAAGGACGAAGACACAAGCTAAGAGTTAAATTAACCCTCCGACTCTCTTGTTGCTCCCGACTTCCGACGTCAAAGGAATATTTAATGAATTAAATAAGAGATGAAACGAACGAGACGGCGAAAAAATGAAATAATTCTCGCTGAGCTTATAGAAGGTTGCAATAATTGGTGCGGAGCCTTCGTAAGCTTTAATGTAATTATTAAATCCCATTCGCGGGGTAATTAACTGACTCGGTAGAGAAAATTTAAATTATTGTGAGGAATTAAAAGGACGGGTATTGTTAATATATAGACGGAGCTACGGAAAGGATGGCATGCAAATGAGAGCTTAGAATATGCTGAAGAAACCTCCCATCGGTTATTGTTACGCTTCATTGGTGTATATGCATGTGTGATCGTCAAAAGTAAGTACACTCGCGACTTTGTTAGATTATTACTCTGCTTGATGTAAAAGCCATTTTAATCAGTCGGGATTCGATATGAAAGATTCTGAGTAATAAGTTATAAGTACTCGGGAGTAGAAAGCTTATGTGGATTTTTAATTTTTCGAGTTTGTTATTATTATCCGTTCTGTGTAAAGAGGGAGGGAAAATTTTGTCTCCAAGGTATTTGGATGGCAAAATGGGAATTTTTATAGTTGCTAAGGTCTTGACCTCAATTTGTGCATTTTCAAGGCTTTATATTATTTTTTTTTTTTTGATAGTTGATATATTATAATATATCAAATATTTAATCATTTAATTAAAAAAATAAGAATAAAATTTTTTAAAGGGCATTTTTATATCTATAAAGAAAATTTTGTATTATTAGAAATTTTTTGTCTAATTTTCAGTATTTTTTTAGTTCTATAAATTTTTCATTGAAATTATTTTGAAATAAAATTATCAATTTTAAAATCCAAACTATCTATATTGTGATTGAAAATATTTAAAAATCATTTTGCAAATTTGTTTTATTTACAATTAGAAATTCTCTGCAGTATAGTGACTGCAGGTTGCTAGTTGTTATCATAATAATAATAATAATAATAATAATAATAATAAGACTGTCCCAATCTTACTATACTCTTTCGGTGTCCTGAAATGGGCCCGAAAGGATTTACGAGATCTCGACATCAAAACCCGTAAGATCATTAATATGAATCGGAGCATGCACCCCAATTCATCAGTCGCCAGATTATACCTCTCCCGGTCCATCGGTGGGAGAGGTTTGCAGAGTTTGGAGCGGCTTCACGACCGTTTGGTCCTGGGTTTAACGCACGAAGTTGTCAATTTCACTGCAGACGAGGATGACTTTCTTATGCAAATTGTACATAAACATGAAAATGCGCATAAGGGGTCATTCTTATATAAGGCAGCAATATATGCGGCAAGAACCCTTGGTCTTGGAGAAATAAACGCTCTTATGGAACTCCGAAAGGAGGAATTTAAGAGCGTCATCAGGAACGCCGAGGAAAAACTACTCCTTGGCGAACTGATGGACAAGTCCATGCACAGCGTGTTCTTTAAACACGTGCGTGATCATGGCTTGTCCATCCAGCTGACGTTTTCCTTCTTAAAGTCAGCGGGCCTGATGTCCGAGACTGAAGGGTTCATATTTGCCTGCCAAGATGGTGTCATTAACACTCTTGAGTACCGTAGCAAGGTGCTCCAGGTGCAGCTTCCGGACACGTCCTGTAGGAGGCTTATGCACCTTTTGTCGGCATGTCCAGTGCTGGCGAGAGGTGCATATATCCAGCGTCACAATGCTGCCCTGAGAGTACTGTACTACTATCTTCGTCATTGCTACGGTATTGACGTGACACCAGTGCTGCTTTATTTGCCAGGAGATATTCCCAGGTTGTTGAGAATGACAGTTGCAAAATATATTGGAACATGCCATTTGCAACAACCCGGCGGATAGATCATAACAAACCTGATATTGTGCTCTTCGACAAGGCCACTCGTGACATTTATGTCATTGAGTTCTCGGCCCCGGCTGAATACAACATCTCAGCCAAAGAAGAGCACAAAAGACAAATATATCAGGATCTCCTGTTTGAAATTGGCAAACTTTACCCAGGTTACCGTGTCAAGCTTGTCGTCCTGATTGTTGGCGTCCTAGGAGGGATGAAACAGTCTTTTGTATCCTCACTTGCCAAAGTTCCAGCGTGCTCATCAAAAGCTGAGTTCTTGGCAGTTAGGATGCAGAAGGCTGTTTTACTTGGTTCTCTCCATCTCTTAAGGGAAATGACTCTGGCCTGCTGTGATCACTAACTGCCTTGTTGTGCAGAGTGGTCCAGCAGTAACGGATGGAGCTCAGGCTGGGCCCTCGGAGAATCGGACTCCGGGGATAACCCCCCCTGAGCATTTAATAGCAAAATAATAATAATAATAATAATAATAATAATAATTATTATTATTATTATTATTATTATTATTATGAAATAAAGTAAACAAAAAATGTGTTCTTCATCTTCCAACTTTCAGATTGATGGAGTGAGCACATATTTTTCCAACAAAACTGGCCAGCGAAAAGCATCTGCGGGAAGAAACTGAATACTTTTACCGACTGACGTTGTTTAGCAAAGAACTTTCTTTTATGTTATCTATCTCCTCAAGAATCCGCTCAGCGAACCATAATATAAATAAAATACAATACAATAATGACTAACAAAAAACGTAATTCAGTCCTTTGTGAAAAAAATAATTTTTTTAGCTATAATTTGCCGGTTCGACATGTATAATTTTTTTTTTTAATCATGAGTATGTATATCCTCAGAAAGTTATGTCATTTCCGAGAAATATCCGGGCTTATATTCTACCTCTGTACCTCAGTTAATAAAAGAGAGTATGACATTTCGTGGGAATATCGCCCCGAGAAGTTGACGACTATCCCGACGTCTGTCTTGCAAATATAAAATATATTCAGTGTGTTTTCTTTTGCGTGGATAATACATGTTAACTCAGGTTTGAATTTTTTAGAAATTATTTTTATAAAATAAAAGCCCCCGTTTTGAAAAGAATTTTATGAATGTTTGCTAAAGTACACTGAGAGTGAACTTTTTTAATTTTTTTATTATTTACGGGAGTTTATAGAGCGATCCAATGATCAGTGGAACGTCCACTTTGTCCGTCATTTTTGTTTGATATGACGTCAAATAGAGCCGCCGCGTGGGATGACATCCCTGAGAGAAATTAATTAAACCCGGTTATTTTATTGGTCTCTGAAATAGTAATAAGAGAGAATTTAATCCTTTTTTAGTAATTTTCGGAGCGAAGAAATATTCTATTGAGTAAATGCGGTAATAGAATAACCATAAAACATGAATAACTTTAATTTGTCCTCATCCCGCAACGTCAATCATTATTGCATAAATTTTAATCAAAATTCAATTGCTTTCAATCAATCTCTCGTCTGGATTATTACGTTATAATCATAATAATTAATAAATTTCGTCTATTAAATTCATAAATACCAAACAAATTTCTGACTATAATTTTAATACCAAACATCTTCATATATTTGTTTATAATTATTTGCGTAGGTTTGCGATTTCATTCCAGTGATTCGTTAGCGAGTAGAATTTCAATATCATATTACATAATTAATACCAAAAGTTAATTATTTATCTCCAGTAAATGTTAAATATTTGCAGATGAGTATTACCATGTTGTTTAATTAAAAATGTGGGAGTAAATGTAATAAATATAAAATAAATAATAAAAAACAAAAGAGCCATTTGTTTAATGAGAATACGGCATTAATTTATTTCTATCACAGTGGGCATTAATGAAGAGCAAAAAATCCGAATAAAAAGCTGTGATCTGGCAAAGTTCAGCGTTGCGTGTGATCACATCCGACAAAATATATCACGAGCGTCACGCGGGCTTGCAATTCAACAATTCTTCATTATTTTACTCCTCTTTACTCTTCACATCTCACTTATCAGGTGTCACTACGGGGGGATGCATGCAAAAATAATGTTCATGGGGATTAATCTGAGAAGAAAGTCACGCGACGAATCACACCGAGTATAAACTTTAGCTCGAACGCTTAAAGCTGAATAAATAATCCGGCTAGTGTGGAAAATAGAGGGAAGATAAGGATAAAGATATCTCCGGCAGATTTGATTTGAATAAACCTTGAGAGTTTCTGGAATAATAATTTGTTGACAGTGTTGATAGCAGATGTGGAGATAATTGGACTTACCGTCAGCAAGACTCGACTCGGCTGTTAAACTCAACCCAATAAAACCAACGATCATCCAGATTAACAAGCTGACACGCAAATTCATTTTTCTGGTAAATCTGCGGAAGCCCTTGGATGGACCGTGACCACTTTCCCGGGAAATTACTTCATTGGTAACGCCTATCTTTGTCCCTTTGGTGGTTAAAAACTCTAAAATAAACTTTGTTTACGTATCACTGAAGCGTGTGTCCGAACTACAACGTGGTGAGGCGGTAAAGTCCGTCGCGGATCGCACCAAGGTGGTAGTCCAACGGTTACTGACAGAAACACGACGTGAACGCGTGTAACCGCGCAGGCATACCTCGAGTTTCTCACCCCTGCTTGAGCTTCCCACCACCTACGCGGGCTTATGAACAAGACTACCTCCACGAGTCTGAGTATTTCCCATGCCGTATACTGTTACTGTTATATTCCCAATTCTGGATTGTTATTGTTATTACTTTGTTTTGAAGCTCATGTCCATTAATATTGTTATGTTGTTATGCTCTCCTCGCTGGTTGTTAGGTACTAGCTGCTGCTGCTGCTGCTGCTGCTGCTGCTGCTGCTGCTGCTGAGGTTGATGAATATGGTGAATCTAATATTTAATCATTAATGGCCTTGATATGAGGTCCAACTGAGTTTTGCCTAATTATTATGCTAAACATGGGCTCATTAATCTTTAAAAATTATAATGTTTAATTTTTTAATAAAATAAGTTAATATTTTATTTTTTTATTTTAATATGTTTGATACTTTGTATTTATTTTATATTAATTAATTAATTAATAAATGAACCCATTTATCAAGCCATCACAAATTAAAAGTTAATATACAAAAAATACTTTGAATATAAATCAAACAGCACCCATGTATCTGTCATTACTGCAAGCTTGCGCTTCAATACAAAAAGGAGGCTAATTGGAGTATTTCGATTAATTAAAGTAATTGATGCTTGTGACTTGTTACATAGATACCTCATGATTGACGATATAAGACCAATACTGTTAAAATGTTGAATTATTTATTAAAAAAATATATATATATATATATATATATATATATATATATATATTTTTTTTTTATATATATACGTTTTAGTTTTAACATCATAAAAAAAAAATTGAGCCTAAAAATTATTTGTTTTTAATAAATTGCTTCAATTTTACTCTTCAAATATATCAAAGAATTTTTAATTAATAAATATTTATAACAGTAAAAAACATTGCAAGTAATAATAATTTTTTAATTTTAGATTGAATTTAGTCCAAAATTTACACGAATTTTGCGTAAATTATTTTTGTAGTAAAAACAAATTTGTTTTAAATGCTATGGATTTTTTTCTTAGCTAAATTGCTTTGAAATATTGAAGGTAATAAGTTAAAAGCTCGATATCACTATAAAAAAAAAAAAAGAGTATTTTATAGCGAGTTACTAATGAAGCCTGTTACGAAATCCGAGAGTTAAACGCGATTATTATTGTATTTAAATAATAAATAGGCGGCGCAGTACCGACTGCGACTGTGTATGATTATTTAACGTCAGGATTATTGTACAATAATTATACCGATCGTTATTGTGCTCTTGTGACAAGAGTAATGAGCTTCGAGCGTGTGTCTGGCAGTGGTAACGGAAGGTATATATAGGATATATCGAATGTATGCAGTTGGCGGTCTGCGAATAAGGGATGAGAAATAACACGCGAATGGTAGTCTGTATTTGGAGAATTTATCGTCGAGCCGTCCTCGATGAGCATTATCCAGGATCCCCAATGCTGTCACCACTGTTTCCATTATCGGTGACATTATGGGCCTTCTCCGGGGATAGTATCGCTGACACCTCACAACCCCAGCCTCCTGTGTACGCCTCGTACGTGAATTTCCAAGGGAAGCCTGGGAGCAAGCCGTCTGATCCAATATAGTCGCGCTCAAAGGGAAAGCCATTGTCCTGATGCCGAACAACGGTGACAGCAGGATCGCGGGCAGAGCTGATCGAGCACAACAAAGGGAGGATCTTGGTAATTCCAGGCCAGTTGTCGACTAGAGACCACAAGCCTCTGGATCCAGGGGCAGAACTGAAGCTGAAGCTGCCCAGAAGAGGATTCACCAAAAGCTCTCTCTGCTTTTTAACCAACAAATCCTGGCTGGCAGTTTGCTTTTTCATTTCTTAAAGTTTTTTTGCTAAACGTGACAGTATTGTGTGGAGACTTTGCGATTCACTTTGGACTTGGGAAACTCCAGATCTTAGAACCGTCCAGCGAAACCGAGGATGTTGGACGTCGATCCTATAATGTATTCCGAAAGTCTTTTTAAATCTGTAGAGCCATCCAAGTTTTCTTTACAGTCCAGCAACAGAATTGGAACCAACAATTGAGGAAAACGTGGGTTGAGTTTTCATAAAGAATACACAAACTCCTCACTATATATTTGTTTGAGTGTAGGTGGGTTTTTATAAGGATTGCGGATAATAGATTGAAGAAATAATTGAGTTATTTTTTTTTTTCTTATTTTGTAGTGAACAAAAAAATTTCAAAGCTTTTAATTTTGTAAACTTTGAAATTTTTTAATTGATAAAAAAATTTTTTAACGATTTAGAAAGTTCAAGGATTAGTTTAAATATTTATTAAAAATATTTTGATATTTCTAATCCCGTAAGAAGTATTAAAAATGAAAAGAAAGAAATTTAAAATCCTTACTGCCGCATCAGCACATTATTCTTCAATTTTTAATCTCAAGGGTTGAATAAAAAAATTAAATTTATAATTTTTGCTTACAAATTAAAGAATTAAAAATTTTTTATTGGTGTGTATATGAATAGAAAGAAATTTGGGGCGAAAAAGAACCAAAGTAGGAAGGAAGAAAAAAAAAATAGTTGGAAGTAGAAATGAAATAAAACGTTTAGGAAAAAAGCGGCAGTGAGACTGGCAGCGAGCAGTTAATTCAACTCCGGGTCACGAAATCCTGGAACGTTGAGTCATTGTTCAAAGACGAGAAGTCGCCGTAAAAAACCAATGAACAACGAAAGACGGAGAAAGAATAGCTTGAAATAGGTGTTGTTTTCTCTCGGAGAGAAGCAACCCCGTTCGACACCAGCCGTAACATACCCCGTCCAGGACTTTGATCTCTCTCTCTCTCTCTCTCTGTACATCACGTGTAGCGCCGGAATCCAATTTTCTCAGCAGTTAGTAGTTACCCGTAATTAGTGTGTCCCGCTTAGCTCTACAATTGACAAGCGTCTGGTATACACAAGTACAAATTTTCATCCACCCCGAGTTAATGGAGCTTCATTAAATTGTTATTACAGTCTAACGAGAGCCCTCCCCGACAATTGAAACTCTCTTTTGTTGGACTCGCCTCTATCACATGCTTCTGCTTCTATTTTATATCCAGTAGATAGAGGCGAGTTCATGTCTCTAATAGCTCCTGTGTTCATGTTCGTGTTCACACCCCCGCTGTTGATTATTACCGGCTACTTAAATTCCATCAGTGCTATCGTGTTTGGCCAGCTAGCTTTAATTTTTTTTTTCATTTTCGGGACTGATTTGCTTTTTATCGGAAAATTTTGATATGAGTTTTGTCACCTGGCGTGGCTACGAGGACAGGAAACAAAGAGCACGTGGTATAGACACATAACACACAACATCGATCCGTTAAATATATCTACTCATATCTATACTCATCGTATGTAGTATGAAGTACATAGCTTGTTCCGTACTCTATATCCAATGGAATATGGTGAAAATTCATATATAAATAAATATATGTATTGATCGGTGTTAGTAGAGCCCGGCCGTCCAATGCACTTTCAATTATCCACATGACGACCCTTCAAACTCATCGCTTCTCTTCGACAGCTGATTTAAGCCCTTTTAAATTCACAATTACTAATGCGGTAATAATGGTCAGCCGCAGTTAACCAAAGTTCTATTGCCTTTTAATAAAACTTGTCGGGTTAATAATTGTTGGAAGAATCGAGGCTTGTGGAAAAGTTTTTTTTTTTTTTTTATTTGTAGATGAAAGAATTTTAGCGTTACTTTTTTTTTTTTTTTTTGTTACTTTTATGAATTTATTGATGAAAAGTTTTGGTAATTGTAGAGAAGTCGAGTTTTGTAGTTTTTTTATTTTTAAAAAATTAATTAATTTAATTATTAACTATTTATTTTATTCTTCTTTAAGCCTGATTTTGGAATCTTTTATTAAAAATTTAGAAAATTTTTTTTTTTATTCATTCATAAAAATTTTTTTATCATTTCTAATAATTCATTGAATTTTTTTAATTGTTTTACTTTTAATCCGCAGTATAAAAAAATTTTTTTTTTGGCAGGTTTAATTTATCTTTTTCATCAGAAAATTTACAAAGAAGAAATAAAAAAAAAAAGTATAAGTATCTGATCACCTCAATAATTAAATTCTTCATCGCCAAAAATAAACAAACCACTTCTTCACAATTACCAACTAATACAATGTAACATTCGTGTTGATTAAGCACCTATCAGCACACATCATAATAGTTATATGCATCCATCAATTGAATGTAGATCGAGATTAATTAAATGATAAATTAATCTTGTCTTGAAAGTTAAGGATGAGCCTCTTGCTTTGAAAAGTGCATTATATATTTGAAAAGTGATTCTTAATACGGATTATTCATTATTTCACCAAAGACTTGACTTGCTTCGGTTTTAACCCCGAAGCAGCGGATAAAGGATGAAGAAGCGACAGTGAATCCCAGGCAATTCAGTTATTATAGAATCAACGAGGCGAACACAAAAAAGGAACGAAACATTATCGGAAAGTATTCAGGTTCATAAAACGAAGACTCTTTTCTATTCAACTGCAATAAAAAAAAATCATTTTATTTTTTATTACATTTTTTACAATTTAATATCTTTTGTTGGAATTTATCGTACAAAAAAGCAACACTCAAATCGATGTTAAGCTCACCTAATTGAATAACCAAGAGCTTCGATTATTTCTTTTAAACTTGAGGTCATACAACAGTATGAAAGAATTATTTAAATTTCCCCAAAGCTTATAAGTAACTTAAATTTTAATATTTATATTTATTAAATATTTAAAATAAAGTTTTAAGAAGCCCAAGTGAAATCTCCGTGAGCTTCTCTCGGTACGACAGGAATCAAGTGTATCATTTGAGAATAAATTGTTAATTAAAAATAAATTACATCTATTTATAATAACAATAAAAATTATAATTAAAATTTTCCTTTTTTCTTGCTTGGCTTTTCTTTATTTTTAATTTTTTCAATCAACGGCTTGTACTTTTCCTGCAACGCGACGACAATATCAGGAGCGCGTTTCATCAATTCCTCCTTGGAGGTCTTGCAGCCGTCGAGGAGCCAGGAGTCTTTGAGAGCGTTGATCGTGTGAGCTGTCAGAACTGAATAAGGGACATGTGGCTTGAGATCGTGACCATTGACCGGGAACTTGGGCGGGTTCCACTCTTCAA
Organism: Cotesia typhae; assembly: GCF_013202065.1. NCBI lineage: Eukaryota > Metazoa > Arthropoda > Insecta > Hymenoptera > Braconidae > Cotesia > Cotesia typhae. Next base: position 12,214,824 of record NW_027423757.1, on the reverse strand, counting down.
AGGGTTTGAGAAGCTCGAAGTTTCCCCGGTACTTGATGACTTCCTTGATGTACTCCTTGGTGACCATCGGCTTGTTCGACTTGAGCAGCTGACACTGGAAGGGGTAGAGCGGATAGGGCTTGAGCTCGTCATCGCGGTGCGTGGTCACAAAGACAGCCAGGTCTCTCTGGTAAGCGGAGAGCTTCAGTCTTTCGTGAAGATTCATCGCGTCATCCGGATTCTTCAGCATGGCGGAGATCATGGTGATGGGATGGAGCTTGTGTCCAGCAGCGTGAGCTCGCTCGGAGATTTTTCTAAAATTCTCCAGGTCAGGGTGCTCCGGTAAGCCAATATACTGGGCCATGTTGCACTCGAGCATCTTGAGCGTGAGCTCCACCGTGAAGTTCCCTTCCAAGATTTTGCTCCACTCCATCCAGATCCTCTCACCGGAAATTCTCTCCAAGCCTTCGACATTGTCCACGATGGCTTTGATGGTCGCTTCGTCGTGGTTGCTGGGGTTTTCAGCGATCCTGCCGTAGAACCTGAAGTACCTGAGGATCCTGAGGAAGTCTTCTTGGATCCTGGTGGCCGGATCTCCGACAAAAGCGATCCTTCTGTTCTTGAGGTCCTCGTAGCCGAAGAAGAAGTCAAACACTCGCCCGTCCAGGTCCAGGTACATCGAGTTTATGGTCAGGTCACGGCGACTCGCGTCCAGCTTCCAGTCGGTCGTAAACTCGATGTCCGCGTGCCGGCCGTCGGTCACCACGTCGATCCTCAGGGTGGTGATTTCAAAGTTTTCGGTGTCGTTTATCCGAGCTGTTATGGTCCCGTGCTTCTCACCTTTGGTGTTCAGCATTCTGATCCCCTCCAAGGTGAACAGCTGCTTCATCTCGTCTGGAGTCGCGGTGCTCGCAAAGTCCAGGTCCTTGGGAGTTATTCCCATTAGAATGTCTCGGACTGCTCCGCCGGCGATTCTGATTTCATGGTTGTGTTTTTTAAATAGTGAGACCAGAGTTTCCAGCTCCGGGGAAAATATTGAACGGAATTCGGGGGTGTCCAGCTTGGTTATCACCGGATCTGCTCTAGAGGCTGGCATTGCTGCGTCTGTGTATTGTTTTACTCGTTTCCACTTTACTGCGTCTGACGCAGTTTTTAATAAGTTCTGAAATTATTATATGATACTAAAATTAGCCAAAGTTAATAATTTTTGATTCTTTTTATTAATTAAATTATAACTTAAGATGGTTTTTAAAAAATTGCACGTATAATTTATTAAATTTTCTACGGCTGAATTTTTTTTTTTTTTTTTTAATGATTTTTCAATAAAATAAATTATCAAAATTTTAAGATAGCTAAATTAATTTTCTTATTGTTTATTATAAAAAATTATCAGTGCAAATTATTTAAAAATATTTTTTTTTATAATTAAATTGTAATAAACATGAAAAAAAAAATTGTCACATGTCAGCTGATTTAAATATCATTATATAAATTATAAAAAATAACCTAACTTAGATAATTGACATTGTTTTAATTTTTGACAGCAAGTTATTTAATAAATTATAAAAATTATTTATAAAAATAAAAAAAAGAAACATAATTTTTTATTTGTTTACTCTTTTATTTTTTTTAATACTCAAAAAATTAAAAAAAAAAATATATGCTTACTGTCAATAGTGGAAACTTATATATAGAGGTTAAATGTTATTAATTTGAATACTTACTCGGCACTGAACATAACTTGATACTGTTTTTACTTGTTTTAATAACAGTGAGAGTACTGTCATCACTGATTTCTTTTTACATTAACATTATTTTACAAATAAATCACCACGCGTTATTTACGTTTCGTTGATCGCTGTTTTTTATTTTTTTTTTTTTTTCTGAAAAGTTAGAATTTTAATTGAGCGACGATTGCTAAGTAAGAGTTGCTTGCAAAACTGCAGTAAATAAAGAAATTTTGTTGAGGATTAAAGTAGTTTCCTTTGTTGCCCACAGTCAACAGACAAATGTCACTAGCTGCCAAGTTCTTGTTAAAATATATAAATTATATTCATGCGTAGTTCTTAGATGTGAAAATTAAAATTTATTTAATGAATTTTCAAAATAAAAAGAAGAAAAATTCGTGAGAAAAATTTGTTCAGTAAAAATAAAAATTAATGTCGAATATATTTGATAATTTTAAGAATTTTTGTAGCAATTAAATAAATTATAGCAAAAAAAAAAATTTATAAAAAAAAGTGACATTTAGAAATTAAGTTAAAATATTAACTTTGAAAAATTTGATTAACTATACTTCTTTTCTAATTTCTTTATCGACGAAGGTAAAATTGCAAATGTGGGCCCAAATTAATGATACTGAAAGCCGACAACTGTCAATTTCCAAAATTTTGCAACATTCCAAACTATAGATAAGCTTCTATTAGCTTCAGTATTCTTATCAAAGCTTGAATCGAAAGTACTGTGCTAGTACAAATTTTAGCCAAAAATTATAATTTAAATAAAAAAAAAAAAAATGTAAGTATTTTATTTATAAGTTTTTATAATAATTAAAGTTAATATTTTATATTGATTAAGTTTATAAGCTTTTATATTAATACAGTAGTCTGTTTGCTTTAACAGAAGCTTAGTAATGGATGTGTGTGCCACGTGGCACATATCTTACAACCGAAAATCGTGGCATGATTTCGAAATCAATTTGTTAATTTATTAAAAGCTTATTTCGAAATGTTAGTTTATATAAAAATTACTTTATAAATTTTCTGTGAATTTTTTCAATATTATTGGCTTTGAAATTAGAAGAAGAAAGGTTATCTTTTGTAACAATTTTAATTGTTTAAATTATGATTATAAATTGAATAATAATTTTTTATTTCAGAAGACGATGGCTAATCACGGAATGAAAGCAGTATTTACAGCAATAAGAACTCACAATATTCCACGTCTTAAGGAGCTGTTAACAGAAGAACCTTATCTCATAAACTGTAAGAATGTATATCAAAAGAATCTTTTCGAGATAGTGATGGTCACGCATTCTTATGAAATACTTGAAACGCTAATTAGCTTCGTCTCCGAAGATTCAATAGTTCCTAATGTTTACATGAGTTTGGTTTGGAATTTGCTACAATCGAATTATCTAGAACTTCTAGAGAAACTTCTAACCAAATGTAAGATTATTAACCTAAATAAATCACATTATATTCATAAGATACTTCAAACGGTAATCACAAAAAAATTATACGTAATACTAAAGCTTCTCACAATACGGAAAGTGAACCTAAATATTTCAAACTGCAGTAAATCGCCATTTTACATCGCTTGCAGACACGGAGATTTAGAAATGGTCAAAATGCTCTTGGAAGGTGGAGCTAATCCAAATTATAAAAAATTTAATCTGCCCGATGATTCCCACTATTACGCTGAAAGTTTCTACCCTATTCATGCTGCTATTTATTACAATCATAATGACATTCTTGATGAGCTTTTGAGTCATGGAATGGACGTGAACGCAATGTATGAAATTTGTGGTGAGATGAAATTCACATCATTGCTGCACTTTGCCTGTGCATCGCACAAACTTGAAGCTGTCAATCTACTTCTTCTGCGAGGTGCTGATGTCAACATACTCGATTTTGATGGCCTAAAGCCAATCAGCATTACGGTGAATTTGCCCGATGAACAATTCTTCCTTCATCTCATTCAGCACAAAGACTTCAAGTTGACTTTTGAAGACGCTGTCTACATTTTTGAATGGACCGTTGAGTTCCATAGATATTTTAGATTCCAGCTTTTGTTTGAGTATCTCCAAAAATTGTCTCGTAACGACTTGCTGAAACAAAGGATTTACAAGGAATTGATAAACAACCCCGATGCGAAGAGACCACTTCTTCACAGAGCTGCTCGATGGAATGCAAGCGAATGTATTGATATTCTCCTAGAAAATGGCGCAAAACTTGAGCTTCGGAATAAATACGGAAGAACTGCTACCCATGTTGCTTTTCGGTACCGACAAGTTGAATCCATAAAGAGACTAATTGAAAACGGAGCTGATATATTAGCTAAATGTACAAGAGGATTCCTCCCTATCACTTACGTTTATGAGCGTAAACTTGTCGAAAATCGCTATGAAACTGATGAAGAAATCGAGGAAGAAGACGAAGAGCGCAGAAGTGATGACCGTTATACCCTACTCTCTATTGTCATGCATCATGCCTTAAGGCTGCACACTTCGGGCGCTGTTTGTTTTCCTGAAGAATTTCATAAGTTTATTCGTGCTTATGAAAAGGCAAATCCGGAATATAAAAAAAGAATTAATTTTGACGAGTTGGAATTGATGAAGCAGAAGGTTATTAAAGATAGTGTCTCGTATTATCATTTTATTGTAGCTGATGTTAGTCAGAAAGCCAAGTACTTGGAGGATCCATTCATTTATCAGACTCTCAATAATAGAAACAATTACAGATATTTATTTAAGGATTTTGCGGCGGTTATTACTTATGCGTTTCAAAGTGGGTTGAGAGAAAAGAAAAAGCAGCAGAGACTTACCAAAAGCTAAAGTTATTTTTTCTTATTTGACTTTTGAAGTAATCTGTTTAGATTATTTTTTAATGACTCAAGATATAATTTACATGGATTACCTAATTTTCTATAAATTAATATTTCACTAGGAATTCAAATTGCGCGCCTTAATTTCGACCAATAAGGAATCGGGGACCATATTTTTTCGATATTTCGATATATTTCGATACTAACCAACTTCAACACAGTCATGAATTTTATATTATCAAATATTTTTTAATCGTAATTAATTTTTTTACTTTTCTATTTATTTGTAAAAATTTTTTACGCTAAAATTTCGATTTTAAATTTCTTCCTATTGTTAAAATATTATAGGTAACTTCCTATTTCAATAATGATCCAATAGATGGCACTAAGTCCTCTAAATTGAATTTAAAAATTTTTACTCTGTACATGATTGATAAATAAATACCAAAAATGTCGCAAAGAAAAATTATCTTATTAATTATTAATCCTGGAAATTTTAATTAAAAATAAAAAAAAAAAAGATAAGTCCACAGTTTACAGTAATTGAATGACGAGATAATTAACGGATAAATATGCTAATTGTTGGGAAATTACCCATAAATTTTCAGCAAACAAATATTTATTTGAAGAATAAATATAACGATTAATTAATATTTTTCAGAAACCATCGGGAGTGCTAGCTTGTGCCCAGTAGATGGCGGTACCCAGTTGGGTAAAATAAAAAATATCACTGATGGTGATGGAATAAATAAATAAATAAATAAATAAATAAACAAAATTAAACAATAAAGGAGAATAAATAGAATAATAATAATGTTAATAGCCAGATACTGTTTTTTCACCCAATATTTAAAAAATATAATATTTACTCTCGGAAATGATGACAAATTAATTTAAAAAACAATTAATAGATTGAAAGAGCAATGGTTAAAAACATGACTGAATATTTTGTCGAAATTATCGCCGCGGTATGTGTAAATTTACCACGTGGTAAAAACGGGGATAAATTGTGCAAACATTATTTATAAAACTGGAGTCGCGTTTTAAATTCTCGGTGTTTGTTTCTCCCAATGAGGGACAGAGGACGAGAGAAAGAGAGATGAGCAAGCCTTGCCCCGTATGCAAATCGATCTCTCATATATACATCCATACATACATATTATACAGACGAGGTAATAATGTGCGAAATTCCGTTCAAATATACCTCACATACATAATTAACCGATATGCCGTTTTGTACATAATTTTTTTTTTTCATTTATTTATCATTTTTATTATCTCCTATTTTTGTTTTTAAACTCGACTCATCATCGCTGATTGATCGGTGATTCCAAGTGATTAAATAAGTATCAAAATAAAATTAAATATTATTTATTTGCAAAGTTTAATTGGCCTAATTTTTGCGCTGTTACGTCAAATAAATAAATACTTTTTTTTTTAGTTAAATTAAATTAAATGACAATGAAGAATGATACGAAAATGACTGTCAATCAATCATAAGCTTCATGAATTTATCAGACCGCGGTCGAAGGATTATCGATCTGGCTTAACGCCGGTCACAGAAATCAGGATAGCAAATTTAGGAAAGGAGAGATCCGAGTTTGTAATATGTTCAAGGGGAAGAAGACAAGGTGGAAGTTGGAAGCAAGGACTAACGGGGATAGAAATAGGAGTAGAAGGATATAGAGTCCGTCGTTATCTGTAGAAAGCAGGCAACGTATTTTCACCCCTCTTGCCCAATACAAGCCAAGTCCTGCGCCCAACGTTCGTGTCCGCGAACTAAATGTCGACTACTATAACTACCACCACGACACGCCATGATGTATCGGCCATATTGCCTCTACTTACTGCCCTCCGTATTCACTATCATACATAGTAATAGCACATCATCGAGAATTATAAGGACTTGTCGTTATCTATGTCCTTCAACAAGACATTTACATTCTATATGATGCAAGAGTTGTAAACCGAAAACGAATGAGATGTTAATTTAATGACAGAAGATACACAAAAAAAATTATAATTAATTTAGCAGATATTTGACAATTTAAAAAAATAATTTATGGCAAAAAATTTTTTTCTTAAAATTAATTTTTTTTTTAAATAATTTTTCGGAAAAAATTAAATTTAAGAAAAAAAAATAAACTTGAATCAAAAGAAAAATTCTTGAACCAAGAAAATAATTTTGAAAAGTTTCATTGTCTTGAATCAAGACAATTCTCCTCTCGCTGATGGCCGATAATTTTCAATAATAAAAAAATTAAGTGAAAAATGAGGAGGTGAGTGAGCAAACGGAAGGCTGGAGGTCAGACACCGCCGGTGAGATCGGAGTAGTCACTCTTGAGTTCGGTTATTCTTTTCTCCATCACAGAGAACTTATATAATGCATGCGTAAGAAGAAAGGACCACCCATGCAGATGAGAAGAAGGTCCTCTTGACTCTCAGCTCGGTGCTCGAGAGGACTCGAGAGGGTTGGGCGCGAACCATCCACTCTATCATGCGAGGAATATACATATATTCATACACATATTCTCGAGGAAGAGTTTTAGTTTAAAACTTGCAAGATCGGCTTTAAAGCGATGAGGTCATTGAGAATCTTTGAGGAACAATTTGCTTGTTTTTGAATTTATGAATTTGCTTTTTAAGTGTCCAAGTCTTGTTGAGCCAGAAAGCCGAATCCGAGGCTCCAGATTCCAGGCCAGCCGGTCTCGAGTTTTTGAGTGCGTAATGGCACCCACCGTCAATACCAACTGTAAAATACTAAATAAAACACAAAACAGTTGTGTAAACTTTCTTCCAACTCGGAAATTTTGTACTAATAGAATCCCTTGGCAGGCTTTTGCCCTCGAGACTCGCGCCCTTTTCTTCTTTCAGTTCCTGGAAAAAGCTCTCGATATTTGGACACAATTCAACAACAACTGGTAGAAATACAATAATAAATTTTATCCTTTTTTTTTTTTATTTTAAGGGAAAAAGATTTTTAAATTACTGAAGATGATCAGAAGAGTTTATTTACTGTTGATAAATTTATTTATTTATAAACAATTTTTTTTTCTAAATATAAGATTCTAATTTTTCAATTTTTAATGAATATTTTTGGGGAAAAAAATTATATTTGTTATCAATTAATTAACAAATATTTATTATAAGTTAATAAAAAAATTATTAGCAGTTCTAATAAACGATTTGTTAATTGTTAGTTAATTTTTATTCAATAAATAATTTAATAACTTTGAAAAAAAATTTATTTAATAATTGAATTTATCAACAGTTAATTATCCTCATTAATTATTAACTGTAATTTATCTAGTTTTATCTTAGAGCAACTAAATTATATAAAGAGTACTTTATAAACTGTTCTTTGCATGAAGTAAAAAAATGAAAAAAAATATAATTGAATTTGAAAAAATATCTCTAGCACAAACATTCAAAGTGGATAGACCAGTAACAGAGTGTGAAGTAATAGTAAGTGAAGGCATGAGACGCAACTAAACGCAAAATAAAAATACAAGAGTAAGAATGATCGAACGCTGCGTGTGGTCCAGGTCTCGAGGTGTTAATCATGTGTCCCGGCTACCGTACACCTCCTCGGGTCCCTTCAATTAGTATATACATTTGCCCACGTTTCACCTTTTGACTCCTCGGAAGCCTCTTACTACACACTCGTGTCGTCAAGTAACTTCGCTGTCCATATGCTCTTGCTCTGTATCGCAGACCATTCTTTCATCACTTTCGAATATTATCCTTGACTGTACGGACGTTCAAATTCAAAAATAAAATCTGTAGAGCACGCGTCTATGTTCAGAGCTCCATTGTTTCGGGTACCGTTGTTTACGACAAAAATAAAAATAAAACTCATGACATCTAGCATCAACGCTGACCAGTTTAAGCTTTCAAGATCGGTCCGATCCTCGTCTTGGCTCCTCATCTTGAGATCCCAGAACCTGTTTTAGAACTTGAGATTGTTTCTTCCTAAATCGGGACCAAAACAGATCCGAGAATTGATGACCTCACTCATCAGCAGAAAGATAGAAGCGACTTAACTTTAATCCGCGGTCTGGGCACCTGTCGCGTGTCGGGGGTGCAGGGGCAAAAAGTCCCGATACTCTTATTCCGGATAAGGACAGCAGAAAAAGAGAATAAGAGCGATGGTCAGGGTGCCAGGAACACGTGGTTCTATTTGCAAAAACAAAGTTTGCACGGGACAAACACAGCCGTGCACACAGACCAGACAGACATCGACCTAGTGTATAGTGAATAGTGTACAGGTCCCGGGTCCCGGGGTCAAAAGCGCAACAAAGACACGGATTACGTTTCGTTTTCATGTGTACCAATCTAGTCTATTTTTAATTTTGTTCATTTAGTTTGTAATTGCGTTTTGAGGAGATTTTCGAGAAATTTTACTAATTTATTGCATTTTTCTTTTGATATTTTTTAAGTCAGATCGTCAAGTTGGTTCACATTTATACATTTTTGATTTTAACTAAAAAAAAATAAATTAGTATTGAAAACCATCTTGTAAAAATTAAACAAACTATAATTTTCATATTTCTGCATTGTTCTAGGCCAAAAACCGACTTATTTGATGAAGTTTAATTCATTCTAACAATCCTGCATATTTTTAGTAACTTTGAAATATCCACTTCCAATTCGGCTGCCAAATAGTCTTTTTATTTCTGTTTTTGTTCTCTGTCGTCATCAATGACACTTGATCAAACCTCCGCTTGCTTGTTGCTCCAATTTCGATTTACTTACTACGATAAAAAAATACTTGAGTAAATTGAGGTCACGGATCATCACCAACGTAATGTTATTCATCATTCAGGAAATAGTTATCCCCTTCTGTTTCCCTCACTTGGGAGTTATTAAGGTGATAATTGAATTCGAGGTCGTCGATGACGATTCTCAAGATATTAATGGTTTATTTTTACAACGCTTGATGAACTTATGGGAGTATTCTTTCTTGATTATCCAAAATGCAGTAATGAAGAAATGACAGAACAGCAAACCTCAAAAACCAGCGACATTTGATTAAAGCAATAAACAGTAAAGCATAAATAGGGTTGAAAAATAACTCTGTTGCTCTTGCTGTTGCTGTTGCTCTGAGCGACGGCGCCGCAGCATAAGCAGGGAAACTAAACGCAAGCTTCTGTGTTGACACGCAAATATTTGCTGCGGCATACACTACCACCGCTGGAAAATACTCCCTTCTCATCCCCGATCTGGATCCACGGTCTTACATTAGTTCCTCTCATATCTGTGCACCTCAGGTCTAATTTCCGTAAGTACCGTTGCCATTACTGCATTTTAAAAACTCCACCCTTTATTTTTAGTCTACTCAAGTATAAACACTTGTATGTATCCAGAGTAAACGACTCACTCTCGACTCTCCCGGGAAACTCCTGCTACCCACCAACCCGTTTATCAAACATACGTGTTTTATTGCTAACGACAATATTATTTGATACAGAAGTACAGGCACAAGTTTAAGCCATAGGTAATGCAAAGACTTGTTCGTCTTCGACTCTGCTTAAATCCTCTAGTGTCTTTTTAATCCTTCTTCAGTTTGCTCTACTTCTTCATCATTCTGTTTATCATCAATAATTTTCGGTCATTTATTTTGGAATCATTTTCTTCGTTATCCTTGTAATTGAACGTTTTGTCAATTCTGCAAGTTTTTAATAGCTTTAAGTGATCTAATTCCATTTCATCGGTCAAATGGTCCCTTTTTGTCCAGACAGGATAAGCACATGTCGTTGTAAAATTTCCATCGCCATTTCGAATTTAATCTTCGATTGTTTAAACAGTAATTTTATTTTTTCAGGTCATCCAGGTTAATGTGTATAAGACAATCAAACAAAAGTACAAGTGGTGCTTCGTGGGAATAAAAGTGAATTATTATAAGCCTGCAAATTGATTTCCAATGGGCGACTTTGGGAGTATTTACATAGATTACTCGGACGACTCGGTACTGTGGTCAAAGTTGGCCAATATATTCACCCGTTGCAATCTAGTCTGGTGGGTACAGGCTACAGGGCTTAAATTACCAGCTATCAGCATGTGAACCAGAGGGAAAGAGCCAGAAGAGGAGACAAGGGTTGAATACGTTGGAGTCGGAGCCGGAGCTGGAGGTCAATGGAGAGCCAGAGTATAACCACCAGGATAGTCGAGAATGAGGAACGATTGTACGATCGAAAGAGAGTGGTGCAAACATTTGCCTGCCGCCTGCTAAATTAAAAGCACACAGAGGACAGAGGATAGATGATTCTCAATCGAATAAGTGAGAAGACAAAAGCACCAAGGCCAAACTCACCCGGTCTGTGTTAGTGGATGAGCCATTACATCTGATCAGGTGAGCGCCTAACTTATCATACTTCACACATCACACATCGCTCATCAAATATGTTTATCAAAATATTTTTTGTTATTGTAACAATATTTAGATGCTTTGTTTATTTATTTGTGAGGTATATATTTATTTGGTAACGGAGACTTTTTGCAGTTAATTTATGACAAATAATCACGGCAAACTATTCTGGCAAATATTTATAACGTTTATGTAACTTAACCACCGTTTAATGTGTCGTGTCGTTTTAACTTATTTCCTTTTCTCGATCCAGCTACTCTGCGAGCTCTTTCTCTCTTTCTCCCCCGTTAATCTTTATTCTTTATTCTTTATTCTTTATACTCTGGTGCTTGCTGCTATATCAATATTTTAGTGTTTACTATTATCAATATTGTCATTGTACAATGTGAATTTTATCACTCTGAATTGATACAATTGTTTGCACAGCCAAGTCTCTACGAATAAACATTTAATAATTGTTGAAACGATTAGCAAGGGTAATAATAATATATAATGGAGCGATATGGAATTATAATTTTTAATTACAAGCTAAACAGCAAAAAGCTTACACTTTTTAACAAAGAAATTTTTTGTGAATTTATTTAAAATAAAATTTTCAATATTATTAATTCAAAGGAAAAAAAATTTCGAACAAGTTACATCACAAATTGCCAAACATTCATCAAATATTTACTGTGAGTGTTTTAATAGCCAACGTAGACCCGATACACACTAAAGATCTCAAAAAAAAAAAAAAAAAAAAAAAAAAACTCACACCGTAAAAGAGTGATATATCTTACCCCCCACTAACTCTTCGACGAGCAAGAGTACTTATTTATTAATAATTGAAGCATTAAACATGTCTCAACGATATTGACTGTCAGTAGAATAGATGGTCATCCAGCAAACAACAATTACTGGACTTCAGCACGCGCCTTCGTCTTGATAAACGACCCGTAATTAAGGTTCACGCGCTTAACTCGAACCGCGAGTCCTCTCCAGGTAACGAAGGCGTCCACGCGACCGGAAGCACGTCCGGTTGGACGAGCCAATGTGTCATTGTGTGTTCTTGCGTGTGAACTGTTCTTGGGTCGAGTATGTACTTTTGTGTATCAGAGAGGCATTATCATGTGCACAACATCCAAGAACAAACACAAGACCGAAAATTAAATTAATAAATAATGATGATGATCATAAACATAAACAAGTTATTATTATCTAGCATGATAATGATAATAAATGTTTACGACGGTGAGACGAAGGATGTAGGCGGCTTTTGTGAAATCAAACAACTTGCTATCTGTTATCTGGCATCATAACTCTCGAGTTATTACTGTACCCGGTAATTTAGAGCACACGGCACCTTTGAGTCCTAGGACTAACTTTGCGTTGGATAGGAAGCAAACATTTTGGACGCCCAAAGTCATTTACTCCCCGGATTTTCAGCGCCGACCGAAAAATTAAACGGAGTTTTATAAATAAATAAATTAGTATGTCGATGTCGCTGGAGCTGGAAAGGTAAACGAGAAGTAATTGTGGGAAGGAAATTTAATTCAAGTGTCTTTGAGTTACTTTTGGTTCTGGGGCGAATACGACGGATGAGAGAGGCTGAGAACGCTAAAAATCCCCAGTGTCCCTTTACTTCTTTTAAGCGGGCGGATAAACTTCGCTCTAGACTCAAGAAAAAGAGATGCTATCTGTTTACAGATCCCCGACTAGATGGCTAAAGTTTATTAATTAGCTGGGAATTAAAGGACGCTTTCAGTACTTAAGTCACTGAGGACTTCAGAAGAAAGGGGAAATAATTCTCAAAGTAATGAATATTTGGAATTGAGGAAAGTTTGACAAAAAATTTGGGTTAAAATTGATTAATTGGAGGTATGATTTGAAGATGACAACTAATATCACAGTTTTTGGATAATAATTAAAAATAGGTCACAGATAATTGGACTTGATAAGAGAAAACAATTATGTCAAAATGGAAATTTTTGAACAATTTTGGAACAAAAAAAAGTCATTGTGTTAATTTTAATCTAATGATCGCCTATTTAAAAATTTTTGTAAAGACAGCTCATTTGATTTCAGAAGATGAGAAACAGAATGATAATAACTGTTTGTCCAAAAACCAGACTCCTGAGGTTTCTTGATCTCTTATCTCAAAATTCTAACCTTTATTGAGTTATTATTATCAGCCAGATGAATAAAAGAGAATTAATTATTGACATGGCAGAAGGGTTGATAGAGAGATGCCGGGGAAGTCAAATAGACTTAACAGGGTATCTTATGAGTAGGGCAAACGAAAAAAAGCACATGTATCTAGTTGGGTCGGAAATGATGGAATTGCCTGAGGGTTTTCGCGTTGGACTGCCAGCTATTTTCCGGGATAGCAGCGGATAGAATCCAACTCTGTAAGCTCGCGCCAGGAAACCTCCTACAACCTACAATAATGGGTAAACACACTTCCGGTGGATTTTACCATAGAAATCTCAACTCTTTGGCGGCTGTAGACTGTAGACTCGAGATGGAAGAATTTCCTCTCGTGAGTTTTCAACCCTTCCTCCTCTTTCTTCTGCTTCTACAGAGCTGGTATAATATTCAATTACATAGCTTCAAGTAAAGTCAAACAACCCCAAAAGGCTTTTACTTCCGCGCTCGGCCCCACCGCCCGGCCAAGGAAGGCGCTTATTCGTCTATCGTCTGCAATGCTGCTCATGTCTGAGAACCTTACGTGAGTAAAGGAATTTTTTACAAGAAAAATACAACAACTACAGACTCGAAGTATGTATCATGTTAGAGTACAAATAATGTATAATATGTGAAAATATATCAAAAAAAGGTCTATTTATTTTTATATTCTCATGGCATTTAATCAGACAATAAAAATAGTGTGGCATGCCCAACGAATCGTGACCGAAGGGTCTTTTTTCTTATTCATTCGTCGTTTAGTCAAATTATCGGTCATCATTATATACAGCCCCTTTTGTGTTATTCTGGGCATGCACTTCTCCCATTACAATAAACCCACTGTATTAATTCGAGTGCTCCGAGTATTGTTATCCTAATTTCTGATATTTTACTTCTTTCTTATTCATTTTTATACTATTATACATAATTTACTGCCTTATATATTCTAATGTTAATCCATAAATTTTTTAACTATTTTTTATTTATTCAAAGATTGATTCCGAATTCTTATTTCGAGGTCGTTGACCTCCAAGTTTTCAAAAAAAATTTTTTTTTAAATATCACGAAATTTTTATACCTCATAATAGTTTGAACTGGGTAAATTTTTAAGAAATTCGTTTCAATAATAACCGATGATCATTTTTTTGACTTGCTAAATTGCCAAAACAATAATTCAACCCATAATTGCCTAATACATTAATATTTGTTATGTATTAACACAAACATGAAGTTTATCAATTAATTATTGAAGTTAATCGCAAAAAATAATGCCAATTAATTAATCATTCGATTTGTAAATAAGCAGAAGGGTGAGACGAACCGCAGTATTACTGGTATAAATTCGAAACCGGGTAGTAGCTGGTGGGTATGTATTAACGGTATCAGCATACCAGAACTCATCCCTTTGTGAATGTAAATCTACGGTAGCAAACCCCTGCTGCGAAATTCTCTAGCTTGAATAAACTAGGCAGCCCCCTTTTACAGAGTCAGTGTGGAGTAACTCAATACTGTCGACATCAGGAGTCATTTTGAGCGTGTTTTTTTCAGCAAACATTCACTTTGAGCTCTGTGTGATGTTTTTGGTCGTTAAATTGCAGCCAATAATTAGTGGAACTGATCGGAGCTGACGATTCGCGATTGAACTTTGAGTAAACTGAATCTCCCTTGTCGCGGTTTACGTAAAATTGTGCGTAGCTACTCACAAACGGATTTAATTTATTTTAACAAATTGGATCGTACTGCAGCAGAGCAGATCATCATCGAAAAGACCAAAAAATTCCCGTGTAAATAATCAAATTCCCATTTTAGTTTCATTAACATCAAACACAATCTCAATGCAAATTCAAACGGAATGCAAATGCAAACACAAACACAAACACAAATCTAAATAAAAATAACAATAATAACATAGATTACCATCAACAGCAATAATAAAAATAATAATTACAGGCATTAATATTTATGGTAATAAATTTAGTATATCGACGGAGTACGTCGAGGACAACGATGAGGTTCATTACTATTCATGTCTTACAAGCACGTCGATCAATTGCGGGCAAGAGAGGCATGACATTGTAATGTGCGATGCTTACCGACGTATTTAGGGGTGACGTAGGAGGAACTGCTCCATGTATGTTTATATGTATATGAGGAAAGGGATGAAGGGCGAGGGTGAAGGGAGAACCGACGAGGCACTAGTAACGAGTATTTGCTGGTCGGCTCGATGCATAGTTAATGATTTGTCAACTCGAATTCCCTGTACTAGAGCGTGCCATACGAGTCCGAGCACAGGACATACATTATGGCTGGCTATGGCCATATACCGGGTGTCCTATGTTCCATACTCCATGTTTGGCCTCCAATGTTCAGAGCTCATCCGTTCATGAATGCCGATACTCTCTTTATGATTCCATAATTCCTTTTCAATTCATTCCAAAAAGGATTCACCTTTTCTATCCTCTTGAATGCGCGATCAAAGTGTTCCATTTCGTTTACTTTTGGTTGACCACAGTCAACATGCGAATCGTGCCAATTTGTCGAAGGACGAGCATTTTTTTGGTTTGCAATTTTGGACACGCTACGAGAATTATTGTAATTTGAATTAATTGGACATTACTTATTGATGCACAATGTTTATTTTATTAAACGGGCGTATGTTTATGGCATTGGTAATCTTGAAGCGTATCATTATTGTGAGTATGATCATTAGATCACTGTCACTAATTAATGGGAGATGAGGAGACTCCGCAGAGTGTTATGTCAGAATTTGTAATGGCGAGATATGGAATATGGAGCCTCGAATTTCGGGCAGATATATGCTGGTGGTGGAGCGAGGAAGGTTGTAGATATAGGAAGCCACCAGGCCGGGGCGATGTAGACAATCTCCAAATATTTGCGAGGCCAAATATCTTATATAAACAGCAAAGTGTCACGCAGTCTCCGTCATCCGTCAACGAGTCAAGTTATCGGAATTTCCCTACAGCATACGTTGTATGGATCAACTCAAATAATCATATTTCTCAATTAACCACCGTCAATTAGGACTAGTCACCAGGGACGAGTGTCGTGCTGCCTAATTAGCATGTTAGGGTTTTGGAAACTATGTAAACTGGGGGTAGAACTTGCTAGGAGCTGTGCAGTTAGTATTTGACTGCCGAAAATTACAATTTATAATGAAAAGAATTTTGGCTAAGTGGTTTTTTATATTTTTGAAGACTGTTTAGTTAGTTTAGATACTTTTGGAACAGATTGAACTCTTTTAATTCCAAATTTAAGTTATTCATACAAATTTTGATATTAATGGTTAACATCTAATCCATAAACCCCTAAATTCACCGCAACTATAAAAAATGTAAGAGAAATTTGATTTTTATAATATTACTTGTGTCCAATCGAGTTGACTTTTGTGTCCATTGTTCCGGCAATGTCGGTTTCCCGCTGAGGCAAGTTTGTACAAAATAGCTTGGACCCCAGTTTGTCCTATTCGGTTGCACCCCACCTGGCAGCGCACAGCATTCAGGTTCATCCTATTATATCGAACGAGCCCAAAAACTAGTGGCGATCCATCTCTTACACATTCTCTGTCTCTTTTGCACCTTCGGGTCGGGCACATCGTAGCAGGCCATAATAAAACATGTAACATACGCCACTATTTGTCATGATTAGCCGAAGATTACCAGCGCCGCTGACAGTTATTCGAGGTGATATCCTCAGCCTCCCGCTCCACCCACGGGAATTTTTTACCAACACATTTTAAAAAAACAGCTGGAGCTACTATACAAAGTGTGTACAAAGAAAACGATAAATTAGCTTTTAAATTATCGGATATTTACACTGATATGTATTTACAAATTTATTATTTAATCGTGTTGTTCATTTTGTACTTGGTTGTTATTAATATAATACACCCGTGCGCGTAGTACATGTATGTACAATGTACACATGTGTGGATGTGTGGATGTGGCGCGTTACTCGATCTCAACTGCGGCGGTGTACGCGATGTCAATATTATACGACAAACACACTTAAATAGGCTTAAAATACTAACGTATCCACCTCGTTTACCACCGCACTCAATCGTGTGTACACTCAGACTTTATAGAAGTGTGTTGATAATCACATTTATAACTATTTACAACTAAACATACCTAACCATTCATTATTATCTTCATCGAGTACCCCTTATTATTTTATCAGCACACATTCTCAGAAGGTACACAACTACCTAATTTTAAAATCACTAAATCCTTAACTTTTTGATTTTTTGACTATTTCACTCTTCTTAATATCCAAATTATTATTTTTTACTTATTACATTAATTCATTTAACCTAAAAGCTTCTTTAGAATTGATTCAAAATTCCTTTAATTAGCTTGACCCAATTCTGAACCTACCAAGTGACTTTTGAGTATTTTTTTCATCCAAATTTATAAAAAAAAATACAAACTATTTTGACCTAAAAATTTTCGATAGTATTGGTATAAAATAAATTGCAACCAAAAATTAAAATTTGAATAAGTAAAAAAATTAAAAACTCACATTTAAAAAATCAGCAAAGTCTGCAAAATAATAATCAGCTACTCATTAAAACCTCGTGCCTGCAAAAAAAAAAAAAAAAAAGTCATTATGTAACAAGTATATATTAAAAATCAATTAAACTTGTTGCGTAGATTATTATTTATCAGGCAGTAATTATTTCTGTGTGCATAACAATATTTAAAACACACTAATAGTGTGTACAAACATTAGCGAAGCCAAGAGTAAATTTCCATTAAGAGTTTATAAATAATTGATGATTTACCAATTGGTAACGCAAAGCGGCGGACGCAATCAGGCCAGCATTATTAATGTTAATATTGGAATTGGAGTTGGAAAGGTAAAAAAGTAGAAGGTATGAGGTAGAAGGTGGCGGATGGCCAAAAAAGAAAAACCCGAGAATAGGAGAAAAATAGATGATAGATCCGAGTTTGGAATGAATGAGCGCGGGCGTACGTTGTTCTGTATGTACGCGTGGAACGCAACATTGAACTTGTATGGAACTAACGAGATCAGCGGTACGCTGCTGATGTCGATGTGTAGGATGAATGTAGCAGTAGAAAGCTACACTGTGTATAATATAAGAGTAGAGCCACCGGTGACTGGATATTTACTGATTGGCTTAAATCAACGCTAAGCCGATCCAATCCAATTGGTGGCCTCAGGCACGGCGGCCCCTTTCTGCCGTTTACAATAACAAACACACACATGAACAGTGAATCCAGACGAAGCAAACTATTAATGATCCACGACACGGTTTTCGATCGATGACGATATCCAGGAAGCGAGCTCCACTGATACATTACTTACGGAATCCCTGAATAGTCTCAGTCTGGATGCAATGCGTTACGGGGATCTCCAAATCGAGGCATTGTCTGACGATTAATCGACCAAGCCGACATCCTATCGGTCTTAAACGGAAAATAGATTGCGATAATTAAGATCTATGGTTGTTGTTATAGATTCTAAGACACAAGAGATGAGGAGGATTCAGCTAAGCCGAAATTTGTCTTGGTAGACTTTGACTAGACTCCAGGTGTCTGGAAGCTGGATTACAACCCCCCGCTATTTTGGGCTAAACTACTGAACGGTATAGGTTACTGTTTGGCTCCCGCTGGCTCGGGCGTGATCTAATCGGTTAACCGCAAGATCTTAGGCCGGTGTTTCTAGTGTGATCTTGTATGTCTTTTAAAGTGGATTATCAGCTTTGGAGCTCACTGTTTGAGTCGGGGTGTTGAAGTGGGAATTTTTTGTCTTGATAAAAAGTGAATTATTTGTAGAAAAAATATACGAACGCCAATTGTTGACACTCTGTTTTGGTTTTAAGATTTGGTTAATTAGCTGGAGTTAATCACAATCTTTCACCTTTTATACGGTTTTTTTAATTGGAAGAATTTAAATAATTTAAGGGATGAAAAAAAATTTTTTTTCAATTATCTTCAAGTTATGACCTCTCTAATGTTTTTATGATATTTTGGGCTAATATATGATATGTGGGGCAAAATGGACCACTCGAAAAAAAAAAAAAAAAAACAAAAACAAAAAAAATTTTTTGTGCTTTTACTTTGAAGTTTTTGATTTTGAAGCTATATAAATGTTTAATATAATTTAATGGAACAATAAAATTTGATCTTAACGAAAATTTGTCAAATCTCAGCAACATTCAATTCAATTATAGGAGAAAAAATTTATTGGACATCAGTGAATTGAATAATGAATGAAGAGAAAGGTCAAACGAGCCTATTTAGTTGATCAGAGGGGTTGGTTTAGGCGTTACAATCTCTTCTGTCGGGTATTTTATGTTAGGGCGCTTATAGATGGATTCGTTTGTAATAATAATTTCATTCTTGAGGGTCACAACATCAACAACAATAACATTACAGATTTATCGATAGACAAATTGCCAGGAAAAATATACTTTTTTCACAAGATATTATTTCGCGCAGAGCAGAAGTGGACAAAAAGTATTTTTCAAGAAAATCGATCTATTAAATTTTCCTTGTTGTGATTTTACGGATCATCAAAGGAAACGGTCAATAATAGATTGCGTAGGTGAAAAGTCGAAGATATGAGGCGTGTCCGATGATAAAAGACCTGGATTGGGCACCCGTGTGAACTTCCTCGAGGAAGTCAACGAGTCTACAACTTTTTCATGAGTTCTTTATTCATAGTTCCGAACATAATATAATATAATATAATATAGCAGGTCTTTTTACGGCGAGTTATGGATTCCGCCTACGAGATAACTTTCTCACAATCGATCATCGATATTCCGCGCCCATAAACGCCCATTCATCCCAAGTATTCTCTATTCTCCTTTTTATCCTTGTTAAGAAACAATTTTCGATGCTGAATATAGACCAAATAGAGAAAAATATCGGTGACTGGGCATAAGACGGGATAACAGGTCCCTCAAAGGGACTTTTAAAGAGACCCACAACACTGATTTTACGGCAATTGAATCCACCATCACAACAATGAGTCTTCACATCCGGACATCGTGACTTTTTTAATTTTCACGGGCTACTGGTTTTGATGCTGTTACCTTAAATTCAAGAAAAAAATTCCCATCGACCGTCATTAACTTGGTTAGATACTTAATGATCCTAAAGATTTTTGATTGATGATTTTTCAGACGACTTTATAGTTCATTTTTGGGCGGAAGCTCTAGTTTACTAATTTACATCTTTTTTTAAATTTTTTGTTCTATAAATTGTGTATTTTTGACAAACATTACAATTTAATTTAGTTGCTTAATATTATTTGTATCAACTGTTATATTTAGTTTCAGCAAATATTTTTGTGTTTGTCAAAAATAAATATTTAAGAAGCCAGAACTAAATGGCTTTATTTGACACAAATATTCCCTTTTTCCTGCATCTATATCCTGCCGTCGGATCTTTTTATATTCTACAAAATTCGTAATTCAGTCTAAAATGTCAATTAATAATTTACTCATCAAACAAAATAAAATATTAATAAATAAATTGTCCAAAAAAATATTTTTAATGTGAATTTTAGTATAAAATTTGTATTTCTAATAAAAGTCCATAAATTTTGAAGAAAAAATAAATATTGTATACTGTAAAAAGAAAAAACTACCTATAAGATGATAAACTAAAGAAAACAATTTTATATGTTGTTATAGATCGATTTGATTATTGTAATATCAAATATTTTTTTTCATTTATTATATATTTGATCTTTGTACAAAGTACATACAATATCATGTATTGATATTTTGTGTAGGTATTTTCCCATTAAATATTTTATTGTTTGACATTCTTAGTGAGACTTACTATACAGTATATATAGTAGAACCTCCGGCAGGGCGGCATCCCAGATCCAAAGTTTGTAAGAACATTTATGCTAGCATAAAAAATAGTAAGTCGTAAGTTGTAACTCGTGATTCATGAATGAAAGATATCGGTGTAAATGTAAAATAATAAAAAAACGCGCGTGTCACTTAGCCCAGCAGAGTCGTTGTTCCAATATTTTAAACGGACAAACATGCATAGAAAATGGTAACAATAGGGCGTGACTGGGGCGGAACACATGTCCAAACATCAGACACAATGATCCTGCTGGTCCAGAGAATAGTGTCCATTCACCCAGTCTCGAACTCCTGTCTCTCTCAACTTCAACCAAGATCGATCATCCTTGTTCACTTTCATTCCGTTTTATTCCATATATTATCTGTCACTCTTTTTGGCTATTATATACTACAAATATAACTATAATGGGTGAAATATTTACACGGTAATTCGGACAATGATGCGATGCTGCAACTCCAGAGAATCCTAGTCCGAACTATCAATGGTAAATGTCCTTTAAATACCTAAGAATATGTCCTGCTCGATTGGACCAACTGTCCCAATTGGGGTTTGTGGGATAACTTCCCAGTTGTAACAAATTTCATGAGGTTTAAATGACATTGCTGATGTTTGCACAAAATAGAATTTGCCAAAATTCATTATATTAGAGTATAATATACAAAATTAATCAATGTATGCATTGAATTTGGTATAAAATTTATTATTGCCATTCAATGTCCGTAAAAAAAAAAAAAAAAAAAAAAAAGCATCTACAGGTTATGGGCCCCTACTCCAAAAATTAGATTTTCTATTTAAAGGATCCAGGTTCGAATCTTAGCTAAGACAGGTTATTTTTAACATCGAGGATATTTTTTTGACATCATACTATCCCTCGAAAATTAAAAATTTGGTCATGCCCAAACGTAAGTGGTCTGTGTCCTCCAGGACCGGAAATCAGCAAGTCATTAAAGACTAGGTTATTCCTGACAAAACGCGAGATAAAATTCCCGGAAGCTGGCGTTCGTCCTCTTGTTTCTCTCCGCGGGATCGTTTGGTATTGTTTTAACGTGTTTGACTCAAATATTGACGCAAGACGAGCTGTGAGGGACCACAAAACGGATAGAACTACTACACTAGTACTAGTACTAGTACTGGGAGGTATTCTATCTGTACATACAAAGAAGATGGAGATGGTGAGCGACCCACATAACGTCATCCTCGATCCTCCATCCTCGCTCGGTTTATCCTTTTTCTCCTTTTAAGGTAACGAACCTCAAGAAACTATATAATGTAAGGTACTATATACACAGAGAGATCCTCGGCTAAATGGAGACGAGGACAGTTAGACAGACATGAACTGAGCAGACTGGGACGGAGTTGACGGATATAACGAAAAATCCATACAACTGAGAAATGTCATGTCGCGGTAACCTTTGTTCTCTTGCTCAAGCTCGAGTAATTCCGAGAACTCAAAGAGTATATAAGAAAGATAAAGTTAATTTGTGAAAGACGCGTTTAAAATTTAAATTAATCCATCAGGAATGAAGAATCATGAATGATTAATAACCAACGATGAATTTTGAGTGATAGTTATGATGAATATGAGTTTTTGAGATTGAGCGGAATTGTAATTATGGAGGGTTTTGTCAGTACTTTTTCTGGTTCGAATCAAAGGGGACGTTTAGTTTTGATACTCGAGGGTAGTCAGCATTTAAACCGCTTTGACTCTCATAAAATCTCATAACCCGGAGGCATGAATTCTGGGCACTATGCTCTGCGACTACTGCTACTACTCCACGCTTATATGCTTCAGTGTCTATGTTGAGTTTGGCGTAGCCCCGCGTCTTTCTCTTGACAAAACTCCTCTACTTCTCTCTGCTCCCAGCATCCGCTATACAAAAACCCCGGTGGTGAAAATTTCAATGGGGTTGTTTGTTCTTCGGATCGCGGGCCTCATGAACTAGCGAGCACATACCTGCTATTCGGCTGTGTATATGTTAAAGAAGCATAATACAGAGCACAGAATAGAGCACAACCAACTATCCCTTGATATATGATGATATAACGTCTGCAGCGTGTGCCACAAAGTTCTCATCACAAAGACTCATACCTGGATCAGTTTATCTTCACTGGAATTACACGGGATTGATGAAATCATCAGCAACCAGACTCAGTCCAGCTTGTCCATCACTTTGGTCTTGCTTCTAGGAATCCGAGACTTTGTAAACACTGACACTGATTTTGGTGAATTTTTTATTTTGAGGATGTTTGCAGGGAAATGTGTTTCCTTAGGCGGTAATATTGTGTTTTATTTGGACGAGTGTTATTCCTCGTAAAGCGGAGCCCGATTTCTCTGTGTACGCTCGCACCTTTCTTTTATCGGGACTACATACAACATTTGAGTTCTAAACTTGACAATAAAAGTCTGTATGTTTATTTTTGGAAGGAATATTTTATTTAGAAAATAGATATTCGATTTTTTGATTATATGTTTTTTGGATTATGACAACACCTTGCTGATGAGGTCTAAGTGAATGAAAAGCTTCACAATTTGTATCTTTTTGATGTAAGATTTTGAATATAAAAACTTAAAACAATTTTTGATACAGTTCGGTATGAAAATTGATTCTTCTAGTTTGCATTAAAAAGTTCTTTGAACAACGCAGGAACTGATATCAAAAATTGATTAAATATTAAATATTGAACATTGATATTAAAGAGAAATCAGCGAAAAGGAATAAAACACAAAGACAAATAAACAAAAAAAATTTTCAAAAGGATATTTATTTAATTTATATCTCTGGAGACGGATACAGCCAATAAAATTATTTGGAAGATCAAACTCAAGTTTGAACGCCTACGTGATTATACGGTGATAGAATATGCTGATGTTTACCCAAAGTGACTCATAGAGTATTTATCCACAGCCCCCAAGGCGATCGCTGAATACATAACATCTATATTATATATTCTATATTCTAGATTTTAGATTCTAGATTCTCGGGAGACATTCTCGGAGCAACCTTAACCTACTCCGAAAATTAAGCATCCTCAATCTCCACGGCAGCCTTATCAATTTGGGTTTAATCATAAAGCACTGAATGGTGATGTATAATGGACCTGGACATCAATGTTCGGTTATACATAGACAGAGCACATGCACTTTTACCTAGAGGCGAAGCTCCGGTGCATCGTGTTCGCCGAAAGTAGAAGGGGCTCGTGTAATATAGAGCGGCTGAAGGCAGACGTAATTTCCTGCCCGGCTGACAACATTGCAGACATGTTTGCCAACTCAACAGCCAACACACTACAGACCGCCCGGTTACGGCGCTGGCTCTGTTATCATGTTGGGCCATTCTGCCTTGCAATGATGCATCGTCCTCTTCCTCTTCCTCTTCCTTATCCTAGCAGAGGAGTAGTTGTAGTCTCTTCTCTCCTCTCTTCTCTTCTCTTTGCCTTGTTGTGCTCTGTAGACCCCAAGGCGCTTTGATCGACAACACTGTACTACTGTTGCTACACCCTCAAACCCTCGACGACAACTCGCAGCGAAAATAAAAGTAGTAAATAAATTTTACGCGACAAATAAAATTTTTGGATTGATTTAACGATTTTTGATATGCTCAAATAATTTTTTATGTGACAAGATTTAAAAATTGGCCATATCACAAAATATCACAACGTTTTTATAAGCAAAATGTCTTCCTTCACATTTTTTAAGCAATTGAAATGATTTTTAGATGATAAAAAAATTTTAATTTATTATTTTTTATAAAATAAATCAAACAATTTGCCAATTAGAACGTTAATTTGGCTCCATATGTCATCATTTGCAATCCGATGATGAATTTTTTGATCAAAATTAGTGTTGATAACTTACAACAGATGGCGCATTGTCGCTGAATCTTCTCATTTCTAGAGAGTTAAATTTTACAACTTAAGTTTTGAAACAAAAATAATTTAATCAACTAAAAAGCCAATTTTTATCAAATACCCAGTGATCAGATCAACCTCTATCCGGCATAATATGAAAATTAGCCATATTTCAGAGTTTCTAACGGGTAATCTACATATTAGAGATTCCCAGAAGCTAGTTATGAAATAAAAAATTAACTCAACACTGTTTTGTGTTTCCAGCACACGCAACACAAAGATACAAGATGTTTAAACAAACCAGAGGGTGACGGAGTCGCTGTGGGGGCCGAGAATTATAAATGCCGGCTTACAATAATACTAGCCTAATGCCATGCAAAACAGTTTCGAGGGTTACATCTCACTTAGCCGAACTGTTTTCATTCTTTTAACTGGTGCTTATGCTGCTCAATGTTTTTCTTATTCATCAATGAAAGTAATCGAATATTCGTACCTCTAATGCCAGTTATTTCGCCCAGTACACTACAGTACAATAGTTTTCACCAGTGTGTATTTATCATTTCTGTTTGATGGGAAAAACACCTAAAAATTTTAAATATTTCAATGAGCAGAATGTAAATGGAAGCAATATCGCAATGTTGGCGCCAATGGCCCACGGTTGAGTGACTGGTGCTGATTGATGTTGCAATGTTTGACCAGAGGGTTGTTTCCAAGCTCAGCCAACATCCAGCATCCCCCAACGGACCCAATAAGCACCTCGCTCATGCTCGAGCTGAAACTACGTCTGTACACATACATACATACATACATCTACAGATGTGTAAACTAACATACGTGTCTACACATATCCGTGTAATGTATTCTTGTTATGTGTATGCACATATATGAAACATATACTGAGCCACCCACATGCGTGATGCCCGCACGAAAATGATTGTTTGTCCTCGCTTGTGAGCCGTCTGTCACGGAAAAGCTCTTTCCTTCCCTTTACTTTCTTTTTCTTCACTTATTTTAGTGAAGGGAAAAGTATTGAAGATTGAAGTGGCTAAGAACAAAGTTTTTATTTAATAAAAATAAATTGCTGCACATTATTGAAGTTATTTTTTGTTTTTCAATATAATTTTGTTTTTTTTTTTTTATTGTATTGAAATAAAATGAACATGTTTTGGAAAAAAAAAATTCTAAATCTCAATAAATAGCACCGTATTTAAATAAAAAGGAATTCTATTTTTGGATAATGCGCTTATATCAAACTTGGAAAATAAAAATTGATTAATCAATCAATCTAACACAAACTATCCATTTCACATGTAGTAATTATCTATATTACTTTCGATCGTTGTAAAAATTTATAAATCAGGGGAAAAATAAACAAAAAAATAAATCAACATTTATAACAAAATTTAGTGGAAGACAAACAAACAATATAATACGTTCCATCCGGTAATTTTATTTTATCAATTAATGAATAAATAAATAAAAGTTTAATATTTGATGTTGATGTTTTACTTTTCAAAATTTCGGGAGTAATTATTTGGATTGATAATAATTATTAATTTATTATACTCGATTGAAATAAAACTAAATAAAAAATAGAGGGAATATTTGTGAGAGGAAAATGGCACCGGTGCAGATGAACAAATTCGTGTAAAGCGAAATGAATTTCAGCAAACGATTTGCTTGATAAGCGGGCTGCAAAGAGGGGGTGGAGGCCAAAAATCTAGTTAAAATTGGATAGGCAGCCATGCTTGATGCACGTAAACTTTTGGATTGCCGTGTACAAAATTTGGATAATGCCTGGCTGGTCGTTTCCGCACCAAAAAAAACATTAATTATCTACAGAACGTGGAGCGATCAGAACGACACAAATTTAGGGGAGTGCAGACACGAAACAGCAGCGTGAGTTTAACGCTACCGAATATTTTAATCTACTTAAAAAGCCATCCGTTTCAAAGTAATTAACAGAATAAAATTAAAACGTTTAACAACTCCGCTCCTCATTCCTCCTTCCTCGTTTTCTGTTTATATTTCGCGGTTACGCCATATACAAATCCAACTAACCTAAATGGTAATGCAGCCCATCGAAATAGCGACACATACAAAACATCCCAGAACATCACTGTCATCATTTGCCGCTTAAAATTCTCCCTCATTCCCGATTATTTTATTTGTTCAATTTCAACTCCCACTCATTTAAATCCTGCCCAGTTTATGTATTCCAGCACTTTATTATCCGACGGCGTGTGCACCGATTGTGTACTTTCTAATATCAATTACCGTGGGTGTTGTGTGCCTTTCCCATTATACAGATATTAATGCATTTTTTTTTTTTTTTTTTTTTTTTCCAACCATACGGTCGTCGTAGTGAATTTCAGGCTCTGAAAAAGCAAATCCTCGAACGAGGCCATGACGTAGCCCAGCTTTCCAAGAAAACTTGCATTGACATCTCAATATTTGCCCAAACGCTCTCGAGTCTCTATACACACTACACTCTTATCTGTCGGAGTGTAGATAGAGAGGCATGTCCTCATACCTCATACCTCATACCTCAACATCCAACATTTTAAATCCTTGCTCCGCCATGATGTGGCGACATATCTTCGGACTTGTGAACCGCCAAGTACCGTTAACACATGTTAACCATGAATTATTGTTACCGCGAATTGATTTTGCACACTCAGCAAATATATATATATATATATATATATATATATATATATATATATATATATATATATATATATATATATATATATATATATATATATATATATATATATATATATATATATATATATATATTTATTTATGCACACGTTGTATTACAGACGTTGGCCGCTCTAATCGCGTTAGTCACGAAATGGCGACACATATTGCAGCAATAATTCTAGTTCGTATTCACAGTTAGAGTTGGAGAAGCATATTGGTAACAAGGACGATCTGGTGGTGGAAAATGTACGTGCATGCCTATTGCTGGTGGCTCGTAAATCCGTGGCAGTCGATATATGTGCCTGGAGCTCACGCTACGTGCATTATAATCGGTCCATGCAGGCAACTACATCAGAGTATTCAACATTTAACGTTGAACATTCTGCATTGGCTAGCCTGGACATCGTCAACATGTTCAAAGAGTTACTGAGCACCGACACACTACACACATCTACACACATGGAGACATGCGGGTGATGACAGTATGAGAATGCGTGAGTGTGCGAGTGTGAGTGTGGACAGAGAGCTGGGATTGGTGTGGTATGTATGAGGTGAATGTCCACCCCTTGGGTCTACCGGTTCAATAGATCCAACGAGTAGAGCCCGTGTGTGACGTGATTAAATCTCGAACGAACAACATGGCCGCCGCTAATTACTGCCTCATTATTTATTATTTAGCGCAAGCGAATCGAAAAATGCCAAGAGGAAGAAGAAGAAGAAGAAGAAAAGAGAAGAAAAAGGAGTTTGCTTTGATAAAAGATTTCTTGGTGTGATTCTTGGTGATTTCGAGAGCGACTAATTGACAATCTGCATTTTGATCTGCGGAAATCCATGGCATGAAATTGAGGAAGGGGCGAAGGGTTATCGCGGGGTGCTTGCGGTGAGATCGGTCGAGTCGACTCTGGGACTCGAATAGAGCAGAGATACCAACAGGGCGCTCGCAAATATTGGTATTTGGCAAAGACTATCCTGATCCGCGTCTGTCTTCCTCTCTTCATCGCTTTCTCTGTATTTATCTCTTTATCTTTATCTTTCTCGCCTTTTATACATCGCAATGTCTCTCTCAATATCCTCACACTCCAGTTTCCCGGCGGAACAGAGCAGAGAGCACTGAGCTTAAGAACAGAGTTTATTTGGTTTTTCTTTGTCATTCGAATCGCGTGACATCGCGCCTCCTACAACCCAATAGAAGTAGACCACTTTCCACTTTTCTGAGAATGGGATTGTTTATTTGGAATGTACTAGCTTTCTTTTCCCTTTTTTTATTTTATTTTATTTTTTTTTTTTTCACATTTTGCTGGGTTGGATACCAATTTTGTGATAACTAACAATTTGAAAGTTGTATTTATTCGACACTATACTTATATGTAGTATTTCTTCAGGTCAGTGCTTCAATTTTGAATTAAAATAAATCATTGAAATACTATTTTGAAAATATCGATTTTTATCTCAAGAAAATTTTTTTAATCATAGAATTTGTTTTTCTAAGTGTATTAAATCAAAAAAAAAAAAAAAATGTTTAAGTCGTTGATAAATCTAAAATTCAACGACAAATAAGCTTTAAGAAGAGTGAAAAAAATTATATATATATATATATATATATATATATATATATATATATATATATATATATATATATATATATATATATATATATATTTTAAAATTTCAGTCTCTAATTACGAGAAGATTAAGCGATCGTGTGCCATCTGGCGGATTTTTTCAACACTACTTTTAATGAAAAAATTATATATGAGTATTTTAGTCCTGACATGGACATATTATGTTATATATTAGAGAAACTGTAAATAAATTTTTATGGGATTTACTTCATATTTAAAATAAAATTGAATGAATAAAATAAATGAATTAATAGATACATAAATTAAATAATTAGAGTTTTTCATTGAAATGCCAAAGTATTGCTATGGTAAGAGATCTGAATATACTTGGACTTATTGGTAAGTAGATATGTGTGTCTGCACATGTGTATTCTACCTTGGTACTCGAAGACGCACTGATACCAACGACAAATAAAAGTCTGGTGTGTGTTGCACACCTAACTGTGAAAATACCGAGTAACCTACCTCTGACACAC
The DNA here is from genome assembly GCF_013202065.1 of Cotesia typhae. NCBI lineage: Eukaryota > Metazoa > Arthropoda > Insecta > Hymenoptera > Braconidae > Cotesia > Cotesia typhae. The sequence goes on along the minus strand of NW_027423757.1, from coordinate 12,185,243 downwards.
TTGAGATATCTCATAATTCTTCTATTCCTTCAGTCTTTTCTATTGTACACAATATTTTATTCTATTTTTATTGTAGATAGTGAGCGCACATTTACGGGAATTATCATAGTTTTTAAGAACACACATAAAACAGTAAAATGGGGCTGAGAGCTAACCACCAAGGTGGCGATGTCGAGGGCCAACCATTATACTCGTCCATGCCTCGAAAAATGCCACGCAGTCAGTTGTGGAGAGTCGAGTGACCTGGTACTGAAGAGCGCATATATATGTATATGTATATGTATACATAGACCCTTCTTCTTTTTTGTATCGAGTGCCGGTTTCACGGTAGATTGCGTCAGAATGCATAAGACCCCGCGGGTGTGCCACTTTATACCATACAGCCAAGAGCTTTTCCGAAACCACCAGCCAAATGTTATCGCTTTTATTCTTTAGGTTCTTATGTGCCAAAAAACATCTTATGGAATCATTTATTAGCTGTCTTTAAACAAAACAGACAAATATGTTCGGATAAATTTGAAAATATTTTTTACAGTTGTTCATTTTTGAAAGTTTTTTTTTTTTATCGCAAATTTATACTTAATAATTTAAATATTCAAATGAATAGTAAGTGCAAAAAAATAAAAATATCTGACTTTAAATTTCAGGCAATAATTATCAAAGCTATAAATTAAATTAAATTTTTTTTTTTTTGTAATTTTTTAACTTATTTAAAATTACAAAAATTATTAAAAAAAAAATGTCAGACTATAAAAAACCAAATTTTAAAAAGTATTCATAAGAAAAAAAATGCTTATCAGTTTCTAAAATAAATTAAAAATATTCAAACTCTAGATCATAAAAAATACTTCAAGTAAAATTGTTCCAACTTAAGAAAAATAAATAAGCGATTAGTTCTAAAATGTTTGCTCTCTTATAAAATTTTCCTCAGCTCTAGAATAATAACTCAAGAAACTGAGGCATTAAAAAATAAAATAATATATTTTAAAAAGATAATTTCTTGAAAATAACCAAACAAAGTGGGACCTACAACCCAAATACACATCTTCAGTTACTCCCGGGGACTTTAATCTCCGAGCAAGCGATAACGTCTGAGATAACGCAATGTTTGCACTTCCATATTATCCAGCAGGCACCTACGAACCGAAACCCACAATTCCTCCATTGTGCTACAAATATTCCATAGGTTGCTGATGAATTAACCATAATAGACTGTTAATTGTCTGAAATCTTGCTGTTGACATTATAATAAAAATTAGAATAATAATAGTAATAGTAAGTTGAAAAAAAAAAAAAAAAATCCCCATAAATTTAAAAGGTTATTAGTTACGCATGGGAGTTTACTCGGTCCAGGCAATATAATGTATCAAGTCGGCGTCGACACATCAGATCGCCCTGGACAACAATAAAACTCCTAATTGGGCCGGCTATTGTCCTTGCTTTTATATCCTTGACCCTCGGGTTCGTTTTTCTTTTATGCCTCGTAAGCTTGAATTGACCCAAGGAGACACGTATCAAGCGGGCAATTATGTCGATTCCGATCAATGATCATGCTCGTAATCATAATCACATATCACATATGTATTAAATTTGAAAAGTTGTAAGAAATATAACACTTGACACATAAACAGCTGAGACGTGTGAAAACGGGCGATGCGATAGTAAATTTTATTAATAATGACAATAATACTTTTGGGCAATGATAATGATAAGATAAACAAATAGTGTTGTGCCGGAAGTGTGATGCTCATTCGTGACTTGACACGCGTATGTGATACCCGGAGGAACGAGGGGTCAGGGGCGGCCACGGAAAAAAATAATAGAATGAGGACATAGATGACGTACGTGGAAAACACCTGCCACATGTGGTTCTCATGTTTTTCAATTCTTTTCTATTTCTACGAATTTTTTATTCCATCTTCGCTCTGCTTTTGATACTCCTAAATATTTTATATTTATGTCATATTTATCATTTTACGTATTACATTATAATGGATATTGTATATATATAATAATAATAATAATAATAATAATAATGATAATAATAATAATAATATGGTTATTATATTATAATGTATATATATGTATGTATATTTATAGGCCTTTGATAATGCTAATAAGAACTAGTTTTGATGGAGGTATAATAAAACTTTTAAAGTTCAAAATTTGGAAACTTTAATTTTTTTCTGTTCATATCTTTCAATAACACTGAAGTTGATAGACATTAAAATTTTTTTTAGAATTTTGTAGCAATTAAATTATTTAAAAAAAAAAAATTAATTAAAAAGTTTCACATGTGAAAATTCATAAAAATTACAAGTGAAAATTTTTAGAAGCATTTATCATTAAATTTTATTCATTCAAAAAATGAAGAATTTTTAAATATAAAATGATAAGTAATTTTTACTATGTATTTTTGATATTATATTGATTCATATAATTTTTTTTTTTTGCTGATGATATCATTTTAAATCAAGTAATTAAATTTTTTAATTTAAAAAATAAATTTTAATTGAGTTAGAATAAAATTTATTTAATTCAAAAATATTTTTTTAATTAAAGAATTTTTTTTTCTATTACTTTGATTTATTTCAAATCGACTAAATTGAAATTAATTGTTGTAAATTATTAAAAAATTACCTGACTTTGTTCCATCATTATAATTTAAATTGAACCATAAGAGGAATAACAAATTACTCGTATAAAGATAAAGATGCTCACGCAACATTCTTCAGATGAAATAGTGACTTTATTTGCTAAGTGACACGATAATTATTGTCATTAGCTTAACGATTGTTTGTGCGTGCTTGTATTTCGTATACAAAATAATAGTATACCATATAACACATTAAAAAACAAAATAATAGGGAGCGAGATCAATTTCGGCACTTTAGTGGTATAATTATAATTATCCGGGTCGTAATTTTGTCCGGTTTGGGTTTTGTCCAAAATTTAAAGAACATATGGTGGTCACCCGTGATTTTACGAGCATTACTTAGGGCTTAATCTTTTTTCCAAAAGGGTGCCGGGTTTAAAGTGTATTAGAAGGAAGGAAGAGGCCATTAAACAGGGCTGGGGAAAACCCGAAAGGTATACCTGCGTCAAAAAGCTATTAGTTATAGGGTAAGGAGGTGTGCAGCGTGCAATTTGTTGCACAATACCTTTTCATTTGGGATAACTATTTATATATATATTTACAAATACACAGAGATAGGAAGTAGAAAGACCCGGGCTTAGTCCGATTGGATTGTTCTTTGGGTATTACTGTTATTAAGGAAACACAATGTCCAGTCTTTTACGAGGTACTTTTAAGTGAATATTTATTAGCGGCGCCGTAAACTAAGCTGGCTTTCATTAGTTGGGTTATTGATTTTGTTTTGTGAGAGTTTGTTTGAAAAATATAAAATTTTTTTTTTTTAATTAAGCTAAAAGATTTAGAATTTAGAGTTCAAATTTTTTCATTTAAAAAATGTAAAAATTTATGTATACATATTTTTTTAAGAAACTTTTATAAGGAAGTTGTGAGAAAATCGGCAAGAAAAAAATTTAGTCGCTTAAAAAATATCTCTTTCAATTCAAAAAGTTTAAATTTCATTCACAAAATATTTTCTTTGATATTTAAATTAAAAAAAAAAAAAAAAAATATATGATTTTTAATATTTGAATCAAAATATTCTATATTAAAAAATAACTTTGAATAAATAATTTTTACTCTTCAAGAAATTTTTTTTTTTTAAATAAATAATTTCATGTTTTGTGAAGAGATAAATTATCTTTACACTTGAAATTATTATCTGATAAGAATCCATTGTTGTATAAAAATTCTAATTAGGCAAATCACCTAATTGTTCTTCGCTTAAGGATCTATTCTATAAAAATAATTGAAATTCATAAACAATCATAAGATAAGAAGAACAAAGACCGTAAAATAAATACACTTTGTTTTTCAAAAGAACGAAAAATTGAGATTAAGAAAATAAAACAGGTGCCAGGATGTCTGTAGGGCCAACAAAGCGCGATTGACCACACCAATTATTCATCTTTTTCAAGGGTAGAACCCCGAGGTAAAAAATGGGTGCTATGGTCATTTTTCCGCCGGCTATTAAGGACGTTTTATACTTTGAAATTTTCACCGTGAAATTTTGTTTCTTTGGATAAAAGGAAACGAAAGCTATACCAGGGCAAAGGCCGAAATAGTTCTTCCTGCGGATAGATACTCCATTTATCTAGCTCGGGACAAAAGGATCCGCATCTCAAAGCTCGTAACTTGACAATCAATGAACCAACTCGTATTAAATATAAAAAACGCTCCCGTTCGAGGAGGATTAGGAGCAGATAATCGCGATGGTTAGTTTCGGTTAACAAGATCTAAACTCCAAAACGGAAGAGAATTTTATGGGAAAAAACCTGCTACCGTTCATATGTTTTTTCTCTTTATTTTACTTTCTTTTCCATGAAATAATTTTGGTTTTATTAAATAATAGAATTGGTAGACTTCTAGACCAGTCGAAAGGAACACAAAAGGTGAATTACAGACGAGAGGAGGTCGAGGGAGGTCTGATGTACTTGGGTATCGGTTCTTCGCGCAAATTTCTCTTCTTCTGAGCCCAAGTGGGTGGCGGGTGGGGGATTCTCGGTCGCGGAATCACTCTGTCGTCTTGGGGGTGTTTCTTCGCAGGATGGTTTCTCTTTCGGCGAGGCTTCGCGTTTGCAGGTCGCGATTTTTTGACAATGCGGGGTCTTCTTCTCGTAGTTGCGATTGAAGTTTGACCGCCTTGGGATTTGCTGGAGACTCCCAAATCAAATCTAACCGAAGATTCATAATAAAATAAATTTATTTTTTTTTTTCATTACTTTAGAGAAATTTCGTACCTATATCTGTTGTTTTCCCTCTTCAAAATACCGAAATCGATCCCCCTTCTAAGCGCAACGGATATTTGTTTCTTCAAAGCCTTGCCGGGGAGAATATTGTGGTCCTGACTTACGCGCTCGACAATTTCGTTCGGGGAAAATCCGCCATTCCGGCGCTCATTTCTTAGTAAATCATAAACTAGCGTTGATTTCTTCACCATCGTTTGATTTTTTATAAGTTATATAAAAAAAAAAAAAAAAAAAAAAAAAAAGTAAATACTGTTCCGAATGATAAATGTTTATAGAAAAAACAACTTGGCTTTTTGACGTAAATAAACAATCCAATGTGAAGTTGACTTTTAAATTTGTCTATTAATTTAATTCGGCCGACTTTTGTTTCTTTTGAAATTCGGTATTATTAAACTTTAAATCCGCAATCTTTTGATGATACAAAATAATTTAAATTTTCAATTTTAAAAACGTATTATTAATTTTTTTGGGTGATTAATTTTTAAAATTTCTTCAATTTAAATTTTTTTTGGAAAAGTAATTTCTGTTTTTTGATAAATGAATTTTTTAATAATTTATTTATTGTGATTTTAATCATTTTTCTAAGAAAATTTAATAGTTAAAAAATTTATATTGGCACAATTTTATTGTATTTTATTGTCATTAATGAAATGTTTGAGCTTGAACTTAAAAAGTCGACAAAAATCAAGAAAATTTGATATTTTCTTTACAAAAGTCGATAAATATAATTGTATTTATTTATTTATTTATTTTTTAAGTAATTAGATTGGATTATCTGATTAAAAATAATAATAAATAGTTATATTATTGAAAAAATCGAGAAAGTTGTCCAGGGGATCACGTTGCCGTGAGCTAGGCGTAGAGAGCAGAGAGAGTAGAGAGCATAGCTGAAGCCGGGTTTGTTTGCCAAGAGGGATGCGAACGTTGGAGGGTTTAGAAGCTTGAAGCTCGAAGCTTCAGAGATGGTCCACCCGTTGGGACGTTGGCAGCCGGGACGACGAGTGCTGAGCAGGGAATAGGATGCCAAACCGGAGAGAAGAGCTCAACTGGGATGCGATAGACTGAGAGAGCAAAGGCAGAGCAAGGGAGCTTGGCACAGTGGTAGCTTTTCCTCCTTCAACGGTTCTGGTGCTTTGAAGCTCGTCTACACTCCTCCTATCTCTCCCTGATGTACACTTCTCTTGGAGTTTGGAGTAGATGTATATATAGTAGAATCGAGAGTGTTGCCGAATACATCCGCGAGTACACACATAATAGTGAGCACGTACAACCAGGCGAGGGAGGAAATATATATGTGGGCCGACGGTAGAACGGCGAAGGCGACTCGTCATGATTTCCGTGGTGAATTCCGTCGGGAGTTTCGCACGAGCAACTTCAGAGCATCCTTTAATCATTTGATTACCAGCGCTTTGATTCAAAACCTTTCAAAACTACCGATGCTACATAATCTGGTCTCTGCTCTCTGGTCTAATCTCTAGTCTAGTCTCTGGTGCATGATCGATCACCAAACTTCGGACTCTAAACTCTGATGAGTTGCCAAAATATATGCACGGGAATTAATTGCCTGATTTGGTTTGCAGTTTGTTTACAGCCGATAGTAAGTTGTATTCTCGTCTCAGCTGAGAAAAAATCAGGTGAGTAGTTATTTTTATTTTTTTAATTTTAGTTCTCGAGCTGAGAAAAAATTTTTTTAAGTTCAAATATTTTAAGATACTTTTTAAACTAATCGCTTTATTTTATTTTTTTTAAAACAAATTCAAATTTTTGGTTTTTAATTTATTTCATAAATTTTATTAATAATTACGGAAAAAAATTCAAGCATCTCAATTTTAAATATAGAAAAAAAAAATTTTAATAGTTTCAATAGTTTATTGTGCTTTTACTTAAAAATTTTTAATTTTAAAACCACAAATATTTGATTTTATTTTATGGAAAAATAAATGTCATTTTAACAAAAATTTGTCACATCTTTGATCAATATTCAAATCAATTGGTCTTCAAAAATAAATAGATAAAAAATAATATTTATCTACTAAAAATAAAAATGATTTTGTCTTATCAAAAAAATTGATAAATTTTTTTGGGAATAAATCAGTTGGCTTTATTCAAAAAATGATTTGTCTCGACGAAGGAGCAGCATGAAAAATTAATAAACTTTTAATTTGAAAGCTGAATAAATTATGGTGATATTTTTTGTTTGTCAAGTAGTCGGGAGTTTCCTGAATGAAATGAAGCCCTCGGAAGAGCGAGTGGATTATCGATGGGGGCAAAACAATGGCACACTTTTGTTATTCATCTAAACTAGTGACTAGTCACTAGGATGAAGAATGAAGGATCAAGAAGGAGTGTAATATGTTTGATATATTTACAGGGAATAATAAGAGGAGGCTGCCTGTCAGTGGTACAGCAGTTTACTGCACAAGTGGACGTGTATAAGCCGAAAGAGTGGCTTCGAGCGACAGTCAAGTGCGCGAGCTACATCTGGCTGTCTGACTGCATACTACTGTTTATGGAAAATCATATAATAGACATCGCACATCAAATAATACCGAATAGCTTGAACAGAAATCCTTCAGCGAGCCACTCTCGATTTACAAAGTCGCTTTGTTCGACGTTCAATATATTTTTATCAACTAAACTCTTATCATCCTTCACGTTAGCTCCGATTATTTAGTAGCAGGCTTCTGCCATGATAGTCTTTTATTTTATTTTTTGTTCTTCATCTGTACTCGGACAGATTCTGAGCTTTGATCGATAGCCAGCGGCGAGTAGAGCTTATTCTGTATCTTATGTATGTATACGCGATTTTTTTCATTCGATATCTGATATTTTACATTGACTGGAAAATCTTTCTTGAGATTTGTTATTAAAAATAGCCGGGTTTTATTTAGGCAAGAATTAAGACGAGGGTGCGATTTAATATCGGATTTATTGGTCCTCGAAAAAACGCCGCGGGTAAATTTATCAATGAAAAAAGTCTGGGAAAAAAATTGACACTCTTTTGAAGAATTGTAATATAATATTATTTTGCAAACAAGACCAAAAATAAAATGTCTTTTTGACTCTCATTGAATATTAGCCTTTCATTAAATATTAACTCAAGATTTATAAATATTAATTAAAATATTGATCAAAAAAATTGACAAAAGCGTACGCCTTAGGTGGGACAACCAGAACAAAAACCCAAAAAAGTAAAGTAAAACCGGTTAAGAATTAAGTGTCGTTGGTTAAAATAAAAATGACGTCAAATAAGTGCTCCTTTAGCGGTCGAAAGGTATATTAGTATATACATTTTGGTAAAGACCGAGCAGATAATCTTTTGACAACACAAACGTTACTCCTCTTACTCAGTTTAGTATCTAGATTGTAAATAGGATAAGAAAGAGAGACGCGACGGGGGCTCGAGAACGCTGCCGAAGACAACCCAGAAGAAGGACGAGTGCCAGATTTAGTGCTCCAAGCACTGAAAACTGAAAGCTGAAAGAAGAGAAGTTGAGCGACGGCGAATTTAGAGCGCGAGCTGAAATGTTTGAGTACGTCATGTCCCGGTGGGGTTCTGCAAAGGAGGACTTTGCTCGACAGACTCCTTTTTCTTCCTTCTTCCCTGTGTCACAGTTTCCCTACCACCCGCCAGAGATCCAATATAATCGCGCAATAAAATTCACTCACCAAGTAAAGACTCATCTACTTTTCTTCATTTCTTCAAAAGTTTTCTCTCTTGAGGCCCCGGGCACAATCTATATATATATATATATATATATATATATATATATATATATATATATATATATATATATATATATATATCAGTCTAAAATATTTATTGTCTTCTTTTTGGCAAATAAATTTATTCCACATCATCGGAGATTTTTCTCAAATAAATAATCGAAAATATTTGCCGGCGTTCACACTGTGTATATATATTTTATTTTTAAAAGAAAATCTGTGGAGCGATGCGATTAATTGAAAGTCCTCGAGCCGTTTGGCGTCCATTAAATCACGGCATGAATTTTTTCTCCTCGCCGTACGGCCATATGAATTTATGTTTCATGTCTGCATATGTGAAGAGTGAAGAGTTTTGAGGGTATAACACATATGTGGATGTATATGTGTGTCGGCAATGAATGCTCGGTGTGTTTGCATAGGTCCCCGAGGTGCAATAGACTCACTTAAAGGGAGAAACACCCGATAAAGATAGAGCGCCTTACAAAGAGGACGATAGAGATGGGGCTGAAACGCGCGAGTCCACTCCGTTCTACAGATACTGTCTGTACATGTATATATACTATAACTACGTAGTACAACTACACGCCATAGAGGCACCCGTTCTATCGGGATAAGAGAAAAAAGAGAGAATTGTAGATTTAGATGGGGAAAAAGGAGAGGTTCCTGTGTACACTCAGCTGTCGGGCTGCATGCCCCGTTTTTGCGTTATTCCGTTTCGTCGGGTATTTTTCAGAGAAGGTATAACTCTCCTGATTATCATCGTCATCCTTGTGGTAATATGCCTCAACATTACATTGCTTTTAAATTGTTCGGATTTATTTATTGTACCCCCGAGAGCTCTGGACTTTTTTTTTTGGAAAACCCAAAAATCAACAAACCAACGATTGTCGGAGAAACAATGAAAATTATCAAAAAAATTCTCGATTGGGGAATTTTTTTAAATTTTTCGACGATTGTGCATTTAAAAATATCGTTCAGTTCGGTTTTTAATATGGCCGTTGGGTCGGTTACCGTATTTAAACTCATTTTTTCGTGGTTATTATTGAATTAGGCCAGCAATGATGGTGGTTTTTTGTGGGAGCTTGTATTTTGTGACTAAAAAATTGTTGCAAAAAATATTAAGTGGATTTTTTTTTTTTTTTTTAAATCATTGTATCTAAAGACATCGTAATTTTTGTTCAAATCATTATTAATCAAACAAAAGGATTGTTCTTGATCTCAAAAAGACATTAAATAGTCAAATTTGATGAAAAGAAACACGTGGTATACATCAGTATGAACTTTTAGATTTTTTGAAGTACAAAATACTGATCAGTGACACTTTGATGACTTGTAATCAAACCAAGAGATAGTTGATGATGTTGAAAAGGAATCAAACAGTCAAATTTTATAAAAAAAAAACAAGTGTTATACTTTGAAAATGAAAAAAACCTTTTTTCGAAGGAGTAAATTTATGATTTTTGAGGTAAAAATTTGAGCAGAGAGCAAAAGTAAAAAGTTTTCAACAGGAGAGGAGTATACTTATGCCTTGGGGGTTTTGCGAAGGGGGTGATGACACAAAGAGACGGATTGGAAGGAGCGCGAGATACAGAGATATAGAGATACATAATACAGCGATGGGAAAATCCGGGATGCTGGTTGGCTAGTTGGTCGGTTTCGACTCCGCCTCTAAACTGATGCCCCGGATATACCGTAACCTAGCTTCACCTTCCCTGTATATCTGTATCTGGTGGATGAGTTGGTCATATATATATATATATATATATATATATATATATATATATATATATATATATATATATATATATATATATATATAGAGAGAACTTACGCGACTCTTTTCCCCTTTCCCTTTATCCCGACATCATCCAGTCGCGGTACGGTGTGGAACATGTATAACGGTCCTATGCTATATGCTATATGCTATATGCCGAACACTGGTTCATTCCCAAACTCCCAACGCCATGAATTTCACCCCCGAGATACCTGGAGCGCAAATGAGCGTGTAATTCGAGGTACGTGCACAGTTGAGCTGCTCCACTTCACATACTCCTTCATTCCTGCATTCCCTTTGCTGGTATGAAGATAGAGAAAGATAATTCGCTTACACTTGACTCGAGGTTTAAATCAACGCATGTATGCCAGGAATCCAGCATCGGAATGCAAACATCAACACTGAGCGCCGACACTCATGCATAATGTTCGAGCTTAGTTTTGAAACATGGCTGCCTTTATTTCTTGTGGTTTGTGGTATAGGATCAAAATAAAGATGAAGAGAGGAACAAAAAAACTAAGTGATTTAAGTAAAATATTCTGGATCAAAAAATACAAATTTCTTCTAAGAATAATTAAGAATGATTTCTCTGTACTTTAAGAATTTTTGTAACTTAATTTAAGAAAAAGAATTCATATTTAAAGTACCAAAAAAAATTATTTGAACACATTATGAAAAATATTTGAGACTGATTTTTGTCACAAAATAAAATTGTGGAGAGAAACTGATAAAAAAACATTGAAGAAGAGAAAAAATCTTGAACCAAAAAAATAATTTTGAAGAAATTGATGGTCTAAAGTAGAAAAATTTTTGAGCCAATATTTTTTGTATCAAATAATTTTTTCAGGACAAAAACAAAAAAACAATGGAAAATAAAAGGGCAAATTGGGCGAGAGATATGCATGTGTGTATGAATGCTCAATGTGTGGACTCAAAGTTGGACAATCAAGTGCGATAGTCACCATTGTGGATGTTGACTGCGGGTATATTTGTCTACCAATGGAGTAGAGAGTGTGCTCGACGTAAATTCGTGTATCTATTGGACCCGGTAAACTTATCCTAGTCCTAGATACATTAATTACTAATAAAGTGCCATTGACCTCTTTAAAGTTAACTAATTAATTTAATTTCCGTAAATATTCTGCGCGATTCTTGCTCAAAGTTCCAGATTCCAGATCTTGGTCTTGCTCTGGCGCAATATTCTGGCTTAAACTTTGAATTAATGAAACTTTCGTGGGTAGAAGTAGGATGATGAGAAAATTTAACAAACTTTCGGGGTAGTGAAGTCTAATGAGAAAACATTTTTAATTTACGTGTTTCGAAGCTGCTTTTGAGGAAATTTATAGTGCAAAAGAAATCACTATTATTTTCCAAATAAAAGGAATCTTATATACATATATATGTATGAACAATGGATCGTGGAGTGAATAATATGTGTAGAGAGGCAAAAAAGTGACGTGAAGGACTCTTAACCGGTCATGTGGGAGTTGTCCAGACAATGCGTTATCGAATCGCGTGAGACAGTGACATAATTGCAATGTTGTGTCTTGTGTCGGGAAACTGTGGTCTGGTGTCAAACCCCAGAGATCGGTGACAATGAACTCCTCGAGAGTCCTTCAGTCCATCTCTCGTCCCCCAAATTGTCAGCGGCATCGGCAATAATAATAGCAAGATAAATAATACATTATTTTTATACCCACGCTCGTACTTTATTCTTGGGTTAGTTTTTCCACAATCGTGGAATTTAATCCTGAAGCTTTGGGAAGGGGCTATCGACCGTGCATTATATTGTCAATGACACACTATATATCAACCCTTTATAAAATCAAATCCTGGATTATTACAATAATGAAAAAATAATAATAATATAAGTGGTCATATCAGGCTGTATATTCACATGAAAATATTATTTTAATTTTTTTCTAAAAATTTATAGATCAATAAAAATGTTTTACTACTAAATCCCAAAAAAAAGTTTATATAGAGTTCATTGAGCAGAAAAACTTATACAAGATTATTTTTTTGGAAAAATCACAAAAAAGTTTTGTATTTTAGAAATTAACTCTCTTATAGTGAGAAGATTAAGCGACCATGCGCCATCTGTTGGAATTTATTAACACTATTTTTATGAAAAAATATATAGAGCCTTATCAATCAATCAAACCACATTAGAAATATTTTTTATGGATAATAATAATGTTAGAATGAAATTTAGCGTACAGAATTGACAATATGTAGCGTTTAGCCTCATATTATGTATATATATATATATATATATATATATATATATATATATATTATTCAGTGGAGATGTTCGTCTGGATTAACATTTAGATTTACTATCAGACTATCGATATAAACACATATACGTATGTATATATATATATATATATATATATATATAGAATGAAGGGTAAGCAGTATTCACTTATAACTACATAAGAAGGGCAAGTTAAACGGGGGTGGTTTCGGTGGCGTGTAGCAGTAGCACGAGGGGACAACTAACAATTGCCGGATCGCGAGCATGTATACAAATACGTCCAAATACATCCCCCGTGATTCGAGCGGCTATTTAACGCTACCAAGCAATGAGCCCCCGATTCTCGACGCCCGGGGGTGCTAAGCCCAAGCCCTGTACCCTGTCGCTCAAGCTTACCCACGATCACCATTTGCTCACATTATTCTTGCGTCCTGTATGCTAGTGTAGGATAATATAAGCCGGACTATAATGCAACTTGGTATCGGAACCTGAGGCGCTGGCCCTTGTTCTCTGGCGCTGCCCGAATCCCGAATATGTACCGAATCTCAATGATCAACTGTTAATCCTGGACTACTCGATAGATCTGCGTCTAGAGGGTTAAGGCCAATCTGGACGATTGTTTCCGCTCGGCATTTATGTCAATTGAGCGATTGTCTTTGGGTCACAGGTCTTATGTCTTATTTGGGCGCATGCAGTTCTATTCACGGATAATCACTCCAGTGAATTATTTCATCGGCAATTGTGAAAAGATCAGCATAGAGCTCCAATCTATTATGAATATGTTTTCCAAGGCTTGTTGACACTTCATTAATGCTGAGGTTACACGGTAATATGTGCATGGATTTTGTTGGTGATCTGACGCAGGATGCTGATGTCTATTTAAACATGACTAGAAAAAATTTTATTTATTTTCTGAGAAAAATTTGCAAATTTTAGTAAATATTTTCTAACAATATCTTTTAAAATTTGCAATGATTTTTACTATTTTTTTTTTTTTTTATTTCATACACTAAATAATGACATTTTTTAATCGAAGCAGAATAGATATTTTATTAATTGAAAAATTTTAATACTCTAATCTAAGTTATAAATAATAAATTTAATTTTCTAATGGTTTTATAATTTTGTTAGTCATTAAATTTAATTTTTAATGGAAAGAAAAATATTTTTATTGATCAATAAATTTAATTTTTTTTAATTTCATTTTGATTGGAAAGTTAGATAAAATTCAATGACTTAATATATTTTTTTTCCATAAAAATTTGACAACCCTGATATGATTAATCAAAAATTTTTTTCAAGTTTAAATCGTTTTATAAATTTTTAAAACAATTTTAATTTATTAATTTGAAATGCAATTAATTAAAGCATTAAAAAAAAATTCCACGAAAAAATACTTTTCCAACTGATGTAATAGCCAGTAAAATAAAAACCGTGACCTTTAAACACCGCAATAAAACCGTGAGATCATTGTTAATTACATGAATGAATAAATCGCGGAGTAAACAATAACAAACGAGGAAGCATAACGTAATTCTAAATTCCAAAAAGACTACTCCAACGGAATATTAAATATTGAATTAATATAATAATAAAAACAAAAAATAAAAAATATTTGTTGATATTTAGTCAAGTTCAATAAGTAATAACTGGTTTAAATTATATTTAATTCGATAACGCCAAGTATAATATTTGATATTAATATATATATAGTCCGTACACATTGACATATATTTAACTTAAAATAAAAAGTGTGGGATGATGTACGGTACAATAAACAAATTTATTTTAGTCAATACTCATCAGTACTTATACTACAGACTATATATTTATCGTATAATACGCGAGTAGATATAAAAAGTAAAGTTGTTACTGTTTCTAATATAACTCAAACACACTCAAAACACCAAAGCATCATCTCGACGATTGACGCCCGGTAAATATTTGTGGTAATTTATACGGTTGTGTATGTATGTCTATGTGGCGACGAGCTGAGTAGTAGCTGATAGAGAGTACATCATACACTATTCTATACTCTCAACTCAACTCTGTCAAACTTTACCATCCTATTCCATTTTATTCACCGCGCACACTAAAATAATTCTGTCTCGTATCTGTGCACTGTGGATCCTGGCAAAACTGGCAGAGATCGATAATGCAAACGAGTAGTGACAACAAATTTGTATCTAATCCCACATCCCAGCAGTCTCTGCTTCAAGTGTGAAAGATATAACATTGAGAAAATAGACATTACATATCAGAGATGACATGATGATCACAGACCACACATGACTATGATTCCATAAGAGAACATTTTGATTGAGCATTGACCGGTGTATATATTCATTGACCAGTAACAGTAATAGTAATAATGTATGTGACGGTAATCTTTGATGCCAATAGCACAGTTCACTCCATAATAGACAGCTAATATTATTATTGAGCATGCTAGAAAGCCCCGTTGACATTTTAACGCGTGCACGCGCTAATAATTAAATTTGATTTCAGCAAACGTCCCGCGAAACGCTTTGTATTAGCCGTACTCATATAGACACGTTAATTCCGACCCAGCAGAAGTTTGACGACAAAATATTTGTTGCTCAAACAGCTACGCGATCCTGAGCATGAGCTAGTCCCTTTGCGTCTCTACTCGCTTATGAATAACTCACACTCGTTCATTCCTCACGCTCGCATCCTACTAATATATCATGTATCTCCACACAAACACGTTCTAACGGAATCGCTTTCGCTCAAAATTAATAGACGTGAGTATATATGCATACGTGTATATATCTATACGAGCGTCATCTCTCATTCATTCTAAAGTCTATACTCGACAAATAAATTAAATAAACAAATGAAAGCCGAGTTAATGTCGAGCAAGCACCAATTTTATGTTTACGCTCATGTGCGAGTGTGTGCTCGCGGCACTTATTAATGTCATCTCTGTGTTGTTTATAATAATAATATTATTATTTACAGGAGTTTAAAAATAAATATGAATTATTTGCTCGGGTGGATTGATGTTGATGTTGATGTCAATTTCTTGGACAATGTATTATGTACGTATGAGTTATGTAATCCAGGTGATAAGAGTAATTATTGCGGTAATTGCAGTAGGTCAGACACGTGCCGATTAAAGAGTGGCGAGATGAAATGAACAAGGTGCTGTTGTTATTTTTTTTTACTCGAGACAGAAACGTCACCTTTTGCCTTGGAGCATGTGTTAACTAGACTAACCAGGATAATCGGTAATTACGAGCATTTAGCGCAATAAACTACGAGAAAAGCAAGTAATCGGTTGGGATTGGCGGTGCTTTATTTTTACTGCAAATACTTGAGAAAATAATTGCGCTGAGGTGGAGTGTGATAATTATAATAATTATGTTGTTATATGGATTATGTAAAAATTTTTGGAGATTTCATTTTGATAAAATATTTTTAAATTAATTTTTTTTTTTTTTTTGGTCCGTAATATAGTTTGAAAATAATAATAATTATTGTAACTATATAAAATTTTTTTTAATTTAATTTTCATGCTAAAAAATTGTATAAATAATTTTAAAAGAATTTGGAGTTATTTGTTAAACATGAAATTACTCAAAAAATTTAAATAAATTATATTTAAAAAAAATTTGTGATAGATTGATATTTTTTTTTTTAAAATAGATAAAATTTTTAATTTTCAATGATTTAGTATTAAAAATAGTGATCTTAAAGAAAAAAGGTAAGGTGTTCCAGAATGCATATTAAAGAGGACGTCTTTTATCCCAACAAGCTCGAGTATGCGCGCGCTTGATTCGCATATGGCCGCGGAAGGTCGAGTGACGTAGTAGGTATACCCGAGTCCCGGCTGCGCAAATATTGATCGAAGTGTTGGCGTGTCGAAAAATTCCACCGAATAAAAATAAAGTCGAAAGCGGGGACCGTACCAGTTAGGTGTGCATGCATTACAAGCTTTTTCACGTACTTTGTACACTTAGGCTTTAATTCCCGGCCCGGTGAGCTGTGAATAATCATTTAGATTTCAATTTGCTCGAGATATTTTAAGCATTCATTAATTTTACTTAATAAATTTTTTTTTAATTTTAACAAACGAGATCTTGGCTCATTATCGTCCAATTAATGCACCAAAAAATAAGCAGAACTTATATATAAATACCGATGTTTTTTTACCGCAATAATTAATACATGCATGTATGTGTAATGTGTGCAAGCTAAAGTACTGACGATCATTATTATAAGGGGGCCCGGACGCCCAGCTGCGAATTGAAAGCGGTGAAGAGGTCCCCGTGTTCAACAAAAGTGGACGGGGGTGGCTGGCGGTTTGACGCGTGCTTAAAACCCTCGTTCTAATTTTTGTTGTTAGCCACCTGTTTATATCCACGGTATTTTCTTAAATCGTTCAATTAGCTTATAAAATCCACATTGAAAAAAAAAAAAAAAAAAATTAATTGAATTAAAAAAATAATTTTTACTAGCAACTTTGCAGTCACTATGTGACTGTCGTGACTTGTGAACCATAAATAAATAAAATTTTGCTTTATTAAATAATTAATTTTGTTGAATTGCACCGTACTTTCTCAATTATTGAAGTTTTTTAGAGATATAAGCTCATCCTGATGTTACACTCATCAAGAGCTTTCATTTCAGTACCCACATGCATTTTGATATATTTTTCATATATACATATATATAATATATATATAAATATATGAAAAATTGATGTGGGTACTCAAATGAAAGGTCTTGATGAGTATAATGACAGGATCAGCTTACATATTTTAAAATGTCAATAGTTCACGAGATACAAGGTCATTTCTTAATTATCTATTTAAAGATAATAATAAATTTTTTCTTTGAAAATAATTTCTTGAGCCAAGAAAATTTATTTAAAAAATTTTCCTTTTTGTGCAACATATACGCTTATATATATCTACAATTTGATGATGTATGTATATCCTAATTCACTTGAGACCTAGCGGTGCATATACATGCACACATGTATGAACGAACGTCAGACAGAGCTTTAATTAATGAGACAATTATAAAATAGAGAGCACAGTAAATGGAAATTATCTGACATAAGTAGATTGCAAACAGAGTTTCCGCGACTCGAATCTCGAATAGGTCCGAGATCGATACACTACACTGCTCGAGTGTAATGTGTGTGTGTGTGTGTGTGTGTGTGTGTGTGTGTGTGTGTGTGTGTGTGTGTGTGTGTGTGTGTGTGTGAATATATGTGAGTACGTAGAAGAGATTCTTTATTGCATCTAGATTCTAGAATATATCTAGGAGCAGAGAGAAGTAGATAGATATATACATAGATCGTCGTGATATGCGCTTAGTTCGAGTGGGCAGTCCCACGGTTACCAGTTACCCTTACCCGATAGTAGTCGGCTTCAAGCTTGAAGCTCCATTTAAAAGGCAATCGCTTATACTCTTCTACTATACCTATGTATATATTTTATGTATATAGATTGTATTATACAAAGAAGGGTGAAAGTAATCACAGCAACCCACTTGCTGGATGTAAACCACCTTTCGATGGTCCTCAAACCGACGATGGAGACCCGAGACTGGAGACTGGAGACTGGAGACCGATTCCCTGAGGCGATTTGCTCTCAACAGAATCTATATCCCATGTTTTTTACTTCTATTTTCGGCTTTTTGTCGTACTTTGAATAAAATCTGATTGACTGAAAAATCACTTGGGGAGTTGGATATATATTAGAAAAAAAAATTATTGAATTGACGGGAAAGTTGCAAGCTATTTATGAAAAATTTAGTATTTTTTGAAAATTTTTAAGTGGAAAAATCTTAAAATTTTTTTTGAAGAAAAATCAATTGAGATTTAAAAAATTTTAAGTTTTGTTTTTTGTTGAAATAATTTTATAATTAATTTTGTAGAAATGCAAAAAAATTATTTAATAAAAAAGCTCGAAATTTTGACGAAAATTTTCAAGTCAATGAGATTGTAGAATGAAATTTTTTATAAATAAATTTTGCAGAACAAAAATTAATTTATTTTGCCAAAAATAAATTTTATAAGGTTCTTTTCTCAAAAATTCCGATTAAAAATTTTTTTCTTGAAAAAAATTAATTTTTTATCGATTTAATAATAATTGTTCTTTTTAATTAAAACATAAACAATATATTACAGCACTCTTTTTTATATTTTTTCTAAAAAAATAAAATTATTTAAAACAACAAATTTACCTAAAGCAAATATAAGATCCAATATAATGAATTAGATGTTTATTAACGGCAATTAATTAAACAGAATAAACAGAATACCCTGAGGCGTCTCCCATGGGTGATCCGGCAACAAGAGTCGGTCTCGGTAAAATTTCCCATACGTTTACATACAGATAGGAATATAGACAATACAAGGCCTATCTGTACTCATACATTTTATTAGCGAATAAGGAGTTGGTCGGCGCAATATCGAGCTCCCCCGAGGGGTGTGAGGTCGACACGCGGCTGGCACCCTCGATAGGATGCTCATAGCGATCATTGAGTCGGTGGTACCGGGAATGTTTTGACAGGGCGGCGGGTCCACGTGCCGCTTAGCTGTTTGTAAAACATCCACGGGTCTTTGTCACGGCGATATTAACCGGGCTCTCAAGTTATGAGTGTGTGGTACCTCCACTGCTACTGAATTTAGTGCGAATATATGTATGTAGAGAACTACAGAGGCAGTGCAGCTCTGGAGCGAGATAAAAATAACACAAGACACAGATGAAAGAGAAAAGACCCGCAAAGAAAACCGTGGACGACGATGACGAGTATGGAGAGCTAAACGCGTGCCAGTGCCAATCGGTTGGTATTGTTAGGGCTCAAGGGCCAACCGATAGCTCTACTTTGCTTTATTCGAGGCTCGATCAACGCTTCGCTGTTTAATATACATGAATATATATGTATAGAAGTGATTTGTTTTCATCTCTATCGCTCAGATATGTATAATAACACGCGTAGGGCCACAATATCCGATTTAAATTAATTCTCAATCGCACTCATACTCGCTACTCGTCAATTATTTTATAAACATGCTACATCAATTGCTTCGGACTCTTTAAACATCACTCGTTACTCCACAATATGCAATTAAATATAATAACAATAATATTTTACATTTGCATATTCACTCCACTGTCAGTTTTTAATCGACGGTATAAATGGAAACAATAGTCATTATTTTGTAATATTTTGTTATTAAATTAGAGCTGAATAATCGAATATTGATTTATTTGTAAATATGAAATTTTATTTTGATAAAAAACTTTTTAAATTTCTGTTTAAAAAAATTTTTTAAATTCATTTTAAATAATTTGGAAAATCCTAATGAAGATTATTTTAATGATACATTATTACTGGTAATAATAATGTATCATTAAAAAAAATTAAATTGCATTTGGAGAGAGAAATTTCAAGCCAAAAAAATCATTTTGAAGTTACTTTTTGTCTCAAAACAAGCAATAAAATTTTTAAACTTAAAAATTTGTATTTTTTTCAACGAGTTTTATTTTTAAATAATTTTTTGTTAATGATTCAATGAACTAAATAAAAAAAAAAAATATTTACAATGATCAAAAATCTTCAAAGTTTTGTAAACAAAATAAAAATTAATAAAATTATTTAATTCATCAATAAAATGTCAAAATTAAATCAATTTCGATTTCTATCAATTTTTAAATACCAAATGTACCTTTTTTAAATTATACTTTAAAATGAAAAGAAATAAGTATAAACTTAAAAAATAAAAATTTTTAAATATTTGTCTTAATACCGTTTAAACCTCCAAACACAAATAGTTTGTTTCTGACAAATATTAAATTTTAATTCAATCAAATAAAAATATTATTCATCGATCAACTGTTATATTTGTGGCGAATAAATTTACCATTAAAAAATATTTATCAAATTTATTTCTTTACATTAACAAAAACAAAAAGAAATACTAAAAGATCAAGCATCATACCTCACGGAATGAGAAACCCGATGAAAATAATAAAGTCATTATTCATTTTCATTACCAAGTAATATTTAATGAGTCGAAATATCAGATGAGATATAAAATAAAAAAATTCTCTTTCAGACAAACAATGCCAACTAAAGCGTGATACGGTTTTTCATTATTTAGTAGCTGTTATGTAAACAAACAGCGAGCTGACAAGGGCACAGGTGTGTCGAGGGGTCACAGGTACATGTAACGTTAACTATAAAGTTAACTATAAAATAAAAAAATTTATCCAGGTCTTTCCCCGTCACGCGACTGGATATAATCGCTCGAAAGGGTTCAATGGATGTATCCCGAATCAAAAAATAAAAAATAAGAATTTTATTTGTCTAGTTGGTTATAGTCCAGATAAGAAGAGCGCAAAAGGGAGAAAGAAGAGACGAGAAGAGCTTAGACTGATGATGCATCAGTGGAGTGATCCACGCGAGAAAAACGAGCGGATCGTGACGGGTACAATGTCCGCCATTGTTTGCTCAACGAAAGTAGTAATGTAACTCACGACTGTTTACGCCGGGTAAATAGGCAAACAAGGAATTGCGAGCGGTGTACATCGACTTTACCTGGAAAACTCTTAACTCTTAACTCTCAGCTCGGGAGAAAATGATTACAGTGTGAAGTGATAAGAATGGAATGGAAGGGAACCACTTTTGTATAAAATAATATGATGCAGAAATAATTAATTTGTGTATATATGTATCTAAGTATAACTAAACACACATGTGCGCCCCTTTCCAGGTAACATGTATGAAGCGACCCTTGAGACTGTTACTGTATCAGCAGTTCCTAATTAAATCGAGAAGGGTCAGCAGTGGCTCGCCGCACGGGTTAAAGATTCTGTACTTGTTTGAGCCCAGATCCCAGATTGTGGTTCTGATTTTCTCAAATCTAACATCTCACGTTCATAATACTCTCCCGAAAGTTATCTTCTGTTTAAACTTAATCCTCAAACTGGAGTTGGGAGTATAGGTACCACTCGCCTGATTCACCCGAAAGTTCTACGAGAAAATTTATTCATGGCTCTGTCACCAAAAATTTATAAGGCAAACTCTGTCGAGAAATTTTCTAGTTTTCTGTCAAGGAGCTAAGAATTACTATGATAATTTTTGTGGTCAATATTTTTCTAAATATTTTTTGAAAATAAAAATTAGTTTCATTTTTTTCGCTCCAATAATTACAATAAAATTCATCAAAAAAAAGATACTTTTGCCGGCAGAATTTAAAACATAGTAAATGATATTTTTAAAATTATCAAAAATTTATCTGATAAAAATAAAATTAATTAAAAATTTTACAGTCACTGTTTTTTTTTTTTTTTTTTTTTTTTTTTTTAATGAGCCAGCTGTATTCTGTATTTATCACAAAGATTTTTAAGAAGCTAAAAAAGAATTGTTTTTCAGCGTTTAACTTCTTCTGACATATAACAAGAGAGTCAACAGTCAACTGTGACACATTTATTGTTTTAATCATGTGTAAAACACGTAACACATGCAACGCGTGATTTAAAAAGCAAGGGTCAACTCGATAACGCGGGACTTTATTTGTTATTTAAGGCACGAGTACCCGGAGGACATATGTCCACCTTGGAAGCTCAACAATCCGACGTGACATGGATAGGTAGCTGACAAACTTAAACTTACCGGGTGTAATAGAGTCTGGTGTCTGGTAAGCGCCACGCAACCACTCTTTGCACATGAGCATTCATGGAGTGCAAACTTGGCCATATGTTTGTACCTTTCTGTCACGTCAATCTGGGCTCATTAGTGTTTGCTTATCCAGCAAACGATCGAGCTTAACGCCATCGGAGACTTGTTAATTAAAAGGCAAAAAATAGTTTTGTTAATTAATTAATTATAATTAATTAATGAATGGATGAATGGGTATTATTAAAGAGATAAAAGCAATGACCTCATATATCGAGGGTCAGTTGGTGAATTGATGGCTCGGTGGAGCCAATCGGACACGGGCAGACCAGAGAGCTGGAGAGCAGTGATCGTAAAAAATTCATTACTCGCCCGAGGAATCGATCGACAATCCGTGTAATTACGTAACCCCTCTTTCCCGCTTTGTCCCGCGGTTTATTCTCTAGCTCCAGCGGCAAAGTTCTGTCTGCTCGCATCGCGGATGATGGTGATGGTGATGATGATGAGAGGATCGGGTGAATTCTCTCAACGTTTCGGATCAAATCGGCTTGTTAAATGTGCATTGAGTATCGAGTATTGAATTGAGTGTTGCTACGCAATCGTTATTGCAACTACCACTCTTATTGCCGTACATTTTTTAAAGCCCCTCTTCGTTAAAGCTTTTTATAATCGCTTGAATTTTCACCGAAACGTTTTAACAGTATTAAAATTTTAATTTATTTTGGACTTTTTAAGCTTATAATTATTATTATTATTATTATTATTATTATTATTATTATTATTATTATTATTATTATTATTATTATTATTATTATTATTATTATTATTATTATTATTATTATTATTATTATACGTATATATTAGATGATAATGTGTACTGTGAGAAAATTTAAGTTTGTACCAACAAGTTTAAAGGGCTGATTGTAAAGCTAAGTTTCATAAGAGATTGTAATTTTGTTAATTATCAAGATATTAATAATGTTATATTATTTGGAAATTAATAATATAATAATAATAATTTAGCTCAAGATTTTTATTATTTTTTTTTACTATAAAAAAAAATTTGAATATGTGTAATAATAAAAAAAATATTGTTTTTTTTTTGTTTTTAAATACCTCAAACTTAAATCTCTTCTAGCGAGATTTAGCGATCATGCGCCTTTTTAAAGCCATAATAATAATAATAATAATAATAATAATAATAATATAGTTATTATATTATAATATATATAAATATTAAAAATTTATATATATATATATATATATATATATATATATATATATATATATATATATATATTAGGGTGATTAAAAAAAAAAAAATTTTTTTTTTTTCGTTTGGTACTCTGAAAAATAGGTTCCTAGACACCTCTAAGAAAGCCTCTCCAAGCATGAGTTCTTAATTGTAACGGGAAGGTCCTCCTTCTTACAGTTTTCTATTTTTTCTTATTATCAGATAGAAAAATTTATATCTCGCTTCCAACTACTTGAAAAAATATCTTGTTCCTTAGATTTTGTAGGAAATTGAATGCTCTACAAAAAAGGTCTCTTACGATTTTTTTCGTAAACCCAACCGTTTAAAAGATATTAACGGTTAAAGTTTGATTATTTTTGGGAAAATTTTTTATTTCTTATGAATTTTATAACTCAATGAAAAAAATCATTATGAATGATGAAACTCATAGTTTTGTAGGAAATTTACTGCTCTATAAAAATGGTCTCTTATGATTTTTCGATCAAGTTGAGCGTTTACGAGATATTCATCGTCAAACATCAATGCATATCAATTTTTCTAGTTTTTGATCAATAATTCGAAAAATTTCAATTTATTCTGTGAGTTTCAAGGAAATTTAGACAAATTTGAGTTTCTATGAATAGAAATATGTTATGAACTATTTTTTTAATTAGTTTTTTTAGTCTTGGACATGTTTGATTACATTAAAACAAAAAATTAGTGCATTTTTTTAAATATATAATTCAATTTAGTGTGTTTCACATGTGTTTCACTTTTTTATCGAAGAATTTATTTATTTAATTATCAACTGCCATATAATTTTCAATATTTTCAACATAACGGTACACTTTTACTGTAAATAATTTCCTCTATTGCAGTTTGGGTAGTTTTTTCGATGTTCTTTGATAATTTGCAATAAGTATTGGAATTGCTCTTCATTTTTGTCAAGCATTGATTATACTCACTAACTAATGCAACAGCTCGTTCTGCTGAATCATTAACAACTTTCAATTGGTTAAAGTATTCTTTATTTTCAATGTAACTGTCATTAGTAGGCCATGATTCAATATCTTTATCAAGGAAGTCATATGGTAAATCAAAGATTTTAAAGAGATTTAAAGACTTTTTAGAAACAAAGTCACTCAGACTTTTTGCGTTAATGAATTCAAATCGTTTTTATCAATTATAAATTTTTAGCTTTAGAATCTGTACCGTTACGAGTATTAACAGCTCCAACAATATTTTTTTACTTCCAATGAAACGGTATCGTCAAATAATGATAAAATGGCAAGTTCATCACTTAAATACCATAAATGCAAAATCATTTTTTCACAAGTTGCTGAAGAAATCAATGAATTGATATTTTTGTACTCGAATAAATTTTTCAAAAACTGCAAGTCATGATTAGCAGCAGTTGTTGCAGAAGTTGATGAAAACCAAGCTTTTAAATACAGTGTAACTATAAATATACAAATTTGCCGAAGACCGTCCAATTCTTTATTAGAAAGTTTAAATTCATTTCTGAATAGAAACATTTTTAAACTGTAAATTGCCTTCGCCATCCACCTAGCATGATGAATTGCACAAGGACGTTTGAAAAAATTTCTTCTTGAGGCATTTCTCCAAGGAAAATCAACGACAATTCCAACAATTCTTTATAGTCATCTCGGGGTTGTAGTAACTATCAAAAACAATTAAAAATTTGTCAGAAACAAGAAAATTTTTTTCTTAAAATCGCAGTTAAATCATACCTGTAAGGATTGTGCAATTAAACTAGATATTTCATTTTTTTATCCAAAATGATATCAGCAACAACAGTATCTTCAATTCCAGATTTATAATTAGTTTTATTTATTTCATCCCATGATTTTTTAAATCTTCCGAACATTGGTACGTTTGGCCCAGATGACACAGGCCAATATACTTCAAATGCACTTCTCAATATGATCTCAAAAATGTGGTGACGACATGGTAACCAGATTAACTCTCTTCCCAAAGTCTTTTTAATTGCCTTACATGTACCGTTATGAATTCCTGTATAAAGAAAATAGATAACTATCGTTAAATTTAATATTTTCAACAAATTGTAGATTATATTTAAAATCCAAATGAGTAAATAATTCTCAATAATTTCAAAAGTGAAATTCAGTAAGCAATAAAAATTAAACTAGAACGTTAATAATTAAATATTTTTTAGATTAAATTATCATTGATAAGTTACCTGTATTAACTGCCGTCGTGTCAATACACATCGCCTTAACATAATTAGTAATACCCCATTCACTCAATGTCGATAAAATGGCTGATGTTTGATTGTCTGCCGTCCCAGAATTCATTTTTGGAACCCCAAGTAATTGTTCGGTACCAAATGCAGTTAAAATAACTGGTAACCGTTCCACAGATTTTGATCCAACAAGGTCATTCAGCATTTTTCCGTCCCAATGCACAACGTATTTATCGTGTGTCTTAAAGTTGTCATTAAGTCCTTTAGCAATGTCTTCTCTTTGAAGCATACGAGCTCGTTGAATTGAACTATAACTGAGCGTTGTATCTTCAATTTTAATACCTACTGCTAGTAAAACCGGAGCAATAATAAACATCGCATTTCTACTGCTGACATTAGCTCGGTCGAGTCCAAAAATGACTTCAGGAGTTAAGACATCAAGTTTTGCTCGTTTTGTCGGAATTGGAGGTTCATACTCTGAATCAGATCCAAAATTTGTAACTCCACTTAATGTATACGTAGAGAACGACTCTGATTTTTCACTTGGAACAATCGCATGACTGGTAGACGGTTGATCTAAGTCTGGAATAAGATCTGTTTTATAAATTAAACGAAGAAAATGTATAGAATTTATTCATTTTGATGACAAATAATTAAGAAAGGACTCCAAAAATTGTCTAGTCAAATGTCATCTAGTCATCTATGAAAAGTTACACTACTACCTGACTTTATAATAATTAAATATCTCAGATACTTACTACTCTCATCTATTCCCATCATAGTTGTGGTTAAGTTTGATACAGGTACATTATTAGAAAGAATCTCTTTATGGGTACCGAATTTTTGATCCAAATACAACTTTCTAATATTATCATCAAGCACTTTTAAGGATTTTTCGCTCACAATGTCGAATAATTGTTCAAGATCAGTCTGAAATTTAATTTCCTTTTGGTTTTGCGCTGAATTCTTTTTATCGAAATTTTTTTGTAATTTTAACCATTGACTGTGATAGCGAAGAAATTTTTTGACTGCATTAGGAGCTCCACTAGTTGGAATCTGATTTTTTCTCCACAGTTCAATAACTTGGTCAACTGAATTTTTGGCACTTTGTTTGATTGAATACTTTAAAATTTTAAGTTGGTAGAAAAACACACGCATAACCTCTTTCACTTTTGGTAACTTACGTTCCGAAATTCTTTGTAGAGGTATTCCGATAAAACGTATTTCTTTATTCATTGTAGGTTAATTGATGATAAATAAATTTATGTGATGATTATAAGACTTATTTAAAATGAATTATTTTATTACGTATTCAAGATGATCAGTTTTAGAAACACTGAAAATACGGTATTAAATGGGTAGATACTGAAGATAGTTGAGAGTAAAAACATAGATGGCGTTAGTTTCAGAAGACAAACAGAAGAAGAAATCGAATTCAAAACAAAAATCCCCTCGAACGAAAATTTTATGTATATTTTGTGAAAAACAATTTAAAAATACGCACTGAACAAATTTCATAATAATAAATGACAACGCGATTAAGATTTTAAATTATTAAAGATAAAATTTAAAAAAATATTATTAGAATAAAAACTTTCAAATGAATTTTTGAACAGAAAACATCTATAGGAGTTGCTTTTATAATAAAAACTCAAATTTGTCTAAATTTCCTTGAAACTCACAGAATAAATTGAAATTTTTCGAATTATTGATCAAAAACTAGAAAAATTGATATGCATTGATGTTTGACGATGAATATCTCGTAAACGCTCAACTTGATCGAAAAATCATAAGAGACCATTTTTATAGAGCAGTAAATTTCCTACAAAACTATGAGTTTCATCATTCATAATGATTTTTTTCATTGAGTTATAAAATTCATAAGAAATAAAAAATTTTCCCAAAAATAATCAAACTTTAACCGTTAATATCTTTTAAACGGTTGGGTTTACGAAAAAAATCGTAAGAGACCTTTTTGTAGAGCATTCAATTTCCTACAAAATCTAAGGAACAAGATATTTTTTCAAGTAGTTGGAAGCGAGATATAAATTTTTCTATCTGATAATAAGAAAAAATAGAAAACTGTAAGAAGGAGGACCTTCCCGTTACAATTAAGAACTCATGCTTGGAGAGGCTTTCTTAGAGGTGTCTAGGAACCTATTTTTCAGAGTACCAAACGAAAAAAAAAATATTCTTTTTTTTTTAATCACCCTAATATATATATATATATATATATATATATATATATATATATATATATATATATATATATATATATATATATATATATCAATATTAATATAATAATTTATATTAATTTACCATATATAATAGCTATATTATAATATAGCTAATAACTAATAATATCTGTCGCATTTTTTCAAAATCAACTTTAATAAAAAAAATTAAATATCTTTAATTTTCATATTAAACATTTTTTTTTTACTGATTATTATTATTTTTTATCAAATATGATCATTTTCACCTAAAAAATAAAATTTAAACCCATAATTATCTACTAAAAGTTGTCAAAAATAACATATATGACTCGCTTGAACATCGAGATTATTCTTATCTGCGAGAGGTGGGTATTTTTGAATTAAACGTTTCTCAAAGGTTTCCAAGAAGTATCACCGACAAAACTTAGAGGCTAGTAATTCATCATCCGGTTTCAGTATTTTTAAATATCATATATCTATATATATTTAATGTTTATATACTATATATAGCGGTTGTCTACGTGACTCACGTGTGAGTGAGCAGATACAAAAAATGGTTATTAATATTATTTAAAATTGCGCAAAGAAATAGAAGAATATAAGCGGTGTGGATTTAGGTAGCGTGAGTTTTTAAGAAAAAACTTACAGAGTATAATGTACAATACATGTAACATGTAACATATTGTAACATGTAACACAAGTACACAAGCATATAAGTTTACGAGTAGGAGGAGAAATTGTGAAGAAAGGAAACTCAAGTCTGTTATTTCGAAGAGGTATAAAACGTCACCCGATAACGATATTTGCTTTTCTACCACACTCTAGTAAGGTGATGAAATATCTCTGTGTAGTTATGTACGTGCTCCACACCGATTAGTTATTTTAAACGGTATTAAATTGTCAGTAATTTTTTAAGGCCATTAAATGTTTAATGTGTGTTACACTTTAAAAGTATATATCATCTTACAAATTACTCATTTTTATGATTATGATTATAATTATAATTATGATTTTTATGATAATAATTTAGGAGACCTTAATAAATTTGATTTTTATCTGCTACGCAGTTTAATTTTTTAATTAATTAACACGAATAAGAATAATTGTAATTTTATTTTGGGAATTTAATTAGCGATGATTGTCCGGAAAAAAGTGGATCCTGATTAGAGGATCGAGACAAGAACCCCAAACCTTCGTCTTGTTCTTTCGTTCGCAATTTGGTTAATTCGATAGACTCTCGAATCTCGGCACTAGTCACAGTCCTCAGTCAGTACGAAAACTCCAAGAGTTCCCGGTAATTAATTATACCAACGTACCGTCTCGACGACGAAGGACGAGCAGTATGGAGGATGACGGAGCCAACCAGCTGTACATGATTCTAACGAACCAAATTCTTAAATTAACGAGAGCTAACTATATATATATATATATATATATATATATATATATATATATCTTGCGCTCTTTTTTCTCCCGATTGACTCAAGCTCATTTTTGCACCTTCAGGCTCAGTTATACCTTCATTAGTACTACTCAATATATAAATCAGTGCTGATAAATCACCCGGAAAGACGAGACAAGAAATTAAATGTAATAGCGAATATTTGGAAAATTTCACCAAGTTATTGCTTTATTTTTCTTTCTTCTCTGATGGCTAAGGGGTTTATATTATCTTATGTAATATATAAGGGAGGTATATGGTATATTATACATATGTATGGTTTATTGGTCTACTATTAAGTTCCTGGGGAACAGCACTTGGAATAATTGAAGAAGGCTAATGGATCCGCAGTTACTGTTATTTGCACAGTTTTAAAACACTGTTTTAAGAGATCCGAATTTTTTTTCAGGAGGTTAAATTACTATTTCTATTCTTTGACTTTAGATTTTGGTTTTTTATCAGAAAAAGTCGGATTAAAAATTTACTTAAAATTTGATTAATTTGAAAAAAAAAAATTGATTAATTTAATTTTATTTTTTATTTTAAAAAAATTATTTTGATGGTTAATAAAAATTTCTAATGCACTGATGAAAAGAATTGATTTAAATTTTTCAAAATTTTTTTCAATATTTAAAAAAAATTATTTAAAAAATTAAAGATATGATCTAAAAATTTCGAAACTCTACCGACAGTGTGACTAGAAAAAACTAAAAATAAAAAAGGTGAGATATATAAAATAAATTGATAAAAAAAGTTGAAAAAAGTAATATTCAAGTCAGAATAGTTATTTATTCTTGAGTAATAAAAACTCCGAGACCTTGTTATATATTTGGTTTGAAAAAAGGCTGTATAAAAATAGTAGGTGATTCGAGATAGAGTCTCACGGAAATTTCTAAGGATATCTTATCATCGGTGGGACTCGGCGTCGACACATGCACTGTTATCAGCCAAATGTATTTATGGGGTGGGATATATGAACTCAGACGCGAGGACAAAGAGATAGACCCGATAAACGTTTTGCGTTTAATTCACTCTTCACTCGGCAATTACAATAATTATAATAATAAATTAAATTACACGTATTAAGTATTAAGTAAAAGTTGGCAAAAATTAAAACATTTACAATCCGAATTTTTAGTTATATTTGTCAGATATTTATCACAAATCCAGATATATAAATAATCTTATCATAATGAAAAGTATAAAAGACATAAAGGAGACAAGAGACGAGACGAGCCGGGCCTGCCTGCCTGCCTGCTAATATTAATGAATAATGAATTACATAAATTATTATATCAATGCAAAAAATAACCTCGCGCAATCGTTGCGTAACCTGCTGGTTTTTATAATTTTATAAATTTTATTTATTTTTTATTTTCTCACCGAAACTTTCATTTTTCTATTTACATATTATTTATATAAATAAAATTTACTAATGAAAATTTTAGGTGTGAATTTAATAAAAAAGCGGGAGACTGAGAGCGTCTTGGCGCCTTTGAAAACGATCTTTGGGTTGCAATAGCTGCCATAGTAACCAGGCTCGCCTTAGGGTCACGTATAACAAGTATTCCGAACTCTGAACGCGAACGGTTAGCTGCTCTCTCGTACAATGTTTACACAAGTGTATATCGGTTGGTTAATTACTCCATACTCATCTAATTCGTCCTCATTTTTCATAAATCATTACTGATAATTTATTCGGCCTGATTGCATAACGTTAAATATGAAATTTGGAGAGTGGTTGACCCTGGAGCTACTAAGAGTAAATTTTTTTTGCATATGAGCTTTTTTCAAAGTCTGGTTAAAATATTTTATCAATTGTTTTATAAAATTAAAAATATCTGACTTATATTTACAATTAATAAATTAAAAATTTTGATAAAAAAATAAGTTTTTAAATGAAAACTTGTCCTACAATTATTTAAATTATATTTTTGACGGAAATGTTCAATTTTTAAAGCTTCAAACTAAAAAAATTTGAACTAGACTAAATAATAATAAAAAAAATCGGCAAAAGATCGAAGATAAAGTATATTTGTCTATTATCAAAAAATCTAATTGAAAATATTTGACCGACGATTAAGTTCATTCATTATACATACAGTGATTGAGGAATCAAATAGCTCGAGTCAACCGCGGGGTAGAGCTAGGTACATATTGTACCGACTCAATATATATGCTTTGTATTTTGTATAAGTATAAGTAGTATAGACTCAACATTAGTGTGATGTCTGATGTGGATAAATATACACATATACATTTACACACACACAGCAAACCGAGGGGCTAGAAAATAGAGACCGAGAATGAGTTGAGCGAAAAAAAGCAAACCCGGGGTTATAAGTAAAAAGAGGTGAAATTGACTAAAAAATAATGAAAAAAAAAGAAAGAGATTTTGAGAGCAAGCGTTACTGACATTACTTGAATATATTTGACGTACTCTCATCAGCTCTCTCGCTCGGAGGCTCCTGTGGCCAAATATTTATTTATTTATCCGATTATCTACATTTATGTTTCGCTGCTTCTGACTCCTATCCGAGGTTATGAGAACTCTCTATAGACACAGCCCGCGATATTAAACGTAGGATTTAAATTGAAGGTATTTGCGCCATCACCGGGCAATAACCCGATTACCGATCACCGATTAATTAACAAATAATAATAAGCAAGTGTTATTGACCTTTTATCGTACAAGTTCCTTTGGCTACGGCTTAGTTTGCATTATCTTCACCTCCCTTTTTTTATCAGATGGAAAAATGTTTATTTGCACGCACAGAATATTACAGTTGGCTTCGTAATCCCGGATTAGATTTTTATTATTGTTACCTTGCTGTGTAATATAATTCATTTTTACGATTTTACAATTGCAGAATTTTTAAATAATCTTACAATGTGTAGCTGCTCAGAAAAAAACTATTCTTACTTCAGAGAATACTTTTTATCTTAACATAAAAATATTTTATTCGGCTACTAAAAATGTATTCACTAAAAAAATTAAATTGATTCAAGAGAAAAATTCTTGAACTAAGAAATTAATTGATTACTTGATTAAAAAATTTTTCATTTTATTTTACGACATTTAAAATCTTTAAATTAATGATTTTTAATTAAATTTATCTTTGGAAAAAATCGTCTTAAATTTTTTATTTCAATAATTTTTCTGCTTGATTCAATTTTTATTGTAAATAATCGACTACCGTTGAATAGTTCAATTAAATGATCATGTCAGTACCAAGGAATTGTAATATTGAGTCTGGTCATAAAAGTGTCTCTTTTATTGTGCAAGGTCATGCATGAGCAAACGAGGAATTCGGTGTAACAATATTGGCAACAAAATCCAGTAAACCAGTGACTCGAGCGTTACTCCAAATATTACCAACTCAAACAACGATCCGAGTGGGACTACTTCCCACTCCTGAATCAAAGGTAAAGATTTGTTCGGCCAAATAATAGCTCGGGCAAGGGGTGGAAAAGTAACAGAGAATAAAAATGTTGGGGTTGAGCGGTGAGCAGAACTCGAATGAGAATAAATATAGAATAGGAAAGAACTTCCGATTGTGGATTCTGGGTTGTACCTAAAGAATCCGGTAGAAGGAAGATAGAAAGTGGAGCTAGACCTGGGTAATAGATTTGTATGATTGTTAAAGTTTACTCGGATAAAAGCTGGATAATCTGAGAAATTAAAATTGTTGGAAAAATATCTGGAATTTGTTTAATAAAAATAAATAATTTTTAATTTGTAATGTGGACGTCACTGTTTCGTAAAAAAATTTAATTGTTTCGAGGGAAGAGCAGATAAAGGGTCCTCGACCTCACGAGAGGACGGAGATAATGAGAATAAGAAAAAACGCATACATGACGCTTTGCTTTTATAAAATGATGTGTGTGTCTATCAATGTGTGCTGGCACTACCGATGCATTATTATTTTACAAGCGTAATATAAGCGGCTACGGAGGGATTTGTTATTGAATTTACACTTAAGACTAAGACTCGTATTGGAAAAGACCACTGAGAGCTGTCGAGATAGCTCGCGGATAATTTTATCGATGATAATTAAACGATAAATATCTGATCGGTTTGTTTGCACCCGACCTACATTACTTTAAGATAATATCGTGGTCGTTCGGCGCCCCCGCGGCAATACACTACTCACTTAATCGTGTGTCGAGTGTAAACATTATTGTCAATTATAATGCACCTTATTCAAGCACTACCGAGCTCTACACCTTTTTCTTTCGAAATAAATAAAAAAATACTAGAAAATACAGGTGATGATATTTAAGAAGAATTTTTGATTTAAATTATTTAAAAATTTTTTAAACACAAATTGCCAATCATCTGGAATTTTTTTGAAAAAATAAAGAAAAGTATTTTGAGGATAATTAAATTTTCTTGCTTTGGAAAATTTAAAAATCTGAAGCGACGGCTTACGGAGAAAATAATTATTTTTTTGGAAAGCAAAGACGAGTATAAACTTATGTGAGTAGCAGAAAGTAATCCCGGAGATTCATTTGCACGTCAGTTCATTGCGCTCGGATCCATGCCAAAGAATCGTCACAACCTAGATTTCATGGGTGTATGAATTGTAGGAAAAAATATTAGATAAACCGCTTTCGAGTAGTTTTACTGCCAACACAGCTTCACATCAATCTTCTATATAAATATTATTTATTATTAAATAAATTATTTATTATGGAACTTTCGAAACTGCAGGTTTTTTCCCATCGTCCTGTCCATAGCATCCATTATATCTATAGTGGGAAACGATAAATTTGGTGAATGTAAATCATCAGTTAGCACAGCTCGTTAACGCCCGTGACTGTGAAAGCAGTGTCTACACTTTATTATACACGTGTTTATCAACATAATATCACATCATTGATCTTAGTAAATATTAAAATATATAAAAATTTATTATTATTTTTTTTTTTCTGTATTATTCATGTGTAGTGTTGATGCGATACATAATAATCAATAGGATCCAACATAAGAAAATATTAATGTACACTAAAATTAAATATTCAATTAACGAAACAATAAATATAATAAAAAGAAGATGTAATTATGAAAGGTGTGAAACCTTTTTCGAGAACAAAGTCGTGGCCGACGGACTCATAGATCAGATAGATGTTTATCTACCGGTGTGAAGTGGAAGTGGGAAAACCCAAATGAAAATTTATTGCTGTATTATATTCATGAAAAATAAAGACGGAAGATGTAAAAGTTTTTTTTTTTTTTTTTTTTTTTTTTTTTTAGATGTATGTGTATATGTAAGCAAAAGACAGTGACCGGGGATGGGGATGGGGGTGTCTATTTGCGTAGAATCCGAGATCGGACAAGTGCCGAGCAGAGGAGTTAAGTTGAGCTAGGCTTTTGTCAGAGTTCAGAGTCGCCGCCGACGTGGGTGGCTCCTTTGCACCCTCAGCTTCTCTTTTGACGTTTTCACCTATTATGCTTTTCACAACTGTCTACTGTCTTTGACATCTTCTGAGATATTTGTACAGTTAGAGATGTAATGTTAGAAATTTCGAAACCTCGAGAAATTGTTATGAATGTATGATTAAGACACTTTGAAAATTACTTTGACGTAGAAAAAATAGAAATTTAAGTGTGAAATAATTTTTTTAAAAGTTGTTTTTTATCTGGATCAAAATTTGGAACAAAAATTGATGAAGAATTTTTTATCAAAAATAAAATATCTATTGTTGGTCTGAAATTTTGAAAATTTTTATGTAATAAATTTCTTTAATGATTTTTATCATAATTTTCTTCTAGTTTCATCATAATTGTGCAGTATAACTTCAAAAATTTTTCTTTGACCACAAAATTAAATAAAAAAAATGTAAATAACGACAAGGTTCAGTGTTACCGCCTAAATTTTCCATAATAAGCTTTCCCGCAAAGTCCAATCTCGAAATGGACACGGTCGAATGTTTGCTCGCGGGTATATAGTTAACCAGCGGTACTTTCTGAATTTTGGAAAGGGCCCACTTCCCAATACACTAAATACAACATAATACACTCCTTTCCTCAGCTGTCTGGATGAGGCTTGATGAGCTTTATGGAGCGCACACCGTACGTGCTCCTTTGTATGCACACGACCGGGTCTTGACTCCAAAATTCGGGATGAAATAAAATAAATAAATAAAGTAAAAAAGTAAAAAGGAGTCTCGAGTGGCGGCTTGAGGCTTTCGACTGTAAAAGGTTGCATCGTCATCCGACATTCGAGATTTTACAACCTCAGTATTTTAAAATATTTATGTGTACATATAATATGGTTTCGGAGGAAAGAGATATTTTTTTAGTGATGTGTGTATTTGGTTGAGCCGACGTCTAAAAAGTTTAAATTAAGCGACTGATTAAATGGTTTACGGAGATGATTGACGATACACTTCCTTTGTTTTACGTATAATTTCCTTGCCAATATTGGCCGTAGAGTTGAGTTCGGTCTATACTACTCACTACTCAGTCTTTATATATATATATAGGAGTTCATTCTACGCTTCAAGTCCTCCCGTGATCCACCTCCGCCACCCTGTCTCTCGTACATTGCTTGTGTGTTCTTCGCAAACAGACCAATCAATACCAATCTCTTAACTCGACGTATTACGCACGCGTAAAATTACCCAAAGCCCGACTATTATATTCTTTTATCCTATAAATTTATTTTATTATTATACATGTCCTACTTCCTCTTATCCTTATTGTTTTTTGATAATTAAACTTCTGGGATAATCAACAGATAAAATTTTTCATATAAAGTATTAAATAAAATTTTAAACTAATAAATTTTAATATAAAATTAAAAAATTCAAATTTTTTAAAATAATATTATGCAAAGTTTGAAATCAAAATGAAAAAAAAAAAAAAAAAAAAGAATTTAATAAAAAAAAAAAAAAATTGGAATA
The DNA here is from genome assembly GCF_013202065.1 of Cotesia typhae. Classification (NCBI taxonomy): domain Eukaryota; kingdom Metazoa; phylum Arthropoda; class Insecta; order Hymenoptera; family Braconidae; genus Cotesia; species Cotesia typhae. The sequence continues at coordinate 12,148,915 of NW_027423757.1, read as the reverse complement.
AATTTTCTGTAAAAAAATTGTTGGGAATTTCTTCAAAATTAAAACATATTTTAAATTTTTTTCTAACAAAAAAATGTACACTCTAAATTAACAATAAAAAATTTTTAGAAAAATTCTATGAATATAATTAATAAAATAAAATAGAAATAATTGCGTGTAAAAATTAAAAGAACATTTTGAGCATAATAAAACTAAAGCATCGAAACCGGCAACCGGTACTACCTCAAAGGTCCAGTGTTTTGTCAGAACAGGTAAAAAAAGATTAATATGTTTGCCTACGGTCAGTATATTTTCACAAAAAAAATATTTTTAATCATACTATCGGATTTCTTACAGAATAATCTCGGGACTTGTCTCAATACGGAGACACTTCGCGTGACGATACGGAGTATTTGAACAGCGATAAATCAACTGTACCTGGCGCCCAGCCTCTAAAAACCCCGAAGACTAGCGTAAATATTTTTTCACCTCAACTGAAGACCCGAGACTCCATAAAAATATTCATGAACCAAAACCCAACAATAGGACATTTATGAGCGTGTTGGATTAGACAGTACCCATGTAATATAACGATTTAATTTATTGAATAGAATTATTATCGAAATAAACATTGATAGTCCTTGGGAATTCGTGTTGACAAATCGACAGCAAAGGGCAAAGGAGCTCAGTAATGACCCCCCGGAATGAGTCGTATGTGCGATTATGATGCCAAGGGGTCACGATCACTTTGAAATCCGGCTTAAGACCTAAACGTTTAGCACAGACTAGAGACTAAGCACTGCTCTCAGTAGGGGTGATCTAACCCCCAAGCTGATCCAGACCAAATTGTAACACCCTCAAATAAAGACCCATGAAACGACAACTATACGTGTTATTGCGGATGCAGCTCCCCAGCTCGACTACCCACACATGATCAACTGAAATAAGTTTAATGTTCATAGACTGCACTCACCCTGTTGTCGTTTTCCTCTCCGACGAGTCCGAGCTCCAGCTTGGGACTGGGATTTTTATGTAGAAATTGTATGCGTGGGTGAATTCGGCACACGCTAGACGGCTAGTGGTATTATCATCAAATCCAAATCCGCATTCAATGCGACGATTGTTTGGCAAACATACACGCTGTTTTTAGAATTTTCCGATACTTGCTGATCTGCAAAAAGAAAAGACAATTGTATATTAATGTACACATGTGCAAAAATTTAATGAAATTTTTCGGGTCTTGGGGTAATTAGTAAGTCTGAGAATTAATTTTTTTTTTTTGGTAGGAAATGATAAAATTTTTTAAACAAATAAATTGTTAGAAATTTTTTAACTAGTTAAATTTTTCTTTTAATCAAATTAATTTTTTTGTCTGTATCAAAAATTTTTATCTTATAATTTTTAAATAATTCTAAATTATAAAATGATAAAACTCAAATTTCTTTATTTCTTTTGCAAATAAATAATCATAAATTTTTTTTTACAATAATTCATTTATTAAAAAAATTTCTTTAAATTGTCAAAAGTCACAAAAAAAATTCTAAATTAAAATGATCCAATAATTATTTATATTTTGAACCGAAACTAATTGATTAAAGAAATTTCGACCAACAAACTTTCAGCAAACATACACCAAGTTAGAGACTTTGCAAACTCAGAGACCTGGAAAAAAAAAAAAACATGTCGCCGTAGGTTGTATGCTGTTGAAAGTTAAGTGTCCGAGTGTTCTTTATTGATAAACTTAGCGCTGTGCGTTGGAAGTTTGCTAACCGGCGGTTCCATTATTCCAGCGGGTTGACCGTGTGTCAAAGCGGTGATAGATGACGGTGATTAATTATACTGTCCTCATCCTGTCTTCGGTGTAACCGCATATTTAAGCTCTTCGATACGTGTGTGCTCCACCTTTACGGCGACTTTAGCTCCTCTCTCTTATTCTTACCCCCCTGGTGTTCAGTGTAACATACCCTTGTCTAGATATTCTATATTCTATATACGACCCGGGTGGACTGATATATTCATTTGATTGAGTGGGCGGACGAAGATGGCGAGTCCATCCACCACACGCACAAAGCTCCTGCTGAAACGCCTGCGCAATTTTTTTTTTTTTTTTTTTTTTTCCATTGTTTTATGCCCACATCAGATGTTTGCTCAGATAAATAAAAAACTCGTGGATTTTTTACTGAAAATTATTTTATTAATTCACAGCGTGAGCCAGAGGGAGTTTTTTATTTGAAAGGTTCTTATATATATTGCTAATAGTCATTATCGACTCGGTAATTGGAGCTGTGATTGTAAATAAATAAATAAATAACAATAAAGATATATAAGTCTGTCATGTGTTTGTCGAAGGCATAACGCTCTTTACCCTCAATTCGAGCGACGTGCCGCAGTCCTCGCCGGGTGGATTTGTGACCAACGTCCAGTTTCATGATGCATCACCCACTCTGTACTCTGTACTCTGTACTGAGGATATATAGGGGATCTAGAAGCTGGATTTTGCAGCTTTAGAAAATCTCAACTATTATTACCAATGATTTTTATTTTTTTGTTAATTAAATATTTTTTTATTAAACAATTAAAGTCAGAAAATTAAATCTTTAATTGTAAATTTTATTAATTTACTTGTAACTAAAAAATTTGTATTTTTTTAAATTTTCAAACGAAAAATCAAAATAAAATTTATTTAACTGCAAAAATAAGACAAATTAGCCGTATTTGTTTTTAGGTGTCTTCCGGATTAACTGTCCGGATAAATTAAAAAACTAAACGGGAGCATGTGCATGGACAAGCGGATTTAATTCGCAGAGCGTAGAAATGAGCTCAAGGGTCGTCGATCAGGTGTGACGGATCAGAACTCCGCACATGTTGCTTCTCTGGTCTCTACTGTCTATTAGAGAAACATATCTGATTTGATAGTCTTATATGTGTGTCTCTAAGCTCCGTGCCCAATTATGCTTTATTATTATTCTAATAGGATCAAACATAGAGCCTCCCTATTTGTTGCTAGATAAATCCAGAGTGACAAGTTGATAAAAAAATAACCAGCTAAATATGTTTATTTTTAGTCATTACTTTAAATCAATATTTAAATGTACAATTTTATCAGTAAGAATTTTTTAATTTATTATACTTTTTGATTTTATTTTAATAAAAAAAGTAACTAAAAATTCAGGATTCAAATTAAAACAAATATTAAGAAACCAATCATATACAAATTGATATTTTTTATCTAAAAAATTCTTCTTAAATTAATAAAATTAACTCCCTTGATTAAAAAAAAAATATTTCAAAAATTTTTTTAATTCAAAATTTATCATCAAAATTATTCTTCAGACTTTAGTTGTTTATTTCAGTAAAAAATCTAACAAGATTTAAATTATAAGTATTAATTTTTAATAAAATAAAAATTGATAATTTTTAACTGAAAAATTCCCAAAAAAATGAAAAAATCTTTAATAAAATTAGTTTTTTTGAAGCAAAAAATTTTCTTAGTTTAAAGTAAACTTTTTTTCCACATAAAAATTATTCTTGAGACTTTAGCTGTTTATTTCAGTAAAAAATCTAACAAGATTCAAATTATAACGATAAACTAATTATACAAAGTGTCTTTTCATAGAAGGTAGACACAGAAGGGAACAGAAGTTGTTAATTTCTTAGCGTACTGAAGTAATGTTATATATCATGAGCGTGTGCTGTGCACAAGCCTCGGTACTAGACCATTACATGCACATGCAACAGCACCAGTACAGGCGACAGGATCTAGCATCTGATACTCAACTCCTCGTTACTCATTATAATACTAAAACTCAAACTGGTAACCAAATACACACGCAAATCGTACCTCCGGAGTACCGAGCAGTACACACGTATGAGTGCACGTAGAGTAGAGGTTGTCTGTGTCTATGTGCCGTTACCATACCCAACATAGACATATAATACCAGCCAGTTGAGTCGAGAGAGGAGTATCGGCCATGTTGAACGATTCTGCGTGCTAGACAGACGGTAAAGCACATTCTCCATCCTCCTCCTTCTCCTCCTCCTCCTGCTCGCGTTTATACTCGGCGGAGTGTGTATAGGAGTGAGTGGAGTATAATGCATGGCTGTAGTGGTGTTCCACGCGTACCGCTTCAGGTTTAGTTGCCGTACCGCGTCAATATCTCGACGAGACACGGTACACCGTACACCTCTTCTCTCTTTTCTCTTCTCTCTTGGCTGTTGATCGCGGACGTGGCGGGCGACGGGGATAGGAGCGATACCAGCTAACCGGCCAACCAGCGCACGAGCTGATACCCGCCACCCGCCGCGTAGCGATGGCAACGCATAGTCGCTGTTATGCGCGGCAACTTCTTCCATCACCAGCACCACCACCGTGCCATACAATAATCACGAGCGAGATAAAGACCAAAACAGAAACAGAGCGAGATAAAGACCTAAAGAGAGAACTTACTCGGCTGTACTGGTGTTTAGTTGAGGAACTCGGGAATTTAAGGAACAAGACAGATAATCTATGTATATATGGATGTAAGAGTAAAGACAAGTTAAGTAAATGTGGAGATCATTCTTATTGAGTCTCATTGTCAGTGTAAAAATATTTTTATAGAGGAAGTATACGATGTTGAAATTAGCAGTCTGACAATTTTTAGGAATTTATAATAAACATTTTTTAAGAATTTGCACTTGTAATTTTTTTTTTGTTTTTGGATGAAGAATTTTAGTTGTAAAAATGAAAATTTTCAGATGTTTAATGATTTCAATAATATTTTAGAAAATTTCTTGAGCCAAAAAAATTTCTTCTGGCTCCAAAATAATTTTTGTTTTTCTTAAAATTTTTTTGGTGCAAAAAGTTTGTTTTTTTTGTGTAAAAATTCAGGAAATAAATTGAAAAATTGAGAATTTTGTAAAATTTGATTTTCTTGAATTAAAAAAATAAATTTTGTTGTAGAATAAATTGAATTGAAAAATTCGTGTTTTGTAACTGAAAAGAGCTCTATAATAAATTTTTAAGATTAAAACCAAGTAATAAATTAATTAATAATTTATTCTAACTGTTTCCAAAACAATAAAATTTTTTTAAATAATTATCTCGACCTTTTTTAATTTAAAATTACACTTGCAAACGACAAAACTAAAATAATTCCGCCTAAACCTAAAAATCTTTTAAAAACAATGTCCCATTTAGTGCTTACTGAGTTGTGCAAAAATACTAAAAGAATAGTGCTGTAAAAGTTATAATGATATGTAAAAATATTAAAAATTTAATAATTAAATGTACAGCAAGTCGAAATGAGTCGTCTGAAGAGAGAAGAGAGAGAAGGAGCACTCAACCTTTTTAGTTCAGGTAAACTCAACATTTCAACGGGATTTCTTGTTCTTTAACTGACACTATATACTAGCGAAGAGCTGTGAATTATTAAGACGCCCGCGAGACATTCTGTTGTAAATGTTGAAACATCAGCTTTGAGCTTTGAGTAGATATAGAGTCTAGTCGCTCTTCGAGGAAGAGTTTGGTCCCAGTCTAGGTACCGGATGCTGAGAGCGACTTGTATCATTTCTTTATTCATATTACATTATGTATAAGAAGGAATAAAAAAATTAGTCAGACTAAATATGTATGGAGCATCACAAAATTACTTGTCTGTTGGATGAACGTGTACATCTTCGGATCTGGGAGATGAGAAGGAGCAGACTAGGACCATACACAGTACAGTCCCATTAAGGAGAGGATTACAGCGCGATTAACAGACGAGACCTTATATTTTGTCTCTCGCTCGCCACGTAATCCCTTAACGAAAATTTCAATTTCTCGCCGCACCTAAGTAAACCCAAGGTCCACGCCTAGCACGATTCAATGTAAACGAGCTCCCTATATCATATATACCCTATATCCTAGCACGGTGTCTCATATTATACCTACAGTCTGTATCTCGGATATATATATATATATATATATATATATATATATATATATATATATATATATATATATATATATATATATAACATTGAGTAATGCTAACTAAAGTCCGTCAAGTTTGTCGTCCCTCTGAATTTACAAGGTACACATTGTATTAGTATTTCTAGACGTGTAATAGTAATAGAATGTATTACGTATTTCGTACGAGACGGCGAATCAGAACAAATATATATATCTCAATACTTTTGAGAAGAGCAGAAACATACCAATGGAGATTATGTGTAATTATATTACCTGATGTATGAATTAAAAGATGGAATAAATTACTTATTTGAATAAATTATAATATTCTTATGCAAATTTGGACTTTATCGTTAGTACAAAATATGCTAACTTTAAATGGTCTTTCAATTAAGTGCTGGAAATTTTTTAGATAATTTTTTTTGAGATTAGTTTAGGTTTTTAATTAATTATTAGAATTGATAGAAAAATTGTTTTATTGAATTTTAAAATTAATTTTATTTTTTAAATTAATAATTATTCAGAAAAAAGACTTAATTATTTTTTTTTTAATTTTAATAAAATAGAATAAGTTTGAAAAAAATTAATTTTTAATTTTCTTCCAAAAAAATGATTTTTAATTCAAAAAAATTGAATTTTCTATTAAAAATATTTCCAATTAGATTGATTAATACTTTTATTTATTTTTTAATCCAAGTAAGTAATCAATTTCCCAAAACCCTTTCAAGAAAATTAAAAAACAATTTTCCAAATAAAAGCATCCATTAAAAAAAGACCTATCAATAAAAAAAATATCTAAAGTAACGCAGAAGCCAAAAATTAAGTCCAATAGTGACAACAGAAGAGGACCCGATAGCAGAACAGAAAGTCCGTGGGTGGGTGAGGGTGCTGGCACGCTTCCTCTCATAGCAAACGGTGGATGAGCGTCTACACGGTGCTCCGTCGCGGCGCAACTCCCGCTTGCATGTATGACGTCCACGATCGACGAGTGTGTAGTTGTAGTGTGTACAATCAAACATTGTTCATGATTTAGTCAAATATTGGCGAAATATACGGCTTTGTAGTGGCTCTCAGCAGTGTACCTGTGTATCATATCCAATAATTCACGGAAATAGTACCAGGATCATTCACTTGTTAACTTTCATTCCTCTGCTCTCGTTCTGCTCAAACTTTTTCCACACAACTACAAAAAATTTAATAAACACCTATAAGTATTTTAAAAATATAATTAAAAGGATTTAATGCTTAATTAAAATAAATATCAACTACAAACTACAAGAAGGTTGAGTTTTAATTAAATAAACAATAATAAAATAACCTTGGTTCGTAGAAATACGTAAATTTATTGAAACATGTACATCTCCTTAGTGGCATTGTTAATCGTCGTAAATTTAAATTAATTAAACACAATTATTAGCAATGGAAGGTGGTCCAAAGGAGACTATCAAAATTCTATTGGAGAATCAAAACATTAATACTTAAAATAAAAATTATACTAAATAATAATCAATGATTATAATAATTAATAATAATAATAATATTAATAATAATAATAATAATAATAATAAAAATAAAAATAAGTGACAATGATAATGACGATGGCCTCCTAGTCGGTATGCAACTATTAATTATATTTACAATTATTATTTTCTTACCAACATAAAAGTACGCAGCGGCACGACTCCTTCACTCGATTATCAATAACATTATTTACTTAGTTTACTAATTAATTTATTAATTATTTTTACATTGAGATCGAGAGTCGCGACACCGCGGTAGTACACAAGGACACAAGATGCGTATGCTTAGGTATTTGCGTCTAATATACTTGTAATTTAATTTAAATTTATTTATTTAATATTAATATATTCATTTATATTGTTCTATTTATATATTTATATTTTATATTTATATTTATATATTTATATAGAACTCTTTATAACATACAATAATAATGTACATGATACGCGTTACGTTGTGCGATTATCTACATTATCATACAAAAAAAACACTGGACATGTGTTTTCGAGAGAACAATTTTATTTTTAAATAAATCGTTGGTATTTATAATTATTACGTTTACCGTTTACTTAATATTTTCATTTAGATTTATTATATTATATATATATATATATATATATATATATATATATATATATATATATATATATATATATATATATATATATATATATATATATATATATATTTTATAAGTATTATTTTATTTTATTTTATTCATTTTTCTCGCGAGCATATCACAATTTTCGCTAATCGTTTTTCCTTACTGGCCGTTTAGTTTCGAGCACCGATAGCATATTTATAATTTTTATAAATATTTGTTAAATTTTTTTTTTTTTTTTTAATTTTTTATTTACTCGGAGGCAATCAAATATCCGGACGGAAAGTAAATTCGTGCGCTGTTGAGGCCAAAATAATTATCAAGCTTAAATCGGTTTTATATTTTTTACAATGAAAAACAATTTTAATTATATTAATTTTATGTAACTTTATAAAACCGAGATATCATAAAACGCTAGCCTCTCGCGATATCTCGGGCAATCTCGAAATTAGATATTGGTATCATAAGCGACGACAAGTTTTATAGTACTCAAATGAACGTACATTGTGAATACAAATATTATCTAAAATTCAAATAATTGTAAATAATTTTCCGAGTTTTACACAATTATAAATTTAATTAATAATTTTTTGTTTCAAAAAACGAATTTCAAACAGATTGTCCATCGTAATTAATTATAAATTTTTCTTACAATAGTTCCAAATTTTACTTGAAATTTTTCAAAGAAAAAAATGATTAAATTTTTAATGAAATAAATTTCAAATAAAATAATAATGCAGTACGTTTACAACGACTAGTACTAAAACCGTCCTCGATACCAGTGTATTACAATTTAAATCACAAGCATAAAAACTAACCGCAGATTAGTTGCTCAGTCGCGTTAAATTACCAAGTGAAAAACTTGTTAAATTACCTAGTAACCTTATTACGAGTACAATATCCTTAAATTTAAAAAATTAAGTCGAAACGTTTTCAGAGTAAGACCCTCTGTGCTCCATCTCGTCCTCGTCATCGGGATCCTCGACGCCAGCAATAACATGCCAGCTGATATGTTGCTGGTGCTGTTGAAGAGCCTGATTTTGATTGTGACTGTGAGTCCTGTCAGGTCCGCCTCCGGCGGTCCGGGCAATCTGGGACCTGGAGATCTCGTCGCTGGCACAGGCGGCTTGGTGAGCCGCGGCGACGGCGACTCAGGCGAGGGCATACGGATGGGTGGCGTGATGTCACAATCCAGTGGCCGCCGAAGACGAGACACTAGGAGGTACACTGCTGCTGGAGACGCTGCTCGCGTGGTGGTAAAGCGGAGGCTGATAATAGTCCTGGTGGTGATTCGACATATTGTGCATGGTCGCGACTGAATTGCCACCATGCATGCCGTTGTGGTGATGGTGGGTCGGCGGACCGGAGTGCGGGTGGTGGTGCGGCGAGCCGTAATTCGCGTAACTCTGGTGAAGCTGCTCGTACATCTTCAAGTCCGGGTGCTTTCTGTCCTGAGCACCAGGAGAGGTCGTCGCGGGTTCCGAGGGAGGAAGCAGCCTGGTGATGCTGAACGGGTGGTTAGCAGCAGTGTAAGGTGGCTCCTGCTTAAGACTGCTGGCCATTCCGTGGTGAAGAGCCGAAGGATCGCTCAGAAGATGAGGGTGAAGGCTGCGACCAACCATCGCGGCCAGCTCGTCGTGGGTAGCGCCCAAATCCGGGCCTAGCAAGCCACCAATGTCATTTGCGTCGCTCTTGATTCCGCCGCCGTGGTGCTGGTGGAGGCCCGTCGCGTGATGGTGATGCGAGGACACCAAGGAGTGGAGGTCTTTGTCATCCGGCTGGTGAGTTACGGTGTGATGAAGAGATGACCCTGATTTTTTACCTGGATGCCCAAGCTCGTGGGACGAGGGACTGGTGTGTCCGCCGGAAGAGTGGTGAGGATGTCCCGGGTGCTTGGTGGTCTGTCGAGCTTGCTCCTTCTTCTCGTCCTTGAACCGCTTCTGCCGACGCAAGTAGCACCCGTTCTCGAACATGTTTCCGCTCTCCGGGTGCAGGGTCCAGAAGGAGCCCTTGCCGGGCTTGTCGGGAGTCCTGGCGACTTTTACAAAGCAATCATTGAAGCTCAGCGAATGCCTGATGGAATTTTGCCAGCGCTGCTGGTTCGTTCTGTAGAACGGAAAGAGATCCATTATGAACTGGTAGATTTCAGCAAGAGTCAGCATCTTCGAAGGCGCATTCTGTATCGCCATGGTGATCAGGCTGATGTAGGAGTACGGCGGCTTTGCGTGAGTGTAATTCCTCCGGTAGGACTTGTCATTTCTCGCCCTCTGGAGCGCTGAGTTTGGAGAGTCCGGCTCGGCGAGCGAGAGCGGGTCTCGGGAAGACGGAGTTCCGCCAACGTATCCGACGGGAGTCATGCAGGCGCCTCCGCCGCCCATCGCAGCGGTTCCGTAGCCTCCCATGCCGCCGCCTCCCATCGAGGCCATTCCCATGGGGCTCATGGTGCTCATGTTGAACCCGCTGGCGCCCTGGGGACTGCAACTCGGGCCCACTCCCATGGTCATGCCCATCGACACGCAACCCATTGAGTTTATCGAACTGTACGTTGGCGCCATGCTGCCCATGCTGGACATGGTCGCGCTTGTCATGGCGTTTCCGAGGCCCCCGGCCTCGCTGTACAGTTTTTGCGACTGAAGCATTGTCATAGAGATAACTTTAGAGATGACAGCTGCTGGGGATGATTTTTAAGCTACACCATCGATCACTTTTATTTTTTCACTGCACTCACTGGTCCTACAGTTTTAGGTAAGTTAATTTTTTTATTAATCAAATGTTTTTGACTTGATAACAAGTCTATTTTTTTTTTTTTTTTTTTACACTAAAAATAAAGTTTTTAAATATTCACAATAATTAAATGTCTTCAACAAATATTTACCTTTTTTTTTTTTTTTTTTTAGTGATGGCTTTCACTAGAGTAATCATTTTCACTGTAATTCAAGTCTGAATAAAATTATCGCACTTGGACATGGAGGAAAAATAAAAAAAATAGTGAATTTTTTTTATAATGAAAAAAAAAAAAAAAAACTATTATTAGTCACAACTAATAAAATAAAAAGCACTCACGGCAAGTAACTGGGAAAAACAAACGATAAACTGTCTGGGTAACCCCGAACCGAACAATGTTGTCTGCACAGCACTCGATGACGCTGCGATAGGGGTAATTGTTGTTCTAACAACAGCTATACCAAACTATGTAAGTATGTGTGACTATATGTATATTTATGTATATATGTGTCTAATACACTGTGTAACACCGTGATGTTTGTCGAGCTCGCGGTCGTCTCACTCTCTCACTGTGTAGTGTGGATGGATGCCGGTAAGCGAGTGTACTCTGGCGCTCTTGAGCTGCCGGGTCTTGTTCAAATACTCCCCTCCAGCGAGCCGCTTCGGCTGACTCGGAAACACACCCCGGGCTGCTCACAGAGCCAATGAGGAGAGAGAGTCTCCCGTATTATCTAGAGAGCGCCAGTCTCCGCCGAGGAAGCGCCAGGCATGGAGATGTCACGCCTCGCAACCGGGAAGCTGCGCGCGCAACACGGGAATCCGCGGAAGACCCTCGCGAATGGACTGCCGACTAACGCGCTTGCTTGCGTAATTTTCGCGGGACGCCGTCTCTCATCGCTGTACTGGTGACTGGTGACAACCAACCTCAACTCCGTGCACTGCTATTTCAATTCATGTCAACTATCAACTATCAACTATCAGTACAAATTCCACAAATGTTGTCATTTTTATTATTCAATAAAATGGTTTTTCTTGTCGCGAGTTTAAAACTATAGTTTTGCAAGTGTAATTTTTTTTATTCCTAAAATAATAATAATAATAACTATAGTAATTCATGAATTTTACTCACCAGAAATTGACAGCAAGCAGCGAGTCACTCAGGCAGCAAGCAGGCAAGTTTAAATTTTTCTTTTTAAATTGCATTCTTTGGAGATTATACGCGGATTATTATTTCACAGAAGTATCGTGCATCGACACTCGCCGGCCGTCGAGGAGATTACACTCAGCAAGATGCCTGATAATAAATAAAAATAAAAAGGTGAGTGCCCTTGATTATTTATATATTATATTACTTGCAGTCATATAAGCTAATACATAATATATTTATGGATAAAATAATAATACAAGACTTTTAATTCTGGTTAATTATTTTAAGCTGAGTTTGTTTGTGGTGCTGTCGAAATTTTATTGAAGATTTTAATTTAAGTATTTATATTATTTCGTTGATAAAAAAATTAATGTGTAAATATCTTGGGTAATTTTACAAATAGAAAACTTTTGAGAATTTAAAATAATTTTTTCTGAATTAAAAAAAATTTTTTTTAATTGTTATTTTTAATTTTTTTTTTTTTTTTATTATTATTAATTTTCTGTTTTCTTAAAAAAATTTTTTTTATGTTTCTAAACAATATAAATTACTAAGAATAATATTTTGAAAAATTTCAATGTCAGAATTATTAATAATTCTTACTAAAAGTAGTGAGAATTTATTTTTTTCTTAGTAAATTAAAAAAAAAATTTTTCCTATGTATTTGTAGATAATAATAATAATTGAAAATAAATTTAAAAAATTAAATGTCAGTTAAAAATTAAAAGTGTAATTGTTAGACAATATTTAAACAAACTTTGCTAAATTTTAGAAAAAAAAAAAATAATAAACACTGATTAAAGGTAAAACAGGATAAATTGAATGATATATATAAATATATAGATGTTAAATGAGGATTGTTAATATTAGAATAAATGTTTAAATCGACTAGATCTTTATCTGTAAATAATCAATTGTTTACCGACACTCTAGATGCTCTCAAATAGTATATACTTGAACAAACACTCATACAAGTTATCCGTAGTTTGCCACCGTGCTGATGCCAATTCTAATTCACATTACAGATTATTGTAGAGTGTACATATACATGTACACATATCCGTACAAATACTATAGACACACAAATTATAATACCATTAAACGTATATATTTGTAATTCGTCAATGCTTTCTTAAAATATTTACCAGCTTATTTGTCATACTCGATAAATTCTTAGCTCTTCGGCTTATACACTACATACATATGTATTAACGTAAGTAAATGCGGTTATTAACATTTTACGTTAGATTGTAATCTCACGGTTACTCTATTGTAAATATTTCTTTTTGCATTACTTTATTTTTGAGCGGTGTTACAAATATTTATAAAACAAGGCTCGAGTATTTTATAGAGAGAACAAACAAAATAACAGAGAATAGAGAAAAAAGAATTGAGTCAATTTAAAAAATGTGTGGATAGGTGTACGCTGGTTAGGTGGGGAGTACAATGAAAAAGTTTCTGCAAATACCACCTATATGACGCATACCTTTTTATCTTTTTTTATTTAAACCTAGAGAGCCGATATATATGTAACGCGAGGTAATTGAACCGAGCAAACGGTGAAACCGGACATGCCATAAAACCGAGAAGCCCGGAAATGAATGTACCATCTACAAAATTATCACCCGAAGCTCTGGTATTAACTCTGCCAAAAAGATCCGAATTTCATTCTGATAAATTAGTTATGAGGTATTTTATGTTTGGAATTCATTCATTCAAAAATAATTCATTTCAATTGAATTTAATAATTTTTTTTTTTTTTTAAACAAAGTAAGCTTGAAATTAACTTTAAAATTTTATAAATCAATTTTTTTAATATAAAAATTAAGTAATTAAATATTTAATAATAAAAAAAATTTTTCATTTAATTTTTAAATGATAGAAAAATTTAGAATTAAATTGTTTTAATATAAAAATTAAAAAATTAAATATTTAATAATAAAAAAAATTTTTAATTTAATTTTTTTTTAACAAAAATTTATATATAGAATGCTGCTCAAAAATATATTAAAAAAAAAAAAAAATTGAGACTTCTTTTATGATCAGAATTTATAGAAATAGAAAGCAATCAATTGTAATGGAAAATATTTTATGAAAAAATAACCGGGGATTAAGGAAAGAAAATATTTAAAGAAAAATGAATAATAGAGATTCATCCTTGAGAATATGTCACATGTACGATGTACGGGAATTGCTAAATAATTTAAAGCTGACGTGCCCTATAAAAACATCTCGACACCTCACTTGTCAGAAAGGCTGTTGTCAAAAAGCATACCACTGAAAATACAGATACGAGGTACCTGTCGTGATAGAGTGCTTATATATATATATATATATATATATAACCCGTCGAGTTTTCGCTCGTCTAAAAATAAATATATGGTGATTTTGTTGTTTTAAACTTCGTGTTTCTTTATTTAGCCCAAAGTCACACTCAATTCTCGACTTCTCAACTAAAAATATGTGTATTTAACGCCAAAATTCTAGATTTTTAACAAATCAGGTGAATTTACTCTCAGTAGGTCACGTTAATGTAAACTTTTTTCCAATACAAAAAAATTCATATTTATTTTTCATAAATATTAAAACATTTTTTTTCCCATACGCATTACTTATTTTATTTAAATATTAAATATTCTCTCTACTCGGTTTTGGTGTCAAGCGTGTCAGAGAGTGTTTTTTTCTTCTTTAAAATTTTATGGGACCATTTATTGTTTGATATCACCAATTGAAAAATAAAACAGATAAAAACATAATAAAAGACAATAAAAAATAAAACATAATCCACTAATTAAATATTTTTCCGCTCGGCGGTGCTTGACTCAAATATATATACTACAGCTATTTTTTCTTTCTTTGTTTTTCCCTCTTAGATACTTATAAACTGTACTTTTATTCTCCTCTTGTATTATTTTTTATTTAACTTTTTTTTTTTTTCTTTTTTCCCAACTAACAATTCAATATTAAAATAAACCCTAGTCTTTTATGTATGCCGAGTTATCATCGGTGTTAATATATACGAAGTGGCGAACCTCGGGCCACCCATGTGGGCAGCACCAGGTATATTATTTTTTCTATATACACATTTACCATATATAATATAATATTTAAAACCCCGAGGATCGAGTTGTGCGTACACTTTATATAGTAGCTCCTCTCCTCTTCATCCGAGCCTTTATTATATTTTTTTTTATAGATCCATGTATGTTTTTATTATGAATTATGAATAAAATAAAAGAAGAAATGTTTGGTGTAGTCTTGGACAGTCACAACATAATCGTGTCGCTGTTATACACCTTGCCAGCAGTCTCGACACCTTATTTTATTATCAAATATATATCTAAAATAATCAGACAATCAGCAAACAATTGCCGAAGACCTGTAGCTAAAAAAAGATGTATAAATTGATATAACTCTGTAATCTACTGTAAATAATAAATTGCTAGTTAATCGTTAAGATTGACACAATCCTTCACTTCCACCGCGTGTATTATGTATTATTATTGTACATGTACATAATATATAATACATAATAAATAAACAAACAAAAATATTAACAGATTGACGATTTACTGACAAGACACGTGTCTTTCCTTACTGTTTACCGCTTAAATATTCTTTTATTTATCCTCAAATTGCATCTGATAAAATTAATCGGATTAGATGTAAGTGTATTTACACCTCATTTACATATGAGGTGTGCTGGTGATATACCAAAAGTACCAGACTGTTTCGAAATTTTCTTTGAGATTTTTATTTACGTTTGTTTCATTTTAAAGGTCAAAATTAAAAAGAATTTTTTAAAATAATAAATAAAAATTTTTAATATAATTTAATAATTATTATTATAAAAATTTGAATTTATTGAGTGAGTTAAAATTTATAAAATAATTATTTTAATAAAAATTAAAGTTAAATAATTTTTAATAAATTATTTATAGGGTTAAAATTTGAAAAATATTAATTTTAAATGGAAAATTTTCTATTTTTTACATTACCGAAATTTTTCAAGATTTTTTTCCGCCCTCCTATTAGTTCTACACACCCCAAAAGATATACAAATATTAACTATCCGCCCTTTTAGATGTAGTAACGCCAATAATAAATTGAATATCCAATAAAAATTGTTGAAAAAAATTGGGAAACTCCCGGTGGATGTATTTTGTTAAATTTTAAAGGGATTTAAATTTTAAACCGGATTAAAACTTTAAGACGACCTGCTTAAGATCTAAACGATTATTTCAACAAAACTTTAAACTGAAACACATGTTCAAATTAACATAATCTAAAATCCTATAACTATCGACATATATACCAATTTATCACCTGTGAAAAAGGTACAATTATTTAGCGCTTAAAAATAAATAAAACTTATGAAGAAGCGACACTTTGATCCTCACAAGTATTTGAGTTTCCTCAGTACGGATAAATCATAAAAATTTCATCAACTTATTTAAGCAGAAGCAAGTTATGTTGCCTTGTGCTACTAATGTCCAATTTATTATTGACGCGCAAAAAGTAGGCAAACTAGAAAAAAAAAAAAAAAACCCAAGGACTTGTCTTGACACGCGCCCTGATGTTAGAACCGAACAGGTAGCAATACCAGGATAATTGCGATCTCAAGAGATAGGCTTTTTACAATCTATGTAGGTCTTAGAGAAAAATGTTTCTAGGTCCTGACAAAGTGTCATTAAATAAAAATCCATTTTGGTGAACAGGCTTATTTTGAGTTAAGGGATCGATAAATTTCAAATCTTTAGAAGATTAAAAAGTATTTCAACCCCTGCAGTTATGCTGGCTATGAAAAAAGTTAAACAGTGGCTAGTCAAATAAATAGTTGAATTGTATCAGCAGAAACAAGTGTCAAAAATAAATTAAAAATTTACAAGATCTCGAACTTGTGAAATATAAATAAATAAAATTTTGTTTTATTAAATAATGACTTTTGTTAAATTGCACTGTACTTTCTTAAATATTGAAGTTATTGAAAATATAAGCTCATTTCGATGTTACACTCATTAAGAGCTTTCATTTGAGTACCCACATGCATTTTCATATATTTTTCATATATACAAATATATAATATATATAAATATATGAAAAATTGATGTGGGTACTCAAATGAAAGGTCTTGATGAGTGTAACATCGGGATGAGCTTATATCGTTAAAAATATCAATAGTTCACAAGATACAAGGTCATTTCTTGATTATGTATCTAGAGATATAGCACAAAATTTTTCTTATTCTCTCAAATTATTAATAGAGATTATCAAAAAAAATTTCCACATGAATAAAATTGTAAAGAATTTTTTTTTTTTATAAATTTCTAAAAGACTAATTTAAAAAAAAAAATTTTTAATGGTAAAAAATCTTCTGCCAATTTATAAACAAACAATTTACCAGCGAAATAAATTTTTCCTGCGATATGAGTTTTGACAAAAAATCGATACACTTGAGAGGATTCAGGAAAAAAAAAAAAAAAACAATTATTGGAGTGTGCTTTATCAAGCTCGACGGGCTGCAGACGGATGAGAGCCTGGAACGCGTGCCTCAGAGAGCGTTTCCCAGATTTGCAACCCCGGGGTCGGCTATCTCGCTTTCCTCGACACAGATACTGTTACTCACGTTCATGAGCTGTCCCCTAGATGGGAGCAACGGCCAAACGTTAAAATAATAGAGCAAGACCTTCCCCGACTTTTCCGATGATTCTTCTCTATTCACTCGGTACAAAGTCGAGAATGCAGCACTATCTTTCCCAGTTCACGGAGCAAAGTATAAACAAATATTTTTACAATGATGACATGACTGCTTACTATATTTTTATGCTTTAATTTAGGTCCTTTATTTCCCATGCATTTTTCGGGGCATTAAGATAAGACGGGGTTATAAATTCCAGTGACTCACCTCTCACTCTGGCGTATTCAGTATATTACTAATGTACGTCGGCTGGCGAGCGACCAAACGAAGCTTGTAAACTTGTAAAACTCAATAGATCATAGGTAGGCTTCCCGCTAACTTTTGTTTGTGTACGCGGACACAATACAATCACCGGTGATACGATTCAACGAAAGTAAATTGATGAGAGATTATTTTGAATTTGTAAAAGCATAACCGATTGTTATTATTGTTACTAGTAAAACTTTTTACTAAGATATTAAAGTCAACAGTCACTTGAGAATTTTTCATGACAGTAAAGTTAGCAGTTATTTAACCATTTTTATTTTTTTTTTAATTTTTCCGAAAAATTATTTTAAAAAAATTTCATTTTTTAATTTTTACATGTCAATTTTTATTTTTCTAATTTTTTTAGACATAATTTCATTAGTTAAAAAAATTATCGAATATTATGGAACTTAAATTAGCCGACGCCGAAAAATTTCTTTAAAAAATTGTACGTGTAGTTTTTAAAGTTTTTTACCAGTATTAATTTTCTTTTTTTATTAAAAGAATTATTACAAAAAATTAAAAAAAAAATTAAAACTTGAAAAACTAAAAGTGCAATTTAAAAAAAAAATTTTTCAGTTCTAATTTAATAAATTAAAAATAATCAAAAACATTCAAAATGTTGGCTAACTTTATTACTATATTAAGGTTAGCAGTCACTTGATAATTTTTTAATTTTATTTGACAAAAAAATTTTTTCCAAAAAATTATTTACAAAAAGATTGCATTTGTTATTTTTTAAAATTTCTACTTGTCAATTTTTTTTTTGTTACCATTTATCTGTTAAAAAAAAATATAAAAATGATTAAATATCTGCTAAATTGTGACTCATCAATATTTTTATGCCATAATTTATTTTTTAAAAAAATTATTAAATATCTACTAAACTATTTTTAATCTTTTTACTTTAAAATTAAAATTATTCACTTTCGACTCACTGTGACATTTCGCTGATATTTTTTGAGATTAGAGCTCTGCTTGTTAGTACTGGTCATACTATTGTTGACTTTCTTTTGTTTGACGTAAATATTTGATAAGTCATTATCAAGTTTTTACTCTATTTTTAGTCAAAGTTTTTGTTTAAATCTCTACGACCGATAATTCTTTTTTAAATAATTACGAAAATAAATTTTATTTAATTAAATTACCAAATTTCGAACCGCAATTCTCTAACTCAAAACCGCTGAGTCAGATAGTGTGATGATAGTCGAGTACTAAAAAATCCAAAATGGGGCCCGCGATTTTTATTGGCCAAAAAAATGGCGCGCGCATCGCGAAATTTAAAATTCTAATTCAAATGGCGCGCATAGCGCGGAATTTGAATTTTTAATTTAAATAATAAATTTTTTTCTTCTTTTATTAAATGAATGTTAAAAAAAAATATTTTTTAATTCAAATAAATTAAAAAATTATCCAGAATAAAATGAATATTAAATACAAACACAAAAATCATATGACATAATGTAAATATTACACAATTTACGGACGATTAAATTAATAAAAATATTAAATCATGCGAAAATAATATTTTATCAATTAAATAAATTAAATAAAACTTCATCTACCCTCGAAAATTTTTATTTATATTTACAATTTATAAAAATATTTTAAAATGCTCGAAAAGTGTTTAGTAATTCCCAGCTGCGTATTTTACAAATTATAATTTGTTTTTTTTTTTTTTTTTAAAACAAATTCGTCATTATAAATTAATTTGGCAGATATTTGATAATTTTAATAATTTTTTTCACAAATAAATTATGGTTAAAAAAATTAGAAATAAAAATTGACATCTAGAAATTTTAATAAACAATTTTTTAAAATGTTTTTTTGAAAGAAATTTGTCTGTTGAAAAAAATGAAAAAATAGTCAAATGAATTGTAATGTCATTATAAATTATAAAAAAGACATCAACATCATCATCATCATCTAATCGGTTGACAGTTACAAGGGATGCGATAGAACAATTATTAAAACAAAAAGTAAAAAGGTGTAAAGCAGGTGGTGGATGAGTCCGCGGATCGGGTGAAAAATTAGCCGCGATTTAGAGCTTACTCGTGTTGGTATAAGTTATAAGCGAGACCCCACGTAAAGTGCATCGTATAAAAAGTACTCGAGTACTCGTCCGAGTCAATTTTAATAATTTTCACCTCGCTCGCGATGACTCGCCGGATTCCCGAAGGCACGTTTCAATTAATATATCCCCGGGCGTGCTCTCACGGTCTAGTAGCTGCTACATATATATATTCTTCATATTTATATTGATCGTACTTGTATATATATATATATATATATGTATATAAATGATTGGGAGTGTGCTCCCGGGGACACAATGAAAATTTAACCGGAAACGAGTGAAATAATAATTCTGTCGAAAATGTGACTGGCAACGCACTGATGCATGAGACGTACGGGTATAAATTAAACTTTAATTATTCATCCATGTTTTACATTACATATATGCACACAAATTGCCCTTAATGTATGTAATTGGTAAAACTGGCAATCAACTCCCGAGCAAATTACCGTTCAATTAAAATCTGATTATTTTTAACTTATTGCTTCATCAAACGTTATTATCAAAATTTAATTATCTCGATTTTTAATTTAAATATCAATTTTATTATTATAAATTTAAGAAAAAAAATTTTTTTGCTGCATAAATATATTAAATTGTTTTTTATATTGTAGAAAATTCTATTTGTTTAATTATTAGATCTTTAATTATCTCAAATAACAAGTTGAAAAAAAAAAAAGAAATTTAAATGTTTTTATGAGAATAAATAAAACGCATGCCGCTGTCATAAACTCATAATCAATTTATGATACCAGATAAAATTTTCCTGAGTGAAGAGAGCCGCTGGATGCTGTCTGCTAAAAGTATCATGTTTTTTCCTTTGTAATAAATAATAATTGTATATCTTTTTAACTATTAGGTACATGGTTGCGGTTTTAAGTGATGTAGCATTTCATGGGATCCAGCTCTCAAGAAGATCATAAAATTTAGATTTGAAGATTTTAAAAGCAACTGGGGAAAACCTGAGCCCAGAAATTTTAAGTATTCTTCATCCCTGATAGCGTAATTTGGGAATAAAAAAATAAATAAATAAGAGGATTTTAAGTACAGCTGAAAAGCATTCTATTGTAAACGAGTTAAAAGTAATAGGATTTTAGTTTAACCCTTTTTCTTAATGGTCAACTTTAATGGGCCTATTGGTTCAAGGTTGTCTTTAATTTTAATACTTTTCTTGCATTAATACTTTTATCGGGTGAGTTTCTTCAAGGAAGAATAGTACATTGTTATTTAAATCTTAGTTAAATAATAACAATTTCATTACTATTTTGTTTGCAATATTATGAAGAAGATAAATATAAAATAATAATAATTAAATTAAATTAAATTAAATTTTTGTTCAAAATGATAAAAAAAATTTTATCTTTTAAAATAATTTAAAATAAATTAATTTTTGAAATTTTAGATAAAATTTTTTTTAAACAATTTTGACATTAAAAAAATTAAATTTAAAAAATAAAAAAGATTTTGCAATACATTAAAATAATGAAAAAAATTTTATGTGATGATAATTTTGTTTATTGAGCGAGCGGTCGTAAATATATTTCCAACAAGCTCAAATAAACGGTGTAAAAATATTCTAGATAATGTATATAAGATAGGACGTGCAAAATGTCGACGAGTCTTGTAGCCGGTAAAACCAGCTACAGCTTAGAATCGAGCCCAACGCACCACTAGAGTCTCGACGTGGGGTCGATTATGTCAACATGGAGTTCAGTGGTTCTCCACGAGCTTACGAGTATCATAAAACCAAATAAAATAAAATGTTTAGCCCATAGATATATTGTCTGAGATTCTGCTGCGATTATATAAAAAATTTATTACTCAGCCTGTCAACCCCGGTACATTGCATTGACATTTTTAATAAATAATATAATGTAAAGTGTTCTAATACAATTTTAAATATTAAATACTACACAAAAATATAATAATAATTACAAATTAAAAATATTAATTATTGATAAACCATACCCTGGATTTTTATTTCAGTTTTCAGAAAGACAAAGATTGGAGACAGAGTAGAAAATAACAAAGATCCATATTTAAGAATAACACTTTATCTACTCAAGTAATAGCTATAGCCACTTTATTGATAACGACTAAAAAAATATTTATGTGTTTTATATTTATACACTCACCGAAAAATTTCTGTCTATATAAATAATTAAGTATACATTTTCAGATTTTAATAAATATTAACATAACTATTTTTATTATTTTTATTTGTATATATTTATTAAAATTCTGTGTATTTATTGATATAGTATTAATAGAGGAGCTAAATATTTACAAATCTAAATTAAAGAGAAAAGACAACAGCTTAAGTACTCGCTGGTAAATAAAATAATAATAAATATTGTTTAAAATTTCATTTACTCGGTAATTATTATTTTAAAGCCGTGTGTTGAGTTTATACATTAATCATATTTACTCGATAAATGTTTTAAAAGTTATATAAATATGTACTATTATATTATATATATATTTATATCAATGAATATTTTTTTATTTATATAATGGCACTTTTTTATTTATTATCAAACAAATAATTATTTTATCGTTCAATCTATCTGCAGCTATTAGTGAGCAAAAGTATTGACCAATTAAATATTTTTTATATTTATAACAATAAATTACGCTGAATTTTTTGTTACAAATTGTTTTTAATTGTTAAAAAAGGCCGCGTAATTCAAATAAAGCTCGAACAATTAATAAAAATTTTAAATATATATTACATTAATTGTATTGCGTATATTGAATAATGTCGTGTGCTGAGCACATTTAAGTCTATTTAAATTGTGTAAATTATTGCTATCATTTAAATAAGCTCACTTGGTATTATTTATTCTTACTGCAATTAACACGTTTAGTTATTGAGGTCGAATATTTATATTTATAAATTTTTTTTTTCGAGTTCTAGATTAACAATTTATAAAAAAACGTCGCCTTAATTTTAGAATAATTATTTACAAGGGGGTCAAACCTATTTTGGGCCATAATTAGGTGAAAAATTAACATTTTTTAATTTTTTTAAATTCTGTTTTTTTTTTTTTTTTTTTTTTTTTTTTTAACAGCGCATTTATGATAAAAATGCCATGAAAAAAAAATTTCAATATCTTCTTTTACCTTCAAAAATTGGAAAAAATTTTGGCTTTCATGTTTTTGGATAAAATTTATATTTTATTATTATTTTTTTTTTTTTATATTTTTATATATATATATATATATTTTTTTTTTTTTGATAAGTACACAATAAAACAAACAATTAAAAAAAAAAAAAAATTATCAATAAAATCAAATAGAAATTTCATTTAAAAAAATGAAAATGTAAATGGTTGACCCACTTGTAAATACTTACCATTTAAAAATAATTATTAAAAAAATTATTTTACAGTGAATCATACACGCATCCAGCTTATCAAATAATAAAAAGATTTTTTATATAATTCTTATCGGATGCGTATTCATCAGTGAGTGATAAAAACAAATACTCGTGACGATAAATAACGAGGTAATATTTTTAACATTATTATTTCTACAATAACTACTTAATATTGTTAATAATTATTTAAATAAAAAATAAATAATCATTGAAATTAGCTGAGTTGATTCAGGTCATACATTATTTAAAAAAATGATAATTTATATACATTATTTAATTAATTAATCAATTATTTGGCTCTATTGTTATTAAAACTACTACCTTCGTGCGATTGAGGCAATCATTGGTCTAAAAAATAAATTTAAAAATAAATGCCCTCCTTATTATTAATTAATTATTATTTATAAATAAATAAAAAATATTTAGTCGATGATTTTCTTTAAAAAATAACGATTCGGTATGAAAATATTTTATTAATTCTAAAGATCTGTAACTGGACCGCCGATGCTGACACTGCTGCTGATTGTCGAGTCGTTGTTGCTGTAAGTAGAATGCCCGGACTCGCTATCATCGGTGTTGTCTATGTTGTCATCGTTATCTTTATCAGCAGCGTTGTTCTGAGCTGAGCTTACGGAGTCTACTACGTCTGCTGAATGATCAACATGTTGATGATACTCAGATGTTGAAATGATCACCTTTTTACGCATTGCCGCCACCAGTTTCTCCAGTCTGATAAATCACGTTTCCGGTTACCTTCTTTTCCTCTCTTTCTTCCCTTAATCCTCGTCTAATAATCGGTCGAAAGAAACGTTTGTAAGATTTTCTTTAGAAGCAAGCAAAGCGAATAGTTAAGAGCAAAGCCATGCTGCTGGCTAGAAAATACAAAAAAGAGAGTACGTGGTTCTAAATTTGGTTTAGATGTTAGTGAGGAGATGAGTTGATTATTGACAGGTTTGATGGGAAAAAAAATTTGAGAAGAAATGAATTTAATTTAATGAAATTAGTGATGATAGTGAAGATACACGGAAAAATTTTTAAATTTAATTTTTTTAATTTAAAATTTATTTTAAAATAATTTAAGAAATTATTTTTTAATTTTTAATAAATAAGAAAATATTTATTTAAAAATTACAAATTTCTATTAATATTAACTAGGTTGCTAGTTAATAATTTTTAATTTAAATTTAAAAAAAAAAAAAGAATGTATTTTTACTCTTACTTTTTATTTAAAAATCCAAAAAGTGTTTTAAATAAATATTTATTAAAAGTTAATAAAAAAATTATTATATTAGACTTTTAAAATTAAAAAAAATAAAATAAAATTTTACCTAGACTAAAATAAAAATTAAATTCTCATTTTTCCGTGTAATATAATCTAAAATTGTTAATTAAATACATAATTAGGAAATAAAATAAAACCAACGACTATAAAAGCTGTCGAGCGTGTAACTAGTTATGCAAGCGAAATGAAAAATGAGCAGATGATGGACCTACGTGAAGTTTGTACAGAAGTAAACCCCAAACAATGAAGCCCCAGTTTGTGATGGCACAATAAATATTGAATTGTATATTGAGTGGCCCCGTACGTAACCTAAATATAGGCGGTGGTAAAAGTGGCGCGTGAGGGTGCTTTGAGGACACTGGAATTCGGGATTCTCGTCGAGCACAAATTTTTAGGTACCACTGATTTTCCAGGAACCACCACGACGTCCGGAACTTCCACACCATTTTCTTGATTTTTGTCTTCAGACTCTTCCTTCTCCAGAGGAATTGAATTGGTAGAAGCGGCCCTGAAGCAGGAAAACTGGGACGCTTTTCTCGAGTTATTCGTGACGTCGCTCTTGCGTCTGACGACTGCTGAGCGTTGAAAACTATTCGCAGGAACCGAGTCTCTTTCAAAGTGGAAGTGGAGCAGTCTCTCAAAGGCTTCTCTTTCATCTGGCCGCATGGAAGCGTCAGAGCCTCTATTTTTCCAGTAATTATTTCCATCAGACTCTTTTTCTTTGGTTCTTCCGTCGGTCAACGGCGCCGGATCCGCAAGCAGCTCGGTATCAGGACCAGGGAACTTCTTCCACTGCCAGTCTTGGTCGACCTGGTCCAAATTCCTCGACGAGTCGGAGGGGGACAGAGGTGAGGGGGACGAGACGGTCGAAGTCGAGGAAGAAGATGAGGCTGAGGCTGGAATGGAGCTTGAGCTCTTCGGCTCGTGGAAGTTGGTACGCACGGGGGTGCTGGTTATACAGGGTGTTTCGAAAGATAAAAGCTTGATAGCTTTTGCTATCGATGATGCTTCTACGCACTTAGCCTCTTGATTCTCGGCGTTTTTTGCCCTCGCTTCCTGGAGCTCCCGTCGAAGAGCCAGGGCTTCTTCTTCAAAGGCTGCGATCTCATGACCCACGATGCTACCAAAGCAATGTTATCAAGCATTATACATTTATTAGCTTATTAATTATACCAACCACCTTTAATATTTATTTAATCTTGGAAATTTTTATTTTTCATTATTTATATTCATAGCTCAGGTCTAAATTAATAATATTAAGGTAGAAAACCCAGTTATTGATACTTGCAATTTTATTTTGCCTTACTAAAAAAAAATCAACGTATAGAATAGTGACATAATTTTTTTTAAATTATTAATAGTGACTATTAAAAATCATTTTGCTTAAATTCAAATTTTAAAAATGACTCATATTTGTAATTTAAATGTCAGAAGTAATACAATTTTTTTAATCCAAGATATTTTTAATTTTTAATTATTTAAAATTTATAATATAATTTTTTTGTGATTATTTATAATTTAAAACAACAAAAATTATTTATCCTGATTTTTTTTTTTATTTTTCATTATTTTATAAAAAAAAAAAAATTATTGAACAAATAATAAAAAGTCAAAATCTCCAAAGATCTCCAGGTCACTACTACCCATCACCCCTTATTAAATTTAATATAATAATTATAAATTAGTCATTGTACAATTAGAGCGAGCATACTCCAGATAAAAAGAAAAAATAATTACACAATAAAAATACTTACTTGGAAGCATTAATTTTAAAACTAGCAACCTCCTCCTCCAAGATGGCAATTCGTCTGTCTCCTTTGGCCTTTTGCTCAGTCATTTGGGCCAGTTGTTCCTAAGATCAATTGTCCGTTAAAAAAAGTAATTAAACAAAACAATTAAATCCACCCATGTCTCTGAATATGTCGAGGAGGACTGAGGAGCAGGAGGAGGCGGCAGAAAAAAAATTATCTGGATAAGTGAGCAAAAAAATAACTCTTACGGACATTTTAGCCGGCATGGAACATCATCCAGAGGTTCAATTAGGAAATTACGTCTATGCGCTTATGGCGGATACTGGTCGGCCATTGCTACGCTACGGTTGATGAGGCTAATGGAAGGTTGAAACCCGAGAAGACCGAGTGGAAAGAGGTCGAGGGAGAGGCTCTGACAGTCGCTAAGTGCTTCTGCTCTATTCTCTATCCTCTATCTCGTTTGCACGAGCAGAAACCTTTGACCTCGCCGGGATCTCCGTCTTTTTTTATCGGTATCAGTAATCGCGTGCACGCATCACCCCACGTGAAACCCAATAACTTTTAAAACCACCGTTACTTCCTATGTGTACACGTACATTACAATCTAGTCTACCTCAGTGGTATGCCATTATATTATATTAGGGTTGGCCGACGCCCCTAAGACGTAATCAGATCACTTATGCACGGCTTTTTAATCCATCAATAATACAGTCATCTCTAGTCAATTGAATGCCAGTTGCTATTTGACTTACGAAATTTTATATTTTAGGCTTCGTTACACTGAGAAAAAATTTATTAAAAAAAAAAAATCGCATTTTTATGACAAAAAATTTATTTGGAAATTTTTAATAATTTTATTTTTTAACTGAAGACATAAAAAATTGTTTTTTGTAACTTTTTTGTTTAAAAAAAAATATTTTATTTGTAATTTTGTTGAAAAAAAAATTTTTTAAGGTAAAAGACCCAGTTATTGACACTTGCAATTTTATTTTAATTAAAAAAAAAAAAAAATCAACTAATAAATTCAATTTTTGAATTATAAATTTCAAGATAATTTTTTTTTTAATTAGAATAAAATTTTATTTCTTCAGCTGAAAAATTATTAAAAATTTTAAATAAAATTTTTATTGTAACATTAATAATTTTGTTAAAAATAAATTTTTAAAAAATATACAATGCAATTGTTATAAATAAATACAATATTTTGTCATCAGTCATTGTCGTTTCATTTTTAAGATGTATTTATTGTTTGATGTTTGATCGATGATGAAAGAGTTGATATACCGATGTCGCAATAAACTGCGACGTTGTAGAATATTATGAACATTGTAGTATATTATGAAAAACAAGTCGTATGTTTAATATATTAATATTATAAATAATAATATATTAAGCTAACATAGGACGTACTAAAAGATGAATCCTTGGAAGTTCGAAGCATACCTTGTGAATCCTACCTAGAACTCTAAACTCGAGGAATTAATTATCAAGCACACGCACATTTTACGCCTCCGTAAAACGAGGAATCTCTTGAGTAGAGTGGTATCTAAGTTTTTAAACGTCGGTACATTTATATGCAGAAGATGCTTTGCACGGAAGATAAGAATATATATACATATATATCTAGTATTTCTGCAGCCAGATATAACTCTTGTGAAATTCATCAAGGATGCAGCGCACGATAATTTACAGCGAGCTAACTAATTTCTATGCAAACTCTTTGCTAGTCGGCAAATAATAATATTTTTACCTTCATTATTCCTAATTATTATTTTATATACTGTGTTGTGTGTAATTTAATTCTTTTATACGTACAAAAAAAATGTATAAAATTACACCTAAAATTTTAATTTAAAACTTTAAATGAATTTTATTTGTACTCGCTTGAAAAAATCTTGAATTTAAAATAAAAAGTAATTATAGTACTTATATAAACTAGCAACCTGGCAGTCAAATAAATAAAATTTTTTTTTATTAAATAATGACTTGTTAAATTGCACTGTACTTTCTTAAATATTGACATTTTCAAAAATATAAGCTTATCCCGATGTTACACTCATCAAGAGCTTTCATTTAAATACCCACATGCATTTTCATATATTTTTCATATATATATATATATATATTATATAAAATATATAAATATATGAAAAATTGATGTGGGTACTCAAATGAAAGGTCTTGATGAGTGTAACATCGGGATGAGCTTATATCTTAAAAAATGTCAATAGTTTACAAGATACAAGGTCATTTCTTAATTATGTATTTAGAGATAGAGCATTTTCGAATGTAACCTAAATACTTATCATAATAAATTGGTGAGAATGATTAAATTTAACCATAAAAACCCATTGTATCATATAAATACACTGGCCAAAAAATTCTACTTATTCTCTTAATAATATAAATAATTATGTAATGAATTTTAAAATAAAAAAAAAATATAATAGCTGTTACGTAAAATTTGCATGTTTACGATAATCAACAAAGAACAAGCCAGAGAAATATATCACCTGGCGTGGTCCTGATCAAACAGAGCACACGAATCAAGAGCAAACATCAGATGGATGACCAAGCCTGGAGAGGCAAGCTGTGAGATAGTGAGCTTTACAACTCTTGTCTTAGGTTTTATGGTTAATGGACTCGCGTGGAAACTTTTAAAAAAACATTGATATTAGCCTCTTCATCCTTTTCCGTCTTTTCCCAAATCACATTTCCCGATCGAGGTTTATTTACATTTTTTAAAGCCTCTGCTGGGTATTGGTCTCCAGGTATCAAACAGGAAGATGTGAGGATCGGATTTCTCGGCTGCGGTGGATAGTATTATTCGTGAAGGGTAATAATAATCAGGAAAGTAAAAAAAAAAAAAATACAGCAGACTTGGTAAGTATTATGTGAAGAATGAATAGTTGGAGCCCGAGCCGAGTCGTGACGGTTTTAATGAGTATAATTTGATCTTACCTTGAGGTCGTCAAGCTCTAGTAGTTTTTGTCGGGTTTTCTCTTCAACTATCAACTTTATTCTCGCATCAATTGTTTCATTTAGCGCCTTATTCGCTTGTCGAATCTCGCTAATAATTTCTAAAAAATAAATATTTATAATTTACCCTTAGCTTTTGAATAGACAAATAATAAATATTTATTATTTTGTTAAATATATAATGAGTAATTATTTCAAGTACCTGATAACATTCCTGGCTGATAATCCGAAGAAGAGTTTTGTTTTATTTCAGCTAATTCCGTAGTTACGTTTTCTAATGCCAATTTTGTTTCGTTAAGTTGTTCAAACATCTGGCTATTTGCTTCTCGTAGTGTAGTCATCTGTAAATATCAACAATTATTTAAATATTTTTGCTAATTTTGCAATTAATATTCTATTACAAATAGAATATTTTTAAGTTTCTACGATTCAATGGAAATAAATTTTATAACATTTATTTGTAATTAGTACTGAGGTTTTATTATTATACTCAAGTACTATAATAGGGTATTATGCTTGACCTGAGAAGATAATTTACCATAAAATGAGTTTAATTATTGAATTTAGTTGTTCTATTGTCATGTATTATATGTTTACAATGAAATAAGTGTGACATAAGATATGGAAGTATGAAAAAAAAAAAAAAAAAAATTATGATAATAATAAGGATTGAAATAGAGAATTAGAGAAAAAGAACTGTAATTACAATTATTATAATTTCGAACTATAAATAAATAAAATTTTGCTTTATTAAATAATGACTTGTTAAATTGCAGTGTACTTTCTTAAATATTGATATTTTTAAAAATATAAGCTCATTCTGAAGTTACACTCATCAAGAGCTTTCATTTGAGTACCCACATGCATTTTTATATATTTTTCATATATACATATATATAATATATATAAATATATGAAAAATTGATGTGGGTACTCAAATGAAAGGTCTCGATGAGTGTAATGTCGGGATGAGCTCGTCTCTCAATTCTCTGAATAATATATATTATTATTATTATTATTATTATTATTATTTTTTTTTTTCTGAAGATTCAAAACAAATATCCTTACTTATTGTATTATATTAAAAAGAAAAAAAAATTACCTGCTCAACCAAAGACAAAACAAGTTTATTTTTCTCAACAGTCGTAACAGAACTGGAACTACCACCAGAGTCAGAGTCTTCACTGTCAGTATACGGCGGCAGATCAGTAGGACCTAGCCCAGGATCTGAGTACCTCCTGTGCTCAGAGTTCAAGTCATCACTCTCAGCAACAATATGATTGTTCGCAGAAGGAGGCAGTGAAGTGTAGTCTCCATTCTGATATAAAGTCGAGTAGCTGGTCCTGTTTTCCTGGAGACTCGAGTAGCCATTGGCAACGTTATTCACGCTACTGATGTTACTGATACCCTGGTGAGACTGTGAATGACCTTGATGCTGGGGAATGTTTCTCCTGGGCCTTCCTCTGGGTGGTCGGTAGTTGGTCTGCGGAACTGGCCTGTACAGCGGGTAGATTGGCGGCATCGAGACCGGCTCCATCGCGTAGGCGACGGGCACCGTCGAGTAGCCACAAACACTCGGGTCAGACATCGTCGTGAAGAGTCTCTGGCCGTTGCGCATTGGTGCCACATGCGGAGCAACCGTTGCTGCTGGTTGCTGCCAAAACATCGGCGCGTAATCAACTCCCGGGTTGATCATGGGCTCGCTGATCTCCGTAGTGTTATCGCTGCACCAATTGTCGACCTTGGTCACATGGTTTTTCTTGTTTCCTCGCTTACGGTGCCTCCTGGACGAGCTTGATGTTTTGTCTGGTCGTCTAGATGACATGCTTTCCATTCTGCTGTTGAAGAATTATAATTTATTTATTGAAAATCAACAAAATTCAATAAAAAAAATTTTTACAAGTCGACTAATTTAATTTTTATAAAATTGACAATTTTTTTTATTTTTCTTGAGCAATAAATTATGTCAAAAAAATAATTTATAATTTATTTAGCTTTTAAATATGAAATTTTTTAAATAAATTTTTTTTTGCAATAATTTAACAGTAAAAAAATTTTTTAAAATAATCAGATGTTTCTCAATTTCATTATTATTAAAAATAAATACAAAAATTAATTTAGCTGACATCTTAAAATTTTAATAATTTATTTTATTGAAAAATAATTTTTTAAAAATTAAAAAAAAAAATTCACATGTAGAAAATTTAAAAAATTACACGTGAAATTAAAAAAAAAAATTTTTTTGTCATAATTTAATTAATAAAAAAAAATCAAAAATTGTTGAACGGTTTATTATAAAATAAATTAGTACCAAAAAAATTAGAGTAAAATTTTTGTTCACCCAGAATGAATTAAATTCTTTATTAGAAATAAAACTAAAAAAAAATCAGGTGTCTAGTGACTAGAGTATCGTTGAATAATAACAAACAAAACAGGTCTTACCTCTCCTCCAGAACGTGAAGATGTAAACGAATTAAGGCACTTGTTATTATAGGTATATATCCAAACAAACTTGCTTAGGAATAATTCAGCATTAAATCTGTATGTGTATTAGCACGCACGCAGATGTGTGCTCAGTATAAAATATTAAATATTACCAGACTAAACTCCCGGTTGTTTTAATAACAGCTATTAATATCCATAGATTGAGTATCCATACAGATGTAGAGCAGCTTTCAATAAAATATTATTAGAATCAGTAACAAGTCACACACAAGACACAAGACATCATCAGCAAACACTTGCTTTCAATGCCGCCATTGTTATGAATGACCGAAGACACAATCGGGAGCCCCCGCTCCAAGTTAATTTTTCCTCGAGCAAAAAAATTTAAATAACAAACCCTGACCTTGAAATAATCAATCACGTCGCCAGGGAACTTGACTCCTGGTTGGTTAGTTTTGATAAAAAATTTATCAGTTAATTTATTTTTAAGTTTTTAAGAGCTTTTTCAGGACCCGGGAACTGGAAGTTTATTATTAATGTTATAATACTGAAGTTAACGGTCAGCTGTCAATTTTAAAAATTATTTTAACAAATTAATTACAATAAAAAAATTTTCATTTGTAATTTTTATTAATTTTCACATGTGGAATTTTTTAATTAAATTTTTTTTATAATAATTGCATTATTATAAAATTTTAAAATAATTTTTAATGTCTGTCAACTTCAGTTTTATTTAATAATGTTAGTACGTTGGAAATAAATTCAAAAATGACAGCTCAGGGGACGCTACTGGTTAATTCGGCACTGAACCAAAATGGCCGCGACTTCAAAGTAAAGAAGTGTGTTTGTATGCTTGTATACATGTACGTTGATTGTAAATTGTAATGGGGGCCTAACCTATCAGCTGTCACACGAAAATTGATTTGTATAGTAAGCTGCTAGTAAAATTATTTAAGCGTACTTTGCCCTCATCATTAAATGATAATGTATACGCTAAGGAGTGAATATTAATTTAATAAAAAGTGTTGGTGAATATCGTGATTTAGCGGCAGTATATTCACCATTGTTAGTCTGCAATCATTTAATATATTTAGAGGAAATACGGCGTACGATAATGGGGAACAAATCAAGTCTGCTTTTGCGTGAAGAAGAGATCGCTCAGATTCAAGAAGCTACTGGATGTAAGTTTTGTCGATAATTTTGTTATTTATTGCCAGTGACATTTTTTATTTTTATTCTCAGTCACTCCGAACCAAATCGAACGGCTGTACAGCAGATTTACGAGCCTAGACCGGGGCGACTGTGGAACTCTCAGTCGGGAGGATTTTCTGAGGATTCCTGAACTTGCAATTAATCCTCTTGGTGAAAGGATTGTCAATGCTTTTTTTGAGGAGAGCGGCAATGACCGGGTTAATTTTTTGCAATTTATGCAAGTCCTTGCTCTGTTTAGGCCTATCAAAAAACACAGTCCTAATAGGTTGAACTCTAGACAAGAAAAATTGAGATGTAAGAATTTTTTTATTATTTTTTATGTTAAAATTAAATAATACTAAAGTTAGCCGACGTTTAACAATTTTTAATTTTTTTTTTATTAATTAAATAAAAACTAAAAAAATATTTTTAAAAAATTACACAAATAATTTTTTTAATTTTCTACAAATGAAATTTTTTTTTTTTTTTTGATTTTTTTGAATAATTTTTTCAATAAAAAAAAAGTTTTTTAAATTTTAAATGTCGACTAAATTAATTTTCATAAATATTTATTATGACAATTGATAATTATTTATATTTTCAGTCGCTTTTAAAATGTATGACTTAGATAACGATGAAATGATCTCCAAAGATGAACTCTTGGCCATTTTACACATGATGGTCGGCGCCAATATAAGGTAAAATAAAAACTTTATTACTAATAATTATTTACGTATTAATTAATAATTAATAATAAAATTACAGTGAAGAACAACTCAATAGTATTGTAGAAAGAACAATAGTAGAAGCGGACGAAAACGGTGACAACATGATCTCATTTGAGGAGTTTTGCAAAGTACTCGAAAGGACGGACGTCGAGCAAAAGATGTCGATACGTTTTCTTAGTTAGAAACAATTTATTATACATATTTATATTTAATTGATTAAAATAATTCTACATAGCTTAACCAAGTGTAAATAGTACTTGACATATTATAATAATAATATATAAATATTTATTTGACGGGTAAACTGCTGATGCCATAGTAGTAAATGTCTTCAAACAATTGAGATTAATGGATCAAATTTTAGCTAATTATTGTAATTATTATTTATATTTTTTTCAATTTGGCTGCTTATATATTTCATTTTTGAACCATCATTTTTTTTTTTTTTTTTAAAGCTCATTTTACCAAACATTCAATCACACTCGAATAATTATCGGCCAATACTTTTTATGACAATTACTCTTGGTTAAAAAGATAATATAAATGAACTTTGTACTTATTTTTTTGAGTGCTAAATTAAATGTCAATTAAAAAAAAATTTTTTTTTTCTCTACAAATTATTAAACCCACAACTAATAAAAACCCATTTTATCATATAAATACACTTGTCAAAAAATTCTACTTATTCTCTTAATAATATATATTATAAAAGCCCTCATTTTTTTTCAGTACATACAATAAAAACTGATAATTTTCTATTACAAATAAATATGAATATTTAAAAATAAAATCAATTGTAAATATACAACATATAAATCTGAATTGTAATATTATTAATTATTAATTATAATTACAAATAATAAATTTGATGTATCCAGAGTAAGTAAAAAAAAATAAGTCGCATTGAATTGATGTTCATTGCTTGGAATCAGATACAAGGACAATATAATTGCAATTTATTTATAATTATAACTTAATTAACTAATTAATTAGTTTTGAATATTATTGATTTATATATAAAAGAAATATTAATTTTTTTTATTTTAAAAATTGGATCCTATGGCTTATGCTTAAGCTTGTGACGAAACAGCCAATTTTTTGAGGTGTTCCATGAATACTTGGAGACTGACGTCATCAGTTAGCACAGGTGCTCCGCTTTCCTGAATGAGAACAAATAGATTTATAATTAACCATCCAAGTTTAATTAATTTTAATTAAATATAATCAACTGATTAAAATATTTACTAATCACTTAATAGCGATTACGTCAATATAAGTAAATACATAAATGATATCTGCAGGTAAATGGTGATTAATTAGTTAGTGGGTGTAAGCGGTTTTATTTCCCCATACCAGTTAACTGACATTAATTAAATAAAATAAAAAAAAAATTTTTAAATTAAAACACACCCCGCTTGGCAACGGCATCCCCTGGTTCACAGGATCGTGGTGAAAAAAATAAATAATGATTAAAAAAAAAGAACTTTCAAACTTTCACATTCACAGATGAACTGTGACTGATGTGATGATAACTAGACTAATTGATTTTTTTAAATTAATCAAAACTCTTCAACTTACCGCTCCATAAGCGTACATATTGTTATGCGTCTGACTAGGGTTGACCTTGCTGAGCAAGAACCTAGCCTGGGAACCACCCTGTTCTGTATCAATGTAACGCGGAGCTGGGAATCTTCCAGCAAGAATTTCAGCAGCGTCGTCCACTGGCGCTGCTAATAATTGACGGAAGTTTTCGTATTCTGGTTGGTCTTGATACTTTAATTGCCTCCATTGTGCTATTGTCTAAAAAAAATTATTATTTTTAAAAATTTAAAAATTCTCTACCTCTAGATACTTAATTAAGAAATGATCTTGTATTTTGTGAACTATTGACATTTTTAAAGATATAAGCTCACCCCGACATTACATTCATCGAGACCTTTCATTTGAGTACCCACATCAATTTTTCATATATTTTATATATTTATATATTTATATATATAAATATATATGAAAAATATATTAAAAATGCATGTGGGTACTCGAATGAAAGCTCTTAATCAGTGTAATGTCGGGATGAGCTTATATCTTTAAAAATGTTAATAGTTGAGAAAGTACAGTGCAATTTAACGAAATTTATTATTTAATAAAGCAAAATTTAATTAATTAAAAATAAACTAAATACCTCTCCATGGAAAATAAGAATCTGGAAGAAAGTGTCCATAAGTAAAATTCTGTCTGGTTGGATCGAGGAAGTGTCAAGCAAGACAGGTTCCGGGGGACCATTGAACCCGTAGCTGTACAAAATAGGTTGAACCATGATCAAAGAATTAGTAAGGTCTTCACGCATGAGCATGTGTCTGTAAAAGCTGGTCTCATCAGGAGAGTTATTGAACACCTGAAGAAATTGGGACCTGCGCAAGTGGTACATGAACTGCGGGTAAAGAGAAAAATTCTCAGCCAATCTAAAGCTATTGGGATCATCCTTGTCATACTGTCCAAACTTCTGGCACAATCTGATGAGCATCCTGTCGACCCAGCGGAGAACATCATGTCCATCGTCACTCTCAGCGCGATTCACAGCCAGTCTGGACATCAGAACAGCAGCAGCTTCTTGATCAAAGCCCGCGCTGATGTGATGCAGCGACGTGGACGCGTCTGCCCAATTACGGGCGACGGTGGTGACTCTTATTCTGCGCTGGCCGCTGCTGTGCTGATACTGCGTGATGAACTGGATGCACCCGCGACCTCCTTGCGGAATCGGGGCTGAGTTTTGATTAACAACCTCGAAGAATACTGCGGCGGTGGTAGAGGGCATCAGGGCGCAGAACTTCCACTGACAAGTACCACCAAGTCCGACTTCTTGCTCACCAACGCAAGGGCCTTTTATGTTGAGGGACACGCAGGGTCCTATTACTCCGGAAACTTTGAGCTCTCGGGAGGTCTTGACCTCCAGGGTGGCGTTGAACGCCATCTTGAGGTCTTTCTTCGCGTCCTTGGCGAAGACTCGCTGGAAAGTTTGCTTGAAAAGCGAGGAATTGAAGGAATCCCCCATGATCATGTGTCCGCCGGTGGAATTGCAGCACTGTCGCATCTCCAGGAGTCCAGTCTGGTCCAGAGCGCAGGCGTAGATGTCGATGATGTGACCGTTCGCTGCCGCGCGAGCTGCTAGAGAGTCGTAGTGCTTGGTGGCCTTCTTCATGTGCTTGGCGTTGTCCTTGTGGATGTCATGATGGGACCGAATCGGCAGCCGGAGCTCGTCAGTCACTACTTGTCCGGGACCTTGAGAGCAGGGTCCACCGACGAACATCATTATTCTGGCTCCAGTATTGGCATAACTCGCCTCCAGAAGACCTGTTGCGACGGCCAGAGCGACTCCTGTTGACCGCAGGGGTCTTTTACCGACTCCCACTGGCCAAGGGTCGCGTTGCAGCTCTCCCAGGAGATCGGTCAAGCTCATGTCACACTTGTGAACCGGTTGCAGGAACCTGTTTGCTGGAGGAAGTGGCTGCCCTGTTGGGGCTCGCTGCTGACCTTGGCCTGGAGCTTGTCTTCCGATTCCCAGCATGTCTTGGACTTGCTTCGGCTGCAGGTCCTTAGTTCCGCGAAAGACGTAGCTCTTGCTACATCCTTCGCAGCCCAGTTCGTGTACTTGGACCATTTTTCCGAATGTGATCAATCCGATCAGCGCACTCGGTGGTAGTAATGATAAGGACATTTGGAGAGAGTCTTTTAACGCTCCGAGTTCTTCCTCGTCCATGCAGGTGTCCACCACCAGTAAAAATATTGGAGGTAAGCATTGTGCTCTCTGTTGAATTATTTTGATATTAATTGTTACTGTAATTTAATTTTATTAAGAATTTAATTAAAAATTTTTTATTCTTTTTAAGGATTGACAATTTTCTTTTTTTTCAACAATTAAAAAATATTTTTAAAAAATTGCAGGTATCATTTTTTCAATCTTCTATAAGTGGAATTTTTATAATACTGAAGTTAGCAGAGTTGAATTAAAAAATGTGCATTTTATTAAAAAAAAAAAAATCTGACCCTAAATGTGCATTTTTTATTTTTAACTTATTTACTTAAAAAATTAATAAATGTCTGCTAAATTCAGTCAATAATTAATGACATTAAATTTAGCTGTCACTTGACAATTTTTTTAATTTTCTTTAACAAATAAATGATAGCAAAAAAAATTATTACAAAAATGGACTTGTAGAAATTTTAATAAATTAAAAATGCAATTTTTTTCAAATAATTTTTTTGTTAAAGAAAATAAAAAAATTGTCAAGTAACAGCTAAATTAAAACTAATCAATAATTAACACTGTATAAAAAAAATAATTACCGTTATCGTATATTCTATTGTAGAAAACATTGGAATGAGTTCTGCTGGTTGATGTTGCTCCGAAATAGCAGCATATTGTGGAGGAAACTATTAATAAAAAATCATATGTTTAAGTAAAATAGAATTCAGTCTTAAAATAATTAAAAAAAAAAAAAAAAAATTGACGGATAACTTACTGGATTCCTTTGGAAGCAAAAGTTGCATCCCCAAAGCTTGGCACGATAGTCCACTTGACAGAGGGGATTAAGAATAGCCCTGCACGTGGACCTGGTACACAAAACAGGATCGTATATAATTGGAGGCAAGTCTGGGCGCTCCTTGATCAGCTGATAGAGGGTCCCCAGGGGTACGACCATCCTGGTAGCCTCGACCTTCGAGGAGGGAAAGACGTTCCAGGTAAACCGTACTCCATCTCGGTCTTCATTCTGCTGAATAAAGTCTTCGTAGGTGGTCATCTTGCTGAAAAGAATAAATTTCACTATCAGTCGTCCGAAAATGGATCCAAGGTTAATTTATTTGACACGAATACGCGTTTTATTTATCTTATGATTATGATAAATAATTATGCCAACAGACTGGTTAGGTTAAACAAGTAAAACTTACCTCAATAGTGTGCAAGTATTTTTAAATTTACTGTATTATTTTTTAAAAGAGTATTTGTGACTTTTTGTTGAAGAAACAATTATTCGCGCACATCTAATTTGTGAATTAACATTTTATTTCACGTTTAATAATTAATGGTTGATGTTTTACAGAGCCGTCATCGGCCACGTCACTGCACAACGTTTTGATAACTTACATGTAATGGGAACAACATCACTAATATCACCTTTTTCGTGGACGAGAATAACTGCGCATGCGCCATCAAGACTTCCATTCTGTCAAATTTAAATACGTTAAATAAATAAATATGTGATGTGATTATACTTGTGCTTTTTTTTTTTTTCCCCAGTTAATTATTCTCAACAATTGTTCATACATTTAAAAAATTTCGCATAATATTATTACGTCTTTTTAAATCAACTAATTAAGATAAAAATACGAATAATTAATGAAAAACAAATTTTTTTAACCTACAAATTTGTTTTGTTTGTTTTGCAATGCATTTTATATAGTTAATTCGTTAATTGATTGTGTTTGGATTTTTATAAACAATAATTGATCAAGAAACAACAATACAGAGTTTTGTTATTATTATACAGTAATTAATATTTATTTTTATTATTTAAAATTCAGTTTTTGATGATCGTGAATTTATTAGAATAATAATTTTTTTCTGACGGGACTTTTGACATTGAATTTTTAGCAATAATATTTCTTTTGACAGTTTCTTTTTAAGATTTTGATGAAAAATTAATTTTTATATTTAAACAGAGGGGAAAAATGACTTCCGCTGAGTATTGGCCAATTTTTTTGGTAAGTTTTAAATTTATTTATTGCGAAATTTCTAAAAATATCTGTTCATGCAAATTTTATAAAATTTTATAAATCATTTGAACTGATAAATTCTTGTATAACTTTGAAGTTGACAGATATTAAAAATTTTTTTGAAATTTTATAACAATTAAATTATTAAAAAGTTTCACATGCTATAATTTATTTGTTAAAAAAAATTTTAAAATTGTGGAGTGACGGCTAAATTTAATGTCATAAATATAAAAATTAATTTAGCAGATAATTGATAATTTTTAGAATTTTTTTTAACAAATAAATTATGGCAAAAAAAATAAGAAAAAAAAATTGACATCTAGAAATTTAAAAAAATAAAAAATGTAATTTTTTATAATAAATTTAGTTGTTAAATAAAATTAAAAATTGACAGCTGACTGCTAACTTCAGTATTATATATTTTCAGCTAGATGGAGCCACAATGTAATTTTGTGTGGATTGAAGGGGAATACACTATACCAAAAAACAACTAGACCAAAGTGATACGGTTATTATTATTTATTAATCGACAGAATATATTTAGATAATTAATTATTATTTTAACGAGCTTTTATTATCTGTGATCGCGTCCACAGCTGTAGTGGTTTTTTCTGCGTGATTTTTATATTATTCACCCAACTCCTAGTTCTTGACGCTTGGTGGTGTTGAGGCGTTTTTGGTTGCAGGTCGGCGGCCAGAGGCGTGACTGCGCTGACAGTACCGCCACATTTGTAATTTTTTCCCACTTTCACCACTTTCAACAATTAGAAAAAAATAAGATAAATATTGGACTTATGAACCCTGCATTGGTATTGGATGGTAATGATTCCTTAATTGAAGATTTAAGTAACTAAATACTTGATCAAGATTACTTTAACTGGGACAATCAGCTACCAGATTGTTAATAATTTCAGTGTTCTAATTTAAAAGCCAAAAAAATGTCTCGAGTTCTCGTTGGAGTTAAGCGAGTGATTGATTATGCAGTAAAGGTAAGCTGTAATATAAAAAAAAAAAATAAAAATAATTTGTAATATTATTTTATAATTATATTCAGTCAAAATGTGAACTAAAAGCATAATAATATCTTCTGCACTAGATTCGCGTGAAGCCAGATAAGACTGGCGTAGTAACAGAAGGGGTTAAGCACTCCATGAACCCATTCGACGAGATAGCGATCGAGGAGGCTGTGAGAATGAAGGAGAAAAAATTAGCGGACGAAGTTATTGCCGTCAGCTGCGGGCCTGCTCAAGCCCAAGAGACTCTGAGGACTGCGCTGGCCATGGGCGCTGACCGGGCAATCCACGTCGAAGTCTCTGGAGCTGAGTACGAGACTCTCCAGCCTCTCCATGTTTCTAAAATTCTGGCCAAGTTGGCTCAAGAAGAAAAGGCAAATATTGTTTTCGTTGGGAAGCAAGCCATTGATGACGATTCCAACCAGACTGCTCAAATGACTGCTGGTATTTTGGACTGGCCTGCTGGGACATTTTGCAGCAAAGTAACAATTTTATAAAATATTTATTATTTATATATTATTAAAATTATCATCAATAACTAATTTATTTCAAAAAAATTCTACATATATAGAAAATTATTTTTAAAAAATTGCACTTATAATTTTTTAAAGTCTCTAAAGTTTGAATTTTTAAAATAAATTTTTTTTATTATAATTTATTAATTAAAAAATTTTCTAAAAATTATCAGATGTCTCTCAATTTCAGTATAATATTTTAATGATATTGAAATTAGAAGAAAGTTGACAATTTTTGGACTTTCTTTAAAAAATAAATTAAGGTCTAAAAAATTGCACTTACAATTTTTTAGTGCCACTAAAAATAAAATTTTTCTTGTTATAATTTATTAATTAAAAAATTTTTTTAAATAATTAGACGTCTCTAAATTTAAATAAAATATTTTTCTTGAATAAAATGAAAAATTATATATATTATTTAAATTATTCAATCTAAATAAATACTGACAAACATTAAATACAGATCGAGCATGGACAAGGTGAACTTACAATTACCCGAGAAGTCGACGGAGGTCTAGAAGTTGTAAAAGTAAAAACCCCAGCAGTGTTGAGCGCAGATTTGCGCCTGAATGAGCCTCGCTACGCAACTTTACCAAACATCATGAAGGCCAAGAAGAAGCCGATAAAAAAAGTAACTCCAAAAGATTTGCAGGTAGACACAACAGCCAGAATCGAAGTAGTATCTGTTGAAGATCCGCCGGTGCGACAAGCTGGCTCCATTCTACCCGACGTTGACGCTCTCGTTGGAAAGCTCAAGGAAGCTGGTCATGTTTAATTAAGTACTAAATTCTAAAATGTCTTAATTAATTGTTGAGTATAAAAGTTAGTAGATTTTAAAATTTTATTTTTTTTTTATTGGATGGTACAACAAATTTTGTACATTAATTAAAATTTAATACATTTATAATGTGATTTTTGATAAAACTGTTCTATATTGATATTCATGCACAATATACATATATATGACAATAACTTTATAATATAAAAGGATCTATCGCTAGTCTTTGGTTAAACGAAACAGCTCAGGCTGGAATCATTTATCATCACATATTTCTGTTAGAATTAATAATAATTAATAATTGCCGTTTTATTTAATTGATTGATTATTTAATTAATTAAATATATATATTTATTTAAAAACTATTGCGGTAATTGACAACTGGTTTCTAAAATAATTTATAAATTTAGCCGGCGGACAAAATTAATCCGATTTTAATATTTGTACTGTCTTTAGTCTTACTAAGGTTTTAATTAAATCTATTTAGATATTAATAAAATTAAAAATACTTGTTATCTCAATATTTAAATATTAATTAATATATATATATATATATATATATATATATATATATATATATATATATATATATATATATATATTATAATTAATTGACATTGAGAGACAAAAATTGGAGTGTAATTGCACGTTTTAGATTTAAACAACTATATAGTGAGATAAAAAATTTATTTTTAAAAAAATTAGGCATTTTTATAATAAAAAATTAATTTGTTAAAATTTCGGTAATACATAAAAAAAAAAAAAAAAAAAAATATGTCAATAAAATTAAATAGAACTTTCGTTCAAAAAAATGAAAATTAAAATGATTGACCCCACTTGTAAATATTTAACAAAATTTTAAATAATTTTATTTTTCAGCTAAAAAATAAAATTATTTAAAATAAAAACAAATTAATTTTTTATTACAACATTGCTAATTTTTTTTTCAAATAAATTTTTTCTCAATATAATTTAAAATTTAAAAATCACGATAATATTAAAATTCATTGTATCACGACAGTCTTTACAATTAATTTAACTGTAATAAGAATTAGCACTTGGTATTAGGGTGATTCAAAAAAAAAGAATATTTTTTTTTTCGTTTGGTACTCTGAAAAATAGGTTCCTAGACACCTCTAAGAAAGCCTCTCCAAGCATGAGTTCTTAATTGTAACGGGAAGGTCCTCCTTCTTACAGTTTTCTATTTTTTCTTATTATCAGATAGAAAAATTTATATCTCGCTTCCAACTACTTGAAAAAATATCTTGTTCCTTAGATTTTGTAGGAAATTGAATGCTCTACAAAAAAGGTCTCTTACGATTTTTTCGTAAACCCAACCGTTTAAAAGATATTAACGGTTAAACTTTGATTATTTTTGGGAAAATTTTTTATTTCTTATGAATTTTATAACTCAATGAAAAAAATCATTATGAATGATGAAACTCATAGTTTTGTAGGAAATTTACTGCTCTATAAAAATGGTCTCTTATGATTTTTCGATCAAGTTGAGCGTTTACGAGATATTCATCGTCAAACATCAATGCATATCAATTTTTCTAGTTTTTGATCAATAATTCGAAAAATTTCAATTTATTCTGTGAGTTTCAAGGAAATTTAGACAAATTTGAGTTTTTATTATAAAAGCAACTCCTATAGATGTTTTCTGTTCAAAAATTCATTTGAAAGTTTTTATTCTAATAATATTTTTTTAAATTTTATCTTTAATAATTTAAAATCTTAATCGCGTTGTCATTTATTATTATGAAATTTGTTCAGTGCGTATTTTTAAATTGTTTTTCACAAAATATACATAAAATTTTCGTTCGAGGGGATTTTTGTTTTGAATTCGATTTCTTCTTCTGTTTGTCTTCTGAAACTAACGCCATCTATGTTTTTTACTCTCAACTATCTTCAGTATCTACCCATTTAATACCGTATTTTCAGTGTTCCTAAAACTGATCATCTTGAATACGTAATAAAATAATTCATTTTAAATAAGTCTTATAATCATCACATAAATTTATTTATCATCAATTAACCTACAATGAATAAAGAAATACGTTTTATCGGAATACCTCTACAAAGAATTTCGGAACGTAAGTTACCAAAAGTGAAAGAGGTTATGCGTGTGTTTTTCTACCAACTTAAAATTTTAAAGTATTCAATCAAACAAAGTGCTAAAAATTCAGTTGACCAAGTTATTGAACTGTGGAGAAAAAATCAGATTCCAACTAGTGGAGCTCCTAATGCAGTCAAAAAATTTCTTCGCTATCACAGTCAATGGTTAAAATTACAAAAAATTTCGATAAAAAGAATTCAGCGCAAAACCAAAAGGAAATGAAATTTCAGACTGATCTTGAACAATTATTCGACATTGTGAGC
Organism: Cotesia typhae; assembly: GCF_013202065.1. Lineage (NCBI taxonomy): Eukaryota > Metazoa > Arthropoda > Insecta > Hymenoptera > Braconidae > Cotesia > Cotesia typhae. Next base: position 12,104,775 of record NW_027423757.1, on the reverse strand, counting down.
GAAAAATCCTTAAAAGTGCTTGATGATAATATTAGAAAGTTGTATTTGGATCAAAAATTCGGTACCCATAAAGAGATTCTTTCTAATAATGTACCTGTATCAAACTTAACCACAACTATGATGGGAATAGATGAGAGTAGTAAGTATCTGAGATATTTAATTATTATAAAGTCAGGTAGTAGTGTAACTTTTCATAGATGACTAGATGACATTTGACTAGACAATTTTTGGAGTCCTTTCTTAATTATTTGTCATCAAAATGAATAAATTCTATACATTTTCTTCGTTTAATTTATAAAACAGATCTTATTCCAGACTTAGATCAACCGTCTACCAGTCATGCGATTGTTCCAAGTGAAAAATCAGAGTCGTTCTCTACGTATACATTAAGTGGAGTTACAAATTTTGGATCTGATTCAGAGTATGAACCTCCAATTCCGACAAAACGAGCAAAACTTGATGTCTTAACTCCTGAAGTCATTTTTGGACTCGACCGAGCTAATGTCAGCAGTAGAAATGCGATGTTTATTATTGCTCCGGTTTTACTAGCAGTAGGTATTAAAATTGAAGATACAACGCTCAGTTATAGTTCAATTCAACGAGCTCGTATGCTTCAAAGAGAAGACATTGCTAAAGGACTTAATGACAACTTTAAGACACACGATAAATACGTTGTGCATTGGGACGGAAAAATGCTGAATGACCTTGTTGGATCAAAATCTGTGGAATGGCTACCAGTTATTTTAACTGCATTTGGTACCGAACAATTACTTGGGGTTCCAAAATGAATTCTGGGACGGCAGACAATCAAACATCAGCCATTTTATCGACATTGAGTGAATGGGGTATTACTAATTATGTTAAGGCGATGTGTTTTGACACGACGGCAGTTAATACAGGTAACTTATCAATGATAATTTAATCTAAAAAATATTTAATTATTAACGTTCTAGTTTAATTTTTATTGCTTACTGAATTTCACTTTTGAAATTATTGAGAATTATTTACTCATTTGGATTTTAAATATAATCTACAATTTGTTGAAAATATTAAATTTAACGATAGTTATCTATTTTCTTTATACAGGAATTCATAACGGTACATGTAAGGCAATTGAAAAGACTTTGGGAAGAGAGTTAATATGGTTACCATGTCGTCACCACATTTTTGAGATCATATTGAGAAGTGCATTTGAAGTATATTGGCCTGTGTCATCTGGGCCAAACGTACCAATGTTCGGAAGATTTAAAAAATCATGGGATGAAATAAATAAAACTAATTATAAATCTGGAATTGAAGATACTGTTGTTGCTGATATCATTTTGGATAAAAAAATGAAATATCTAGTTTAATTGCACAATCCTTACAGGTATGATTTAACTGCGATTTTAAGAAAAAAATTTTCTTGTTTCTGACAAATTTTTAATTGTTTTTGATAGTTACTACAACCCCGAGATGACTATAAAGAATTGTTGGAATTGTCGTTGATTTTCCTTGGAGAAATGCCTCAAGAAGAAATTTTTTCAAACGTCCTGGTGCAATTCATCATGCTAGGTGGATGGCGAAGGCAATTTATAGTTTAAAAATGTTTCTATTCAGAAATGAATTTAAACTTTCTAATAAAGAATTGGACGGTCTTCGGCAAATTTGTATATTTATAGTTACACTGTATTTAAAAGCTTGGTTTTCATCAACTTCTGCAACAACTGCTGCTAATCATGACTTGCAGTTTTTGAAAAATTTATTCGAGTACAAAAATATCAATTCATTGATTTCTTCAGCAACTTGTGAAAAATGATTTTGCATTTATGGTATTTAAGTGATGAACTTGCCATTTTATCATTATTTGACGATACCGTTTCATTGGAAGTAAAAAAATATTGTTGGAGCTGTTAATACTCGTAACGGTACAGATTCTAAAGCTAAAAATTTATAATTGATAAAAACGATTTGAATTCATTAACGCAAAAAGTCTGAGTGACTTTGTTTCTAAAAAGTCTTTAAATCTCTTTAAAATCTTTGATTTACCATATGACTTCCTTGATAAAGATATTGAATCGTGGCCTACTAATGACAGTTACATTGAAAATAAAGAATACTTTAACCAATTGAAAGTTGTTAATGATTCAGCAGAACGAGCTGTTGCATTAGTTAGTGAGTATAATCAATGCTTGACAAAAAATGAAGAGCAATTCCAATACTTATTGCAAATTATCAAAGAACATCGAAAAAACTACCCAAACTGCAATAGAGGAAATTATTTACAGTAAAAGTGTACCGTTATGTTGAAAATATTGAAAATTATATGGCAGTTGATAATTAAATAAATAAATTCTTCGATAAAAAAGTGAAACACATATGAAACACACTAAATTGAATTATATATTTAAAAAAATGCACTAATTTTTTGTTTTAATGTAATCAAACATGTCCAAGACTAAAAAAACTAATTAAAAAAATAGTTCATAACATATTTCTATTCATAGAAACTCAAATTTGTCTAAATTTCCTTGAAACTCACAGAATAAATTGAAATTTTTCGAATTATTGATCAAAAACTAGAAAAATTGATATGCATTGATGTTTGACGATGAATATCTCGTAAACGCTCAACTTGATCGAAAAATCATAAGAGACCATTTTTATAGAGCAGTAAATTTCCTACAAAACTATGAGTTTCATCATTCATAATGATTTTTTTCATTGAGTTATAAAATTCATAAGAAATAAAAAATTTTCCCAAAAATAATCAAACTTTAACCGTTAATATCTTTTAAACGGTTGGGTTTACGAAAAAATCGTAAGAGACCTTTTTTGTAGAGCATTCAATTTCCTACAAAATCTAAGGAACAAGATATTTTTTCAAGTAGTTGGAAGCGAGATATAAATTTTTCTATCTGATAATAAGAAAAAATAGAAAACTGTAAGAAGGAGGACCTTCCCGTTACAATTAAGAACTCATGCTTGGAGAGGCTTTCTTAGAGGTGTCTAGGAACCTATTTTTCAGAGTACCAAAGGAAAAAAAAAATATTCTTTTTTTTTGAATCACCCTACTTGGTATTTAATTTAATAATTAATTGTATATTAAAATTCAAAACTATCTAGACGAGTATCTTCCAATCAAACCTATTATTGCTGGTGTGGGTGATGGGTGGGAAGGGAGGAGGATGTAATTGCCAACCATCGATCTCCTCGCAAGCAGTGAGACAAGCTAAATAAGGAACTCGCTGGACCAACCTCGTAACTTCAGCGGCCGATGGAACTCTTCCTCCAGTAAGCTGTCTTGTACAAGCTGCGAGCGAAGCTGCATGAGCTACGATCAGAATATTCCCAACAGTTCCCTCGATAATTTTCTTAACCAGCCCGTAGCTTCTCTCGTAGTACTGCGCGGCGTTTTCCTTGTCGGGAAGCTGTCCAATGCTGACAATCGGCTGATAATTTCTGTCTATATTAAACCCGGCCCGGGTCAGCTCCTCGCCGGTCATCCAGGCTGGCAACCCGTTGGGGTACCAAGCCAGCCATTCAATCAAGCCTGGCTCTACTTTCATTTCGATAGTCGAGCCTAGTCCCTTCAGAATGTGAGATAGAGTTTGGACGCATCTTAGAGATGGTGAAACAAAGGCCACGTCTATTTTTACATTTGAGGACTTCATCGCCTCGCCAGTCAAGTGAGCTTGCAGCTCTCCCAAAGTGGTCAGTGGACTGTCGTTCTGATAGTCCTGGATATTTCTCACAGGAATTTTTTCCGGCATGTTCAAGTCGCGGCGGATGTAACAGCCGTCTGCTTCAAAGCAGTAAGGAATCCATGCTCCGAATGTAAAGTCTACGCGTTCGCCGTGACGACAGATGTAAATTTGTCTGAGAGAAATTGCTGGAGAACCTTCGACCTATGAATTAATTGTTTTGCTTTATTAAATAATGACTTTTGTTAAATTGCACTGTACTTCCTTAATTATTGACATTTTTAAAGATATAAGCTCATCCTGATGTTACACTCATCAAGAGCTTTCATTTGAGTACCCACATCAATTTTTTATATATTTATATATGAAAAATATATAAAAATGTATGTGGGTACTCAAATGAAAGCTCTTGATGAGTGCAACATCAGGATGAGCTTGTTTTTTAAAAAATGTCAATAATTAAAAAATGATAAAAATAAATTTATTACTAATCAAGTAATAATTAAATATATTTAATTAAAAATAAAAAATACTTACTGGTTCAGTATCAGAAGGAAGACCATCAACAATATCCACAGAATCAGTTAAAAAAATAGGCTTTCTACATCTAGGACTTACTACTTCTGCTGTAGCAGAGTAAACAGGCACGACAACTGTCTTATGCAGCGTCCAGGTGCTGGTCACAGCAGCACGCTTGGTAAAATCAACTGGAAAGTGTCCTAAGGCGCCAGTCGAGTGGGAAACCCCTTGGGCCCAGCCGTCAGCCGAGCTGTCTTCTTGTAAATAAATAAAATCACCTGGTCCCAATTCAAGCTCGTCATTTGCCCGGGGAGTGAAGGGCTGAACAACTTTGTGGACTCGCCAGGCCCGGAATCGCGGGTCGCGAGAGTAGAGTTTGAGCTCCCAGTTACTGGATGACGGGGTAAGTTTCTCTATCATGGAGCGCAAGGCTTGGAAGTGTTGGCTCGAGAACTCGTAAGCCAGAGATACATGCATAGACTTTGTGTCAGCTTCTGCAGTGATTCCTATGCTTGACAGTTTCTTGATGAACTTACTGACAGCTGATTCGAAGAAGCTGGCTTGTTTTTCATTTATGAACAAGCCAATGAAGTTTGGGGACACATATGGCTCCAGTTCTACTTGGTCCATGCAGTCGCTCGGGTTAAGTAATGTTTCTAGAGCTTTTGATACTTGTTCTGAATTTTTGTCAGGTACCTAAAATTTTTTTGACGTTTATTATAAATTAAATTGAAAGATATTTAATAATTTTTTGAATTTTTATAATAAAATAATTTAGAAAAAAAATTATAGCATTAAAATTGAGGATTTTTTAATTTTATTTAACAAATAAATTTAAAAAAAATTGCATTTACAATTTTTTAAAATTTCTACATGTCATGATTTATTTGTTAAAAAAAATTGATAAATATTCGGTAAATTAATTTTCATAAAAAAATTTAATTTAAAAAATTTTTTGGAGCTAATTTATTTTCTAAAATAAAATAAAAAAAAAATTCTAAATTATCTGCTAATTTGTCATTAATAAATGATAATGAATTTAAAAGACATTTAACAATTTTTTAGATTTTTCTAACATCAAAATTATAATGAAAAAAATTTCACATGTGAAAATTAATAAAAATGACAAGTGAAAATTTTTAAAAGAATTTTTTTATTGTAATTAATTTGTTATTAAAATTTTAAAAATTGACAGCTGACGGCTAATTTCAGAATTGTCAATAAATACCTTAAAAAAACGGAGTAAAGTAATATGAGGCATGTAATCATGAGCTTTATTCCATTCCAATTGTTTGCTGTCTTCCCAAAATTTATTAAGTTTATCAGCAAGCTGCCCAGTGGGACAAGCGTACAAAATAAATTCCCTCGGGTTATCAGCGTCAAGATAAAGGTCCTGGACATGTTTCAATAGCCAGTTTGTCGCCAATTCAGCTCCATGATGCCCTGTAGCTGTTAAAGCTTTTTCCCTGAATAAAAGAAGAAATAAAATAGTTTATTATTAAAATTACCCGGAGTACTTAATAATAATAATAATAATAATAATTAAATAAACTTTGTAATAGGATTTGAGTTTAGTATTCAGGTCAAGTTTAACAGCTGTTTGTTTACACGCAGCATCGAAACGTCATTATCACATGCTAATGTCAAGAGCACGGAAAAATCAATTATAGTAAAAACAGGAACAGAAAGTATTTATAAAGTAAAATATGTACTTACGCTCTGAGCTTGGAGAATCCAAGTTTCAATAAAATTTCCAGTGGTGTCAGCTGTTTGCTGGACGCTTTCGTGGCCGTTTGACATTTTTGCGGAGGTAGTGTCGTCATAGTTGCACATCACTCGGGCAAATAAAGACTCTGGAAATAGAAGCAGAAACGTGTTTATTGAAGGGCAGCAGAAAAAATTCACGAGTAAGTATCCTAGGTCTTGTCCTGAGTTAAATGTCACTGGTTAAATGAAACTCTGCCAGAAGATGGCAGCAAGTTCATTTACGGTGTAGCTGTTAAAAGGTACTACACTATAAATAAAGGTTGATCTCGGCAATTAAATAATTAAGTATTTTTATTCACTTAGAATACAGGTTGCGTAGTTTAAGAATTAGATTCCATTAACCAACAAGTTAGGCACAGTAACGGGTAATATCACAATCATCGTAAAAAACTATCATAATACTTAAGATGGCTGCCACAGCTGTCGTACCGCGGAAGGCGGGAGTTGTTTTTTTGTATCTGTGTGTCAGTGTGTCAGCATGTGTTTGTGTTGGTTTTAGTGTGATGCTTGCTTGCTCCGTGAGTTGGCGCTTTTGGCGCTTTGATTGCACTTCTGGTCGCTAGTGGCGTGGCCGAGCCGGTCGGACCGCCACAACGGTCTAATAAATAAATAAATAACCTCTGACTTACTCCGGTTTGTTATGTAGCAAGTTGCTGATTTTTCTAGTGCCTATTTTATTTTATTTTAAAATTTTTATACAAATTAAATTAATTTTAATTAAAGATTAATTTATTAAATTAAGAAACTACTTACTTGCTTTATACCTGGAGAGCTTTAATCAGCTGTCACTTCATCTAATCAATAGGCCTAGCTGAACTAATCCTATCAACAGTAAGATTAAATTATAAGTAAGTAAATATTTATATAAAAATTAATTTAGCAGGTATTTGATCATTTTTGTTACAAATAAATTATTTAAAAAATTGACATAAAGAAATTTTTAAAAATTAGAAATGTGCATTTTTTACAAATAAATTTTTGAACAAATTTGATTGTTAAATAAATTAAAAAAATGGTGAAGTGACAGCTAACTTTAATGTCATAATATTTACATTTGATATTTATGATACTAAAGTTAGCCGACAATTAAAATTTTTCAACAATTAAAAAAAAAAATTAATTTAATTTTTTCAATAAATTTATTTGAAATATTTTTTATTTATTTTAGATATGAACCAATTTCCACTGCACAACGCGTTGAAGTCGTTGTCTTGGCTGGAAGGTACCTGGAGGACCAAGGTACCCGGAGAAGGTAAATTTCCTATTATAAAACCCTTCGGGTACCTTGAAGAAATAAAGTTCACGTCGATAGGACAGCCGATGCTGAATTACGAGGCCCAGAGCTGGCATCCGGAGAATAAAAATCCAATGCACAGAGAAGTGGGCTTCTTGAAAATTATTCCGGGGACCAATAAAATTAAATTGATTTTGTCGCATAATTTTGGGCTGGCTACTATCGAGGAAGGTGTTGTTGACGGATTGAATATTAAATTAGACAGTACTTCGGTCTGTAGAGTTACTGAGGGTGCTAAAGATCCAGCTGTCACTCGAGTAGGTTTAATTTATTTAAATATTTTAATTATTCGACTTTATAAATTTTTTTTGACATTAATTTATTATTTATTTTACAATTTTTTATTTTTTTATAATTTTACAATTTTTTATTTCTTCCAAAAATTGAAATTTATTACAAATTTCTACACATCAATTTTTTTTTTTTAATTTTTTTTGCAATAGTTTATTTGTTAAAAAAATTATTAAAATTATCAAATAACTGTTAAATTAATTTTTATTGTAATTAAAAATCTTTTAATTAAATTTTTCAGATAAAAAGAGAATTTATTGGAAAAGAAAATAGCTTGGAGCAAGTAATCTACATGACAACATCAAACACTCAAGAATTAACAGAACACTTGCGTGCAACATACATAAAAATAGATTAAAGAGTCAGTGAATATTAAATTATAAAATTAGCGATAATTTCTAAACGATTATCAAGCCAAGAAATGAAATCTTTAATTTAAATTCTAGGTTAATTGGTGATAAAATAAATGAATAATCAATCTTGAGCAAAGGATGTCTGAACAATTTATAAATAACTATTTGTAAAGTTAATAAAAGGTAAAAGTGTAAATTAAAGTTGTAAAACTTAATTTCCGGGCTGCATGCAACGGCCTACGCAGTCGGCATTGCGATAGAAGACCCCGGTCTTGAAATAATCTCAGACTTTTATGAACTTTACAAAGTTCCAGCTGGAAGCTATATTGCGTGGTGCAATTACTGGAATAAAAAAATAAAAAAATAATTATTTGTTATCAGCGCCGGTCGTAAAAGATAACAACTGTTGTATCTGAGTTTAACCTGTGGGGGGGCACTGAGTAAGGTAGGGGCTGGAACACCTGTACAGCGAGCAGAACCACCCCTACAGCAGACCCGACAATTCCCTAATGCGACAGTTGCTTGCGGTAGCGGGAACCCTTAATTTGTTATATTTTATTCAGTCGACTTTTATTTAAGTATTCTTCTAGTATTTTTTTTTTTTTTTTTTTTTTTTTTTTTTTAAAATAAATATTTTATTACTGTCAATGCTATTGATAATGTTCTACTCAATTGTGTCTTCTGCAGCATGACTCCTGCGTTCTTTCTTCACGATTACTACAAAAAGATGCTGGAACTCCAAGAAAAATTACGTAAAAGGTAAATTTTTAAATTAATTAAATTAAATTAAATTAATTATTTCATTTTTATTATTTATCATTATTAATTTAATTAAATTAATTAAAAAAATTTTTAAATATTTTCTTCTGACAAAATTTATTTATTTTATAGTGAGGAAGAAAGGATACGACTTGAAGAAAGATTTAATTTGATGGAGCAGGAATCACGTGTTAGGTGAAGAAATTTTTTTTTTTTTTTATTAAATTAAAAAATCTAAAATTTATTTATTTATTTTTAATTTTTTTTTATTTATTGTAAGGTTAATTATCAACAGCAAGCCCGGCAGTCATTTTTTTATTTATCATTGCGTGGATCATATATCGACAAGCTTATATCGGTCAAAAAATGACCTCGTTTAGTATAGTGAATGTCATGATCGATAGTGCAGAGCAATAATATTTCGGGTTGCATGGTAATAATAATAATGTAAACACAATAAATCATCTTCACATTGAGCAGCGAGTGATAAATCCGAGCAGACGGCCCTTGGTTGAATCGATGCCGGTACTCATAAGCCTGGTACCGGGCCTACTCAAAGATTCAATGTCATTTCTAGCATGCCTAACTCTGATCGATTTCATTAAACTACTAAGCTTTGTTTTATAAGTTAGGGTATAAATGTGTACACGGTCCTGACAGCAGCGATACATGTGTTGTATCTATGTATATTATTGTTGTTTGTATATTGTTTCAGACATGAAGCCTGTATAAATAAGTTGCGAATGCGGTATATTGAATTTTTGGAGGAGCAGAGAGTTAGAGATCTGAGGAATCATAAATTACTGGGTACCCTGGATAAAGTTGATACCAGCTTGGCGTTAATGACCGCTAAAACAGACAGACTTTATACGCTTAGAGTTAGTAATATTTATTTTTTCAATTATTTTTATGAATTTATTTATTTATTTATTTTTTTTTAACTATAAATAATAATAATAATAAATTTAATTGTCATTAATTTGATAAAATTTAACATTTAATTATTATTTATTGTTTTTTTAAAAAAGTTTTCAAAACTAAATTTTTTTTAAATTTATAATTTACCTAAAGAAGAAATTTAAATTTATGCGACAATAATATTTTTAAAAATTAAGATTGCATTATAATCATTAAGGTGTTCCTTAAAATTTATTATTATTATTAAATTTTTTTTGAAAATATTTCTTTGGTTTATATAATAATATACAATATTAATTTTTATCATTTTTCAGCTTTATAAAATATTAAAAAAAATAAATTATAAAATTAAAATAATTATTTATTATAAATTTAATAATAAAATTTATATTATATTACCTTTGATAGTAAAAGTTAATTGGTAAATTAAATCAATTTTATAATTTGTTCTTATCAATATTTAATGAAGCTTAAAAAGTTACCGAAATTTTGTAAAAAAATAATATTATAAATTATGTTAAATAATTTATTTGATAAAAATAATTTTAAAAAAGAAAATAATTTATTAAATGTGACTCCTGAAATTTTGTATATAAATTAATATATAAATATTTATTCAATAGCCAACTAAATAAATCAATTAAAATTCCTTAAATGTTATTTAGAAAGAGTATGAAGCGTCAATCCTCCGCGCCCAAGCAAGCCGGCGTCAAGCGGGGAGTTTAACAGGTGACAGCGGGATCATAAGCCAAAATGATGACAGATTAATGTTAAGAGGAGCCTCGAGTACCCAGGTAGCCTCTAGCTCTCATTTAGACAATCTAAAAGCATACAATGGACCTCGAGTGACTAGCAGCGTCCCAGGAAACTTCTACAGCTCAGCAAGTACGCCCAAAAAAGCGTACAATGGTCTACCACCGCTTCAATTCTCCTCAAGAACTCACTTGGACTCCAGCGAGCCGTTTTTGCGAATAATTCCCTCCGTAAACTACCAAAGAAGCTACGGAGCAAAGTTTCTGGCACGGAACCCAGAAATGAAGACATGGAACGAGGATTACGCAACTGACTTGAGCAAGCTGCGTCGAGATTTGCGCAAGGATTCCGGGGCGTTTAAGTACCCGGCCCCAGAGAGATTGACGACGCTGGGAAGCTCCAGGTTGTCCTTCCCCAATTTATTGGGCAAGAATTCTAAAGAGCAATTTCGCGAGACTGTTGGCAGCGTCGTCGAAAAAGAATTGGAGAGTTATATTAATAAGATCCGCAGTCTCCATGATAATAATAACGATCAGCACAGTCTGGAGGAAGTCGACCACGAACAGAACACCAGCGGTGATTTATTGAATGTAACACTGTCAGACGACGGGTTTGACCACTTGCCAGCTGAGGAAAAAACTAAAGGGCATCTGCACAAGGAAGTCGGCCAGATTTTGGCACTTGCTGATGATCTTGCGGCTAAGACTGCCGATCAGCTTGATGATCTAAGTAATGAAAATTCACCAACTGGACTCAATGCCGTCCAAGAAATTAAATCACTTTGTACCAATCAATCAGAATTAATGAACGAGACACTTATTGAGCCTAAAGTGCAGTCAGCTGTGCCGGAGGATGCTTCCCCGTTAATTGCTGATGGAATTAATGGTAATTTCAACACTCAATTGAGCAACAAGGATCAAAATAAAGAAGTTGAAGCTGAAATAATTGAAGCAATTGATTTTGATAAAAAAGAGGAACCAACTTCTGAAATTTTTGTTGGCCAGGAGCAAGAGCTTGATAATTTACAAGAGACTCGTGAATTAGAGCCCTGGAATTCTGAAAATTTGGAGAAACAAGTGAAAGTGATTGATGATCTAAATTTAAATGATGATAATTCGGAATTAAAGACCGAGGTGGTGAATAATGACAGAGACATATTGCAGACTGCTTTGGTTAATGAAATTCCAGTTGTAAATCCAGATGGTGAAGTGAGTAATGACAGTGTCGCAGCTGAGAATGTTTACGACCAAAATTACACAGCTGGTGAGCAAAGTTATCCGGACGGTGAGCAGAATTATCCAGAGGAAAATTATGAGGAGAATAAAGAGTACACGGAGCAAGTTTACGAGTATGAAAATCAGGAATATCAGTATGATCCGAGTACTGGAGAGTATCAGTACCCTTATGACCCGAATGCGGAGTACCAGGACCAGCAGTACGCTGAAGAAACCAACCAGGAGTACCAGTATCCTGAAGGGTATATGGACCAAAATTACGAAAGTAATTATGAGTATCCGGCTGAGCAGTATCAAGGATATGATCAGGAGCAGCCACAGTATCCGGAGCAGCTGAATCAAGAGGAATTGATCCAAGCTGATCCTGTGGATGTTGATCTTGTTGATCCTGTTGGTGTTGTTGATCTTGTTGGAGCAGAAGAAGATGCGAATTATCAGGAAGATTCGATCAGCAAAGCCTCTGATCAGGAATCTCCGGTTAATTCTAGCAAGAAAAACAAAGATGAAGTTAATGGACGCGCAAAAAAAACCAAAGACACTATCAGGGCGATTCTTGAATCTGACACTGAAAGCACGATGGAGAAAAATACTTCCAACACGGAGAGTGACTTTGATTTTAAATAAAAAAAAAATAAATATGTTTTTTATTAGTATTTTTTTTTTTTTGTAGTGTGAATTTTAGAATGTAAATTATATTAGAGCAATTAATAATTGTAATTGTACGTAGGAAGTTAAGTGACGTCCGTAGGTATGGATTTTTGCGGAGTTGAAACATGAGTCTGCGCCAATCAGCCGTCCCACTTATGCGCTATCGGTGTATGTACTTTTAATATAAATGCAAAGCCGACCATCGACCAGTAAATTTAATGTATGCTTTATATGTATTGTGGTATTTACTTTTTAATTATTTATTTATTTATTTACTTGGTGTATGGTCTCTGCGAAGCCGGTCAGACCGCTAGCACGCTATTATATTATATACTTGACCAGTAAACAGCAAACTCTCACGGTAGTAATGTTGATACAATAAATGTTATAAATGCGTTTTTTTCCACCCCTCTCATTCTTGCGGCTGACTCATTGACTCCGGTTGAACTCACACACAAGCATCACCATCACCAGTTCAGTAAACGCAGAGTTTAGTTCCAGCGAGTGTGCGCGTCTCCGTCAATTGCCGCAGTATCTTCTATCAAACTGTGCGACACGGATGCTCTGGAGTACCTTTCAAAACTAGATTCTCAATTGAGACACTGCTTCGATCACTACAGCTGTTTCTTAATAACATATGCTACTTTCATTGATTAACAGTCGCTACTATTATCACTACTGTTATTGATTTTTGTTTTTATTTATATTTATAATTATAAGTGGTCATTTTTTTCGACATTTTAATTGTGTAGAAATTTTTTGTGTTCGGATTTTATTTATCTGGGAGAAATTTGTGACAAGATAACGTGCGATTGATTGTGTCGAGAGTGCATGCTCACTTGCATTAACAGTGGTTCTCAAGAGTGTTTTATAAATTATTAAATACTTTATTTAAAAGTTTTTAAACAATTTATTAGACAAGACAACACTGCTTTTAGTTATCAGCTGATAAGTTTGGTGAGTTTATACGCAATTATAGAACACAATAATAATAATAATACTAAAATTAACCAACGTTTTTTATTTTTTAATTTTGGTTTATTTATTAAATTAAAACTAAAAAATTGCACTTGGAGTTTTTTTAATTTGTTTATAAAATAATTTTTTTTTTTTTTTTTTTTTTTTTTAATAAAAAAATTAGAAAAATTTTTGATGGCTCACTTTATTTTCAATCAATAATATTATAAAAATATCTGACAGCTGACATTTTTTTTTTTTTTTTTGGTTAAATTTGCAAAATTAATTATGACTAAATAAATTATATTTAATTTTTTTTAACAAAATTATTATAAAAAAAAAAAAAAGAGAAAGTTTTTTTAAATATTTATTTTTTATAATTATAATAAAAATGTCAAATGTCAGTTGATTTCAGTAACAAAAAAATATACTTAAAAAACTTCATTTTTTTTTTTTTTTTATAATACTGAAGTTAGCGGTCAGCTGTTAATTTAAAAAAATTTTAATGTCTGTCAACTTCAGTGTTATTAAATTTTACATAATTTATTATTTTTATAACAAAACAATTCAATTAAATAATTAATAGAATGTGTACTATTTTTTGTATTGTTATAAATTCTAAAATTAAGTATACTTTGTCACATGTCACTGTCATCAGTCCTAACTTATTACCACTAAACAAACACAACAATGCATACAACAAAAGTCTAAAAAGTCAAAGTAGATACGCTTATTATATTGATGCTTTACGTTTGTTATAAATATATTACAAATTATAATCGCTCGATTAAATTCTATTTATGTGAGGACGTAAATACTGTTGTGGATTTAAGAGTGATTATTAAGCTTGTTTTAAATTCAAGGATTTCATTGGAATATTTAGTTATTTTAGTACTTAATGAGTCAGTAAAATTATTCGTATTTCAAACTTTGCTCATTTTTATTTTATTTTGCACATTAATGCACTAGAATTAACGCTGACGAATAATTATAATGTGTATTGACTGAATTAACATAAAGTACTAATTATTTTTAGAATAATGGAGAGCCCGGTATTAAATGGAGCCAGCAAGACCAATGGAGACGGGGTGTATGAGTTGGAGAATGAAGTTGACACTGACAGCACTCATATTGGCAACAACGGCGATCAGCGCGAAAGTAAGTTTATTTTTTTTAATTTAATTTTTAATACTGAAAGTAGCAAATATTAAATTTAATTTATTTTAAAAAATACATAAGAAGAATATTTAAAAATTTTTTTAATTATTTTATTAAATAATTAAAATTTTTATCCTTGTAAAAATAATTTACATATTTAAAAAAATTTACATTGAAAAAAATTCATTAATTTTTTAAATTTTTATTTATTAATATAATTTAAATTAAATAATGTTAATTTTTATGATTGTAAAAATAATTTACATATTTAAAATAATTTACATAAAAAAAAAAAAAAATCCATCAATTTTTAAATTTAAATTTATTAATATAATTTAAATTTCAAAAAGAATCTTACAGAAAAAATTTTTGTGTTAAAAAATATAATATGCCAAGTATGTGACAGAGGAATTTATGTGGATGCCATTGAACCGATGAGTGAATGAATGGCTGATGGGAAATGCAAGAATTAACTACCAGCGAGTATTGATTTTCCAAGTGCAACTTTTCACAACTAGAATCGTGCAGCGTGCCAGGTTATTATTTTCTCGCTTGCAAGGTATGACAAATAGAAGCTAAAAAACAAAAAACAGATGTTCGTGACTGGAAAGCGAACCAGCACAAAGAAAAAGTCCAATAAAGCCAAATCCGCCTGAAATGATATGAGCTATTTCTGTAAATCCAATATTTTGTTACAAAGTAAGACACTCTTGAGCACAGGTTGACGTACTTGGCTCGGCGCTCAAGGTTTGCTAGCATAAACACTCATTGATCTGCGTTAGAGCTTCTGGTACACGAATAGAACCAGGAACAAGATACAAAGCAAGTCAGTCGTCAACGAGTCTTTTTAAACAGTTAATCCGGCTTAATCTTCTGACTTAAATTGAGAGCGACGCTAAAATTTAATCGCTATTTTATTTGCGCAGCGCTCAAATACTCTCACAACAATTGTATTTTTAATTAGCAGTTTGCTCGCGAATAAATCATCAACAATATTAGCAGGAGCATGCTAACAATTTGTTGGCATGTGTAACACAATATAATATAACACTGCATCGAGTTCAGTCACTCGCGACAACTCGCGTGTGCTCCGTCATAACTCTAAACTCTCAGTTGTTGCTGCAACCACCCAGTTGTTTTAAAGTTACATTATTATGCAAATTATTTAGTGGCTCCTGCACCTTTTAAGCCCATTTATTTTACGTGAGTTGAATTCCATATTGTTGAGCAAGCGAGAAAATGTCAAGCCGCGGAGTAACTAATAATAATGAGGCCAAGTCTCATCTCTGCTGGTTACATCAGCCGACTTTTTTTATCAGCGAAGAAGGTGAGGCTATTTTACTTGTTTTAATTATTAGAAAAACATATTTTTTTTCCTCTATAATCAATACAGAATACCGAGAGCTGATCAGTTACATAACTGATCCACTTTTGCTGCATCATTATTATCATCATCATCATCATTGTCGTCGTTTTATTTGTCAGTTATTAGTACCGTTGATACTTATCAAGATATGCAGACATCAGACGTCACCGTTGTTTTATCAGTCAGCCTAAGATTATGAGTATTTGTACCAATTACCGTCATGCTATCGGAGAAGATGAGTACCGGTTGTATATAAGGAGACTGATAGTTGAATTATATATTGGGAATTTTAATTTTTAGTACCGGTATTATTTTTATTGACGTCCCACGTTCAGTTGTACGAGTTGTCAATTTTTGTTGGATGATTAGTTGTTATTATAATCTTTTTTAATAAATATCTAGCATACTTTACTTAAAAAACAATTAATAATAATAATAATAGTTTAATTTAATTAAATTTAAAATTATTTTTAATTATTTATTATTGTTATTATTATTATTATTATTATTATTATTATTATTATTATTATTATTATTAATTTTTAAAAATTTATACTTAATAATAATAATTTAATTTATTTTATTGCAGATACTTATTTTATTTTTTTGTAAAAAAATAAGTGAAATGAAAGTTGGAACGAGAGTATTGATTTTTATGATAAAACTTGAGCCAAGTTTTAGTATTATTGGTAACAAGCCAGAAACCGATTTGCAGACGAAACTGAAACGAGTTTGAGAACTAGAAAACAAGATAAACTGAGCGACAGAGCTTTTTGCTTAAATTTTCCTCATTGTTAAACAAAATTCTCAGTTTACCTCTTTCATCGAAAATCTCTGACGACTTTATCGTCTCTACTAGCGAACAAATGCGCATTTTAGTGATTTACGACGCTTATAAATAAATCCATTGAAATTTAAATCGCGAGGAGACCACATTGTAAATTTAAATTTAAATATTATGTACTTTAATATATAGGTGTTTATGTTTGTATTAAAATTTCAATTGCTGAGGTGATAATATTAAACAAAATAATTCTTTGTTTACTCTGTCTACTCGAGTGTCAATAGTTTCAATATAATAGCTGCCTGACATTCTTTCTATTATATTTATTTATTTAGAAATAGCCAAGGACAATAACAGATATTGTTTAATAATTATAAGTTGGATGTAAAAAATATCAGGTATAATATTTATTTTATTAGAAAAAATTTTTTTTTGATTTTATTAAAAATTAAAAATAAAATTTAATTAAATTTCAATGCAACAGGCCAGTGAACTGAAGTAAAATCAAATTGTATTATATTTATAATTATTATAAAAGTTTATTTTTATTTTTTTGTGTACGGATTATCGAACTAAAAGGAGAAGCGTACAAAAAAATAGCGTGATACGCAGTATAATGTAGAAGAGAAAGGGTAACTGCGTATCAAAACATGCGTAGAAATTAAGTTCAGTTAAATTTAATTGCTCCTCTATATATAATCGCTTTATTGACTGAAAATAATTCATCGGATAAATATATTTTGTATTTTAGCCAATAAACGCGGCAGTTGTCTAAAAATAAAAATCACAAAGAGACTTTTATTTGTCAACTAAAAAATAAATTGATAAATAATATTGAGGTGAATGAACATCAAGTGGATTAACAATAGCAACATTAATAAATAGTTATTCAGAATTTTTTTTTAAAGTTTCCGTAAATTTTAATATTTTAGAGCTTGACGCAATAATGAAAAATTTGTATTTAAAGCATTGAAGCTCTTTAACAGTTCAGATATATATTATATATTTTTTTTAGTGGAGTGATTATTGGCTGGTGTTATCAGCTGGCTTTCTGATAGCTGTTAGTCACTTTAAAAATAACTTTATTTTATAAAATCGGGTTTTATTTACTCACTTATGAAATGACGACTAGTGAAAAAGATCTTTTTAATAATTACTCTCTGTCATTTACTAAAAAACCGATAAAAAATATTCCTCAAATAAAAATTGATAATGGTACTCTATTTTTCTATTTTTAGATAATAATTTATATTTAAATTTATCTGCTATTTTCAGTATCACAAATTACCTTTCAATTAAAAAAAAAAAAAAAAAAAATTTGAAACTAATAAATGATTAACTTATTTCAGAGAGCGAGAGTCCAGTTTTTGACACAGCAGGTGGTGGAGGAAATTTGAGGATGCCTTCGGAGCTTCCTAATGAAATATCAGCGCCGTATGAAGTTCCGCAGTTTCCGATCGAGCAGATCGAGAAGAAGCTATTGATCCAGAGGCAACTTACTGTCAAGTATGTTCATAATAACTTCAGCTTTAGGAAATTTTATTGAAATAAATATGGAACTGAAATTTACAGACATTTTAAATAAATTAATCATAAAAATTCTCAATTAGAATTTTTCACAATATTTTTTTTATAATTTCATTATTTTTAGAATTTTTAAATAATAATTAAAGGTTTCAATTTTTTAAATTTTATTATTGCTAAAATTTATTTTTAAATAAATAATTAAATACCTTTTAATTTTAAAATCATTAAAAAAAATATGAAACTGAAATTTGAATTTTATTTATCAAATAAACAAATTATAAAAAAACTAGCAACCTTGCTTGTGAAGTATAAAATAGACAAGATAGCAAAATTAGTTCTTAATTATTGACATTTTATAAGATATAAGCTCATTTTGATGTTAGACTTATCAAGAGCTTTCATTTGAGTACCCACATGCATTTTTATATATTTTTCATATATATACATATATATATGAAAAATTTACTAATAAATAAGTACTTATTCTCTTAATATTAGAGATAATTTTTAAAAAATTTCACTTATCATTTTTAAAAATTTCCACAAGTAAAAAATTTTTTCCAATTTTATTTTTACTAATTTATTTATTCTAAAATTTTTTTAAAATATTAAAATGTCTCTAAATTTCAGAACCATTGAAATAAATTGATCTTGGTATCCAATATTGTAGTTAATCGGTCTAGTCATCAGACCGGATAATAGCAGAGTTAATTAAACGTTATTTAATAACAAACTCACGTACACGTGAGTGGATTTTATCAATCGACCCAAAATGATGTCGTTCAAAGAATGACGCATTACTATCTATATATTCTTCACATATCACATGTTTAAAATGAAAATGGTAACAACAAGTAAACTACCGATCAATAATCCGATGACGGTGAATAGAGCTAAATGGAGTGATCCTCTTTCTCTTTCATATTCTCAGTGTCTCTGGTGTCCCGTTCATTCGGATACTTGACATAATATCTCTCTACGACATTTATGTCCGACATTATACGATATTAATTCGATATTATCCCCTCGCGTACCCCAACGGCTGGCTAACACGCGTAATTTATAAATTATAAATAATTATAATTATAATTAAATTAAAATCGCTTTACACGTGTAAGTATACATTTTTGATAATTAATTAATTAATAAAAAAAATTTTTAAAAAACTGTTCATTTTTATTTTTATAAAATTATTTTCCAGAATAAGGAGTGTGGGATGCGGGCGAAAAATATTCTCGCACGCGTACTCTTGCAACCGCTTATAAACACATGGAAGGGATATCGGCGGTCTCTCCGGCAGTACTAGTGCGACTGCAAGCGCGATAGGATTCAAATCTTCAATAAAACGTTTCCTCTTATCTCGCAATAAGATATTATTATTTTAAAAATTTTAATTTATTAAATAGCGAATTTTATTTTTATTGCCAGCCATGAATTCGAGGAACGTGATCGGTTTTCCGAAATAATAAATTATTTTGATTAATTTTTTATATCAAGGCGAGATGTAATAAAATTATAGTAACAGTATTTTTATTTACGTAATTATTTGTTTGTGATACTAAGTGCCTTTAATCTTATAATTATTCTAGAGACATAGTTGATAGTTATTTTATTTATTATGTTCGCTTGCGCTATTGATTCTAAGCGGTGGTTGAGAGACAATAATATTTTGATAAAGTAAGATTACATTATTATCATTAGGGTGTTTTTTTTAGAATTTATTAATAATAATAATTATTTAATATTACTTAATATCTTTAAAAATATTTTTAGTTGACAAGATAGCAAAGTCAGTTCTTAATTATTGACATTTTTATAAATATAAGCTCATCCGGATGTTACATTCATCAAGAGCTTTCATTTGAGTACTCACATGCATTTTTGATATATTTTTCATATATACATATATATATATATATATATATATATATATATATATATATATATATATATATATATATAAATATATCAAATATATGAAAAATTGATGTGGGTGCTCAAATGAAAGGTCTCGATAAGTGTAACATCGGGATGAGCTTATATCTTTAAAATTGTCAATATTTCACAAGATAAAAGGTATTTTTTTAATTATGTATCTAGAGACCTTTGCAATGACACTAAATTTCACTAAAAAAAAACCGATTTTATCATATGACTGTCAAAAGAAGAAAAAAAATTTTTTTTTCAAAATTGACGCTTCTAAATTTTTTTTTTTTAATTTAACTAAAGGAAAATTTTAATTAAAAAATAATTAATTTAATTAAATGTAAATAAACAATTCAATGACTAAGTAATTTAGTGACGCATTTATTCGTTTTTAAATCTCGGAAGATAAACAGTTCGATTAATCATTTAAAACGTGTAGTTGTTTACTTAATTCTTCTTTTATTTATTTATTTATTTATGAAGATATTATTCAATGCGAGTTTAATAAGTTGAAACCACTTAATTATTAACTATAAATAATTTATAATTTTTAAATTATGATAATTCTTATTCCAGAGCTGCTAAAGACCTCGAGGAGCGTCGCAGCCATTATGAACCTTCACTGGGACCTGCAGCCGATGACAATGACTACCCTTTCAACCTCGAAGAAAATGACTTCGTTCCACACTTCCAGCGCGTCTCTATTTCCGGGGAAGACACATCTGGAGTAAGCTTTAATTAATGAAATAATCTTTTTTTTTTATGAACTTTGTTACTCGCATTGACTTTTTTGCTAGCTCTTGGGGGAAAAGGTGGAAGGTGGAAGGTGGACGATACCGGGAAACCGCATGAGTGCGGTGTTACGTGAAGTTCACCTTTATAGCACGTCATTAAAAATATCATGCACCCCTGCAAGCTCGTTACGTTATCGGAAAGTTTGCGTTACATTTTTCCACGACCTTGATTATTCAGTTCTTGGGATTCTGATTAAATGCCTGATTCTTGTGAATGACACTTCTAAAAATGATGATTCATCTGCATTAAATTCTTCCCGTAATTAAATACTTTATTTATTATTATTATTATTTTTTTTTTTTTTTTTATAATGAAATTTCTGTTTGATTTTCTTGATATATATATATATATATATATATATATATATATATATATATATATATATATATATATATATATATATATATATATTTTTTTTTTAAGATATATTAAAAAATGAAGAATTAAAAAAAAATTGATCATCACAATTTTAACAAATTTATAATTTTTTAGAAAATTATGATAATCAATTATTTTTTTAATTTTTGGTTTTTTTATGTATTTAAAAAAAAAAAAAAAAAAAAATCTATTAAAAACATAAAAAAAATCACTTGTAAATAATTACAATTAATTTTAATTTATTTATTTCAATTAAAATAATTATTTTTTAATTAATATTTAAAGTAATAAATTTTAAAAATTAAAATAAAAATAAAAACTTTAAAAGCAAACATAATAAAATCTAACAGCGCAAAGTTTACATTAAATTAAATCTAATTAAATATTATCGGAGTTAATCAACTAAGTAATTGGTTAGTTAGTAGACTTATTCAAATAGTTACGGAAATATAATTACCATGATTATAACTATTGATATGGATATTGATATAGAAGGCATATATCCTGGTATTGCTCTTTAGCCAGAACTTTCCCTGGTGACCTAGCTCGCACGTGTCAGATCAAGTGAACTCATATTTAATTTCACATGATAGTGACCCAGTCAAGGTCAAGTTCAATCAATAAAATGTTACATCTCTCGTGTAAAATTCTCACTTTTATATTAGTAATTTATAATTTTTGACTAACAAAAAATTTTTTGCAGGTGCCGTTGGAGGATCTGCAGAGAGCGTCGCAGATGCTGGTGCAAGCACTGTACATCCGAGAGAAGTACATGATAAATTCAAACCAGACATTTCCGTCCATCACCTCCCGGTTCCTAAGGAACGTCGACAAGAAGCCTCTGAACAGCGCGGAGTTGTTCCAGCACGAGGACCGAATGGCGATTGCAGGTAAAATTTATTTAGCAATTAAATAAAATTTACTACAAATAACTTCTCCAGAGTCCTGATCCCTATCCCGGAGCTGAGTCAGGTTTAAATCTCGCTGACGTCTGTCGACATTTTCTGAGCACGTGTCACTCAAGGTCCCTTGTATTATTTATCTTTTGTTTTATTTTAATGCTGAGGGCAGTCCCTCTCGAGCTTGCATTGTTCTTAACCATTGTGGCTATTTTAGATCATCCTGTGCATGCACCGGCCTCAAGAGGCGACCCCTGGGACTGTGAATTTCCGCCTGCCAAGAACTACAAGATCAGCCCCGTCAACGGAGTCTTCAACGTCTTTGCTAACGAGGAGGATCTTGTTAATGGCAAGCCTCTGCCTTACGCTTACCCGGATCTCGGGACCTTTGTACGTGACATGAATTTACTCTGCTCTATGATTGCCGATGGCCCGCTTAAATCATTTTGCTACAGGCGATTGAGTTACTTGTCTTCGAAATTTCAATTACATGTTCTGCTTAATGAGCTACGGGAACTTGCAAGTCAAAAAGCTGTTCCTCACAGGGATTTTTATAATATCAGAAAGGTTGGTTTTTTATTTTATTTATTTATTTAATTTTTTTCTAATTAAAAAATTAAGTTTTCTTAAAATAATAATCTTAAAATTTATAATTCAAAAATTATTTATATCTCGAGGTACATAATTAAAATTAATCATACTAAAGTTAGCCGAAATTTTTGATTTTTTTTATTTATTAAATTGCAACAAAAAAAAAAATTTTTTTTTTTTAAATTGCCCTAAAGATTTTTAAGTTTTTTTACAAACGTAATTTTTAAATAGCTTAATTTTCATTGAAATTGAACTGATTCAATGAAAAAAATTATATCAAATTAAGTCAAACTAAAAATTTATTTAATTAAAAAATTGTTCTTTAATTTTTTAATTTTATTTCAAGTTAATTTTTCTTCATAATTTAAAATGATTTTTTTTTTTCTTGATTTAAGTTTGTAGAAAGTAAACTTATAATAAAATTATCAGTGTTAAAAATTTTTTTTTTTTCTTCAGTATAATAATTTTTCTACTTAACGTCAGCATTTATTTTTAATTATCTTCTTAGGAACTTTTACAAATTTAAAAATTTTTTTATTTGCTTATAAATTGATTTAAAAAGTTTTTAATTTTTTATATTGACGTCTTAATAATTTTAACTGATTTTATATTGAATTAAAAAAATATAAATAGTCAATTAAAAATCAAATCACTACATTTAATTTTTTATTTTATTTAAATAAAATTTATTTGTATTATTTGACTTGATTTAAAATTTTTAGATCTTTAGTAATTTTTTAAATTAAACATTAAAAAAATTTTTTTAATAATTATTGATCAATGTACTATAATTAAATTACAAATAAATAATTTCAGGTGGATACACACATTCACGCAGCGTCATGTATGAATCAAAAACATTTATTACGATTCATAAAAAAGACATTAAAAAATCACGCTGATGAAGTAGTAACATACTCAAAGAGCGGGGAAATGATGACACTTGCCCAAGTATTTGAGTCAATGAATCTCACAACTTACGATCTTAGCGTAGATATGCTCGACGTTCACGCAGTAAGTAATAATTCACTTATAATAAATTTAATTAAAAGTCTAGACAAAAAATTAAACAAAAAAAATTTTTTTTCCTGCACACAGGATAGAAATACTTTCCATCGTTTCGACAAATTCAACGCCAAGTACAATCCGATCGGTGAAAGCCGTCTGCGTGAAGTCTTTCTCAAGACTGACAATTATCTCGACGGTAAATACTTTGCGCGGATCATCAAAGAAGTCGCCAGCGACCTTGAGGAGTCAAAGTATCAAAATGCTGAACTCAGGCTGTCTATTTACGGTAAAAGCGCTGACGAGTGGGACAAACTCGCTAATTGGGCGATCAAAGGTAACGTCTATTCAGACAACGTTCGCTGGCTTATTCAAATTCCGCGGCTCTAGTAAGTCTGCCTTTAAATGCCAAATAAAAGAATTTTTAATGAATTTTAATTTAAAAATTTTATTTATTTATTTTTTTTTTTTTTTTTTTTTTTTTTTTTTTTTTTAGCGATATATTCAAGCTAAACAAGTTAATGAGCAACTTCCAGGAAATTATCAACAACATCTTCTTGCCGCTGTTCGAAGTCACTAACGACCCTTCGTCTCACCCTGACCTTCACAAGTTCCTGCAGTATGTAATTGGATTCGACTCTGTTGACGATGAGAGCAAACCCGAGAATCCGCTTTTTGATAAAGACGTATCGCCTCCTGAGGAATGGAATGATATTGAGAATCCTCCCTATGGGTACTATCAGTACTATACTTTTGCTAACATGACGGTACTCAATCATTTTCGAGCGTAAGTTTTATTTGATATCTATATTTATAAAAAAGTTAATTTATTATTATTATTATTATTATTATTATTATTAATTAACATTTTTTTATTTATTTAAAAATTTTATTCCATCATTGTGCTATTTTATTTTGTTCTTTATTTTTATTAATAAATAAATAAATAATTAATTAATAAATTAAAAAATTAATTATTCTATTAGTATAAAATTGTTAAAATTAATAAAAATAATTATAATTTATAAACTAATTAATAATTTTCCAGTGACCGAGGCCTGAACACTTTTGTCCTGCGACCTCACTGCGGAGAAGCGGGTCCAATCCAGCATTTGGTCTGTGGATTCATGATGGCAGAGAATATATCACACGGTCTCCTGCTCCGCAAAGTCCCAGTGCTCCAATATCTGTATTACCTGGCTCAGATTGGAATCGCAATGTCACCTCTGAGCAATAATTCGCTGTTCTTGAACTACCACCGTAACCCTTTGCCGGAATACCTCGCACGGGGCCTCTGTGTCAGCCTTTCCACGGACGATCCTCTGCAATTTCACTTCACAAAGGTATTTATAGAGGACAGTGGCTTTTGAAGTTCCTCGGGTGTTAATACTAGGAACAGCCTTATGGACCTCTAATGAATATAAATTACTGCGGGCTCTTTTATTTACTCCCATTCTACAAAGGTCTTTACTTGCTCTTTTTGTCTTTTAGGAACCTCTCATGGAGGAGTACAGCATTGCTGCACAGGTCTGGAAGCTCAGTTCTTGCGACATGTGTGAACTTGCAAGGAACTCTGTTATAATGAGCGGTTTTCCTCACAAGGTTTGTTAATATATTATAAATTTAAATAATTACTTATGCTCTAATTTATAAGACTTTTCTCTGACTGTATACTTAATTCATACACAAATATTATTAAATTATATTTATTATTTAATAAAAAAAAATTTTTTTAATTTTCTTCATAAGATTCTTATAAAATTAAATTATTAATTCAAACTAGCAACCTAGCAACTGCCGTGACTTGTGAACTATAAATAAATACGATTTTGCTTTATTAAATAATTACTTTTGTTAAATTGCGCTGCACTTTTTTAAATATCAACATTTTCAAAGATATAAGCTCATCTTGATGTTACACTCATCAAGAGCTTTCATTTGAGTACTCACATGCATTTTTGATATATTTTTCATATATATATATATAAATATATAAAATATATGAAAAATTGATGTGAGTACTCAAATGAAAGCTCTCGATGAGCTTTTTTAATTATCTATCTAGAAACAGAAAATTTTTAATTAAAAATTGATTGGATTTTATTCAATAATTAAATTTAATTTAAATTTCCATAAAATTGCAACCAAGTAATTTTTTTTTATTATTCTATAATTAAAAAAAAATTTTTTTTTATTCTATGATTAAAAAAAATTTTTTTTTATTATTCTATGATCAAAAATAATTTTTTTTTCAATTTATCAATAAATTTATACTACAGACATTTTAACGCTGACGAGCTAGTTCGTAAGATCACCTCCAACAAGAAACAAAATTACCAATTAAAAAAAAACCTTAACAATTTCAGAGCAAGCAGTACTGGCTAGGACCAAATTACACCAAGGAAGGAGTAGCTGGGAACGACATCACGAGGACAAATGTCCCCGATATCCGGGTCGCGTATCGGTACGAGACTCTCGTCGATGAACTTTCCAATATCTTTAAAGTTGTTGAAAAGCCCGATAGTTTTTAGTGCGCCTCAGTAAATTCTCTCCCCCAACTCTCGTAAATTCGAGGAATTTCTTTTGGGAATAAACTTTAGCGAGGCTGAGAGGAGCCCCCAGGAAATTGAATCATCATTCACGTCAAACTTTAATGTCAGATTGTCAATATTAAATTTTTATTTTATCTTAAATATTAAAAGCAACTAACGAACCGATGGCCTTTTATCTAAACAAAAATAAAAAATAATAAAATAGGAATATCAATTATCAAACGTCAATTTTAATTATATAATTAAATCTTTTGGTATTATTTAATACTTCAATAATTTTTTTTTAAATATATATTGTTAAAAATAATTTTGTTTGATCAAAGACCAATCAAAGATTTATTTCTATTTTTTTTTTTTAGTTTTATAGTTTATCCGTTTCTTTGATTTTTATTTTTATTATTATTATAATTATTATGACTAGAAGAAATGTTAGACTTGAAAGTAAATAGAGTAAATTTGCGTTTTTACTTCTATAGAGACCTAAAAAATCTATAAAATGTTCGCTAGTGCCAGAGAGTTTTAACTTCAACTCAACTCTTTAATCTTTTGTTATATTTTTGTACATTTTTTACTGCATTCATAAGTAATGTTTGGTTGTGTTTTTTCTACATATAAAATAAAATTTAAAAAATTAAAAAAAAAAAAAAAATAATTTAATTACTTTAAAATAAATATTTAATTTTTAAAAGTTATTAGTGAGTAATAAAAATTAAAAAATAAAAAAAAAAAAAAACCAGAATTAAAAATCCCAGCGAGTTTCCCGGACGAGACGCGACTTATCCGTTGAAATTGTGTGCTAGTAAATTAATAAATAAATTAGAAAAATATTTGTATTATGGATTAAGAGAGGAATGTATTTATTGTAAAAAGTATATCCTAGAAAAATAATAAATATATTATATATGTATGTTAGAATTTAATTGGCTAATGATTAAATTTATTTAAATAGTAAGAAGATACAATAGATACTCAACAACGTGATAATTGGATTAATTATCAGAGTCGTTCCTCCGGCAGATACTCTAGATTCTGGAATTGACTCACTCGAAATATCTGATATCTCTTCCTCGTCGTCATCTAACTCCTCGGTAGTTACGGCTAAATTTGATGGAGTACTATCAACTACATCTACGCCTAATGAATTTGGAGTGGGTTCCAGATCGGAATTATCTTCACTACCTGAAAAATTATTCATTTTAAAATCAACCTCAGACTTTATTGGGTTCATTGATTTTTTTTTATTAATTTAAAAGTTAATTAGAGAAAATATTAAATTTAATTAAAAAAAATTTTTAATTTAAAAGCGATATTGATTTTTTTAGACTTTGGTGAATCGTTATGACTAATTTATATTAATTAAGAGAATGAGCACAGTTTTGTGGTCAGTGTATTTATATGATAAAATGGGTTTTTATGGTTGAATTTGAAGGTTTCATATCATTTTAACCAATAATCAATTTATGATGATATGTATTTAGACTGCATTCGAAAATGCTCTATCTCTAATCCATAATTAATAAATGACCTTGTATCTCGTGAACTATTGACATTTTTAAAGATATAACCTCATTCCAATGTTACACTCATCAAGAGCTTTCATTTGAATACCCACATGCATTTTCATATATTTTTGATATATACATATATATATATATATATATATATATATGAAAAATTGATGTGGGTACTCAAATGAAAGGTCTTGATGAGTGTAACATCGGGATGAGCTTAAATTTTTTAAAATGTCAATAATTAAAAAAATATCAGTATTTTTATTAAATTCATTAAAACTTATTTTATTAGACATTTTTAGTTTTTAAAATATGAAAATAAATAGAAAAAAACTTACTATTATCTTCGGGTGAACTAGCATCAGTTTTATTAATATAATTTATTAATATAACAGCATCAGAGGGTTCAATAAGAACAGTCTCTACTGTTGAATTTACTTCGTATAAATTTTCTTCATTAGTGGAGAAGACAACTACAAAATTATCATCATCATCATCGTCGTCGTCGTCGTCGTCGTCGTCATCGTCATCATTGTCAGATACCAGAGAAGTAATGTTAACTATTTCTTCCTCCGCACCGAAGTTAATTAGCACCAAATACTCCGGATGGTTTTCCAATTGCCTAAGTAGAGTGTAAGTATTTAGTAATTAGTAAGTAATATTAATAATCATCGGAATGAATAAAATATTGAAAAGTACCGCTTGAGGAAGATAACTCTGTCGTTGTTGAGAGTCTCGAGGCTGTAGTTACCGTGACGGAAAACGGGGTCTTTGCGGAGTTGCGCTAAACTTTTGTAAGTATTTAGAGTGCTGAGCGGGTCCTCGAGTTGACTCTCGACATTTCGGGTGACATAATCTTCGTTAATGGGGAAGTAGAGGGTTTCGTTAACCGAGAATCCGGCAGAAGTGCTGTTGTCCCATTGCATTGGAGACTTGGCAGCGTATTTAGACAAGTCAGCAAGATTGTTTAGAGTTGGATTTATTGTCTTAAGGTATCCAGGCACCTCTGCTGCATCTGTCATTCCAATCTCGTCGCCGTAGTATGAGTACGCTTGTCCGGGCAAAAGCATCATCAAAACCATCCAAGCTTCTAAGCGATCTTGGCCTTGTCTTGTTGCTATTCTTGAACCATCTGTATGACTTATCTAAAATTTTTATTGTTTTATTTTTTTATTGAAAATAATAATAATAATAATAATAATAATAATAATTACAGGCCAGTTAGTTGTAGAATTTTCAGGAATATCATTGAGCCAGTTTTCAATTAAAATTTTGATATCTTCAGCCCCGTCATCAATGGTAACATTTGTGATGAGATGAAAATTGAATGGTACAACTCCCGAGCGATTGTTATCGCCATAATAAGATATCAAATTAGCATCTGACTCCTCAGACTCGACGAGCAGTAATTTTGACGTTGAGTTGTTCTCTTCGGTCCAGTTGTCAGTGAATTCCCGGATTTTATACAGAAAATTAGCATACTCATCATCCCCAAATTCATCTGACTCATCTGACTCGTCTGACTCGTCTGACTCGTCCGACTCGTCCTCCAGATCCAGGTCCTCGTAAAAGAACCCGCCCTTCGAGATTTGAAAACCATCCACGCCTCGATCAAGCCAAAAGTCTAAAATATCCTGGAATTCAAGATAACAAAATAGTAAATCAGAAAAAGTATTTCTGCTGAAGAAGAAATCTTAAAAATTTAATATTTAATATAACTCGGTATTTTATTATCCAAGGAATTTAACGTGGAAATATTATTGTTGATCTCGATCTGGCTAATGAAAATATTTGTAATATTACGTATTACCAGTATTTCTTTGACAACATCTTCGTTGCGTAAATTGAGATTCGGTTCAGTGTCTTTGAATTTATGGTAGTACCACTGATCTCTGTCCTCATTCCAGGTCCAAGCTGACCCCTTGGTATAATTCCACACACTGGCCTTTAAATACAAAAAAGAAAACCAATCAATCAATTTTATTTTAATCGGGACTCCCAACCCAGCAGTCCACACCCCTAATGGTTATCGTATAAGCTTCCTAACAAGGATGTACCCAGTTGTTTGGCGGAACTCTAGTTCCATTTTCATCGACGCTTCCGTTCGCCCAGATGTAATAATCGCTGTAAGGATCGATACGATTTACCGAGGCTTCAAACCACTCGTGTTCTATGCTTGAGTGACTCGGCACTATGTTTAATATTATTTTTATATCTGTAAAACAAAAATCCATTAATTTTATTTTTTGATAAAAAATTTATCATCATTTTTTTAATTTAATTTAAAAATAATTTATTATTTTTAGAAAAAATATTTAAAAAATCAATCAGCTGTTTTCAGCATGACAAAATAAAATCAATATATACTAATAAAAAAAATACCTTGTTCGTGAGCTTCTTCAATCAGCTGATCAAAGTCTTCAAAGTCTCCGTAAATTGGATCAATTTCAGTATAATTAGAAATATCATAACCGAAATCAATTAACGGAGATGAAAATATCGGATTCAGGCAAATAGTTTCTACTCCAATATCTTTGAGGTAATCAAGTTCGCTCAAAATACCTGAAAGCATTCTACTATAAATAATAATAATAATAATAATAATAATAATAATAAATGACACTAAAGCTGACATACATTAGAAATTTTATTGCAGTGAAATAATTATGGAAAAAATTAAATAAAAAAATTCCAATGACTTTAGGGGCAAAATAGGCAAAAAAAAAAAAAAAATTAGTTCCAAAAATGAATTTGTAAAAAATTGGATTTTTAATTTTTTTTTAATTTCTAAATGTCAATTTTTTTTGCCATATAATTTATTTGTTAAAAAAAATTCTAAGAATTATTAAATGTTTGCTAAATTTATTTTCATTAATTTATCTGTTAAAAAAACTATCAAATATCTGCTAAATTAATTTTTTATTGCAAGCTTCACTGTCATTAAAAATAAATTTCACCTCAAGGTCAATCAAAATGAGGTTAACTGCCAACTCCACAATTAGAATCACCAGCGCTATAGCATAATAATGGTGATGGCTGATTTATGACAATTATTTACAATAATTTATCATAAAAAAAAGTGAGTAGCGCACCTTGTAAATCGCCTTCGCCGTCTCCGTCGCTGTCTTTGAATCCTCTAGTCCATATCTGATAGATCTGGGTGGAATCCCACCACTCAGGCTCCTCGGAGTTGACATTGCAGTCGCAGATACCTATTAAGAAAATTAAACTGCTCAGCAGTACTATTTTTGCTGACATCACTCAAGCTTCAATTTTTTATTGTTATTTTTTTTTTTTTAAGCAACATTTATAATTTAATAATTTAATTTTTTAAGTTAACTTGCACTTCACGGTGATTTTTTGAGTATTAATCTGGGCGACTGAAAAGAAACAACTTGTCTATTATTAAAAATGTAACAAGGTGAAATGAAATAATTTTAAATAAAGAAGAAGTTTAAATGACAATAGGGTGAGAATTAATGTGAGTATGAGTATTACTAGAAATGCCAGTGCCAACTGAAACCAAACAGACCAGTCTCTCGGATGTCTTCGGGTTTTACTGGCACCAATCCTAAAAGAACCCGGCTGCTGTCTCGCATCTGTGTTGTGAATTATAATTTATAATAATACATTTAATATTAACGTTTCTGTTGGGAGCTAAGTGATTCTTTATATTAACAATTATGTCTTTAAACTTTTTCAGCGCACAATTTCGAACGTAGAGAGGTATGAAAATTAAAATAAATATCCTGGTTGATAATCTTATGTTATTCACACTCGATAAATTACATATTATCGCAAGTTATCTCTGTGATAGTCTCAATAAATTATTTCGGATGACAAATTTATCGGTGTATGAAAATAAAATCTGGTGATGATTTATTTGTTGGGTGACCTTCCACCGAAACTCCAAAACGGATAATAAAAATTCGATCTGTTATTAAACAATAAATGTTTTTTATGACGTTTTAAGCAACACTGGAAACACGACCTAGAAATTCGCCATTTTGAATATCTATTTTCTTTTTTTAATTTATTTGTCTCACTTCACTCAATTGTTTATTGACAACACTGTAAGTATTTTTATTATTATTAATCAATATTTTTGTAAAATTATAACAATGTTGTTTTTTATTTAATTATCAATAAAATTATTTTCAAAAAATTGCTTTTCTTTATAATTTATTTTTTATACAAATATTCCAAAACTTATAAATTACTTACTCAATTAATTTCCATTTGACAGAAGTATACTCCGCCGCCATTTTGAATAACTATTTTAACCTCCAAATGTATTTGTCTCACTTCACTCAATTGTTTATTGACAACAACTATAAGTATTTTAATTATTAATCAATATTTTAGTAAAATCATAACAATATTGTTTTTTATTATTGTTTTTAATTATTTTAAAATCAATAATCACTAAAAAAATTTTGTGGTTAATAAATGTCAGAACTGAATCCTGACAGTCAATCAGCTGTTAATTACCATTAATTAACTTTATTTGAAAACAAATAAAATATCTTCATTAAAATGAAACATAGAGTCATGATAAAAAGCAAGAAAATGAAAATTCAAATGTTTAGTTACGGTCTCATTAAAACACTTGTAAACATTTACCTAACCTATAAAACGCCGCGGGGCAGCAGTATTTGCTTATCTTTCATCTCATAATTAATCAGCGAAGGGTAAGTGAATAAAAATAAAGATATTGTAAACAACATTTAATTAATGTATATTTCATTTTTTGCACTATCCAATTAATTACATTTTTTTTATTTAGTTAAATTTATCTGACTAAAATTCCGCTCGATGTTATTATATTAAT
The DNA here is from genome assembly GCF_013202065.1 of Cotesia typhae. NCBI lineage: Eukaryota > Metazoa > Arthropoda > Insecta > Hymenoptera > Braconidae > Cotesia > Cotesia typhae. The sequence goes on along the minus strand of NW_027423757.1, from coordinate 12,072,275 downwards.
TTTTTTTTTCAGATTCCAATTTTTTAAATTAGATATGGACTGTGAGTACAATTATAAATGACATTAAAGTTAGCAGATACTTGACAATTTTTTAATTTTAGTTAAACAAATTTTTTCTAAAAAATTATTTTAAAAAAATTGCATTTTTAATTTTATAACATTTTTTCTTTAATTTTTTTTTTTTTTTTATAATTTATTTGTTAAAAAAATTATTAAATATCTACTAAATTAATTTTTATATATTTGAAATTAATATTAGCAGTCACGACAATTTTTTAATTTTATTCAACAAATTTATTTTTTAAAAAATTGCATTTTTTAAATTTTCTACATGCGAATTTTTTTTTCCATAATTTATCTGTTAAAAAATAATTAAAACGATCAAATATCTGCTAAATTAATTATCACAAAGTGTAAAGTCAAGACTTAAGCTTGTAAAATTCCCAAACATCAATATTGATGTGATTATTGATGTTGACATTCGTCCGAGCGACACCGAGCCAGAATAATTTCATTAATTTATAAACGTTGGCTTCGAACCCGGTTCCCTAGTCTGGATCGACGGATTCTCCACCTCATTCTACATCAACAATTATTATCAATAACACATTTATTCCTTTTCTCACTCTTTGCATTTAATTAAACAATTACCGTAGCTTTTCTCGCGTCATTTAATATACATATAAATATGTAGAGTACTTTTGATAAAGGTCAAAGCGTTTGATAAATAGTATATCGGGTTTGCAAAGAACAAGCAAAGGAATTCTAATAATAGTTCTTAATGTTTTATTTTTTAATCGTATCAATTATTAAAGTACGGACTTAAACAATTTAACCATTAACATACTTTTATTTTAAAACTTTTTTTTTTTTTTAATTTATTTATTCTCAAGCGTTTTACTTTTTCACTCTCATTTCTTCTTTCAAATCTCATCACATACTTTTAAATAAATTAGAAGTAAACCGACTTACATAACAATAATTCGTTGTATCGGACAACTCGGGCACTCAAAACAATTATAATAAAACAATTCTAATTTGTACAAGGAATAAATACTTAAACTAATTAATATTAATTAAATACAGAAGCACAATTAGCTGGCGTTAACAAAAAAATCAATAAATATTTAATTAAAAAATCAATGCAATCGCTAATTTACAATTTAACAATTTTTCAATTTATTAAATATATATATATATATATATATATATATATATATATATATATATATATATATATATATATATATATATATATATATATATATATATATATATATATATATATATATATATATATATATGTGTATGTAGCAACAATCTGGACTCTCGGACGGGAGAAAAGATGAGCGTAAGAAAATTAAAGTCAGTATATATTTTCTCGCTTATTTTTTTTTCTTTTTTTCTGTTATATATTATTCTACGCAATAACACAACAATATATACATAACGCGTATTTATTGTTTTAACTTTAACTCATTTTATTTATTTTTAATTAATAATTATAATTATAATAATAAGTCATTAGAACTCACATTTATTCTTCTAGTTACTCGCAGTATATATTAATTTTATTTTACAGTACAAGTTATTTTAATTTAAACGCCTAAATCTACACACATTTTATTTCGCATATTTTTTTTTTTATTTTATTTAATAATAAATTTATTTTTTTTTATTTCTTCTTTATTTTTTTTTTTTTTTTTTTTTTTCGTTGAGCTAATTTACAGTAATCGAAATATTATTGAGAGAATTTATCAGCAGGTTTGTGTCAAATTCAGCTGACAGATGTTCGATCACTGAGTATACAATAATTTATATATATAAATATATATAGATATATTGTTTAATTTTTTTTTTCTTTTTTTTTTTCAGTGTTCAAGTGTTCAGCAGTAAATTGTACAGCTTGAGTAATGGCTGGCTGCTTTGGTATATTTTTATATATAAATATATATATAAATTAGCAGAGATATATTGTAGACATAAAGAAGATGAATCAAAGTATTTTTTATTGATTGTAATTGTAAGTTAATAATTACTTTATAAGTTAGTAATTTAATTTAAATTTATTGATAAGTGATTTTGTCTTTTTTTTTTTATTTTTTTTTATTTTTTTTTATTATAAAAAAAGAAGAAATTAATTAGCCAGCCCCATTTGTAGAAAATAAAGTAATTGTAATTATGATTTAATAGAAAATAATTTGGAAGTAAAGTGTGCAATTGAAGTATATAACAAAATTTCAGTCGCACGCACTACTAATGTCAAGTTGTGCGTGATAAAGATTAAACGTGATCCTTCAAATAATATCATGTATTATTTAATTATTGGAAATCATTTTATTTATGAGATTGGTTAATGGAACGAGAGAAATTATATTATGATATATATTTTAGTTAGAGTTAAGTGAATAAAAATCTAATTGGTCCAAATACAAATCGCTATAATTGGTCAATTTTAAGGTTCATTAATTTCAATGCTTCAATGATCTAGACTGAGCGAAAATAAATTATATAATATGTATTTTAATCATTTTTGTTCATGGATTAATTTTTTTTTACAAACTTACAAATAATAATAATAAATTACAAAATATTTTGTTAAAATATATTTCAAAATATTTATTAATAAATAAAATAAATAAATTCATTAAAAATTTTTAATTAAAATCATTTAAAAAAATACTTTTGATTGATTTCTTCTTTATATAAATTTTTAAAATTTATTAATAGAAAATTTTAATAAGCTTCATTAATTATTAATAATAGTTTATTTAAATCCTGGAAATTAAATGTCAAAATTATACTTGTCACATTTTATAATCTCAAAATAAAACAAGTAATTAAATATTAAAAAATGAAATAAATTGTTAAAAAAAAAAAATAAACTTATTAAAAAATTTGAAATTTTTTTATCAGTGAAGAAATATGAATAAAAATAAAAAAAAAAAAAAAATAGTTTTCGCTCAGTATGATTAATCATTAATCTACCAATTGATAGAACTAATAACTAATGTAAAGACTAATAGAATAACTTCTGAAGTTTCGAATATGTTTCTTGGCCAGTCATGACTTAAGTCTTTTGGTCCATTATAACTTTTAAAAAATCCTTTAAAAATAAGTAAATCTTTTAAGAAAGTAACTATATAATCTACGATTTAGGACTCCAGATCTTGGGGCTGGCTCTTTTTACATGTAAACAGTATAAGTAGAAATAGGTATAATAGTATATGTTTTATCAATATGACTAGTGCGTTCATAGACGCGAAAAGGGAATAAAAATCTAGGTAGTAGTTAATAGTTAATATTAATTTAATTAGTAATGTAAACCACCGACAGTCCCGGATATAGAAACTTTCGTAGAAACTAACAGTGTTACAAAGAATAAATTTAGCCTATAAAGTTTCGATTTTCACTTATTCATAGCTAAGCGCTAAAGTTTTGCAAGGTGTATGACCCTCAGTAATTTTTTGGATATTTAAATTTTCAATATTCAATAAAAAAAATTAGAAAAATTTTCCAATGTCAGCTAATTTAATTTAGAAAATTTTTTTAACAAAAAAAATTGAACAATAATTTTAGATTGAGATTGAAGAAATAGAAAAGAAGACAAAAAAAAATTTAGAGAGTCACCTTGACCTATACTATCATTTTTAAATTTCTTCATTTGGCTCAATGATTTTTATTTGTTGGTTTTAATGTATGATTGTAATTATTATCAATTATCAGTAATATCTATCTACATCCGATTGCTTCCTAAATTATTAGTATAATAAATACACGATAAAGTTTATGAAACTTGTAATTAAAATGTATCCACGAGCTGCCCAACCGAATAAATCGTCTAATTACGCCTAGAGATTACCGCTAATTAAACAGTTTTCAAAGCGTATTTATCAATAAAACTAAATCAGCTCGAATTATTTTTATCAATTGCAAGCAAGTTATTGAATATTTTGAAACTTAAATTAGCAGACATTTAAAAATTTTTTAATAATTAAATTAGAACTGGAAAAAAAAAAAAAAAAAAAAAATTTTTTCAAATTTTCCACAAGGGAAATTTCTATTTTTATTTTTTTTTATGATTTTTTTAATAAAAATATTTAAAAAATTAACATTTAAAAAATTTTTAATTTTTTTTATTAAATAAATTAAAAATAAAAAAACTTTTGGTAGTAATTTAAAAATTTTTACATTTTAATTTTTTAAATAAAAAAAAATACTTAAAAATTAACATCTAAAAAATTTTTAATTTTTTTTATTTATTAAATTAAAAATAAAAATATATTTTTACACAATTGATGGTAGTCATTTTTAAATTTTTAACATTTTAATTTTTTATAATAAAAAAAAATCATAAAAATTTATAAATGTCTGTTAATTTAAATTTAATTAAAATATTTAGTGACACAGAGCTGATAAATAAATTTTTTAAACAATTTATTCAAATACTTCTAGGGCAGACTCAACACAGGATACTCAATGTAACGAAGAATCTTTCGTTCCGTAAATTTTCGATTCTACGACAAACATTTTTATTCTTATTCTTATCCTTATCATTATAATATACGTTTTTTTTTTTTTTTTTTTTTTTCTCTTTTCGTTAACATTTTCATTTGATTTTATTTCTTGCAGGTTTCAGTGGCGTATATACAAGCGAACCTTCATCCATCGAATTCCCATTTTATTAAATTTGACTCTGGGCTTCAGCTCGAGCTTCGTCTATTGCTATCGAGAACGAAAATATTAGGGGCGACGACAAGATTCTCACTTACGTTTTATCACTTGACGCTTTGCTAGTTGAGTTTGTAATTATTTATTAAACAAATTGTTAACGTTTTTATTAAAAGTATCAAGAGTAGTTTTGACTAGTTTCAAAGGACAGAGACTGAAATTTCGTGAGAATTTCTTTGGCAGATTTCTTCTCTAAGAGAAGAAATAAAATATTTTGTATCACAATTAAAGAAATACACTCACACCTAAACTCTCAATACAAATAAACTTTTTTTGTCTTTATTCACCGTGACCCGTATTCATTAATTTTACTCAGCTTTAGTTTAAACAGAGTCGCAGATCATAATTGTTACCACTAGCTAAAAAATCAATTCTACTTTGTTTTACTTTCAGAGACTACGGCGGAAAATATTTCTGGTGGGAATTAGTTCAATTATTCATTTTTAATAAAATTAATTAAAATTTTAATATTGGTAAATAAATTTTGATATTAAAGTTCATTTTTTTTCATTTTTATAACAAATTAATTACGATAAAAAAAAAATAATTTTTATTTAATTTTCACATGTGGAATTTTTTTATTAAATTTTTTTTCATAATCTGTATTATTAAGAGAATTTATTATGATGTTTTTAGGCGAGATTCGAAAATACTCTATCTCTAGATTCATAATTAAGCAATGACCTTGTATCTTGTGAACTATAGACATTTTTTAAGATATAAGCCCATCCCGATGTTACACTCGTCAAGACCTTTCATTTGAGTACCCACATCAATTTTTCATATATATATATATATATATATATATATATATATATATATATATATATATATATATATATATATATATATATATATATATATATATATATGTGTATATATGAAAAATATATGAAAATGCATGTGGGTACTCAAATAAAAGCTCTTGATGAGTGTAACATTAAAATGAGCTTATATTTTTAAAAATGTCAATAGTTAAGAAAGTACAGTGTAATTTAACAAAAGTCATTATTTAATATAGAGTTTCATTTAATTTTCACATGTGAAATTTTTTGATTAAATTTTTTTTCATAATAATTTGTTATAAAATAAAAAAAAATTTCTCATTTCGATTCAATATCATTGCAAATTAAATTTCCCAAGAATTTTTATGGATAATAAATAAACAAAAAAATTATTATTTATTTTTCCACTTAAAATTCTCGTTTTTGAAAAAAGAACAAATATCTATATTACAATTTTTTTTGTCAATAGTTCCACACATAAAATTACCCTCCACCATAAATTAAAATCCCGCCGTTTGGTCAATTCCTCAAGACATTTCAAACTATTCTTCAAAATTACAAGGATATTTAATAGAAGAAGAAATTCTAAAAATTTAAAAATTTTCGTAATGCAGTTGTAATAAATAACCCATGACTGCACAAAGTGACCGATCAATACGCATTAACGCATCCATATTCTCTTTGACAATAATAGTATCCGAGTGATCGATTGCCTGAATTTATAATTAGACAGACAGCCACTAACTGCAGTGAAAAAAATCTAACTAAGGTCGTCTTAATACTGTCACAAGTCATCACTCTTTCATAATTAATAAAATAAATAAAAGCGTTAACAATAAACAGCAATTAATTTACATCAGCATTAACTAATTAGTTATTACGTCTTTGAATCTCGGTGGCGGACTAGAGCTTTGAAAAATAAAAATTAATTTAACCTTACGCTTTTAGTACACTTACAAATACAAAATTAGCAATATTAATTTTAATTATTACTTCATACTGATTAAATTACTTGTAACTTATAACTATTACTTATTTTTATCATAGTCCTATAAATAAATATCCTCCTAGTCTACATGAACAGTAAATATTTTTTCAAGTCATAAGAAACGTACCGAAATAAAATACACTATGTATACATGTCAATAATAATAATGTCAATTTACATATATGTATAATATAGTATAACTTCTTAGCGTTTGATTGTAACCACTCGGCTAATATGTTTCCCTTCTCATTTCATTATTTATACACTTAAATACTCTTTTTACAATTTTTTAATACCTTTTTTTATTTTTAACTATTTATTAAGGCAAAATCTTAAACCGTCCGCTCAATTTAAAACGCTTGTTTTTGGTTTTTTCAGATGCGCTGTACCAGAAAACGGAATTATAGGTTAATGCACAATAAATTGTCCCGGCAGAGTGAAGAATATTTAAGAACAAAGAAGATGATACTGAAGTTAGCTGACAAAATTTTTTTAATTGTTAGAAAAAATAAATTACATTAAAAATTTTCATATTTAAAATTTTTAGGAAATTAAATTTAGCTGTCACAATTTTTGATTTTTTTTTTTAAAACAAATTTTTAATTTTTTATAAGTCAATTTTTTTTCTATAATTTATTTGTTAAAAAATTTATTAAATATCTGTTAAATTAATTTCATATATATATATATATATATATATATATATATATATATATATATATATATATATATGACGTTAAAATTAGCAGTCAAAATAATTTTTTGATTTTATTTAATCAAATTTGTTCAAAAAAATTATTTTAAAATAATTGCATTTAAAATTTTTCAAAATTTCTACAATTTTTTTCTATAATTTATTTATTAAAAAAATTATTAAATATCTGTAAAATTAGTTTCATACATGTAGAAAATTAAAATTAAGAGTCAGTTAATAATTTTTTAATTATTAAATAAATAAATTTGTTTCAAAAAGTAAAAATTAAAAATTTTTCAAATTTTTACATTTCTATATTTTTTGTTAAAAAAAATGATAAAATATCTGCTAATTAATTTTAATTTTATAAGTAGAATTTTTTAATAATAATTTAATAATTATAAAATTAAAAAAAAAAAAAAATTTCTGTCTACTAACTTCAGTGTCATCAAATAAGACAAAGAGTACGCAGTAAGTACCACAAATATAATCTCCATATATACCTAGGAGTAACCCAGCTTGCTTGGCCATGTGTGACCTACGCTGTTAGAGAAGAAATAGTCAGCATGCATGTAAGAATGAGAAATATACTGGGAAAATATTAGAGCTGAGAAGTTAAAGACTGAAAAGTGTCTTGTGAATAATAATTACAAGACGGAAATAACGTTCGGTCGTTCAAAAATTCAGACTTAGCTGCGTAAAATATTTGTAGGCCGAGAAATCTGTTTAGAAGCCCTTGATCACTCCGTAGGCCTCCAGGGTTGACATAATCAGGTAGAAAACCCACAGCGAGAAGAGCAGCCCGGATGTGATGATTTTAATCCCGATTGGGCCTCCCAGTTCTCCGCCGATGGCCTTCGATCTCCGGATCATCAGCACGATTATCACGATGCAGGCTTCCGAACAGAAGAGAGTTACGGAGAAGGCCAAGCTGCGGACAGAAATTTTTTTTTATCAGAAAATTGATAATTTTTTGTGATTTATTGCAAACTGTCGGTGCAGCAGTGTATGAAGAGCATGAAGAGTCTACTCGTTTACTCTGACGCATCAAAAGGTTGCGTTACGGAAGAGAGACGGGCGAGATTACATCGGGATAGTAGACGTTGCCTCTAGTTTGTCGTTTAGTTAAACACATCAAGTTTAATTAAATTTATAATTACATTAGTAAGTTTTGCTTGCACTGGACATGCTAAGCGCTTTTTTATTACTGTGTACCTTCGCAAGAGGTCGCTTTGTTGTCTTTATATAGTTGCATACATGATTGATTTTTAATTTATTAGGCAAAGGTTTAATTAAAATGTTAGGTATGAATTTATAATGGTAAAAAATAACTTTACTCTAGTTTTTGTGGAACAAAAACAATTTCTTGATTTAAGAATTTTTCTGCTTGATTAAAAACTATTTAAATAATTTTTTTATCATTATTTTTGCAATAAAATTTTTAATTGAACTATTTACGCAATGGCAGTAAATTTTTTCTTTTTAATTTAACAAAATAATACAATTTAAAGCTTTTCATTTTTAACTGCTCTAAAAATAAAATTAACTTGATTCAAGAGAAAAATTCTCAAATTTTTACAATTTCTTATTTTAAAAATTTTTTTGCTTGATTAAAAATTATTAAAATAATTTTCTTTCCAAAAACAAGTTTATTTTTTTGAGCATTATTAACGTGTTTATGTAAAATTTCATTTTTATCAAGTTTAAAGCGTCTGAATAATTTTTTAATTTATACAAGCATAAAAAATTAATTATCTATAAAATGGCAGTAACTATTTTTTTTTTTTTTATCTAAACAAAATATTAAAATTTAAGAAAAAAATTATTTTAAATAGTTTCATTATTTTAATTTAAGGAAAAAAATTTTTAACTAATAAATTTTCCTTAATTCAAGTAAATTTAACTTGATTAAATTTTTTTTAGCCTTGAATCAAAACAATAAAACTCTAAAAAAATAATTGTGATTAAAAATTTATTCTTTTAAATCAAGTTAATTTTTTTTTTTTTTAATGTACACTAAAAGATTTAGAAGTTAAAAAATCTAAAAAATGTTTTTTAAAAATATATAAAATAATTTTAAATTATTAAAAAAAAAAAAAAAAGATTGTAAGTTTAAAAATTTGTTTATTAGTAAGTAAGTAAACATTTTTTTATCTTTATTATGCAGATGTGGAGTAAGAGTAAAGTATGTACTTACTTGCCAGGCTCCACCCTAAACTGATTGCCGTGGTAGGCATGATATATGGCGGCAATACTCCACGCGATACCGATGCCCAGGAAGACGTTCACTGCGTTGCTGCCGGTCACGTTTCCGACACTAGCGTCTGCATACTTGTCCTGACATGCAGCCACCTTGCTGGCAAACGTGTCTGAAATTTAACGACAAAATTTCAAGTTTTAGTCTCTTGCTACGAGAACCATCTCCCGTTTTTATCGCCCATCGGCATCCGAGCCATCTCGTTCCAGCTCGGTCCTGCTTGTTCCAGCTCGTTCCTGCTCGTTCCTCCTCGGACGCCATAAATTTAGGAGCTAAATTTTTTCTTCCTCCAGAGTCTAGACTTATATTATTATTATGTAACATCAGAACTATTTTGTTGATAGTGTAACTTTGAATCAACTTGGCCAGTTGATTCCTCGTCACAAGCAGGGAGAGACAAAGTTTAAAAAATAAAAGTTTCTTCGCTGAGATAGCGATAGATTTCGAATCCTGGAATATCCTGGACAATTTGTCAAGAGTTATTTTAGAAATGCCTTTAGTATCAAACTTTGACTTTTATTATTGCTAAGAACAAGAAGAAAAATTATTTCTTCTTTTACATAAAAGAAGAAGAAATAATAAACATTGTTTCCCACAAAAGCAAAAGCTAAAAGTTTTAGCGCACTCCTTTTAACCAGGTGAAAAAATATTGTTCTGCTGGACGGGGTAATTATACAGTTAACTGGTGAATATCGACTCGACGCACTCCAGTCGAATGAAAACTCTTAATAAAGTTTTCCGTAAACGGAGGACGGAACTGTGGAACAATTTAAAGTATTGATGTATTCATTTTAACCGGGACAATGTAATTATCGTCTTCTTCAATTACTGTGCAAATGCAACAACTGCAACTACCAACTTGATAACGAGTTACTTATGCTTACTCCATTGATAGGCGATAACATCGAATTTATTGCTTTGTTGTTCGGAACATTAAAGTTTCCTAATGGGGTAATTTTAAGTTGAAAGTTCTTTTTAGTTATTTCTTTTTTTTTTTTTTTAGATTAATTCTTTTGATAAATATTAATTAAAATTAATTATTCATTTTAATTTTAATGAGATGTTTTTTTGAAAAATTGTTTTTAATTTTTTTTTGAAAAATAATTAATTTTAATATATTTAATAAAATTGAAATGTTGAATTTTTAATATATAAAAAAAAACTAAAAATTTAATAATATACATTAAAATGATCTCATTTGATAATTACTTTATTTTTGAATAAATAAATAAATAAAAATTAGTTTTATTAAATAATTAATTTTGTTAAATTGCACTGTAATTTTTTTACTATTGATGTTTTTAAAAATATAAGCCCATTCCGATATTGCACTTATCAAGAGCTTTCATTTGAGTACCCACATGCATTTTCATATATTTTTGATATATACATATATATATAATATATATAAATATATGAAAAATTGATGTGGGTACTCAAATGAAAGCTCTTGATAAGTATAATGTCGGGATGAGCTTATATCTTAAAAAATGTCAATAATTCACGAGATACAAGGTAATTTTTTAATTATGTATCTAGAGATTTAAAAATGTAACTAAAAATATTTAAAAATTTGTTCTTATAGAACGTCTAAAATGGTCATCGTAGTGTCATCTAAGGATATTGATTTTATCGAGACTCTGACCGTTAACATTCGATTGAGTTTTTTATCAGTAGAAGAGTGTAATCTGAAGGCGGTGACCTTGAGGAAAAAATAATATTAAGAAGTATCGAGCTGATGGCCCAATAAAAGAGAGCAAGACTCTGTGTTATGTGTTGTTATTGTACTTGACGCCCGTATTTATGATTATGTAAATATGTAAGTTATTTTAAAATAAAATAATTCATAATGAAATGTTCGCCAGATTTACTTTTTATATAAGAGTTTATGTGAAGAGTTTTTTAAAGTGGATGTAGCTGAGAGAATTGAGTCGAGGAAAGCCATGCACAATTTACCCTTTACATATATATATATATATATATATATATATATATATATATATATATATATATATTTATATAAATATATGAACTGGGGTAAGTAGTAGGAAATTGAGTTCGTCTGAAAATAGAGATTTTGTATGCAGACCAACAAAAATTCTACAACAAAGTAAAAACTCACCAGAGAAAGAAAAATAAAAGAATTTTTAGAAATGTTTGGTGGTGATTCAAGACCTCGACAAGCAATTTCGAGCATGACAGGCTTTCCCTTTACTCACTCATGCATGCGGTTAAGCTCCGAGCGGGGAGCAAAAGAAGTGCCGAGACTTATACATTTTACATGTTGCTAGTGACATTTATAAAACTTGTTATAATTATAATTATAAATAAATAAATTTTTTTTTTTTTATTTTTTTTTTTTTAGTGAAAATTAATTAGCGGAGCAATTATGGCCACGACTTGAATTCGCTTATTACAGAATAAAGCAAGACAGCTTTGCTCTTGCTCTGGATGACAGGACGCAAAAGCTTGTTGATAAGACCTCCTCGGGGTTTCTGATTAATTAATCTTGATCCATTATCGGTATTTAATATACCGTTGTCAGGATCCGAGATTTAATCCTATCAATGTTTAATATAATTCTGATGCTACGGGGTTTTATGCACTAAGCTTATTTGTTAGTAGTTATCGGCATCACTAACTTTTAAAACTGTCGGGAAAATTTTAAAACATTGAAGACTGATAAAATTAATTTTGTTTTATTAAAGAGATAAATTATTTTATTAAGATAATTTTCAAGAATTTTTTCACTGGTTTTAAAATAATTAAATTATTTAAAAAATAAAATTTAATTTTTTTTAATAATTAAATTGTTTAAAAAATAAATTTTGATTAATTTAATTATTTTTAAAATTACATATTGTTTTTTCAAATAATCAAATTATTTAAATAAAATAAAATTAGAAAATTATTTAAATAAAATTTATTTTTTTTTTAATAATTAAATTATTTTGAGCGAAGAAAATTTTCAAAAAAAAAAAATTATACTTAAATCTTTCTTATTAATTTTTTTTTTCCCACTAAAACTTTTTTATAAATAAATATAAAAATATATTTCAACATCTAAAGAAAATAAAAAAATATTTATCTTTAAAGTTTACTCATAAATCAAAAAAATGTCGATATTAAAACTTTTTTCATTTCCCACCGGTCTCGTTTTATTGAAAAAATAGTCTGACTGTTTTAAAAAAGCTTCAATTTTATTACATTTTCCAAAAGTAACAAAAAAAGATAATTTTTGTTCTATTTTCATAGAATATCGGTCTCCAAAAGGAATTTATAAAAACAATCTTATTTTATTTAAGTTAAAAAAAAAACTTACCGGGTATGCTAGTGCCGAGAGCCACAAAAACGACAGCAGTAACTGAATCTTTGATGCCCAAAGTACATCCAAAGTATGAGGCCACATCTCCGATGACAGCAGTGACCACTCCGATACCTGCTATGCTGACTACGAAGCACAAATATCCACCGGCGATGTCTGTAACACAATTTTAAGTACACAAACAAATTATTCAAGTAAATTATTTTGTTAAAAAAATTTTATTTTTATTTTTACAGCATAAAAATTTATCTAAAATAGATTTTTTTTTTGATTAATCATTAGAGGGATTAAAAAATTTTTAATTAAGTTTAAATAGTTAAAAATAAAAACACTTGTAGTTTCAAACTTAACTTTCTTGTAGTGAGAAGTTTAAGCGTCAATGCGCCACCTATCGGGTATTTTTAATACTAAATTTAATAAAAAAAAATTAAATGAGCATATCGACGAACTTTTATGAATTTTGAATAAAAGATGTGATTTTTTGGAAAAAAAAAAAATATTAAAAAAAATTCAGCTCATGAATTTAAAATTAGTTTTATTCTGGTCATTAGCGGGAGAAATGAAGCGACCATTTAAAACATCGGAAAAAAGATAAAAGAGTTTGAATTCAAGAGAGTTGCGATTTCCTGAAGGCGAATGAAAAAAAAAATAATAATAATAATTATTGGTTTTTAATCAATGGTCTTGAAATAATAACGAGAGTGTCAAATGAATAATAAGTCACTTGTTAAAGTCTGGAGATGTTAAGTCAAGAGGTGAGTCCGGGTAGGCTTTAAAAAGACTAATTAGACGTGAGAATTACCCAAGAGCCATTTTATATACCTATTCATTAATTTTTCACGCTCTCCTTTTCTTCAATTAGAACTTTACTGCTAGTTTGCTTGATCCTTTCATGGAAACTCTTTAGCCAGCAGTGTTAATATTGTTTTAATTTTATTTTAGAATTTTTTGGCGATAAATAGAGAAATCCAGCAGCCCGAAAAGAATAAAAGTTTGAGTTTCCTTTCAATAAAATAAAATGATGGCACAATGTCTGAACGTAGATGGATGTAAATAAATGTGTGTGTGGTGCAGATAACGGGTCTTTCAAAAGCAGCAATTTTGATTGTCGCTTACTAACACCAGAATATATTTCATCAGATTACAATGCTCGCAAAACGAAATGAATACAGCATGTGAAATATTTCCGACCGGAAAATTCACACCGTTTTTATGTCCCTACTGCAAATACAACCAGCTGAAAATGAAACTAGAGCTGGTGCTGTTTGACGTTTTTAACGGATGTACGATGACGACCTTTTTATTTTATATTCATCGCTTCGAATCTTCCCCAGTTCCGAGTTGGTTTAATTTTAATTCGGTAGTTTTTAATTAACTACCGGCTTGATGAATAAAAGGTCAGATTTTACCCAGGAAATATTTAGTACAAGGTTAATTAGTTTTTTTTTTTTTATTGAGTTAAAAAATATCCACGGTTTAGGAGTTTATACTCGAATTTAGTTACTCGAAAAACTTTCGAGAATTGTTGTATCTGCCGACTACTCTGGAGGAGCAATAATAATCTCGCTTAAATTACTTTTAGGAAGAAAAAGTGAATGAGTTAAGTCACGTGAGCGTCTGCCCAAAGAAAGTGCTCGAACGTTTTTCCCAAGCATTTATCCTCGGAAAATATTAAATTCTGCTTTTATTGTGATTGCGTTGTAAATATTTAGGGAGAATTGACTTCAAGTTTTTTTTTTTTTTGGGATCAAAAAATTTTGAAAAGTTTAATAATAAAATAGCAGTTGCCAAAATTTTTCGTAAGTTTTTTCGAAAGAAAATAGCGAATGTATTTGGTGTATTGCATCAAATTTGGTGTCAATGGAAAGGAAATTTCATCAGCTATAAATTTAGTGTCTTATGAATTTTTTTTAAATTCAGTATTTTAGGAGTTACAGCTATTTAAAGATGATTGAAAATAATAATTAAGGTATTTAATTTTTGATCATTATATTTGTTTTTTGTTTTTATTTCTAGGATAATTTAAAGGATAATTACGTCAAATTTGGTATTAATTGAAAGGAAATTTAATTCCCTACAATTTTTTATTCTTACAAAAAATTCCTAAAATCAAAATACCAGAAGCTACATCGCTTTATATCCCCAAAAGCTCAAAAATTTGGAAAAAAAATGTTCCCGTCAAGAGAATTGATTACTTTGGAATAAAACTCAGTAATTCGACAACAAAGCAATACGGAGAACATGAGAGTAAATGTCTGGGTCGATGTAATGCATACCACATCTAAGTAGAAAATTATTTACACAAATACAAGGTACCTGTGCAGAATCTGGCGAAACAAGGCATTATACTCCGGGATATAAATCTCGAATAGGATTCGACAGGAATGAGGTAATATCCGATGGTATATTGTTCAGAGCGCATCTGTGGCACGATCTCAAAAGGCCATTAGACTCTCGCAAGTGCGATCCATACATCATTAGCCCCGGCTTGGTCCAAGCGCAGTCCGAATAAAAGAACAGAAACGAATCGGAATGAGAATACGCGAGTTTATTTTCATTTATTATCCCATAAAGGATGAAAAGTGGTGAAGTAAGTGATGAGGATGAGCTCTGATGCACTGACCAGTGTCTAGTGGTAGTTCTGCGCCGAGATTATCTGAGGAAACTCAAACGAGTCTGTCCGAACGATTAGGTATGTTTAACAGGTTCGCTGGACGGTTTGTTCTGGGGGTTCTGGGGTAACATGACCCAGTTTCCTCGAGGAATTATGGCGGCACACGTGACACACATCCTGATGCCGAAACCCGCAGCTCCGCATATACCATCCAGTTTCCTGTCATTTCATTCCAGGGTAGCTCACTCTGCTCAGCTCTGCTCTATGGTCTCTTGGTTTATTGCTCTGGAAAAGGGCCACTACCCTCATACTTTACTCAAGGATCAGCTCTAGGCGCTAAAACCTCCGCCTAAATGGATTCACTAGAAGGGAGACACTGCTAGATAACCCCCGGGCTTTATATCCGAAAAAATATTAAATTTTATGGGGTTTTGTATCGCTAATACTTGCTTAATGCTCCCAACTGCGAAATAAATTTAACAAAAATATAACCTGCATATCATTAAAACTTTTTCCTCGCTCGATTCTCTTCCGGGGAGTTTGTTTGTTAAATGCCTCTGGTGGAATAATTTTTCGTGTCTATGTTTTGAGATTACAATTCGTAAAAATTTTTTAATGTGTCTGTGGATAAATAAGGTATGAAAAATAACTCAAATTATGACATATTTAACTTGAAATTGATGATTCTTTGATAAAAAAAAATCGTACCTTTTATTTAAAATTCGTAAAAGTACGGTCGATATGCCTCTATGTAATTTTTTAATTAAATTTAGTACTGAAAAAATCCGATAGATGGCGCAGCGTCACTTAAACTTCTCACTACAAGAGACTTTAGTTTGAGATTATAAAGAAAAAAAAAAAAAAAAAAAAAAAAAAATTTCAACTATTTATATCTAATTAAGAATTTTTTTTCTACTAAAAAATGGTAATTGTTGTATTTTATTAGAAATATTAAATATTATATCGAATAAAAATTAGTTAATTAAAGTAGAATATAATTTGAGCTCGATAAAATGAAATAATAAAGAAAAAAAAAAATTTTTAGGATACTTTGGATATAAATTTATAACCCAAGACTATAAAATCCAAGAAAAGAAGAAGAACAAAACCTATTATTATTTTAATTTGCGCGAGTTTCTAAAGCGAATGTTTGCGTGTATAATTGTCGAGGATTAATCCTGCGGTACGGGTGGATAATCTTAGTAGGTAAACAGCTGTAAACAATGGAAGTAGATATTGCTCGACGGGTGGTTAAATTGGATTGTGTAACCCGTTCGTTCTCTTCCTTAAATGTTTCTCGGAAAATCCACACCCTGTTACTGAAATTAATACGCGTTAATTATTCACGTATTTTGACGGTCTTATAACGAGCTTGTTCATACACGACAGAAGGATAATTCACTCCGTGGGGATCTGAGGCCCTATAAATTATGTAGACACTAAATTCCAGTGACATAAATAGTCTAAATACTCGAATGCCCATCGCTTAATTTATTGTTCTTTCCCCCTCTTCCTACTACACCAGAATTTAGTTCCCTTCGAATCAATGCGCCCCATTTTTTATTTTTTATACGAGAGGACTCGACGAACCGAAAATAAATTTTGTTCGATTTGTTTTAAAACTCCCTTTAATTTTATTCCAAGTCCTGTCGCGTTCCGGTGCCTGATTAAATCCCAGTTTTTGTGATTCCTGATAATGTATTGATTTGGGCTTATCTCCTTGCTGTAGAGGAGAAGATCAAAGTCCCTCTCTATACTCATACCCTCAAGTAAGAACTTTATACTCATACTACGAATCAGGATCATAAGTGGCTTCGTATTCGGATAAAAAGTCGGGCAAATCCTATTACAGATTTATCTCCCGGCGATTTAGTCATTACTTATGCCGGTTTAAATGCACAACGTACTGAGCACAAAGCCTTAAGTTATTGGAGGAAAAGCCACCAGCAGCCACTCGATTTCCATATCACTTTGTATCGCATCTAATCTCCTACCCTGACTCACGATAATTTTATTCACCGCGTGACACATGCGCAAGATAATCGCGGAATGTCGGGACTTGTTCTATAAGACGACATTATTCGGAATAGAATAAGGTAACAATAACAAAAGAAGAGAAAGAAAAAATATAAAAGATAAGAAATGTCCTTAGAAATTTTTTATGTATAATTTAATGTAATTTTTGAATCAAATTTGGGATTATTCCAATCAAAAATATTTTTGAAAGTGTCAAACAAAAAATTAGAGCTAAAGGAAAATTCAAATTTCTTCTAAATTATCACGGAAAAATTTCTTTTTTTGTACTTTGGAATTTTGTAGAGAGAGTTTTAAATTTTTTTGGCGAAGTTTTTCGACTGATTGCAAAATTTTGCGCAAAGTTATATTTAAAGCAATCTATTTAAAATTTTATTAGAAAAAAAGCACAACGCTTTGCATCATGAGGCGTGCAAATCTTACAATACGCGTAAAACTCCAATTCTCACCAATTCTCTTATTAAAATTCGATTTCTTCTCAACACGAATTTCCCTTGAAGCATATGATGAGTGTTTAACGATAAAAGCATTTTCATCCTATCCGTATCTCGGAAAGCTGTCGGTCCATTGTGCGACCCTGTCCCTGAGCTCTTATTCGCCTATTGTGAATTTCTACCCGAGCTGTGGCCATGCCAAAAGAAGAAAGAAGAACTGAAAGCAATCTTTTATTTACGAGTGAAATGTACATTTAAACTATTCCACCAATGTTTTTTTCCGTTTATCTAAATTTTTATTCCGGATGAAACATGTCTCATGTGGATTTTAAAGCTCGGGACAATGAAACAATGAAAAAATTCTCTAACCAACTTTTATTCAACTCTCAACGTTCAAGGATTCACATAAAACACCAAGGATAAAATTCACAATTATACGACTGACATAACTAAACATGCATGTGTAGACAAATATATATATATATATATATATATATATATATATATATATATATATATATATATATATATATATATATATATATTCGCACACATTTCCTCCCTTGGTTAGCGCCGTAAAACCTATTCTAGCCTTGAAACAGATAAAAGCCGGAATAAAACAGAGAGGGTGAGAAGCAATGGAAGTTCTGGAAATGTGTACCAAGTATGTGTTCCAGAATCCCGAGTACATTCGTCTTCAGAAGCTGTACACATACAGCAGATGGAGCTGGCTGTCTGGGTGTGTATTACTTGGCTCTAAGCCTACGTTATAGCACACGGAGTATTTTCCAGCTCTATCAAGTTATGTTTCAGTTCTCTTTTTTCTACTTTGAGATGTTTACGATCAGCTCAAGCGGATCCCAGTAAGACTGTCATTCGCACACAAGACACCTGACTCGTAAATCTCAGGATGCAAATCTGTCAGCTGGATTTCATTCCAGCGAAAAGTGTAAATCTTCTGGGACTTTGAGTGCTGGGTAAATAATTTAAAATAGAAGCGAAAATTGGAATTGATCAATAAAACGTGCTTAATGGGACGTGGATCGCGGTTAAGAATTTTTTATTTCATTACAGTACACTATACTAAGAGCCACGGAGAAGAGTTCAGCACGTTCATGCCACGGAAGACTGCCCATGTACTTTTTATTCTGCCTTGAGTAGGTAACGATAAAAGTTAACTTTCTTCTTGAAAAGAAATCGATGGAAACTTTACAGGAGAAAGATTTCAAAAAACTCTTGATGGAATAATTGTAACTTTCGAGTATTGACTTTTGATTGTTAATTAGAACATTTTTTTGAGCTTTTTTTAAAAGAATGTACTTCAGTAAAGAGAATGTACTTCAATAAAAATATCTTCTGCAAAGAAGAAATATTTTTGTGTAATGGAAACATTGGAAATAAAAGTTGTGGGTAAACTTTTTTTTTTGAAAATAGCGATGAAAGTAGGAAATTGTTAACTTTGAGGGATCAAAGGACGCTGTCTTCTTTGCAGTAGATAAATTACACTGTTTTATACGTGCAAAAGTTTAAAGGACAGTTCACTTTTGTCACTCTTGAGGAAACTTTAATTAAAAGTTTAAGTTTTCTGGATAACGTATTATGATTGATAATTGTAATTAATACATCAGTTACGGGAGATGTTAAAATTTTATGCATGACAGTTTTATAGACTGAATTCTTAACAAGGATGATAATCTCGGAACTTTTATGGAGCTGGTCAAACTCAAGGATACGGTGCTAAATTTTATTATTTTTTTCGAGTACTTAATATTATTATAAAGTTAATTATATTTTAAAAAGTCTTTTCATTTTCAATAACGCGAACAATTTCCTATTGAAATGTTATTTTGCAAGTTGATTGCGTATTTCTAATCTCGCTTTTATTAAATAGACCATTACAGCTTGTTTATGAATTTTGAAAAAATATGCAAAGATGCAAATTTAACGAAGCATAGTATAATAGCCAATAAATTCTGTACAAGAAAATTCACCGAAAAGCTTTCATGAATATTAAATCTCGAATCGAGCAACATAATCCCCTATTACATACAGCGGAAATATAGTTACATTGTTATTATCTCTTTATTTTTAATTTATTATCGAATGAAAGATCCATCGCATTTTATTCCCGAGATACTAATTTCCTCCAACATAACGTTCCATCTTCATCCTTCGGGCTGTCCTATCTTATATCTCATCCCCTATATTATACATCCTACATCCTACATCTAGTTATAGGATGCTTTAAGCTGTAATACCTTGCCTTTCAATCAATAAAATATGTTCCTGACATGGTAAGTAGTACGAGAGAAACAAAACATGAATATAAATATAAATATATCAGGGAAAGGATGTCCTGTCAAAATTACAGAGAAATCTATTAAATTTAGTTTTTCTCCTGTCGAGAGATAATTTTTAGAAATTTAATTTTTGAGTTACGCTTTTGGAAAAAAAAAGAGTTACTTGCCAAAATATTTTTATGTTATTGATAATAAATTACATATTAATATGCGTTTTTAAATTAAAATGTAATTAAATTTACAAAAATTATTAGCTGTGCAGAAAAAATGGAAAAATGCATTATATAAATTGAGAAAGAAAATTTCTTTTGAAAAAAATGAACAATCCTGTAATAAGAAATGAAATTGTAAATTTTCATTAAATGGAAATGTTGTTATAAAAATGTTTATTTTTTTTAAAATAAATTTTTTCTCTCAATTTTATTTAAATTTTTACTCAGAAATGTTATTTTTACAGATAAATTTCTGTAAATTTAAAAATTTTATTTCTAAAAATAACATTATTAAAAAATGCAATTTTTATAAATTTCACATATAAATTCTTTCCGTGCAGAGCGTAAATTCCTGACGTTAAAATGACGATACAAAAACAACGATAAAGCACCTATCTTCACTTCAAGCTGATGTGTCATTAGAGTTTTGCATCATTAGAGCGCGAGAATGATGTTCTGAGTGAAACTTCTTCACGGATGATAACGGAAGGATCGGTGGTGCTCTCGCAAGGAGGAAGTCTCACCTCAGTGTGCATGGGATTCCGTGGCTGGTAGTCCAACTGAATGTTGGAGCAGACAACCGTGGCGAGCGGGGCTCTGAGGGGATCATTTAGCAAACAATAGATACCACAGATCCTAGGAGATTTCAAAGCTTCCAGCTCACCTACTACCACACATAATAATACCACCACTACAGGGCTGTTTCCATCTGTGACATAGCACCCAACATTCCACCCTCTTTATCTCCCGCTGGATTTATGTCGCAGCCATTAGCATCTTTCGGGTTGACTGAGTTCAGCTCGCCGCATAAAATAAACTCTGTAATTTATTCACCGATTATAAATTAGAGCGTTAAGAATCACACTTGCTAATCCGGGACATTTTTATAATTGGAAGTCAATAACTGGGCGCCAATTTTCGCTTCTCTCTAATTAAATCTCTTTGGGAACAACCCAAATTGATATCGAAGCGCTGAAAACGGTTGTTTGGAGCATTCCGGGCATAAACACTCACGTAAATCCTTAAGCAATCTATTCACGTCCCGGAGAAGGACAAATTGCCGGAACAGGAATTAATCGGAAATAAACTTCCAAGAGGACTTGGTAAATCATCGGGTTGTTAGATTGCGAGAGGGATATCCTGATGAATCTCCAAGCTGAACCTTGAGTACACTTTGGTGAGCTTATTTCTTACTCACCATATTCAAGCGTGACTACTTTATAGAATGTGAATCATTTTTTTTTAATTACAACTTGTAGAAAAATTTTTTCCATCATGCAAACATTCAGAAATATTTTTTTATACCTAAATATATTTTTTATCAAAGATTCACTTCTTAAAATAATAAATTTATCCATTCCTTGGCGTAAAAAAACCTTGTAGAGGTTGCGGAAAAAATTAAATTGGTATATAATAATCATAAGAAATTAATTTATTGAGTTTTATCTCTTATTTTTTAAACCCAGGGTTGTAAATTTTGAAATCCTAAATTTCTAAAGAAGAAATAAACTATTTTTTTTCTCCTGTAAACCTTATAGGGGTTGTAAAAAAAATTTGTAAGTATAAAAATTCGTAAAAAATTCTCGATACTATTAAAAAAAATAGATTAGTATTAGAGTACGCGTGTACAGCGCGCAATTTAAATTTCTAATAAATGTATAAATTTCTTAAAATGAGCCTAGAGTTAAAAGTCTTCAACTTGTGGGTATTATTACTCGAATAAAATCTATTATTAACCTCCTGGTAGTTTTAGAGCAGAGGAAAGCTAGCTAACCTGAAATTAATCTCACAATCAGTGACTTTCAGGCTGAACAATCTGATGGGGAAAAATGTCGCGTGACAGTGGGCGAAATATAAACACCCGTCGATAACACTCGGCGTTTCGTGTCTCTATCATTTTAACGTAACCTTTTATTTTTTATTTTATTTTAAATTCTTATTACTTCGATAAATGGATTTTTTTAAATTTTTTTTTTAATCGAAGCAGAAAAAGTAAAACAGTAATAATTGAGCAAGTGAAATAGAAAGTTGTACTCACTGGTGGGAGGAACGAACGCGAATAAGACCTTCCAGAAGATGGTGAGTGAGTGCATGAGATAGTCCGCTGTAGATGGGGTTAAAACTCTACCCTCGACGTCGGCTTCGGCGTCGTCGTCATTGTCTCCCCCGCTGACTGTAAGTGCTTCCGTAAATTGTTCCTTCCACGAGCTCGTACCTGTTTTTTTAACAAAAGGAAAATCATTTATTAGAGAGTATTCGCGACGTATACATTTCCTCTATATATTGCTGCAGTTTATCGATATAAAACACTCTCTTAAGTATATTTCAGTTTGAATGTGCTCCCATTTGAATTCAAATGAGTTTTATTTTTTTTAAATTTTTTTTTTTTTTCAACCCTTAGAGCTTCGCCGGTCTTGATTACTCCTAACACGTGATAGAGAATTCTGTAAAAAGGGAAAATCGATAGCGAATGGAAAATAGAAAAAAGTACAGTCCCTTAAATTTAGTTTTTTTTTTTTATTTTTTATCGCACATTTACGTTGTGGCTTGGCTTTTTTATTTCTTTTGCTAATAGAGGGAGAGAAAAAAAAGACATAAAAGTTAACCTAAGAACCCCACGTGTAAAAAGCCAACTTTGAAATGTGATGGTATCGATCGGTGTATATAAACAACGTGTGTGTTTTAGTCACGCAAGAATTGGCCATCTTGTCACACGTTTTTACGACTTTGCGAAATGCTCGGAACTCGAATAGTTGAGTTAAAAGTCCAGCTGCACCAGATCGTTATTACTTTATGATTATGTTTTGTTAATATTTATCAATAATGCTATCTGTACATTAAATAGATACTTCACGGAAAAATATCTATATTTATTTCTGCCGAAAATTTAGATAAACAATTTTTTACATTTTTACCAAAAAAAAATTAAATTATTACTATCAAAAATGGATAAAAAATTAATTTTTGAAAAATTTCCAATCTTGATAATTTTTTTTATCATTTATTACCATTACATGTTCTGAATCTGTTTATTTAATCATGCAAAATATTTAATGCATGTAATTTTTTTTTCATTTTTTGAATTTTTATTTAAATAAGTGTATTTTTTAAAAAATAAAACAAAAACTATTATTTTTTTTAGATTTATTCGGCTAGAAAATTTTAAAACGTCATAACCGGCTTTTTTTAGATTCTAAATTATTTTTTTTTTTTTTTTAAATTGCGGATTTAAAGTCATAAAAAAAATTTCCATACTCTAAAACTGAGCCGGTGTATTTTTAAAAACCAAAAATTTTAAAGATTTAATTTTTTTTTGTGTTCTCTGTAGTTCTTAAAAAATTTTATTATTTTTTTTTAAAAACCAAATTTAATTGAATTTCGAACAGTAATTCAACGATTGACAATCCTTTCTTGAACGATAAATTTTCTGCATAAAATTTTATGCTAGGCTAAAAATATCGCAGTATGAAAAATTGGATATTCCGTTTATTGAATTTAAATGAAGTTAAAAGCTGCAGAACCGATAATTTTTAGAATAAATTTAAAAATTTCAATTTCCAAAGAACACGCTCGAAAGATAACTTTTTAAAATAGCAATAAAAAGTGACTCAATAGCAGGATTATGATTCGTTAATATAAAGAATTTTATTGTCATTCTATTAATATCTCGAGTGAAACGATGCATTTCAATAAAAACGTCGACAAACATGAACGGTACCTGCCAATACCTTTTCAGCGACATCCGCAAGGACTTTAATAACAATATCAATATTATTTTAGACTCTTATGAAGGTGAAGGTTAAAACTTGACATAAAATCAACGATCTGACGAAATTGGTCGAGCAAAATTGCAGTACGAACAAACCGATGATATTAAAGATAAAAACATTAAACCCGGTTCTTATACACAGCATGTCCGCGTATCTAGGAACTGCAAACAAAGGGCCGTCGGTAACAATAAAGAAACAATAGCCATCAATGGTCCATTGTACCAAAAATTAAAGGGTGTTTTTTTAGTTTTTGCAAGTATCTTTCCAGCTGACGGACAATCTAACAAAGGCGGAGACTAAAAACTAAATCTTGAGATAAAATAAATAATATCTTTATATAATATACAGAAAAAAAAAATTAACTTGAATCAAGGGAAGATTTTTGAAGAACATTTATTGATTTCGGTTGAAAAATATTTAAACTAAAAAATTTTTTTTGGCTTAAGTAAATTTTACTTTATTTAAAATTTAAAAAAATTAAATAAATAAATTTTCAAAGTCTAAAAATAAAGCATTCGATTTTTTTATGTCACGCGAGACTGAAGATAAACAGTAATTTGATTTTGTCTTGAGATTACCTTTATTTATTTTTTTCTATATTTTTATTGAAAATGATTTTGATCAGAAAATAAAAATAAAAATTTGTACCTTAAATTCTATAAATTAAAATTTTTATATTAAACGATATTATTATAAATGGAAATATATGATGATTATTATTAATTTTTTTTTTTTTAATTGATAAATAAATTAATAAATAAAATAAAAATTATTTTCTTGGTTAAAAAAATTTTTTCTTCATTCAAGTTAATTTTTTTTTCCTGTGGATAATTTTAGAAGTAGACATACCCAGAATAATGGACGCATTGGCTCGCTGTACCAGTTTGTCAACGGTGTTCTTGAACTCCTTGGACTCCTTGATCCTTACTTGAGCAGTTTTGTTTTCGCCCAACTTGGGTTTGCCCATTATCGCCATCCTCTCCTCCTTGGTCCTATCCTCCGGGGGCTTGAGTTCTGCAGCAGCAGCCAGTCCTGCCTCGGCTGAAATGAAAACAATTAAAATTTTCTTAACTTCCTCGAATGGGTTCCAAATAACAAAACGCCCTTGACTTGGATTTTGATCTCCAATTCGAATCCCCGATCGTCAATAAAAAGCACAATACAGAATACAGAATACAGAACAAAACGAAAAACAATAATAGAACCCCGTTAAATTCTCAAAAGCTATTTATGTTTTCTATTGTTCTAGCTTTACTTCGCAATATCTTCCTACTGCACAATAAGAACAGAAGGCAGTTATCGATTCTCAAAATGGTATGAATTATGCCTACAAGTACTACATCGCTTATGATTGACGATCTAAGCCTACGCCAGTTTAAAATCATGTTTCATGTCTTCTGCAATTCAAAACTTTACACAACGTTATTTTATTTATTTTAAAACAGTAATATTCATGTCGTCGGAAAAGTTTATACTCGAGGCTCTGAACTGCTTCACCAAGTTTGTTCAACCCACTTCAGCCAATGGGCTAAAAATTTATACGAGTACGTGGTGTATGACCAGCGTGCTTTCTACTCCTGATTACCCGTTGTAGTCCACACCAACTGCTAACTTCCAGCGTAATTATTTTATAGATCGATAGTATAATTCTTGCACTATTTGGATCGCGGTATTAAAGATGACTCAAGCTTGCGGATAAGTTGTTCTACTATTTTCTACATAATAATAGCATGAGTTGATGTACAATTTCCGTCACTATATGCTTTCGATGCAGAAGGGTGAAAAAAAATAGTTTATTACGGGCTTGCGGGCTTGGAGGGTTGATACGGAGGAAGAATTGTTCGATAACTTGGTTTTTTTGCATTTTAATAAATAATGTATACGCAGTTTTTTTAAAACGTCGCTTGAAAAACGTGGTCGTATGATTTTAGATAAGGTTTTATGAGAAGAAAGTTTAGATTACAATTTGCAAAAGTTTATGTAGGCATAGTCTATTTTTGTAAATGCATATTTAAGTTGTGAATTTTTTTCAAAAAATACTTCTTGAAATCTTCAAAGAAATATTTTTGATTTTTTAATTTCTTGTTTGAAACAATTTTTTTGATTTAAAAATTCTAAATTTTAATCAAAGGTATATTGATCTTCATATCGGAAGATACAATTAAATTATTTATTCAAAAACACAATTGTCTAACATTTTTTGATCAAGAAAATTGTTTTAACAAACATGTTTTTTTCTTTTTTTAATTCATTTTGAAACGTCTTTAAGAATTTTTTTTATGATATATAAATTTTTTTATAAATTGAGTGACCCTGTTATTGGCCTTTGGGTTTAAATAAAGGCAATAGAAAAATTCTTTGATAAAATAGTTTATCTTGTTTGAAAATAATAAATCGCTTCTTAGCATAGGTAAATTTTAGATTGAAAGATCTACTTCTCTTCACACACAAGTTTCATGTACTTGACTTAGGAATAAATTTCCTGGATTCAGAAAACTGAAAGTAGCTCAAAAGAAAGATAAAATTGTTCTTGAACAAAGTAGTTTTTTTTTCCGGAGTTTAAAATATAAATATTTTCAATTTATTAAAATTTTGAAATTTTTTCATTAAAAAAAAAAAAAAATAACATTTTAGTTAGCAGCTCATTTTTTAGTAGAATTTTTTATCAACACCTAATGTCCACCTACTTAAGGAAAATTCAAAGGGAGAGAGACAGAAGAGAAGCTATACATTATTCATTGAAGGGGAGTCTTTTAGTAGAGTACAGATAACCGAAAAAATAATTCAATTAAGATGACCTGAGAGCACAACAGAAATACTTTTTCTGCTGATCAGATCCCCATAAATTCTAGCTCATATATAAAGATGACAGGCTCGGAGCTTACCATGTTGTTTTATTTGCTCATCAATCCGCGTATTGGTTCACCTCAGCACGATCCGATATGACCGCAACATTGATTACATTCTCCGGTTTTCTGTTTGCTATGTTACGCTAATATATACTTCTCTCCAATACAATTCAGGTGATGGTAAAAATAAAATCGATAGTTGACATTTAAAAGTTCAGGAGCATAATCATAAAAAAAAGCACCGAGCTAGTTTGTTTTTTGGTTTTTTTTACCGCGCTTTCGTTGACATTATCTCGCCCTCAAATGTAACATGCTGCTAATTCCAAAGTAAAGCGACCTATATCGGAATACTGTAAACTTTAAACTCTAAATTGCGAACAGTAGGGGGCTCGACATACGGCAAACACTAACCGCATCAATCTTGGAGAAACTATTCGGTGACAATGGGGGCGAATGTTACATCTCGGTTGAATTATTGCTGTGGTGAAGATTATCCAGAGTTTCGGAACAATAGTACGTGTAATATCGCTAAAAACTTATTTTTTGTGATGAAAATTTGGAATTATTTCCAAAATTCCTGAAATTTATTTTTTTGAAAATTATTAAACTGTATTTTAAGAATATCTTTTAAACGCTTGCATTAATCGACTAAACATTAGAGACTTTTTTTGTAGACCAGTTAATTTTCTATAAAAATAATTTATTTTTACTTCATAATTTTCATTAATTAGCAAATTAAAAATATATAAAGTAAAAAAAAATGTTATTTCTTTCATTTTTAAAGCTTTGACCTTCAATTTCTTCTAAATAATTAGATTTATGAAAAAAATTTGAGACTTTTTTTATAGAGCTTTCAATTTCCTAAAAAAAAAATGTAAAACAAGTTTTGCTGTCAATTAAATTTTTTAAAAGCTATGAAAGCTTGTTCATAACAAAAGTAGTTTATTTTTGTGACCTATTACGATGAATTATAATTGTCGTATTATCATGCAGTGGGTACCGATGATTGGGAGAATCGATTTGCAGATAATGTTCAGTAATTACTGACACTCACGATTAGTCCTTGAAATCGGGGATATTGCGACCTTACATCATGTAACTATATCCCGCTTTAGTTTCCCTCATAACGACAATGATGGGCCACAGTAAAGCATTGTACCGAGCTATTAATCTATCTGCGGTCGCATCGAGGCAGCTACTAGCTTGTAGCTTGTACCTGCTCTAATGTCAATGTTTATCGATCCTACCTTCATTATTTATTATTTATATTAATATTGTTACTGTTATTATTATCATCATTTATCCTTTATTTAATAAATTATTTTTAGAAACGGATATCGAGTTCCAGCGGGAGAGGATGTCTAATTTATGGTTCTGATTTTTCATTTTTTAGGTAGTTATTAATATTGTATTGGAAAATTTTCATCATATTGTATGAAGCTAATTTTTTATTAGACTTTAGTCTATTTTATTTAAAAAGAAGAAAAAAAAATTATTTAGCAGCCAAAATGATAGTAAATTTTTCAGAGCTACAAAAAACTTGAATAATTTTTAATAGTTTCCTCAAATAGATAAAAAATAAAAATTTTTTTAAATTGAGAATTAAATTCTTTAAAAAAATATTTTAGAATTAAAATTTTGTCCGTGTAAAATTATTTTGTTTGTGTAAAAATAGATTATTATAATTTTCATGAAGATTCTAAAGCATTTTGTAAAAAAAAAAATA
Organism: Cotesia typhae; assembly: GCF_013202065.1. Lineage (NCBI taxonomy): Eukaryota > Metazoa > Arthropoda > Insecta > Hymenoptera > Braconidae > Cotesia > Cotesia typhae. The sequence goes on along the minus strand of NW_027423757.1, from coordinate 12,043,556 downwards.
AATATTTACATAAATCTATGTAAATCTCTATATTGATGGCACTTGGACCTAAAAAAACAAAGTTTTTTCACAATAAATCACAAAAAATTATTTCATTATTAAAAAAAACTCGAAAACTAAATTAACTAGAATAAAAATCGTTAATTTTCCAAGATTTCACCATTGATTGCCTAACCCGCGATGAAAAATAGGTAAAAAAAAAAATATTATCGAATAAACATAAAAGAGGAAGATATTTCGAGATGAAATATGAGATAGTCTGATAATAGAGTGTAATTTTCCTCTGTAGGTTGTTTGTCACGTCTTTTTAGTCGATCGAGTGTCCTATATTTAGCTCACGTAAAGGGAATATTTTCTTGAATGTACTTCTTCAAACAAAAAGGAACTCCAGTTGTAGTACGAGGTCAGATACATAATCATGAGGACCCGGTAAATAAATGCTCTTCATATTTTTCGCTTTGAATCACGTTGGGTGCCGTTAAGACGGATAAATGAGACCGAAGACTGAATAAATATTTAATTTCAAACGACCTGGAAGAATCCGGAGAACCAAAATGGAGATGCACTGACTTTATATTTATATATTTTACATTTATATCTGATGCGTCTACATCTTTAATGCTTATACCAGGATTTGCAACGTCCTAGATATATCGGGATCTTATTCTTATATATTTATTCACATATCTATCCGGAGCACTTTGCACTTTTTACTTTCCACTTTCCATCGAAATTCCTTCGAGTGCATACCAGCTATTTCGAAATATTATTTACCCTTTTTCTTCATTTTTACTCACTCCAGTAAAACGCTTATTTTCCTTGGCTTTGCGAAATTTTTTTTTTATTTCTCCTCAACTTTGGTTATTTGTCGAGAAATCAGCTTACAAGTACGCGAGATTATTTTACCGAGTATTTATCTGTTTAAACTTATTTTTCATCTCTCCAGCTTGTCCCTGTCCTATTTATTTACAAACATTCACTCATAAATAATAAAAAAAAAAAAATTGAAACGGCATTCTATTAATTTTTTACTCGTCAATCCCTCTCCCTTTTCCGATGTCAGGAAAAACTAAATGAGATTTATCATCCTGTCGCATAATGATAAAGAAATATTAAAATAAAACTTCGGTTCATTTAATATTAATTGTGTCTGGTTATTTGAATGCAATCTATCATATTTTATAAACTATTTATTACCATTAATATTCCATTTTATGAAATATATGCCTCACCGTTTGCATTTTAATGAATAAAATATAAAAGCGGAAAAAATTATTAGTGGGAATGTAGAAAAAAAGGAATTGTTTTAGCTAAAGCTTGGCGTGAAAAATTAACGGAATTACGTTAATTTTTTTATAAGCTCTTGAGCAACAGATTGCGTGAATTAAATTCTATATTTAACTAAAGTACGCGAAATTAAACGACGAGAGGGAAAGTCTTGCACTTTAAATTCCAATATTGTTCTGAGCGGTTCGCTCCAAGAATTGCAATTCAATATATATATATATATATATATATATATATATATATATATATATATATATATATATATATATATATATGTGGAGGTGTATGTATGCATATTTCATTAAAACTAATTTCATTTTATACAGTATTGCCCGGGGTATTTCCATTTTGACGTTTTAATTATTCAACTATCCGCGTAGAGTTTGCACTCATAAAGCCCATGAAATTCAGATCTTTATATATTAGTTTAGCGTTTTATTCCTGATGAAAAACTACCTGGGTGTATTTATTTTATACAATGGTGATATTGTATCAAATGGAGAATTTTCAAGAGGAATTAAACATTGCGAGCTTTTAAACAAAACCGGAGCAACAATAATTAGTGGAACAATTGTTGAGACAGAAGAAAAAAGAAAGGGAAAAAAGATACTTTCGCAGCACGGTGCACCAAATAAGCCGCTTTGTTCACTTCCTGGGTTGTTCACCCTGAGAAAGGAGTTTCTTGCGTTACTACGAGCAGGAGACATTTCCTTGGTCATTTTGTGCTAAGATAACAAAGAGCTGATATTACCCTTCAAGGTTTACATTTACGAAGCTTTTTGCACAGTCTGACCACATTAGTATGATTGATTTCGTTTTCTCAAATCCTGGGACAATTTGCTCTAATTTATTGGATAGCTGAGCTGGTTCTGCTGTTAGTTTTTTTGCCAAATCTGAGGTGATTGCTTTTTTTTTTAATTTAGAGAAAAGATTTGTTTTTTGTCTCAAAGTGGATCTAATTATTTTTTGTTGTTTGAAGAAAAAATTTTTTGCTATTATTCGGACTTAAGATTAAAGAAACTTTGGTTCTATAATTTTTCTATTGTAAAAAATATGGAAAATTACAGTTTCTGAGGTAAGAAAAGAAGCTCAGAACAAAAACTGGATAAATTAAAGTTTCAAGAAATTTTTTTTTTTATAAAATACAATCCGAAGTTCATTTTAAAGTTTTGAATTGTATTTTTTAGAGAGTTTTTAAATGACTTTAATTTTTTAAATGTTGCAATTGTAATTTTTTCTGTAAAAATCAAATTTTTACTGACAATCTTAAAATTTAAGAAATGTTTAAAATTTTCTTAATTATTTGAATTTATAAAATAATTTTTACAAAGTTACTGAAATTAATATTTCTTATTTTATATAAAATTTATTTTAATATTGTCAAGAATATTTCTCGTTAAAGAAGAATGATATTCTGGGTTACAAAGTAGAAAGTATGAATTAAAAATAAATTTAAATATATACCATTAAGATGCAGTTTGACAAGATAAATTTCGTTAGAGGATATAATACCGCAAGTTTTATGAAAATGAACGAGCGAGTTAAGAGACTAAGTTTAGTCTGTTGTGAATTGAATGGACTGACTTAACGGTCGTTCTTACCACTCATTACACTATTAAATGGGAGCCGCAACAATTTCCGCGGAGAATTAAAACAAATGAACGTCATTATCACTCCGTCCTCGTTGCTTCGGTCGTCAGAAAAAATAATTTTGCTTCGGAAGGACTTTTTAAAAAGTTTCTCGCGATAAAATTTTTTTATTGATAGTTACGAATTTATTATCGCGTTATAAAGTGATAAAGATGCATTCTTTCGTGAAGTAAAAGTTATCAAGTTGTCTTCCCGGGATTACATGGTCGGGGGTATTACAATGGCATCGGAGACGAATTCTGGAGACGGATTCCTGTATGGAAGACTCGTGAATGAGAGTGAACACCCAGGAGTCTGACGGAAATAAGAAAAATTCAGCTACTCTGTAGATATAGATATATCTCTCTCCACTCCTCGGCAGGAAGAGTACCGAGTGATCTTGAATTACACCCCTGGGAGTTGACAGAATGAGAACCCTCCAACTCGGTTTTTCTCTCTATCTCGGCTTGTATTTTATTTTTCTTGGAGCTTAAAAAATAAAGAGGGAAAAATAAACCGTGGAACAAAAGATCGGGGACAAAAAATTTGATGAGTTATGACAATAACTCGCGGATTTTTTTTTTTTTTTTTTTTTTTTTTTGTTAAATTAAATAAAAACCCTCTACTTTACTTGGCTCGGCTCGCTTTACGAGGGTTGAATATATGGAGATTATGTGAAATACTCCGGCTATTCAGGAAGTGTCGGTCTCACTAAGCCGACATTGCTTGAACACCTTGCCCGTCTTAGAGAAATATTTTAAAAGTTTGGGTAAACTATTTTTTACCTACACCTCCAATATTTCTTAATTCAAAAGCTCTTTCTTGAGAAAAAATTTTTTTATAAGAATAATTATAGAGATGATTTTTTTTAAATGTTCTTGGACTTGAAAAACTATAAAGAATTTTTTTAGTCTCAATAAATTAACTATAAAGTATTTTTTTTTATTTTTAATAAATATTTTCTAGGAAGAAAATTATTTTTATAAAAAAAACTATTAATTTACTTGATCTAAAGTGTTTAAATAGAATTTTGACACTAATTTTTTATTCAAAAATTCAAATAAATGTCTATTGACTTTGAATAAACATTAAATAATTTATTTAAAAAATCTTTATCGGATTGTAATGTTCATGTTGTACTTTTAACCACAAAAAAGCTTGATAACCGAATAAAATCATGGATCCATCTATCAACTTAATTTCTATTTACCCTCATTCTTTTCTTGAACTTGCTGAAGACTATCAATTACAGAAAACTTTTCGGCAAAGTTCTCCCGGTAAAATTAGAGTTAAAAAACAAGTCTTAAGAAATCAAAGTATAATTAAATTAATCCAAATTTATTCCCCAATGAAAAATGGCTCAAGTAACTGGTGCAAAAAAAATTTCTCATTTGAATTTAAATAAATAATTAACTTTAACAAGATAAAATTGATGAGAAATTTAAATTAAAATAAATTTTTTTATCAAAAAATCTTTTGTTCTAAAAATTGCAGGTTTAATGTTTCTTAGCGTAGGAAATAATTTCCCGAGGAAATAATAGCGGGACAAGTATAAAGGAAGGAAACAGGGTTAAGAGCGGCATTACCTTTTATAATTACTGTATAGTGGTGTTTGTATGACACTAGGTTCAATGGGCGTGCTGGGGCAATGGTTCTTGTATTGAAGTCTATTGATTTTGCTAGAGAGTTTACTTGAGTAACTTTCATTGAAAACAAGTGGGTGATCAAATTGTTGGATTTTATCTTGATGTAACAAGTTATTTAGCAAAACTTGAACATACAAATTGATTTGAATAAACAGGAATCCGTCAGCTTAGCTTTAGTTTTCTTTAAAAATCATTAAAAAGACAATACGGAGATTAACAAGTTTAATCTATTGCGTGATAGAACTCGGTGAGCAGAGCCGAGCAGAGTTTCGGTATTATTTTTCATTAATTATTCTGGAGATTTAGCATTCTGGTTCTGGGCCGCGTTTTGATGAAAACAAATGATAATTAAATTTCAGGCAGCACATTCGAGATGAAAAAGGTCGGAGGTGGGCCGAGGATACGTACCGAGTGGAGGATGCGCGAAATTTTAGTAATCCGAATACACGGAGCCAGATAAATGTAAATATGCTGGGAGGAGATACACCGAGGACGATTAGCGTGAAATTAATATTAATTAAGCGAGATTTCCATGATATTCGTCGTCTGCTTTGTGCTGGCATGATATACTGCGTGATTAAACCCTACTGGGTTAGATTCCGCCTAGTCCCGACGTTTCGCTTCCTTTCGCTCCCCTTTTCCGAGCTCCGGATGCTACGTTGCAACTTCATTCACGACATGAGTCTCACATTAAACGGTGTATCATTTTCATCTTCATTTTCATTACGGGGGATGCAAATCGCGAGTCATAATTCATAGATTTTTCTTTTAGTCTGCTGAGTCCGCAATCTTTTATTTCAATCTAGTCTAAATTATTTTTATCTTGGGGATAAACTCAATTTTTTATTTTATTTATTTTCACCCAGACATTTTGTGTAAATTTTTTTTTTTTTTTATTTTATTTTGAAAACTCGGAAGGCAAAAAAAATTTTTAAAGTACTGTAAATTATTTTCCAATTTTTTCAAAATATATTAATTTGTAATTAAAAAAAATTTAATAATTTTTTAATAAAAATTGTAATTTTTTTTTTCTATTTTCTACGTTGATTATTATTTTGAATAATCCCCGGAATTTATACCGAGAAAATTGATTCCGACATTTTTAGTAGGCGGACAACTGACCCGATTATCAATTGAAAACTCTTAACGGGTCGAAGAGAACATCCCCTTTAATGATAAGGAAAATAAAGCAGTTGACTGCCCGTAGGCTCAGAGCTGCCGGCTAAAATCTTACAGGTGTGTTATTTTTGTCCAATTACAGAGCACTGTCGCGGAAATTTATTTTCGTTAGATAAAAGGTCTTACGTAAACTAAATGGACGACAATTTTACCATTACATTAAATTTTACTTGGACGTGAAAAAGGTTAGAAATTATTTCCAAGGAAAAACTGTTGAGCAAACAGTTTTCGAGGGAAGAATTGATAAAAATAGTTTAATTCTTCAAAGCTTTGAATTTTTCAGGAACAAATATTTGAAGGAAAATTTTGTGAATTGAAATGAAAAAGATTTCATTAATTTTGTGTGACTCTTTTATAAACTTAATGTGATTTATAGAGGTGGAAATATTATTGAGTGAGGCTCGGAAGTAGTGGGTAAAGGAAATCCAAGATTTGCGGGGGATATCGTAACCGAAACCCTCCTCGAAAGTACTCGGCTCTTTGTTCGGTTTTGCCGATAAATACTTCTCGTAGATTACTTGAGATTAACAGAGACCCTTAGCCCCGTTTCCCTCGCCGTAATTTCTGGCCATTAACTAACCATTCGCCTCATGAATATCGGGCTTATCAGCTATAACAATCCGCTATTTATCCTTGCGTTTTAATATTAATATTTAATGATACTAACATTCATCTAAATCAAAGCAAAAATTTTTCTTGGGAATTTTAATATTAATTTATTTTTATTCTTATCAAATGTCCAAGCTTTATATTTTTTTATCTAAATTATGACGGCATGGTCGATCAAAACTTTAATTTTTTATCAAATTTCAAAGTTTAATTGTAATTTTTTTTTAAAAAGTAGAACTGAGAAAAACTAGACATTTATTTGATAAAACTTCTAGACTTCGTTTATTTTTTTTTTTTCAATTTTATAGCGATTTAAAAACGGCTTAGACGACCGAAATTCTACTTTTTTTATCAAATACCAGAGCTTCAATATTATTTTGCATAAAATTTTTGATCTGGTGCGAGCGACAAGAGATATAAAATACGAGATACGAAAATGAAAAAGTAACTAGCGTTTATGTGTCCGGTTTAAAAATATAAACCCGTGGAAAATAATAAAACAAAAAAAAAGTGAAAGCAGACAACAATACGCAACGTACTCGCATTAAAAAATGATAAATACGTCGCAGGGGGCATTATTATTATTATTATTATTATTTTAGAGCGTTAAGCTGCAAGTGCAGAAATGCCCCGGTGTATGCGGTTAAATATTTTTGCATATGGATGCAACGGATACCGTATACATGAACATTCGTATAAAATATATGAAATGTATGTACGGCTAAATAGAGAAGCTCGAGAAGAGCGGATAGAGAATGTAGGAGAGAAGAAGCTACGAAATGATGTTATTCCCCGGCAGTGTCAGTGTGCACGTGTCATACCTCCCCGAAATCTAGTAATATGCAAATGGGACCGTAGAAGAAGCTAACGAAGAGGAGGTTGTCTTTTTGCTACATAATAACCCTATTATGTATTGTCCGAGACTCTCGTTATTACGTTTTGCGATTATTGCGCTAGAGAACGGACATTTTTAGCTGAGAGATTATTATCAAACTAGTGTGATAAAGTGTGCGAGTGGTGTGGATGTACTCGATATTTATGCTCGAGCCCTTTTTGTACAGGGTAGTTGATACACTCGTTACAAGTGGATGTGTATTTTCCATTATGTGTTTTGCTTCCGGAAATTTTAGCAGAGGGGTTCTCGAGGGAAAATTTATTTTTAAATTATGGTTTAATTAAAGTTCTGATACAGAAAATTACGTCGTAATTTTTGTTTGTTATTTTAAAATATTTTAATGTTGCAGAAAAATTAAAAATAATTTTTTTCACCTTTTCTCTGCATTGAAAAAAAAAAAAAAATTCTTGACTAGAGAAAATTTCTTCTTGCTCCAAAATAACTTTTGTCTTCCGTAAAATTTTCTTAGTGCAATAAATTTTTTTTTCTTTGTATTAAAAATAATTATTTATAATTTTATCGAATAGTTAGCAATTAATTTGAAATTGATGGCAAATTTTTACTAAAATATCAATTAAAAAAAGAACCTGTTGTCTAAAAAATTTAAATAAAAGAACTATAATTACCAAAATGATTCTAATAATAATTAATCAAATTGATGACAATTTGATACAATTATTTGTCATAAAATTCTATTCTAGCGATTAGGAATTGTCTCTAATAGACGCGATCAATCATGTAGCAAGTGTATCGGATGTACAAATAATTTAATCATTTGTCTATCTCTAAAATATCAATTAATATCAATATCAATAAAAAATATTACTGATTTTATCAACAGTACTGTGAGGCGTGCGTTAGGCATATTGGCGAACTTTTAAATAAAAGCAGCAGCGTCAACAAAACTTTATTATTTATTAATTATGTTTATCCTCATAGTTCTCTTTAAACTTACGGCCAGTCGCCAAAGTAATCCAGCAGTTAAGATGTCGCAGGCGTGTTAATAATTTTTGACACTGTGAGATTAGTTTTGTCGCTCTTTCTCTTAGATTTAAACTTACTTACTAAAAAAAAAAAAAAAAAAAAAAAAACATTTGGAGGATCGAATAGTCTCTCGACAGTATTAATCTATTTCATCCGGAATTGCGTATGAAAAATAAAATAAAAACCGGTCGTCTTTATAAAGTATTCATCCCTGTCGCCTCGTACTCGGCAGTGGATAAAATTTTTAAAAGCTCTCGGGATAGGAGCAGGCTATTCACGTTTTTCACTTAAAAACTTAAATTGCCGTTTGGAAGGAGAGTTAAGAGACCTCTCTCTCACCCGGTAATAACTCAGCATGATTTATTTATTCCATTGTCGGTTGGTTTATTGCAAAAACAATAAACGCCAATAAATAACCTCTGGTGATTATTCGATCCTCACAAAATGAGAATGTTATTTTTGTATCATAAGATATTTAAGTCCCTAAACAAAATAAATAAAAAAAAAAAATAATTGCATTTAAGAACAAAAGCAAGGTCGATACTCACCTCCTTGAAGCTGGGGCTCGCCTAGTTCGACGTAGAAGAGGGCGTCCTTCTCGTAAGAGTCCTCTTCGATTATGGTGAGCATTATCGTTTTCCTGAAACATGCATCAGAACTCTGCTAATCTGTTTCATCAATATTACACAAGTTATTCGATAAACTTTGCATTAGTCGGAGCTAAAATTATCACACTGAATGCTAAAAGCCGATCCTCAATAATGATCCTGTCGACGCATTATCATTCAAGTTTATTTCGGTAATTACCGCGGATCTATTTAACCACGCGGCATTAGTTCACGAGTAACTGACTGTAAACCGAGCCCCAATGCAAATCGATAATTAAATAGGCTAATTAACTACGTTTTGAGAGGAAAGAGCTTCCAATCACACACTTCTCATTTACTTGGCTAGTTTCCGATCTAGGCTATGTTAATTTTGAGGTTTTGTAATGCTCCGCTTGGTGAGTAAACACTGATTGGGGATTGATAAGTTCGAGAGTCTGATGGTATAATTTGTTGTGGTTGCAAGGGTTCCACAACAACTAGTTTACGGTCAATTGCTAAAATGATGGAGAAAATTGTTCATTTTAATTATAATTGAAGGAAAGTTAAACTGATTTAAAAGAAAAAATTCATTTTTGTTGATGAAAATTGTAAAAATTCTTTTAAAAAAGCATAAATTATCCAACAAAAATTTATATTAAAAATCATAAAAAACATTATTAATTTTTGCTGAAACTTCGGAATAATATCAAGATATCTAAAAACATAACATCGGCAGTCTGCGGAGTATCGAGTATCAGATGTGGATGTTATGTTTATTGATGCGATTTAGCGTTCGTGCATGATATGAAGCTCGGAAAGAGTCTCCCCTAACAGTATGTAACGGAAATGGAAAGCCTCTGCGGTGGTGGATAAGTCTCCGACTGGTGTGCTGGGGTGTCGTTTCATTGGGATTTCCCTCATCGGGCCCCTTATTCATTTCACCCTATCGCACCAGTGATCTATCTCTCCATCTCTTTCTCTCCCTTGTGAGTAGCGCCAGTGGAAAAGTATTCCGTGACATCGTCGCCTTGGAGACCTGCGGAGACAAATTGAATTTACTTTCACGCCGATAGCCGGGTGATGGAGGGCTTCTCGATAATCGGAAATAAGACCGGCACCCCTAAACGTCCTCTTTCGCAAATCCAAATAAAATATTTCGGTGTGTCGTTGAGGTACCAGGACCCAGAGGACGACGAATATGAACAAGAAGAGGAATAAGTAAGCCGTACCAGGTAGAGAGAGATCTAGAAACTGCTACGAGAGCAGAATAATAATAATAATGCCAGACGAGAAAGGAGAATAAATAACGAATAATTTAAATTTATTTGCTCATGTCTTATTTTGTATGTCTTCTCTTGTAAATCCTGGTTGTCTCAGTCATCGATCTTCAGGCTAGTAGAGGCAACTCGTTTCATACAACTATGCTCGTATAGAGTTGATATACAGCACCAGTTCTCTACTCGGTCTTCAGTTAATACTATGAGTTCTGGAGCACACAAAGTAAGCAAAGGTACAGCCAACGAAGACTGCAGAAATCAAATAAAACAAGCTTCGACAAACGTGAGATAGTAACTAATACTAAAGCACTAGCTGCTGGTTAAACGAAAAAAAAAAAAAAAAAAAAATATACTTGATTCGAAAAAAGTATTCTCTTCAAAATTGTGCTCTTTTTTTGAAATTGTTTGAGTTGATTCAAAAAATTTACCAGTTGAAGCTAGAGAATTGTAAGAACTCTGCGAAGCACTTTGATATTTTCAAATTCGTTCTATCTACTTATTTCTTTTGTAACATTCATTGAAGATAGTAACAACTTGTTTCAAGATTACAAACAATTTTCGGACTTTTGATGTTTTATATATTATCAAAAATTAGTATCGAATACTTTTCAAAATTTAATTTATAAAATTTTTCAAATTAAGACAACGAATTTCAATAAATACTTGAAGAAAAATGGAAGATTCTCTTCAAAACAAACCTCATTTTGAATACCTAAAAAAATTGATACCACAGTCTAACCAATTTCAGGATTTATTGATCAATTATATTTAATAAATTAAATAAAATTAAATGTCAACAGTGAAATATTGAGTGTGAAAATTGGTGTTTTTGCTTTGAATAAAAAATCTAAAAAGTGAGACTCGAATGAATATTTTATAAATTTGTGTCGCAAGTACGAGTAGAGTTTTTTTCTATTCCGTCGTTTAAATGGAATGTACACAAGTTTAAATAGCCTTTGAAGCCAAACGAGGTATAATCTCATTACTTATTAAAATTTTAAACGTGATTTACGGTATTTTATTTTTAACTAACCACGTCACGGTGATCGTCTGAAAGGTCGTTATCTGCCGATAACACGAAAGAAAACCAGGGCCGTTAACTCTGCGTATGGGACATTAGTAACAGAGTACATAGAGAGAAAATACAGAACGGTGAATTTATCTGCAAATACATTTATCGCACTTATGCAAATGCAGATCTATTTGTTTGCAATGTGTGTTTATATTCGTGCAGAATAGACCCTATAAACCTATTGGAAGTCGAGAAAAATAAAACGTTGCTTTCAAAAAAAGGTTCGCCTTAGAAAACTGTAAATTATTGCTTCTGAATTTGATCAATTGGTTCTACATATGGAGGGATTTTTGTTTATGGTAAAAATAATTATATTTTTATGGATTTATTTACGATAAGGATAAATTTTATGGAAATTTTAGTATTGTATTCACGGAAGCTTAACTTTATGTCGATTTTACTGTTTATGCAGGATTTAAAAACCATTTGGAAGGATTTCAACTCTATAAGGTCGATTTTACTGTTTACTCGGAGATTAAGGATTATTTACACGTAATTTTGTTTCATACAACTCCAAGTTGAGAAAAGGGAAAAAAATAGACCGTAAGTGACCATTGAAAAAGGCTGATTCAATAGGTTCTTTTGAAGAGGAACAGAACAAACTTTCAATTATTGATTTATATAAATCAAATTGTAATGGTATTTTCAAATACAAGTTACTTATGTTTTAAAAATAGAGTTTATCTTTCTTGACAGTAGCTGATGAGAGTCGATTTGTAACGAAGTCTACTTTGCGAGTTCTCAAAGCTAATATTGGAAAATCGGAATCTCGTTTGATTTTTACAAACTTTTTTAAATAAAAAAAAAAATGTAATTTCAGTGTGATAAAATTAATAAAACTTTTTACCGCGGTTGCATAATCAATGCTTTTAAAATATTATAATTTACGGAAGGTATCTTTGTATAATTATTCTATGAACAGATAAAATGAAGCACTAATTACCCGACTATAAAAACAAAATATATATAGAGGAATTAAAGTAAAACATAAACTTATTAATTATGCATTCGAAGCTCTAGGTTTTAGTTTGCGAGTCAAATTTTTACTAGCAATTAGCGATAATCTGAATAGAATGCAAAATGCGCGCGCGCGCGCGCGCGCGCGCGTGTGTGTGTGTGTGTGTGTGTGTGTGTGTGTGTGTGTGTGGAATTGTATTAATTAGTTGAATTTGAATTTGTTAAGCAAATAAGTACGATGCTTGAATAAAGACAGAAGAGATGATGAACACGGCTGTTAATTGAAAAACAGAAGTAAGTTATTAGACGATAAAATATTGGATTAATTGGTTCGATAATGGATTTCAGACAGTACTGCGGTAGAAAAAGCAAATATACTATTGACGAGTGCTGTAAAATTTCCGAAACAATACTCGATAAATACACAATCGAGTTATTAAAGTGAATTTGTATGGAGTTTGTGAATGTCAATACTGGGACAATATTTCTTTAAAGCTGATGCATATACACTTTGAATCAATGTTTATTTTCGCAGGCGTTACGCAAATATTTTGTCTATGTGTATGTAAAGTTTTGTTGGATAAAAACTATTGAGGTCAAACCAGCAGTAAATCGTTTTCAATTTTATGCCCTGATATCATGCCAAAAAGTATAGATGCTAATATTTGAGCACGTACAGCTCCGAGGGATCAATTCGAGGCGGTCAAGTTGCTCACGTTCATGTCTAATTCAAATACATTTCCAATGTAAGCATTCCAGATGTATCCACTTGATGCTGGACAGCAGAGCAATGAGCTCGTTAGTTTTTTTGGTATTGATGTTTTGAGAGGAATATAGATGGGAGTGATTTCTCGGGATAAATGGGAATTTGGAAAAGAAAGTTTGCTTGAGTTATATGTTTCATTTTATGTAATAGTTTTCGAGAGTTTGTAATTTTTTTAGAAAATGTTCTGTTAAGTAAAGGCAATATTTTTTCAGAAATTTTAAACATTAATAAAATTTGCATTGAAAAAAAAAATTATTTAATAGCTTGAGACAAAAATTGAAACTCAAAAATTCTAATGTTAAGTTAATTGGAAATTTATGAATTAAAAAATTTTTCGTAAATAAAATCACTGGAGTAAGTGATAATTTAAAGGGAATTAAAAGCATTTTCTCGGTTAAGTCGAGGCTAGATGTCAGATCTTTTTGTCGACGGTCAATGTTATTCTAACTGAACCATCAGACACAAAAAAAAACGGAAAGAGGAAGAGGAAGTGGGTTTATAAAATAGTTAGCTAATAATCGCGATGACAATAGAAAAGCTTGAAATGCAATATCTCCAAGTGAATTGTTATCTATAGTCAGTGGTATTGTGTGTTGTATATTGTACGTCGATCGCGAGAAAGAGGACAGGAGTGAGAATAGGGTAGCGATGAAGAGATATGAAAAGCCAACGTACAACAAAAAAGGTGAAACGACGATGGGAGTAAGAGCAAAAAAAATAAGAAATAAAACGGCAATATAATCTAATGTCGATATTGGCATGACGTACAGTGTACATAGTTCTCAGTATTGAGTATCGCACAGTATCGTTTTATTTCTACTCGACCCTATTGTGCACTTTCAACTTGAACTACCGACAAGTGCTCTGAATTAACAAGATGAAGAGCAAAAAAAATTCAAAGTAACTGCTTGCTGTTTACTTCTGGGTTTGTTTAATAATTTTTACGTTAAATTAATGTAAAATGTCCCCTCTGGTCGGTGATTTACCGTTCGAATGTCAAGCGGTAATTAACGAATTAGAAAAAAGATGGAGGAAAGTAAAAGTAGGAAATGATTACAATTTTTGGGTTTATCTGTGAAGTGGATTAGAACGAGCTGGCTTTTGGTTGCGTGCGTTTGCTGTCACGCAACGATTAAATCACGTCAATGTTAATATCACGTCCGTGAGCAATCTAATCAAGCCGATTAAAGCTGAGTTTCAGTCTGCCGGATAAAGATAACTTTATATAAAAGGAATTTTTTTTTATACTATATTTTTTAGTAATGATTCGAGTTGGACCCGAGCTGAGTAGAAACAAAGGGACGGATTTAAAATATGAATAAAGAGCCATGATTTATAGAGAAGAATAATAAAAACGGACTTATCGACTTTTAAATTTATCGCTCAACTTCTATTCCGGCAATTATAATGGAAATTATTAGATACGATTCGGGGAGACGATAAAAAATTCACTTCTTTTTAGTTGTTACTTGTCGGGGATGAATTTTACGTGACTCTGTTAATTTATTTTGTTTTATAGATTGGAAAGAATTTCAATTTGAAATTTTTGGTTACTTTTTTTTTTTGATAGTATTGATTTTATGGTACAAAGTTAATCGCACAGAAAAAAAGATTAAATTTAATTTTATTCAGAAGAAATTCAATTTTTTAATCCGAAATATTTTATAATTAAATAAAATAATTGAAAAATTTTTCAATATCAAAAAGACAATTAATTTGAATCAAGATATATTTTTTTGATCTATTTTACTACATTCCACAATATGTGATCACTTCACGCCTAAATTTCCCAAGTTAACATAATAACAACTTGTAATTTCAATAGAGCTCCGAAATTCCGCATTTGAATCCCAGAATACGATTACGTAATCGGATTATGAGCAGAGCCGTCTCGAACTGAAAAGTTACGAGTTTAAATTCTCGTATGCAGAGGTACGTGACACGCGAGATATACGGCATCGTAGGATGAATTATTGACCAGCCGATGCCGCGGTATCTCATCCTATTCATTTGATAAAATGAAACCCCGAACGAACCAAAGCCGTGAAATATTCAAATATTAACAGTTTCTGTTGTCTCTGGAGCTTGATATGCCAAAAAGGCTCCCCGAACCGCGGAAAACTTAGATTTGGAGCAGAGGAAAGTTATAATTTCTTTCCTCAAGATATTATAGCTTGAGCGCGTGACTAGAAACAAAACGAACGTGACTGAAAACAACCATGAGTGTGTCGAACGTGCTGCAAACTGTCGGCGTTTGGCATTCAATAGCAGCTCTTTGCATTTCTCTTCATAATATTCTGGCCTGCAATTTGTCAGGCAATCGACAAGACGCCTTAATTCATGATGCAAACTAAACCAGACTGAAGCTATTTCTGCTGGAGGAAAGTAACCCCGTTTGTCACAAGTCAGAACAGATCCCAAGTAACTGCTTAAGTCGTAATATAAGCCCAAGATACAAGTTTAATTTTGGAGAAACTCCCTGGAAGGGGAATTTGGTGGGAGCTATTGTTCACCTTTGCAGTGACTAACCTCAAGGATACAATGGATGGAGAAGAGAGATGCACGACAGGGCTCCAAAGTTTGGCTCGAGTGCCGTAAACGGAAGTTCCTATCATGAACACTGTGTTATATGTTATATTATGTATTATATATGTATAATCTCGAGATATAGAATACATAAAGCCGAGTCGCCGCTCAGACTCGGCTCATCTCCAAAAGAATTTTCCACGAAAGAACCCCGACATAATTCTGATGACAAAAATCCGATCAGACTCGAGACTTGAGACAAACTTTCTTTGAATTAAGTTATTTAATCCCTTATCATTTTTTACTTTTAGCTCTATTGGATACGCCAAAAATTCAGAATAATAAAATAGTTGAGCTCCGCGCGGAGCAAATTATAAACTTTCAAAAGCTGAATAATATTGTATTATAAATATGAAATACCGATGCGTGATAACAATAGATAAGTTATACCGACAGATAATAATAATTATTATTATTAATATTAATATTGTTATTGTTTAAGTTTACAATTTATAATTCTATGAGGAGAGAAGTTTAATAAATGTTTGGCAGACATTAAATCGGGGTGTAAACTATCGAGCTTAAACAAGTATCATTACGCGGATATATAAATGTTAATTATATACCGAGTAAATTGGTTCGTGACCTTAAATTTAAATTCAAATTTATATTTTATGTCTTCCTCTGGCGCACGGAGTACTTATACTTCTACGGGCGAGTATTATCATACTTATACACGAAAATATCTTTGTCTGAGTCAGGGTTTATGTATGCGGAAACTTTAAGAGTTGCATTGAGTAACCGCCGCTATTGAATTTAACCGCTGAGAGCGACCAAATTCGCCTTTCAAATGAACCACCCACCTCCTAGACCCGACCACCTCGAGCATGACCGAATGTGGTCTCTCGAGTAATCACTGGAGAGACGAGCAGAGGGTGGTGACGAGCCGATTGGGTAAAGTGAGATAACATTTATTCTCTATTGGTATTGGTATTAGAATAAAACTCCCCCCGGCAGACCGTTTCCAATCCAACTGGAATCAAGCCCGAAGAAAAGAATATTACTTTGATCCTCCAGGTAATTAAACGGTAATTTTATACAGTCGAGAGATAACGAGTTATCTGTTATGGAGATAAAGATTTTAGAGAATGATAGAGCTGGGGGTAACTGGAGGATTTAGAAAATTTTAAGTTAAATTATGGATCTGGGGTATGCAAAGTTATTTTTTTGGATTCAAAATTTTTTTTATGTAATTTTTACCTTTTTTTTTTTTTTAACATTAAAAATTGAAATTTTATTTTTATTTTGTTCTTCTTTAGGGGAATTTATGATTTATTCATTGAAAATTTACAAAATTTTGTATTTATATTTTTTTTTTTTGACACTTAAAAAAAAAAAAATGCAGTTGTATGAATTTAAAAAAAAATTTGAAACTGAATTTTTACAATAACATTAAAAAAAAAGTTGGAATAATTGAATTTTTCTATTTTTCATTACAAAAAAAAAATGACCCAATTTTTTTTCTGAACTATAGCAATAATTTACTGTAATTTATTATTAAAATAGTTTTACAGTATTGCAATTTTTTGCAAAGCAGGGCATTTAGAGAATTTATTAAACAAATAAATAACTGATAAGTTATTACAAAAATATTCAAGCCGTTGATCAAACAGCTTGGTAAAGAAATAAATCACGAGCAACCACTTGGATAATTTTCCATCTTTATTTCTTCGTATTTCTTAGAATGAAAATAAGTGCAGCATAACAGAACAGAAAAGAACTGAGCAGGAGTTTTAATATTCAGCGGATCTGTGTCGGAAATCTCGGAAGATAAGATATGGCAGCGGTGCATAGTAAAAGGGAACAAAGCGTCGGAAAATGACAAGCACGTGGAGAAAAGTTGGCTTATTATCTTTACCGAATTCTCAACTGCACTTTCAGTTTATGACTACCAGACATGGCCAGAATTTCGACAATTTCAAGAGTTAGATACACCTATAGATTCTTGTACTGCCTACACAACTGAACGTGGATGTATAGACGTGGAAATGATGATGTTTGTTAACGGTGCCCGCGGCCACGCGCCTCATCGATTGCCCGTCTGCTTTGCATACATGACCCCCTTTTTTCCACCCCCCGACTACCAGCCAATCGATCTTCCCCGATTTAACCGATTACATTCGCGATCGAACGTTTCCCTCGTGCCAAATTCAATGGAGATTAAATTTTAGTCCGCGGATTTAACGTGTTTCGTTATAGCTGATAAAATTTCACCACTTCTCAAATATAATACAATAAAATTTGATATTTATTGTCACAGATATTAATTTATACTCCAAAGATTAATCTTTTATTAGAGACCTCCTAAATCTAGAAATTTAGAGACTAAAAATCACTGTTGAAACTATTATTAGATATTGCAAAACTATTAATAAAATTATCGATTCGGCGGGTATTTATAGGTTCTTATGGAAAGAAAAACTTTTTCATTTGCAATCGTGAATTATTTAGTGAAAGTCGATAGACTTGTGGTAAGTTTTCAATTAGATGAAAAGAACTCATGGAAAAATTATCACTCTGACATCAATTCTTATTTATATTGCTTTTTATTGCACGGATTAACTGCTCTGTATACTGAAACTACTCAAGAAAATTAAAAATAAGAATTTCAAATGAATTTTTATTGCTTTTAAAAGATTGTTACTTAGTCGAGAAAAAGAAAAAAAAAATAACTGAATGTCTTAACATCACATTAAATCTGATAACAAGATAGAAAATTATACAACTCAACGAAAAGTATTAAAAATATTTAACGGATATCTTGACTTAGATTTTTAAAACAAATCCTCAATATTAATTCCTGTATTATGATATGAAGGAAAAAGCTAATAAAGAAAGTACAGAGGAATTAATACTTTTGCAGTAAAACTAGCATAACATTGAGAGAAAACGGAGGGCTCTCGAGCCAGTCAGTGAACGGGAAGCATTTAAAACTTAAGTTTGCACGAGGTGGAGGAATGATAAAAAAAAATAAAAAATAAAGCGTAACTCAGATGCACCCTTGGGGCTTCCCGCTGCTCTTTCTCCCTCCATTGGCCCACTTACAGTGAGTTTGTTTTCTCTGATGTGTACTACTGTGTGTAATAGGTATAGAGCGTGGCTATCAGAGTGGTAGTAACGATACTAAAGCACTAACTGTTTTGTTATTTCTCTACATGATCGTTCGTTTTATTCCGTAAAACCATTTTTCGCCCACAAGTCTTCATGTTGATGTTGGATTTTAGTGAACAGACTATTTTTTAGCTTCCGTTTCTATTCCATTCGATACCAGGCTGTCTATCTAGGCGCTGTCACTTGATATGTCTGACGTATCAATAGCCTGAAATCGTTCACGTGAATCGAATAATAACAATACGAATAAATTGTCGAGTATTCTCAGTTGAGTTGAAACTGACACGGGTTACATAAAAACTACCCGAACTGCACCTACCTCGCTACGATTTTTAAATAATTATTCAAGATTAATTATTATTGATTAAAAAAAAAATTAATTTTGCAACTTACTCGGTTTGATTATCCTCGAAGATTACCGAGCCCTCGCAGTGGACGTACTGCTTCCCGGGCTTCGCTGTGCCTTCGGTAGTTTTGTAGGGAACTGCTATCCGTCCTCTGGCTCCACTGTAGCGCACAACTTTCAGAGGATACTGCCCGACACTCTCCACCAGCTCGATGACACCTCCTTCCGGGAACCCGAAAATTCCACTGTGGTCGTCGTCCAGGATCATCACTGTCGCGAGACTCGGTGACGCCAGGTCTGCTGGAGCTGAGACGTTGGCTAGCCTAAACAATTATAAATTGATACAATTAGAAATTTTTTTTTTTTTTAATAAATAAAATTGCTCCTAAAAATTATTTCTGAATAATTGCATTTTTTACTTTTTTAATTTTCTAAATAAAAATAAAAAATTTCTAAACTATAACAAACAAATTTGATGATTGTAAAATGAAACTCAGCTTGTGTTTGAAAAATCAAAACAGTTGTCACTCGTCTGATGTTTCAGTATGTCATCTATTATTATCTATAATTGTTGTTCACACAAAATTTGATTATATTCACAAGCTTTCACAGCTTTAATCAATTAAAATAATTACCATTGTGTATTTACAGTCATCCATCGATTTTTCAGTGATTTTACTCCAAAATAATTGTTTACTTTGTATGAAACTAATAAAAACAAAGAATATCTGTCAATTTTTTAAGTTTTTTAAAATAAATAAATTTTTCTTTTTATAAACAAAAAATGTTTAATGTCAGCTGATTTTATTTTCAAATTTTTTATCTAAATTATTTTATTATTTATTTACTTCCTCAAGCACAAGTGAATCTAATAACCTATTACATAATGACAGTGCGATATAGAGGTTACGAGGTTATCAGTGAGTTTGAATGCCCTCTGCCTTGTAATGTGAAGAAACATCGGATGAAGAAATTTAATTTTTACATTTAACTTCATTGTTAATGAAAATTAATAATAATATATATTTATTAATTTTTATACTTCCAACAATAATACTTTACAGTTTAAAAAAAAATGCAACGTCATTGTTAGCGATTTTACGGGGTACATTTTTTTTCTGCGCAGTTTTAAAAAAATGACGCCACCTCACGGGCAAACTGCGCGGCTATTTTAAATCTCAGTGGAGTGGGGGGAATCCGTTATTATTTTAAAAATTTTCACAGGTGAAGTATGTAGTTAAAATTTATATTCTAATAAAACAAATAATATAAATATAATGTTTATAAATAATTATAAAAAAAATTATTTTTTGATTTAAGAATGAATTAAAAATTTTTTGCGCCTTTTTTTTTTTTTTATCTAAACTCCGAATAGTCAACAGAACGAGTTCCGCGTAATTAGAATGCAAATGGCCGCCCTTGTTTATTGACATGTCATGTAAACACTCTTGTTAGTAAACATTCAGTGTTTTTTTTTATCTTCAACATCAAAAGATCAATTAATAATTACATAAAAATTACGCGTTAAATAAATATCAGACAGTTGACATTATTCTGGATTTTATTTGCAGCAAATATATAAATAATTGGTCAAATAAATATAAATGAAGAAAAAAAAAAAATTGGAGTAAATTTTATGAATAATTTTTGTCGGAATATTTTATAATAATAAAGTTAACCGACCTTTTTAATTTTTTTTAATAATTAAATTAAATCAAAAAAATGTTTTTAAAAAATTGCATGTGTAATTTTTAAAATTTTCTACAAGTGAAATTTTTTCTTTTAATTTTTTAAAAATAATTTTTCAATAAAAGAAAAATTAAAATGAGAACTGTCAAATGTTTGATATTTTCAGTGGTGAAATTTAAACGAGCGGTGTTAATTTATTACTCGATAAAAAAAGGGATAAAAGTGTTGGTATAATGTGAGTTATTTTGTGTGATAGAACAAAGATTATCAAGTGTTCATAAAATTCCGTGACATGTAGTAATACAAAGCCGTAAGCTCTTGAAATTAATTGTATGTCAACTTTATTTTTATTTTTTAACCCAGTCAGTAAGCTTTAATTAATTGTTGAATTTTATAATGAGTATGTTAATTTTTCAGAGGATAATCGAGTTTAAATAAAATCGCAAACTGTTATTTATTAATCAAGTGTTTTATTGACTATTGTTTGGCCCAATTAAGTGAGTAAAATAATCCATATTCAAGGTGAAAATAGCAGACCTGTAAGTTTTTTTATTATTTTTATATAAATTTAAATTTCAATGAAATCCGTATGCTAAATTTTTTTATCAATTATCAATTATAAATTTTTATTTACCTTCTTTCGTATCTCAGCTGGTATTTTTACAACCAATATCTTTCAAAATATTTATTTATGAGCGCTATAAAAATTCACTGTAATTTAATTTGTCACGTCAGAAAAAACGTACAATAAATTTAACGTGCAGCGAGTAGTGAACCATCCCAATATAAGTTTCAAAATTGAAACACGCTGACAACTGGAGTATGAAGGCAAACATGGAACGATAACCAAGAACGGGGTCAAGTGTCTTAGTCACATCAGAGTTTGGTTTTATTCTTCAAAGCTCGACAGCTGATAGATGTAAGTAACAAGTAACAGGTACATTTTGCAGGTAGATGATTGATGCAATTGAAATCCTCCATGACAGTGTGAAAGATCTAATCTAAGTGGATCATCATGTCTACGTCTCCGTAAAAATCTCAAGATTGATAGTTTAATGAAAAGTTAAATAAATAAAATATTGAATCTGGAAATTGCGGAAGTGTCACTTGGCGATCAAGAAGAATGACAATGACAATGACGAGCAAGGACAAGCATTATCAATGATGAACGCAGACCGTTCTCTCGAAGCTCCTCTCGTCCCTCGACGGTTGAGTTTCGTGTTTAACGAGTTAATTCACTCTGGCACGTGCTTCGTTATATATCTCCTCTGGGTGGATGTTTTATCTGTAACGAGCGTTTATTATCATAGTCATCGACACGAGAGACTACAGAATAATTTATTAAAATTTAGAAACACATGAAAGCGATCTATAAATACACCGTTGTTATTTTAGGAGCGACTATGAGGAATTATTGAGAACTTAGTCTATTTTCTGCTACGTCAATATTTTTAATTACTAATTAGTAATTGTTAATTATAATTACTTTATTGGAATTTTTGGTAATTTAGTAATTAGCAATAAATAATAAAATAAACGAATAACTCATGCCCTCTTTGCGGGTATCAGAGCAGAGTTAGTTGAGATTTCATCCATTAATTAGTGATAACAGGACTCCCATCGGGGATTTGTGTGGGAGCCACTGGGGCATGTCATGAAACGATAGACAGCAAGAGGAGCAAACTACAACTACAACTAGAGCATTATAATGCCGAGAAATGGAGAAACTACTCGACACACACTGCGAATACTTAACAGTGAACCTCTACTCGTTGACTAATCGGCAGCATGTCCTCGAGAATGAATTTTCGTTTGAGAGATCTCAAATGATTATCGGAAGCCTACACTAGAACTAGTCAAGTTTATTACTGCGAACAGCGATACTCAACTTATACTCTTCTGTTCAAGTTGACTGGTGTAGATAGCAGCCCACAAAACGCTGAGAATGTTCGGGTTCGACAAAGGAAACCATCGAGTTTAACACCCACCCGATCTCTGTTACCGGAGGGAATTTATTACCGAATTTGCGGTTAACGTCTATGGCAAAATTACAATCTGCACCTTGTACGTAATTCCTAATACTTGAGCGTATTGGGATTAGGACACTTTAATTTACGATGCATGTGCTTCTTAGAGTGAAATAATGGACTTACATCTCTGTAAAGAGTTAATGGACTCTATGGTGGTACTGGTTAAAAGTTACACCGACTTGATGGCGAGCTTGAATCTAGAGTTGAGTGAAAAAAGAGTAAAAGCTTCAGATGTTTTTACAGAACTCTAAAACTCCGAACTTTAAAACTTTAAGAGTTTGTATCGCATTAGATTCTGAGTTGAGTTTTTGGGATTGTGATCCCTTAGAGTTTTATCTATTGAAGTCTAGTCAGCAAGTTTATTCTAAATTACATGTTTTACTTTTTGTCCAACTTTTTCGATCTATTTAATTTTTGCTAAATTTAATTGTAGCTAAGACATCGTGATTCCAATCTTTTGATTCAATAAATTATCTCTGATGTTTTGAAACTTATAAAAATCCGAGAAATTTTAATTTTCATACGTTAATGAGATTTTTTGTCAATGCGCCGGTTCTTAAATTCTTTTTGTTTAAAGTATATGAATGAATTTCCCAACGCTTTGTGTCCAAAAAAATTACTCGACAAAGTAAACTTCATTTGGAATTACTTTCTGAATTTTCTACAACAATTTAAAGGGAAATAAATTTAATTATTAAAACTTTTATATTTTTATAAATTTAATGTAACTTCTTGAATTTATTATCTCGTTGGATATGACTATTTAATTCCTTTGAAGTTAAAATTTTAAATTTCAATTAATTTGCTCCATAAAAAAATATTTTAATTATTTAATCTTGAAGCATATAATATAAATAACTTTAAAGTTTAATTTCTACTACAATAGACACAAAAATAATTTTATTATCATCAGCTTAAAATATTTTTGTGGTAATAAGGATTATCCTTGTTTACCCTTTCAAGTCGTAAAATTTATAGAGATTAAAGTTTATTTGATGTGATCATTAAAATTCAAAAGTTTGAAACAAACTCCACTTAACGTCGAAAAATAGTGTAATTTCAAATAGTTAATTCCTCTAACTCAACTCAGTATCATGCGATTACTCCAAGAACGTATAATATGAACGTCTGAATATATAAAAAGACAAAGCCGAGCAGAATCAATATCCCGCTTTACTTATATTATATCGCTCGAGGTATAACTCATAACTCAAAACGAATTTTAATAAGTAAGACAGCATAAAAGGCTTTATTAGATATACACGATATATTTATCGAGATCAATTTATGAATCAAGGCTATCTTATGTCTATAACACTATCGTTGTTCTTTCCTGTTTATAAACTAACGAGCTGCATTGTTCGGCTCAACGTTGTATTGTTCCGTGAAGGGGCTGGGATATAAACGGCGAGTTGAGTTTAAATGCACCAGCACAAAATTAATAAAACTCTTCAGGAACTCTCCATCAAAACTGCATGCCCGACAGATTGTTACGCGTCACGCGATAATCGTGTTTCCTCGATGGGACGAGCAGATATATGCACATATATATATATATATATATATATATATATATATATATATATATATATATATATATATATATATATATATATATATATATATATAAATATAAATAGTATCCACCTATGTACATCAACCATCGGTAGATAGTTTAGAAATTAAGCTTCGACAATCAACAGGCTTTCGAAATACTTATCATGCTCTCAACTGACCACTTACGGCCCACACGTTAAGCCGACAAATCATTACATCTAATGACAGCAATCTGATGGGCAGAAGCCTGATGGTTGATACCAGATGCCAGATACTCGGAAGATACAATGTAGTTAGTTATTATCATTGTTAATGAACTAACTCAATGAAATCATTCATGAAACCGCTGAAGATGTTGCAGATTACTTCAAAATTAATTGCTAAGTTCCTCAATGAAGAGAATCAAGAATAATCTTGATGAAAATTGGAATTGTCTTTGTCGAAATTGAGCGAATTAATGATGTATGAAGACTGAAATTTTATCATCAAGATGATGTCATGTATACCTAAAATTTTTAAATATTGTTGCACTTGTCACCATTAAAAATGGATTTTGCTGTTCAGATTTATTTATACTATTGATCTGTTGTAATCAGATACCCAGTATAAAAATCTACAGACTGTAATAATTAATAGTTTCGACACATGCCTAACACCATTTATAAACCCTTGTGTTCAAACAGATTAATGAAACCTCAGTCAATGGAGGAGCGTCATCAGTATTAGCCCTAATCCCTATGAATTATTTATTGGGATAATAAATATTTTTCTTCGTTTATTTTTTTTCCATTATAATTAAGATAAATGCATACAAATATTTTGTCTGTTAATACAGGGAGGAAAAATAATTGTCAGGAATTTTTTTTTATTAACTCTTGTTATATTTACTGAAAAAATTTACAAAGAGAATCATAGGTTTAATATTGAATTGTTATTTTTGAAATATACTCTAGAAGTGCAATTTTTTTAAATTCATTGATTATTTGCTACTTTTTTAAATCATTCGAATAGTAGTATTAATACAATAAACGTGTTCCAGTTAAAAATTCGGATTCAATCTTGTGAATAAAAATTATTGGGCTATAAAAATAATTAAAATATTCCAATAATTTTCTATAAAATTTGTTCTATGGAAAAGTGGATGTATTTTATATATTTTTAAATTATTTCCACTCTATTTTTTTTATATTTTAACTTATTGATGAAAAAAATCTTCAACGTAAAAAAAATTTTCCAAAATAAAACCAAAGCTTACTTGACATAGAAGCACTCATCCTCTTCAAAGACATCATCATCAATAACCGACAGCTGGATAGTCTTCCTGATTTCCCCAGGTTCAAACCTAAGAGTCCCTTTAACTTCAATATAATCAGCACCAGCCTCAGCAGAACCATCTTCAGTGAAGTAATCAACTGTGCAAGCTTGATCAAGATCTCCACCAACCCTGGTGACAGTGATGTCAAAAGTGCCGACGTTTTCCATCACAGTATAATGAGCAGGCTCAAAAAAGATCCTCATCTTATTAATGTCATCAATATTGACACACTCGGCTTCCGCCCTCTGAAGTTCAGCCTTGACTTCACTAAGATCACTCTGCGCCCGTTCGCTGATCTTCCTGCTAAGGTTTCCAGCGCCGACCATCTTCCTGGTGGCCAGGACGCGGTAGAAGGCTCTGCTTTTGGGGCCTTTTCCCAGGACCTCTTCATGGGCCATCACCTCGAGCTGCTCCAAGGGCAGAGCGGGATGTTTCTTCCTCAGTTCCCTCAAAGTGTTGATGTAGTCCTTCCTGGTGCTCTCAAATTCTCTGGCTTCCTGGCCGCAGCTGTCTCCAACTCTGTCGACGAAAAGATGAGGACCATCGTGGTCTTTGATTTCCAGCTCGACTCCGGCTTCAGAGTCGCTGGCCTCTCCCTGGACGATGACTCCGCGCTGGTTCATCCTGAATCCCTTGTGCAAGTACTTGTAGATGAGCAATCGCTGATCAGCGACGTAGGCCGTCAACACCGTGGCTGGGAAAAACAGGAAAGTCAGCAGACCTTCCCAGACCTCGAGCACTCCCGGACTGGAAACTGCCAGGATCAAGTATAGCCAGACGTAAGCGAAAATACTCCAGGTCGCTGTTACAAAGAAAACCCTCAAGTGCTTGATCTTCCGGTGCTCGCCTTTCGGTATCACAAACACGCAGAGCGCTATTATCACAAAAAGATTGTAGGCCGCGGAACCGACTATCGTGCCCGGGCCCAAGTCCCCGGCCTGGAAGTCTTTCGCCCAGATTTCGATTATCGAGAGGAGAATCTCTGGAGCGCTGCTTCCGAGCGCCATTAAGGTCAGATTCGCCACCGTCTCGTTCCACACCCTCACCACGACTATCTGCGGCTCCTGGTCTGGCCTCCGGACCACCAGCTCCTTTTCCTGGGAGGTTATCACCTCTATCGCCGCCATAAAACGGTCGCTAATTATTGAGACACCGATGAACAAGTAGAGGAGCAGGAAGAAGTAGACCGTTCCACGGATTATTATGTCGCTCAGTCCTATGTCTTCTTGAGGGTACCACATCGGGATCACCAGACCCTCCGTACAGTTTAGGGAGTACAGAGACATTTTTTTATTCTTATTGTTTTTTATTGACACTTAAACTAGTTTGCTTGAAAGACTTTGTCTGGGTATTTAGAATGGTTCCATCTCCCAAGGAGATAATGATCTTTTCAATGGATGTGTTTTCGACATTTACTTATTCCGCTCACTCACAACTAGGATTTTTATTTCGAGTTGTTTTAGATTGTTCAGAATTTCAGCTGTTAGAGATTTTTTGGAAAAATTAGGATGAAATTTTGTTTAATTTTTAGTGAGGATAAAAAAGGCGAATTTAGTTTTAAATGATTTTATTAATTATTTCAGTCAATTTTTAATTTAAAAATTTTTTTCAATCTCAAAAAATTTTACTTTGAAAAAATTTGCCTTTTTCATCCCCACCCTCAATAATTAAATTTTATCTCAAATATTTAATTATAAAAATCTAAAAAAATTAAAAATTTTCTCTCAATCCAATGATTTAGTTAAAAAGAAAAAAAAAATCATCCCTAATTCTTCCATCAAATCAACGAATCAAAAAAAAAAAAAATTCCAAAGCAACCCCATTGGGTTCACAACTCACTGTAACTCTCAATCCGAATTCCCTCTTAGCGAAATCTTAAAAAAAAAAAAAAAAAAGGTTGATTGAACAAAACACTTTTACTCCAAAACAATAAAACACACTTGAAATACTCGCCCCCCGGGTGATAAATCCTGCATCTCTAAAACCAATATTCCAATCTACTCATAATATCATATACGAAATAACAGATCGACGGCTACCGAGGAAACTCTTGAAACTTTGGACGAACGAGACAACGAGGTCCCATCACGCGGACCTCGAGCACACACGCACTCACAATCAAACCGAGTTTGGAACGCTCAGTCGCGGTCGAGGGAACACTGAACACTGATATGAAGATAGAGAAGTGCATCGGGCGAGACCGCCCGCGGAAGAGTCCCTCTTTCTCCCTCAACTTCCACCACTTAATCGTCGGGCACCACCACTGCCACCCATTCTGTGCATGTGTGTCTCAGCATACAACACACACCAGGAAGAGCTTGCACCCCTCAGGCGGTTCTTTTTCCCTCGCCTAGAGCTTATCATCAAGCTGCGCCTGCGTCCTTCTGCTCAAGTTCTCCACACCCTAGCCAGGATGGTCTACAGCCGGCAAGGACAAGAGTATAAGAGTAAACTGATGTACCGGGAGTGTGTGGGGTTCTGGATAATGATAATAATAATAATAATAATAACAATAATAATAATATAAGGAACGAAAAGAAAAGCGGAGTCGATTTCTTATAGAGTTTCGACTCGAGAGAAGAGCTGAGTATTGTATGTTAAAGTAAGCTTTGGTTATTTATATGGATATGATTATAAATAAGAGTCAGACTTTTGTCTGAAAATCACTATAAAGATTATCAGATTATTTTAAGATTATACATACCTTTTTCATTTTATTATCGTCTAAGTTTAATAGGATTACTTTCCTGAGGAATGTTAGTCTTAAATTGCCAAAGTTCTTTTGGGATTATTCTATTTTTGGCCATAAACTAGATTATTTTGGACCTAACACGAGTATATTGGACACAAGATTTCTTATAAGTCCTCCGAGGTTGATCGTTGATGATTGATGAGCAGAGGAATTTTTGTAAAAAGTGTATATTTTGATTTTCTTAATTGGGCGGGAAGAATAAAAATGAGACAGATATTTTTAAATGATTCATTGATTACAAAGAAACTTTTTTATGATTTATTATTTTTTATAATACAATTTTTTTCGGAAAATTTGAAAATCTTATCAATTTTAAAAGAAAAAAATACATTTTTGGCTATTTTTATTATTTATTAAAGAGATAATTATGTATATTAACGCGTTTTATTTTCAAATATGCAAAACTGTATAAAACAAAAATTTTAGAGACTCAGATAAATTTCGGCTCTGCAAAATTTTGATTTATGATGACAGATATTCATTTTTCAACAATTTTTTTCTCAAAAATATAAACGTTTACCTGTTTTGAAATTCTGACAGCAAATTTTTTGAAAATGAATAAAAAAAGATCTTTTATTTTAATCAGGATAAAGTATCTTCAAAATCAATAATCGCGGTCTTCGGCAGTTCTACTAATAAGCCAAGATCCATCGTTGAAAATCTATTTCCTCCAATAGAAACATACTTAAGGTTTTTTACCCGTCCCAAAGCCAAACTCGAAAAATTCTGGAATAAATTTTCCCTAAGCTGCAAATATTGCAAATAGATATTATTAAGAATCCAATCGTTTGGCAAAGTGTAAAGCATGTTCTTAGAAAGATCAAGCTCTTCCAACGATCCTAACTTATCAAAAGCTCCGCTACTTATTGATATGATGATATTGTTGCTCAAATTCAGACTTTTGAGTTGTTTTAAGTCATCAGAAAAGGACTTTTCGGTCAAATTTGAAATTAAGTTCTTCGACAACCAAAGTTTCTCCAAGTATTTGAGACCTTTGGTTTCTGGAACAGCATCAAGTACATTGTTGTCGATGAACAATATTTTTAAACTCAACAGATCACTCAAAGCATTATTAGGAAAAGAATTGATTACGTTATCTGACATGTCAAGTTTTATCAAATTTACCAAAAATTTGAACGCTTCAGGCGCAATATTTTCAAGACCCATTCTAGACACGCTCAAAACTTCTAACGAGTAAGAATGCTTCAAAGTAATTCCTTCACACGGTTCATTGATGTCACAAAAATTTTTTATGTTGTTCCCATCGAGAGCCAAAACTACAACGTTGTTCAAGTTATCAGCATCGAAATTGGTCAGCTTGTTATTGTCCAGGTACAACTCCTGCAGACTCATCGGCAGAGTTTTTTCTAAGTCGAATGTAATCAACTTGTTATTCGACAAGTAAAGATGACTGATTTCGGGCATCAGCAGATCCAGAGCATCCACACCAGCGAATTCGATGTGTTCAATATTGTGCCCTCGAAGGTACAAATGCTTCAATTTCGGCAGAGTCCAATCTTGCGTGAATGTGATGTCAAACTCATAATTGTACCTAGTTTCTAATTCGTTCAACCGGTTATACTCATCTTCCAACGTTTCTTCTTCCAAGTATATAATGTCGAAGGTGTCCAAGTCTGCAATGACAGCTTCATCCAAAACCAACGTTTCAAGTACAGAAATGTTTTCAAACTTCAACATCGAAAACAAAAAGAAATTGTGGCTTAGGTTTAAATAAACCAAGCTTGGCAAGTCTTCGAAGACTTCACTTGAGATGTTCCAAATGTGATTGTGCGATAGATTCAAATCCGTCAGATGTTTGTCGCTTATGAAGGGCTTTCTCAGAGACGTTATTCCCATCCAGGAAAAGTCTAATGAATTCCCTCCGATGGAATCTTGCACAAAGAGATACCATAATGAGAAAATAAGTAAAGAGCGCATTATTAGAACTTATTCTTAGTGAATGCTTTGAGATACTGAATGCTGATCATGAGCTGTATAATATTGTAAACTATATGTTTATCGATCTACGGAATATAAATCTCGGGTAACTTGTTATGCAAGAGGTTGAGATAAATATAATGTCAACGTTAGACGGAAAGTAATATCTTGTCGTGGAAAAATATGCTTCAATGACAAGTTATTCCGCCAGTCAGCGGAACTCTTGTTGCACTGCTACTTGCTATTGAAATTACATTTTTATAACGATTTGTTCGTGGTAACAGAATTTATTTGATGCGAAATTAGATTTAGTTACTTACCATTTCAAAACTTAGTAGATCTGGGTTACAGTTAAGCTGTTTAAAAATTTAGTTTTCAAAACCATTATTCCTATATTCGAAAAATCAAATACTTGTCTTCCCTGATTAAAATAATATCGTCTGAAAGGTTATCTATTTCACAATACACAAGCACACACCACAGTAGTGTTAAAACTAAGTTCTGCAGCATTGTAAAAATGATAACTGATAATTTTATTCAAAGCGGAAGTATTATTTCTGAATGTGATACGCTTGGAAGCTATCAAAGACTGATTTGTTTGATCTCTTACGAATTCGTTAGAAGACTGAATGGATTCGAAGCGTGTGAACTGTTTAAAGATATTAAATTATATCAGCAAACGGAAGTTTCTTTTAAAGAATGACATCATTATACATACTATTTTATGAAAGCATAATCAAAAGAATCATATGGAATTATTCGAAGACATTTTTAATGAAAATTTTAGAATAATAAAATTTTATTAATGAGTTACATTATTATATTTGTCGATAAAATTACAAAAGTTTCATAAACAATAAAAATTTTTCTGATTAAAATTTTAATTGAGCCAAATACTAGCCGTAAAGACTAGAACATTGACGTTGACAAGTTTCACAATAAGAAGGAGAATTCAAATCCGGTTGCAATTGCATCGAAACGCTAACGATTTTCCCAATATCCACGGTCATATTTTCGGGCAAAGTCGTCAAAATTTTGATGTCTATCAAAGTCAGCGGATTATCACCAATGTTGATGTACTGCAGATTCTTGCTTTTGTTCAAAGACAAGCTTGACAGACTCGTGAACATGTTGTTATTCAAATGTAACCTCCTTAGACTCAGCTCCGGGGACAGCCACTGATCCGGCAGAGAAACAAATGCATTTTTGGAAAGATCCAGTTCTTCCAAAGCCACCAATTCGTCAAACGCTCCTACCGAAATGTCCTGCAGAGCATTTCCACTAAAATTTAGCACCTTCAACTTTGACAAGCCACAAAAAGTCAATTTACTTATCGCCCGGATTTTATTATTCGCCACCGAGAAATGTTCCAAATTTTTCAGGCTGCAAATGTCTGGCAGTGTTACAAGCTTATTATCATCCAGCTTGAGTGTCGTTAAATTTGTCAAGTTATCGAATGTATGTTTCACTATTTTGTGAAGCTGGTTGCCAGAAACATCAAGCCTTTGCAAATTTTGCAAATTGTCAAAAGCGTCTGATTCTATTTCTTGAAGACCGCTTCTTGAAACCGAGAGATTTTCCAAATTCACGGCAGTTTGGAGTGTCAATCCTAGGCAATATTCGTAGCTATTGCACAATCTGTCGATTTGATTCCCATCCAACGTCAAAGTTTTCAATTTTTTCAAAGATTCCACCTTAAAATTCTTTATCAAATTGTAGTCCAAAAACAGATGGGTGAGCGTTGCCGGAAGGTAGTCGATGAAATGGATCGAATCGATGCTGTTTTCGGAGAAGTAAATGTGAGTAACGTTCGGCATGATTTTGGAGAGCTGCGAGACCATTCGTAAATCGATCGACTGGATATTATTCTGACGGAGGTAGAGTTTTTTTAATTTAGGCAGATTCACAGAAATTGACAGCGTGAAAATATTCTGGACATCACGACTCTGGTCTCTGTAATTTCTGACTCTACTGCAATCATCATTCGGATCGTAGTAGACCTGATCATTGTGTTGATTTATTGCGCGGTCCAAAATCAACGTTTCGATCGAGGATTCTCCGCCGAAATTCAATTCCTCCAGAGGAAATAAATTTCCGGTCAAATCGAGGTAAACCAAGTTCGGCAGGTAATCAAAGGCTCCCTCGTCTATTTTCCAAATGTTGTTGTCCGTCAAATCGAGGTGTGTTATTAGCGAGCTGTTGACAAAAGATTTTTTTAATCGCATTACTCCGGTGTTTGACAGGTCCAATACTGTTTTCGATTCGTTGCTGCTTTCGTTTTCCGGCCACTGCAGTTCCGCTGTTACACAACACGGAATATAGAGAAATAAAAATGTCAAAAGGAACATTTTTGAATTTTATATTGTGAAAGTATAGTTCTGTACTGTGTATACACGGATCGCAGGTCTCCTCGCGAGTACTTTCACAGACTGAATAAAAAATTGCGATTTGAAAGCTTTTTATAACCAGATACCGCAATCTGTCGGAGATTTTTTTGCTTAGAATAACATTACCGTCCCAGTTATGACGAAAAATATAAAAAAATTATGATAATAGATATATATTTTGATATTGATATCTTGACAGCAGTCCTTTTATAAATGAAAAAAAATATTTATCGAGTCGGTATCAACCCGCGTAGGTGTCGATAAAGATATCTTCTAGCCTTTCGTATAATAATGTCGTATCATATCATTTTTCTCAGAATTTAAATTGATAGTAAAAGAGTTAGAGTATTATTTGATTCTTTATCATTTATACTCTCACAAATTAGATTATTTATTTTTTTACACCCCACACAAAAAAAAAAAAAAAAAAAAATTATGTTTAACGTATTTAAAAACAGAAAAAAATGCATCAATTTCTTCCTGGTGTCCAAGAATCGAAAGTACACCTAAAAAATTATTCATACATATTTTTTTTTTTTTTTGAGGAATAAGAATTTTAGAAAAAATTAATTAAATATCACTTGAAAACTTTAATAT
Source organism: Cotesia typhae (assembly GCF_013202065.1). NCBI lineage: Eukaryota > Metazoa > Arthropoda > Insecta > Hymenoptera > Braconidae > Cotesia > Cotesia typhae. Next base: position 12,010,360 of record NW_027423757.1, on the reverse strand, counting down.
CACCTTTGATATTTATAATTTACAATTATAAATAAACATAAATATAATTATAATTATAATTGTAAAGGAAATACTAAACTTACCGAACGACCAGTCTCTAAGAGATGATTTCAGTAATACACATGATAACGCTTTCTCACCTGTTCAAGCATTTCAAAATTGCTTGACTTAACAAGTGACGACTTAATGCGTGACATGATGCAATATGAAATTATTAACATCACAACAGCGTTATCAAAAAATTTTATTCTTAAATTATTATCAATTTAAAATAACAAAATTTAGAAAATTGGGTTTAAAATACAAAAAATTATTATTGACGAACATTAAAAGTATTAGATTAATTTATTTTTGCTAAATTCTATTAACTATAAATAAATAATTGGACAAAGATCGTCTTTTTGAATTTCTAACGTCTATAAGGGATTAATAGAGTCATAAATTCCCTCCACTTTTCGTTGAGACATGTAGTGTTTAAGAAACAAGATACTATCATGCTTCCCGGCGTCGGAGCAGGATCAAATTGGTAACTTGAAAAAACATCAAAACATTTTTCATAATCACTTGAATTCATGTTGGGCATGTCAAGATTATGATCTAGAAAGGCGTTTTCTATTTTGTCGTCGAACCAAATTGGAGGGCTTGAAGCGTATTTGATAAACACCCACGCAGATTCAACACTGCAAAAAATTTTCAAAAATAAGTTTTTCCTTCAACAAATTTGACACTTGTCGCATTATCGAGAAACATACTAACCGTTTAGCTCCGTGTATTTCGCAAGAATATAATATCACATAGTCTCTTTCTACTGTAAGTAAAGTTACAGGCTTGTTTATAGAACCAAAAAGCGGAACATGGCTTGAAAGAACTCCATTACCCTTGTTTTTAACAATTACGTCGGTTACAACTGTTGAAATTGTGCTGATGCTAGATTAACCATAAGAATTAATTGGAAGTAAATAATAAAAATGAAGCTCAAAATTACCTAGTTATATAAGATTTACTGGTGAGTTTAAATTTACCAACAGGGTATTCTTCTAACTTTACTTTTATGCATCTTTCGTCTTTGCTTCGCACATTGAGACTACTTTCGTAGACATACCATTCTCCACACATCTATTTAAGTGATTAAATGGATTAATTGAACAAAATGAAGTTTAGTTTGACGGATAGGATTGCTTACTGTCACTTACCGCTGATAAATTGTACGATAAAGAACGTACGAAAGGACATTTAGAAGTTTTAGAAGGTTGAGGGCCGGAAGAAGGAGATTTAAAATTGTGGTGGCTGGAAGAAGTATTTTTAGGAGGTTCGATGCTGGAGAAAGTAGGTGGTGAAGGTTTGTTGCTGGGGAATGAAAGATCAGAAGTCTCAACGCTGGAGGAAGAAGGATCAGGAGGTTTAATATTGGAGGAAGAAGGTTTAATATTAGATGATATAGGTTCAGAAGACTTAATGTTGGATGAAGAAGCATCAGAAGGTTTAATGGAGGAAGAAAGTTTAGGAGGCTGGTGGTTGGAAGGAGTTTTATGAGGTTTATGAGATTGAGGAGTTGGAAAAGATCCTTGATCTGCACTCTGAGCTAAAACACTAGCGATTAAACAAAACAATATGGGAACACTGATCATATTTATAACGTTTTTTTCTCAAAATTTATCACAAGACTGATCTTTTTACATTGACTTTACAAATATATACCTCATTTTCTACACTTCATTGAGTTTCTTTGGACTGATTGCTTTGTTGATATAACGAATTCTGACGAGACGTCCGTGTTAATGTTTGAACATTAAAATTCACATGATGACATACTTTTATACCAAGTTCTTTACCAATGTCAAAATTTTCATTTTTATGCGTCGTTTCTATAATACATTCAATCAGAGCTTCAACCAATTTAGAAACACAACATTTTATTTAAATTTATCAAAAAACTAAACTTTATACTTTAACATCACTTATTTAAATTAAATTTGAATAACTTATGTTCTTAAACCTCCTATTTAAGTATTAATAAATTGATTGAATCATTAATCGACGGCAGTGAATGACATCGAAGTCAATATTTGAACATCACTATCTGCTAATTCATTGCCGACATCCTTCATTAACTGAAGCAATGTTTTTCAAGATTTATATTATTTCTTTTTCTGAAATTGAATGCACGAAACTAAATTTTTTGTTCCAAAACTAAAACATAACCATTTGCATTATTTAAAATTTTTTCAGTTCTCATTTTTGAACAAAATATGAAGCTGTGTTTAAACAATCGTTAATAAAAATTTTATTACAATTTATACAACTTTATAAAATAAAAACTTGAAATTAGTTGCAAAAATCTTACTACACTAGTAACCAAAATAGAGAAGGAAGAAGAAACTCTCTCAGGAAAAGTCTGCAAATTAACTGAACTAATGTTTAGAATAATTTTTAAAATTTTCTGCATTAATTTATTTTCAAACTGTTTTTTTTTTTTTTTTTTTTTTTTCCGATAACTTGATAATTATCGTCTTGTTTTAATTAATAAAGCATCTAAGGAAGAAATGAAGAGACTATTTCATGAACTTTGGCAGTGATGCATGAAGGGCTGAAGAAACAAGCCAAAGATGGTTCCTCGGATGTCTGAGGCATCTCAGGAAGTTGGACGCTGTCGTTTGAATTAATCTTGCTGCAATCTTCAAGATCGTTGGTGTTCATTTCCGGCATTTTAACTCCATGATCGGCAAACGCTTGCCGAATCCTCTGGTCGAGGCTTTGTAAAGGTTTAGAAATGGAGGAGATTATTACCATAGCCTTTTCAATGCTATAAGAAAGTTAAAAGATCAATTTTTTGCACTGCAAAAATAGTAAACTATAGTAAAATACTCATCGGCGGGAACCGCGAAGTTCACAAGAGTATATCACAATAAAATCATTGTCTACTGCAAGAATGGTGACGGGTTTGTATGTCTGTCCGATTATCGGAAGATAATTCACAACTGTGAAACCCATTTTTTTGTCACTTACATTTATATCCGCCGTCAGCGTAAAATCTTGATCAGTACTGGATTAAAAAATTAAATTTGGGTCAGAAAAAAACATATTTTGAAAATGAAAAATGAATTTTAAAAGCTCAAAAAGTAACCTTTTTATGCAAAATTTAAATTTCAAGTCAAATTCATTTGATTGAGATTCAGCCAATGTTATTCTTACATATTTCAAATCTTTGTAGACGATATTTTGGCTGCGTTTGTACTCATACCAATCTCCGACAAGCTATAAAGATTTTACGTCAATAATTAAAACTATTAAATTCTATCCAGTATTTTTAAATTGACATTGCTGAGTGATAAGTATTTACATTGTGAAAATCAAATTTGTCAGATTTGACCGCTGGACACTGTTCAGTTTTTGGACCCTGAGCTAAAACAGTAAACCTGAGCAAGTAAACAGAACAGTATAAAAACACACAACATCTTTCTTAAAATTATTCAATGAGACTCACTGAAAAACTGAACTTTGGATGCTGATGACACCAATAATTTTTAGCTGGACGTTTTTTCTTCACCTGTTTAAATGTTTTCAATATTTGGTTTATTGATCTACGTCGATTTTGAATAAAACATTAATGTTAATATTTGAGCATCAACATTTGCAATATATGAAATTTTCCTGCACAAAGTTCATGATAACATATCACAAGTCGATTTATTTTTAAAAAATCAGTCGTTGAATTATTGGAAAAATAAAATGTATATATTGTGAAACTCAATACTTATGAATTGCAGAGAGAAAAAAAAATTTACTTGATCCAAGAAAATATTTCGGAAAACCGAATTGGTTTTGGAGTTAGAAAAAATTTTATAAGCTTAATAAAATTTGACTTCAATCGAGATTAATTTAATACAAAAAAAGTGTGATACAAAAAATTAACGCAAATCATTTAATTCAGAGTTTATATTATTCATTAAAATTAAAAGTAAGCTATTGATAATAAAAAAAGACATCTCATCACTTAATTATTCTCAAATTAAGGTCTTAATTGAATTATCATTTTACAAATACCTACTAAAGTTTTATTTTATCGCATTTGTACGAAATTTTTATTTATTTATCGACGAAAAAAGTTATTTATAATAAATAAATTAAATTTCTTCATTTATTCTTCATTCTTCAATATCTAAATCTTCTGAGCTTGTAACACCGATTACAAAATAATATACGATAAAAAATAAATTTTATTTCAAATCGTAAATAATTCGCAAAAAATTACTGCAGATAAATTAAATTTATAATCAAAAAGTTGATGATAATTTTTGCACTTACCTGCACAAAAAAATTGACTCCAAAAATTGAAAATTATTTTATATTACATACGACATTCTTAAAAATAAAAAAAAAAAAAAAAGAAGAGAAAAATAATTTTTTTATAATATTTTATAAAATAATTCTAGTGAAGTACAGTTTTTTAATTATGAATATGAACAAATGAAAATATTTAGGAATTAGATATAATTTTTAGAATTCATAATCTGCAAAAATTTTTAAATTCTCCAACGAAGGTAAATAATTGAACGTTGCGTTAGAAATATCACCAATATAGTTGTGCGAGAGATCCAACTCCTTAATTTGTGTTAGACCAGAAAAATCAGGCACGCTGGTTAACTCATTGTTATTTAAATAAAGAGTTATCAACTTTGATAAATTTTTAAAAGTATGATCTTCAATTTTTTGAATTTTATTATAGGACAAATCCAGAAGCTTAAGATTTTCCAAGTGATTGAAATCATACTTTTTTATGACCGTTTCTGCAACTGGATATGACCCTAATAATTTTACCGGTATTATAATTTGCACAAATTTCAATATTTTGTTGCTATTAAGATACAAATGAGTGATTGATTTCGGCAACTTGTCGAGAAAATCCAGGTATTCAATATCATTGAAACTCAGATAAAGACGAGCGAGGTTTGGCACAGTATCTTCGGTCAAACCGGTGATCCGAATGATTTTATTATAACAAAGATGCAATTCTATCAAATTTGGCAGATACATTACTGCTGATATGCCGACACCTGGATGGGCTCCAATTGATAGCTCCATTCCTCCAGAAGGTCCAGTAAAATTACGTAGCGCACTGTCTAAGTCAAGTTTCCAAAGATTAGTCAAATTCAAGTTTATCGAGTCAATGGTGTTCGCATGTAAATCCAAAGTTTCTAAATTTGGTATTCCAGCAAATGTGCTGCTGTCAACTCGTGAAATTTTGTTGTATGGCGCGTATATAATTGTTAATTCCGAAGTATCGTTAAGTCTACCGTCCAACGAAGTTATGTTTTTATTTGAAAGGTCAAATGCAATTACGGAACCGTACGACGCAGTTGAAATACTCGACAAAATCAAAAGAAGAAATGCACTTTGTAAAACCATTTTTAGTTTATTAAACAAACTCACTTAATTTTTCGATGTTTAACGGCTGAAAAGAACTCAGAGACTACCGCAAAAATTTATCAACATCTTTTATATGTACCACCAACCAACGCTTGGATTTTTTCCCACAAAAATAAGATTATTATTTGTTAGTCTTTAAGTATATCTTTGGAACACTCTAAATTGATAATCTTTAAATAGAACACGAGTAAATATAAAAAATTTTAGTGATTAGACTTGTTTACTACTAGAAAAGATCTGGTGAGCTACTATGATATCATATGACCTTGTGTGACCCTAAACTGCTAGAATTTTGAGGTATTGGTACTAATAATTTAATACTAAATTTCCCACGGAAATAAGATTATTATTTGATAATTCTTAAGTGTATCTTTGAGAAACTTCAAATCGGCGGCTTTCAAACGCAATACAAACAAATAAGCATAAAAAAATTTTAGTGATTTAACTTTTTTACAAATAGAAGACATCTCGTGAACTAATGTGACCTTGTGTGACCCTTAACTTCCTGGATTTCGAGATTTGTGTTGATCTAAGTTATCAAAAATATATTTACATCATACTAATTGGATAAATAGGTGTTAATTAGCCGACTTAGTTCTTACAAGGAGATGTTCGATATTTTTTTTAATTATCAATTTTTTTAATGTGATCAGAAGAAATAAAGAATAATTAATATCCGATTTTTTAATTATAAAATTTTTATTTTATTTATTTTATATAAAAGAAGAGAAAAGAAAATTTAAGATATAAATAAAATACAATAATTTAGAGAGTTGGATTTTTTTATTTAATTAATGAAGATTACATTTAAAGCTTAAGGCTATAATTACTTAATATTTAATTAGAAAATATTATTATATTTAGTAATAGTAATAAAATTAATTTACATATAAACAGTAATTTTGTTTATTGATCAACACAAATAATCCGAATTTGAAACTCAAATATAATAAATCTTGTAAATTCATGTATAATAATCTTGGAGTTTATTTAGAAGGCAATAACCGTATCTCTGGGTAATCCCATCGAACCGTTTACTTTAATATCATTGCCCCTGATATTTACATACTTAAGACTTTCGAAAACATTCAAAGATAAATGTGAGAAATATTTGAATCGGTTATCGTTCAAAAACAGAGTCTTTAGATTCATATCAGCGATCCAATTCTCGGGTAAATAAGCTATTTTGTTTCCCGAAAGATTCAAACTTTCCAAGCCGCCCAAATTCCTAATTTCGTCTTGTGAAATCTTGGTGATCTCATTATAACTCAAGTTCAACATCCTGAGACTCGAAAGACCGCAGAAATCAAACTGCGCGATTTCAATGAGCTGGTTCTGTGAGATCGACAGAATTTCTAAGCTTTTCAGCTCACAAATCCTCGGAACGTGGCTCAAATAATTTTTCATCGAGTTCGAGGATGGTTAATTTTTCCAAATTGTTGAAGGAGTCGTCGCTGAGAGCAGAAATTTGGTTTTTAGAAAGATCCCGGTGTACAAGATTCTTCAACCGATCAAGAGGGAGCGGATCGCTTGTAGGAATTGCCAATCTTACAGAACTATAATCCAAATCTGTAAGCGAATTATTCCTGAGATACAAGTGAGTGATGGGCTCCAGCAAAGAATCCACGAAATTCAGCGAAGAAATGTTGTTGTTAACTAAACCAAATTAGGAGGAAGAAAAATGGGGTTTTGGCTTGTAGAAACATTTTTTGACTGGGTTTGAGAGATACGGCGGGATAAACTGAATTGTTGAGATAGTTCTGGGAGTATTTATACTATGCCTGTTTTTTAAATATAGGAATTATCAAAATTATGTCAAAGACAGAGATCTGGTATTTCTTTTTTCATATCTGAATGATAGGGAAGATTAATCTTTAATTTGTATATTTGAGATAAATTGTGGGGAAGTATTATGAGTAATCCCACAAAAAATCCAGCTAAGTTCGTCGTTTGTTGGGATAAAGAAAAATTTTTATTCATTTTTTACAATAAATAGTTAAATAGAGAAAAATAGTTAATGAAATATTTTAGAGTTTAAAACTATGAAAAAAAAAAAAAAAAACATAAACATAAAATTTTACAAGCTTTTAAAGAATTTTTCTTAAATCTATAATAAAAAATAAAATTTTTTAAAAAAATATACTTGATAATTTTTAGATTTTTATATTAAAAACTCGATGAATCCTTTTTGAACAATTTTAAAAAAGATCAATAGCAAAGTTTAAAATAAAATATAACTTTTTCCTTAAAATATATTAAAACAAAATTCACAAACTATTCTAAAGCCAATATAAAGACAAAGTAAATAAAATTAAACAACATGTAAAACAATAAATAAGATTAAATTAAAATATTAACAGTTTAACCATCAAAACTAGTAAACTATGCAACTCCGCTAGCATTAAACAGATCCGTTGATGTCTAGTTTCCATCAGCACACAATTCACCACCAATTTGTCTAACTTACCCTTTCCCCTTAACTTCACCGTTTGCACAAAACTAATCTCAACCAAGTGTAGCGCGTTAGTTTAGTTACTCCACTCAAACCTGCTCTACCAAGTCCACTCATCACTATAACTTACCCTCGGAATAACATACTCGGTGTACTTTACCCCACACCGGACATTGCAGGGCTGCCTCCTCACGGAGGACTCGTACTCCAAATAAACACTAACTTCATTCTTAATCTTCCAGTAGCCGGGCGTGTAGCGGTCCAAAGGATTCCCCTGAAGATAGAGATACTTCAAGCTGACAGTGCAATCCAGGACTAGATCTTCAATCCTGGTGAACCTGTTGCCCCTGACATCCAGATGCTTCAACCTGGTGCTGCCTCTGATCCACCCGTACGGCAGGTAAGTCAATTCATTGAAAGACAGGTCTATTTCTTCCAGAGAATTAAGATTAACAAACGCCTCGACAAAGACATTTTTGATGCGATTGTTGCCCAGCGAGAGCCACTTTAGCTCTCCCAAGTCGCAGAAAGCTCCCGTAGGAATGTATTCAATCAAATTGTGATCCAGCGATAAGCTAGTTAGCACCCTGACGTTCCTAAAGTCCGGGAGACTCGTCAGCTGATTGTAGCTCAGTGATAAATCTCTGAGCTCTGATAAACAATCAAAAGTCCCCGAAGGAATTGAAGAAATTTTGTTGTGAGCGAGGTTCAAGCTCTTGAGAGCTCGGCAATCGTCGAAGCTGTCCCGCTGGACACTTGCTATCAAATTCTGGGACAGCGAAAGAAACCTTAGCCTGGATGTGTGCCGCAGGCTCAAGTTGGAATCCTCTGAGCAAGGCAAGTGAGAAAGAGATTGAATACGATTCCCATCAAGAAACAGCGAGGAGAGATTTATCAGCCCGCGGGTGTCCAGGCGGCTGATCCGGTTCCGCTCGAGGTGGAGGTGGGTCAGGGTCAGCGGCAAATCCAAGTAATCAAATGTCCTGCCTTTTAATTTGTTGTCCGACAGGTAAAGGTGCGTCAGAGAAGGAAAAGTTCGCTGGAGAGGAATTGTTATGTCGGCGATGTTGTTCTTCCGGAGATAAAGGTGCTCTAGCTTGGGAAAGCAGTCGGCTTGGGAGAGCAATTGTTCTCTTAGACCTGAGTCGTTCTCATCGACGATTAAAGTTACTAATCGGTTGTGCCTGCCGAAGCTCAGGAAGTCGCAGAGCTGGATCCTATTCCGGGATAAGTCGAGGTACTCCAGATTCGGCAGCTTGTCGAAGGACCCCACGGATATCTGGGAGATCGAGCTGTCAGAGAGGCACAGGCAAGTCACTCTGCAGCTGTCGATAAATCCTGGGTAGAGGGTCGCTGGAGCGCAGCCTGGTAAGTAGAGAGATAAGTCACGGTCTCTTATGTCTTCGCATTTTCCTGTAGGCAGCAGAATTTTTCCGGGTTCTGGAATCGGAATTGAATAGTCGACATACGTCAGGGGAAATAATACTCTGTTGCTGGAGGATGAGACGGTCAGCTGGAGGATGAGAAAAATTGCCAGCGTTGATGAGAATGAAGCCATTTTTTATACCTGGAATGGAGATAAAAAATTAATGACTGTTGTTTTATAGTTTGTAGAGATACTTACTCGGAAAACCTCCGGGCAAATGGGCGACAGTGATTATTTCCGAGCTTTTATAGAATCTTTAGCGACCTCGCTCTTTGTTTTCTGGTTATTTAAATCAGAAGCTGGGAAATTTTATAGTTAAATTGTTATTTAATAAAGCGGGAATCCGAGGACAGCCGGAAGGTCAAACCGGGTTATCTTATGGCCTTGGTAGACAAGATAACGATTATTAAGTAACGCTGATTAAGACCCGGAATGAAATAATAGCATTTCCTAATCGTTGTTTAATTTAAAGCATATCGTCAGTCAATAATCGATTTCTTTAAACTTTTATTCTTGGGGTGGGTTGGCTCTTTGTGTAAGTCAGCGGCGAGTCAGGACGGCGTCGCCATCTCTTGTTGGATACCAGGACGTCTTATTTGCTTTCCGCATCTGATAACTCGAGAGTTGAACAATTTTTTAATTAAAAAACTTTTTAGATTAACTTCACGATGATTCTATTTAAGAGATTGAGAGTTTTTTTAAATAGTTAGGTGAATTACCTGCTGCTGTTTTCGGTAGAACGCTTACCGAGATAGAATCAAGTGTTTTATCATGGATGTAGTTTATTTTATTTAAGCTTTTGAGTTTATTTATATACTAATGCTTTAATTCTTTTAATTATTAAGATTTTTTTATTTTTATTTTGATATTTAATTTATCATGATACTAAAATTAAAAATTTATTATTTTTTTTAATTTTTATGACTGAATTAATATTATATAATATTTTATTAATATTAATAATATTATATTAAATTCCACGGATAGAGATTAAAATAAAATTACTAACGTAAATTTAAAAAAAAATAATTTTTTTTTTACAATAAATTTATAATAAAAAAATTGTCAGATATTTTTAAAAAAATTGTATCTCGTGAACTATTGATATTTTTAAAGATATAAGCTCCTCCCGATGTTACACTCATCAAGACCTTTCATTTGAGTACCCACATCAATTTTTCATATATTTATATATATATATATATATATATATATATATATATATATATATATATATATATATATATATATATATATATATATATATTATATATATATATATATGAAAAATATATAAAAATGCATGTGGGTACTCAAATGAAAGCTCTTGATGAATGTAACATCGGGATGAGCTTATATCTTTGAAAATGTTGATATTTAAGAAAGTACAGTGCAATTTAACAAAATTAATTATTTAATTAAAAAAAAAAAAAAAATAATTAACATTTAAATATATTAACGGCACGATTTATTTATTTGTATTTACAAAGGCTGAAGATTGCCTGGAGAACCAGGGCTGCTTAACAATCGTTATAATCTCTCAACACCACGCAACAGATCTATTTACAAAAAAAAAAAAAAAAAATACTTAAAAAAGAAAAGAAAGTAATAAAAATCACTCGAAGCAATTGTAACATTAATGTAAATGACGACTTGCACCATGGAGAGCAAGTAGATGGTCAATCGAGTATTCTAATCGAAGAAAGATAATATCATAAACGAGTGGTCAGAAGTCTTGAAAAAGAGCCAACTGGTCAGGCGGCAAAGGAGGCTGGGATCTCCAGTCGGTTTCCGGGTAGTCGTCGAAGCAGCTCGCGTCCTCTGGCGCCTTTACTCTCGGTCTTATTGGCGGCGTGAGGGCTCTCTGGGGTACCTGAAATGATAAATAATTCAGTGAGTAAAGGTAAGACCTCGTCCTCGGGCACAATCAGCCCAAAATATTTATTATTATAATCCTTACGAGCTGCCAGTCGATGAGCTTGAACCACCGGTGCCTCTTAACGTCCTCGGCTCCCTGACGCATGTTTCCCAGCCGTTTTGTTCTGTCGGCAATCAGCAGCTTCTTGATCAAGTCCTTCGCGATCGGGTCTACGTGCTTGGGCCACTCTATTCTACCGCTGAGGATCTTCTCGTAGATTCCGAAGGGATTGTCGTCGAAGAACGGAGGGTATCCCGCTAACATTTCGTAGATTAGGACTCCCAGTGCCCACCAGTCTACCGCTTTATTGTGGCCTTTGCTCTGAATTATTTCCGGCGCTAGGTACTCTGGAGTTCCACACAAGGTCCATGTTCTAGAAAAAAAAATTCCATTAGATTATTTATTTATAAAATTCCAATATATTAAATATTCTATTTGGCAATTTATTTTTTTTAATAATCTATTAATACATAACTATAAATATTGCTTTAATAAATAATGATTTTTGTTAAATTACACTAAAAGAAACCGAATTTTCTCTATCACTATCCTGGATACAAAATTTTTCTTATTCTCTTAATAATATAGATTAATTTTTATTTTTTAATTTTTTTTTTTTTTTGCAAAAAAAAAATACTTTTAAAAAATTCCAAATATGAAATTATCATTTGTAATAATTTATTTCTTAAAAAAAATTTTTTTAAATGATCAAATGTCTGTTGACTTTAAGATGATAAATAAAAACTTAAAATAGTTATTTAAAAATGACAATGATTATGTTAAATGAAAAAATATTTATAACAGAGCGATGATGTAAATAAACCACTCAGTTTTCTTTGTAAATTTATAAATAACATTCTAAAAATGTGTATTTATTTTTTTTTTTTTTTTTTCCAGGAACTTGTTAAAACGACCCGCTGTCTCGTCACTTGACTTCCCTGCACCAGCCGAAAATAAAATGCAATAAAGGCCAAGCAGTTGTTTATCGAGCACATCTGCCAGAATTGCATCCGAAATTTTTTACGCCAATTAATTGCTGTATCAACGGGCGTTGTTTTGGCTACGTCGATTATAAACATTTAATAAAGTGAGTATATTGTACTGTGAGTGCATTATTATTAATACCTGTCAGTGAGTTTCTTTGAGAACCCAAAGTCTGTGATTTTTAGGTGGCCCTGGCTGTCCAATAGAAGATTCTCGGGCTTCAAGTCCCGGTAGACTATGTGCTTCAAGTGGAGGTAGTCCAACGCGCAGACTATTTCTGCCGCGTAGAAGCAACTGGTGGGTCCAGAGAATCTTCCCGCTGCACGCAGGTAAGAAAAGAGCTCACCACCTGCTACAAACTCCAGGAGCATGTAAACTCGCGCTTCGTCACGGCCGCTCCATAACCTGGGGATTTTTTTTTTTAAATAGAAAAAAAAGGCAATTTTTTTGTTTTAATTTAGAAAAAAATTATTTTGAGACAAATCAATAGACATCTGATAATTTTTTTTTTAAATCAATTAATGTCAAAAAAAATACTTAATTCATTTTTTCTTAAAATTTCGACAAATATAAATTTTTTTTTATTTTTCTTTCCAAAAAAAAAAATTTTTAAATTGCCAGATAAAAAATATAATAAATTAATATTTAACTAGAAACCTTGCAGTCACTGTGATGACATATATTTTAAAGATATAAGCTCATCCCGATGTTACACTCATCGAGAACTTTTATTTGAGTACTCACATGCATTTTTGATATATTTTTCATATATACATATATATAATATATATATAAATATATGAAAAATTGATGTGGGTACTCAAATGAAAGGTCTTGATGAGTGTAATGTTAGGGTGAGCTTATATCTTTAAAAATGTCAATAGTTCACAAGATACAAGGTTATTTCTTAATTATATATTTAAATATAGAGCCTAAATATTTTTTTTAATTCTTTTGCTTAAAAAAAAAAAAATCTCAAGAATTACCAGCTCTCTGTCGATTTAAGACTCATAAATAATAAAAAAATAAAAAAACATACATATTAACAATGAAGGGATGTTTGACCTCCTTGAGGACAGATATTTCATTTCTAACATGTTCCACCTGTTTAAGTCTAATGACGTCAACCATAGAGAGGACTTTAAGCGCCAAGGGTATTCCTTGATGTCTGCATAAAACCACGCGTCCAAACGTGCCAGTTCCTGTAAACAAAAGCATCTGATGTAAATAATGGCCGTTCTAAATCATCATTCAAGCATTAAATATTTATTTAAAACAGAATTATGTCCTCCAGCTAACCACCAATGTCTCGAGACCTAGACACTGTTGTAATAAATATCGCATTATACTAGTCAAATTGGCAAGTTTAGTAGTCTCGGTTATGACAGCTAGCATCCACAATCCCAGTCGCTCGTTAACGACAGGGACAGGTGTCACTGAAAATTGAAAAAGAACTTCCGGTCTGCCATCAAGAGTTCGCTGTTCGGCTCAACTCTCCCGTTTAGTTGATTGCCCATGACTAATTTATCGCATTAGCTGGATATTTAATAAACAAAAAATCTATTATACAGATAAAAAAGTAAACAAAAATCGTTTTAAAACGCTAGATCATCAGCCCAGCTGTTTAATGTAACAGAAAGATGCCAGATTTTATTTAATAGCATAAACATTTTTATAGTGTTTGTATATTTTAACTATTTTCCTTAACCGCACAATTTTACTACAGGTACTTTCTGTTAATGGCTTTCAGTATAACTCCCATTACTTTTTTACATTTATTAGCTTGCTCGGTATATTCTCAATTATCTTTTAATTAAATTATCATTTTCTTCATAACTTTGATTTTAATCACCAGATTATTTTCTTCAATATAAAAATTACTAATTTTCTGCCCATCAATTAAATCTATCTTTAAGAAAACGTTCTTAAAAAATTGAAAGACATCTGATAATTTTTAGAAATTTTTTAACTAATAAAATAAAACAAAAAAAAAAAAATTATTTCAAAAACTTTAAAAAATTCAAAATGCAATTTTTAAGGCCTAATTTATTTTTGAAAAGTCAAAAAATTTCCCTTGCTAACAGCAATGATCTATAATGTTTCTTCTTATTAATCAATAAATTAAAAATAAACAATCTCCTAAAAATACTCATAATAAATAAAAATAAAAAATTATGAAATATCGGTAGTAGAGGCTTAAGAAATCGGTGACAATTCAACTAGACGTGAGCTAATGTAGTAGGGAGTGAGGTGTAAAGTTAAATATACATCAGCCTCTCACTTTCCAGTGGTGGCCCACTTGCTCGGCAACGTTCCTATATACAATCTACAATCCTCTCGCTGTATTCTACTCAACTTTCTTCCTCACCAGGGAGTAACTCGATCGCTGGCTCTCCAATTACGGCTCAATATTTAACAATAAAAAGCAAACATACAGACATACAGCTGAAAGAATCATCAATTTAATTTAAAAATTATCAAGATCATCAAGAGGACGACAAGTCTTACCGATAGTCTTGATAATTTCCATGTCGTCGATCTCGTACCTCGCGGAATCCTCCTGGGAGCCTTCTTCGTCGGAAGTTCCTTCACCTGACATGACGAACACGTGTCACTGCACTGATAAATCACAGATGATTTATCGAGGAATCAAAAGCAATAAACAAATAACAAATGGAGCGACTCAGCACGTGGACAAGTTTAACGCACCAATATATTGTTTTATATCTCCGTGTAATGTAATTATAACTCAGTACACTTTTCTTCAATTACTGATATGAATGTTACATCAAACGGAGCCGATAGAAGCGTAGTACTCACTTTCTAACGCGTAATACAATGTACGCTGTAAATGCACACGTGCTTAAAAGTAATCCGCTGTGATTTATACTTTATTTATAATTTATATTTACGTGGGCACACTTTCAGGAGTTAGATTTAGATTTAATCAAACATATCCAAAGTATGTGCGATACTAAATTATATTTGTTGGCTTGTGTTTAAAAGCGAACAGTACTAACGCACTGCTGTAGTATAGTCGGTAACAACTCTCTTCACCCTCAATTCCGACTGCGACTCTCGAAATGACCGACTTCCGTCTAGTCACTCGTCACACAGCTACAGGCTCTTTATTCGTCGGTGTGTCCGTAGATTTAGTTCCCTCTGTAACAAAATTTAGGTGTCAAAATGGTTTCCCCAAATCTTACTCCAAAAATCTGGAGGGTATTGGCCATATTTTCGGACAACGCTTGGAAATACGGGAAAATTGATTAAGATCTTTTTTATAGAAAATTTAGTTTCCTTTAAAAAAGGTATCTTGTCCTTTTTTCGTATCTTTGCTCCTTAACTCACAAACTTAATTTTAAACTTTAGAAAATTATTTTATATCAATATTTATTTCAAAAAGAATTTTCTTAAAACTTTTAAAACTTTTTAATTTTCATCGAAAAAGGCTAGAGATATGATAAAATCACTAAGGACCTTTTTTTATAGCTTATTAAATTTCCTTTCAACAAAGTTTCTCATCTTTTTTTTTTATAATCGATTTTTATCCTCAAAATTTAATTTTAAACTTAAAAAAAATTCTTTTATATTAATATTTATTTCAAAAAAAATTTTCTTAAAACTTTTAATTTTAATTTTATCGAAAAATACTGGAGATATGATAAAATTAATGAAGACCTTTTTTATAGCTCATTAAATTCCCTACAAAAAAGGTCTCTTGTGATTTGTCCATTTCTCTAATACTTTGTCGCAAATTTAAACTCCAAAGAAATTGTCCCAAAAAAAAAAATACTATTTCTAAAGTTTTAAATAAAAACTGTACCATAAAAAATAATCCAGTGTTCATGGTGACAAATAATCCACAAAATAACGTCCACAAAACTAAAATATTCACTTAATTTTCAGAAAATGGAGCAACCGATGTGAGATCTAGCGACAGTTAACGACTGACCAGCTCGATCGAGAGAGCAACGGGTTGTAGATGCAATAACGATTCATCCAATCCACCTCCGCAGCAAGGTATAACCAACCTGCAGTAATATTGAGCAGCCTGGATGTATTAATAATAAAAAATGAGTAAGTGATATAAAATAAAATATAAGCAAGAGTCGCCGTTTAGGTTTTAAGCCTGTATAATTTACCGTGTCACTTATCAACTCGTTTCAGCCATTAGTCTTGAGGCATAGCAAAAAAAGGCATAAATAAAATCGATCGTCTGCCTTTGGTGAGTTTGTTGAGGCTTGAAACGTGGAATAATTCAAGCTCGTGCTGGTGGTTCTAACGGAGAAAGTTTTTTCCGTGCCCTCAATCCTCAATTTGCATTAATGCCCCTCTACTCTCTGCCAGGAACTCGACATCCATCACTTGTCCTCTACCTTATCCTTTCGCTTACTCGTTATTTCTATACTTGTAACTTTTATCTACGTGACTTTTAATGCTAAACTCTAGAACAAAATTCAACGACATAAACAGAAAAGAGCCGAGCCTTGGAATTACCTGCTCGGCTATTATTTTCCACCGGATTACCGGAATTATTTCTATTAGTACTATTACTATCGGGAAGACATGCTTGTACCGTATTTTACCTGTGCGTACTACTTACTGCTTCTTAATTCAATATATTTAAACTATTTATTTTTTCTAGCCGGTTTAAATAAAAATATTTAACCGCGTTTAGTTTTAGTTCAGTTCAGCCGAGCATCAGCATCGTACAACTGTTACTGGCGACTGCCTAAACCATCATCTGTTGTCTCTCTGGTCCCCACTCGCTCTTCCCCAATCCGAGATCTTTTTCTCTTTCTCCATCAGATCCAGGCACAGCTGCTTCTTAGTTTTCATCTCACTTACCATTATTTTTCCCTTTCTTCTCTGTCTTTTGCTCCAACAAACTTGTACCAGCTTGCTCAGCTTCACGCTTCGGTCCATGATTTTTTCATCTGTAACTAGATAGATTTATTTAGCATTGTACAGCAGTAAAAACTGCTTTTTACAATTTTTCTACTATCACCGTTTATATATTATATTAATTAATCTGCAGCTTATTAAATAATTAAAGATCTGGTTCTAGCGCCACTTGTTATTTAATTATTTCATGTCTACAATAATACAAAATACAAAGAGCTACCCTGTAAGCTAGGAATTTCTATTTAAAATTTTAATATAAAAAATTTTCACAAGTAATTTTTTTATTAAATTTTTTTTATAATAATTTAATTGCTATAAAATTATTAAAAATTTTTTTAAGTCCGGTAGCTTCATAAAAAAAAAAAAAAAAAAAAATTAGCCCAAGTTTTTGCTTAATTTATATTAAATTAAAACTAAAAAATATTTTTAAAAAATTTCACCCATTGTTTTTAAAGTTTTTTACAATTGAAAATTTTTTTTTATTTTTTTGTAATCATTTTTTCAATAAAAATTATTCTAAAATTTTTTGGCAATTCAATAATTATAAAAAAAATTAAATAAAAAATTCCACATGTAAAAATTAATAAAAAAATTACAATTGAAAATTTTTAGAAGCATTTTTTTATTATAATTGATTTTTAAAATTAACAGGTGACAGCTAACTTCAGTATAATACAAAAAGTCTAAAATAAAAATACAAGATTAAATACAATTGTATTAAAAATCAAAAAATTTTTTTAAAATAAAATTTACTAATTTAAATCAAGACTTTTCTAAAACTTGGTAAGTATAATATAAGATGATCAACAAAGACACGTGGGAATTTTTTTCAGAGTAGAGCAAGGGCTCTCTTGTATAGCAGCAGCTCCTCCAGCTAGATGTGACGCAACATCTAAGAAAAATAAAAACTTATCCAGTGACGTAGCTGGTCTCCTTATTTTCCCTGACGTTTGTCGGCTTATTTTTGAATTGGCCCATGTCCAGATACATAACCAAGTAATATAAGTAAAGAGTAAGAGTCAGTACTCGCAACCGACGCCACTGGTGCTCTATTATCTCACAGGAATCGCATGTAATGCCCGACTTACCGTCTCTGCTCCTCAGGCTGGCAGGTTCAGATTTATCTGCGAGCTTCTTGCAGATATAATCTACTGTACTAGTCTCATTCTTATTTATTATGTCTTTTATCTCTTGCAGGCCATTGTTTAATCTAGCTTTTACTTTACCAGCTAATATAACTGAGACGTCACTGAGGCTGCTTTTATTCACTCGTTTCACTGCAATTGGGTGCGACGATTGACTTCGCCTGGAATATCAATCAAAAAAATCAAGAAAAAAATGTCTATGTAATTTTTTATCATAATTTAATGGATTTTTTTGCTATATTATGCATTATTTTTATTTATATTTTACTAATCCACGCAAGAAGATGATGATGATGGTAATATTAATAAATCAACATTAATGTTGTTGTTATTAAAAGGAAAAGTTGGCAATAATATCTGGCAATTCACAATCGCCCACGTTATCTGGAAAAATTCCAAATTAAAAAAATCAGCAGATTCATTCAGTAAAAAATAATTATATTGTCAATTGTCACTTTTTTTTATAATTTTATCCAAGTAAAAGTAGCAATTAAAAAAAAAAAAAATCTGGCAATTTGGAGAGTTTTTAAACAAATAAAAAAGAAAACATAAAAATAATTCCATCTGTCAAAGTTTCCGACTTGTAAAAATTTTTTAAATTTATTTTATTGAAAAATAATTTTTAAAAAATTAAAACTAAAATTTTCACATATAGAAAATTTTAAAAATTATATGTGGAATTTTTTAAAAATATTTTTTCAGCTCTAATTTTTAATTAATAAAAATAATAAAAAATTTTTTAATATCGGCTAATTTAATTTTCATAATTTTGGATATAATTTTTTTAATATATATTTTCTTCATACTTTTTTTTTTAATAAAAATTAAATTAGCCATTTTTTAATTTTTAGAATTTTTTTTTAATTATTTTTTTACTTGTAAATAAATCGTTGACAAAAAAAAAACAAAAATTATTGAACGCCAGCTAATTTTATTTTAATTACTTTTTTTATTAATAATAATCAATTAATTAATTAATTATTACTTATTATAAAAATCTATATTTTTTTTTTCAGAGCTGATTTATGAAATTCATAAAATTCAAGGAGACTTACTTTGAAAGGATCCAATCTTTGTCCACCTGTCGGTAAAGTAATAAAACAGCGCGCGAGATTAATTTGCTCGATCGATAATTTTTAAAACTAAAATCTCTAAGTAAAAAAAAACTATAAATTTTTTCTTCAGAAGAAATCAAGAGCCGGGTAATGTGTTATGCAATTATATTTTTTAAAAAATGCGGAATTTGCAGCGATTTCTTGGAAGGAACGAGTAAAAACGTTATTGAAAGGCAGGAAATAAT
Organism: Cotesia typhae; assembly: GCF_013202065.1. Classification (NCBI taxonomy): domain Eukaryota; kingdom Metazoa; phylum Arthropoda; class Insecta; order Hymenoptera; family Braconidae; genus Cotesia; species Cotesia typhae. The sequence goes on along the minus strand of NW_027423757.1, from coordinate 11,990,800 downwards.
GACTCGGTTGCGTGAGATTGTCGTTAAAATAATAACGAGTTTTTAAAATTGGTTAAGAATTAAACATCGGCATTAAACATGCGCAAGACTTGAGTAATTACAGCGAGCAGGTTGGAGTATCATTTAATATCTAACTAAAATATGTGTTTATATTAGGGTGGGTCAAAAAAATCGAATAATTTATTTTTGATTTTATACTCTGAAAAATAGGTTCGTAGACACCTAAAAAGAATTCTCTCCAAGTATAAGCTCTTAATTATAACGGGAAGGTCCTCCGCTTTGCGGGTTTCTATTTTTTTCGAATAATCAGATAAAAAAATTTATATCTCGCTTCCAACTGCTTGGAAAAATATTCCGTGGCATAGATTTTGTGAGAAATTGAATGCTTTACAAAAAAGGTCTTTTATGACTTTTTCAAAAACTCAACCGATTAAAAGATATTCATAGTTGAAGTTTGGCTATTTTAAGGAAAATATTCGTTTTTATTATGAATTTTATAAGTCGATGAAAAAAATTATTTCGGATTGCGGAACTTATGATTTTGTAGGAAATTTACTGCTCTACAAAAATGGTCTCTTATGATTTTTGATTAAGTGAAGCCGTTACGAGATATTCATCGTCAAACATTAACGAATATCAATATTTCCAGTTTTTGATCAATAATTCGATAAATTTTAATTTAAACTATGAGTTTCAGGAAAATTTACATAAATTTGAGTTTCGATCGATAAAGAAATGTTATAAACAATTTTTTTAATATTGTTTTCAGTCTTGAGCTTGTTTGATTGCATTAAAACAAGAAATTAGAGCATTTTTTTTCGACATATAGCCAATGATTAGTTTAATTTGAAGTGAATGACATATTTCTTTGTCAAATTTAATATGAAAAGTATTGAATCAAGTGAGAAACAACCAGTATTTAACTTTTTTATAGATAAATTTATTATTGAATTATCAATTGCAATATAATTGTCTATATTTTTAACATAACAGTACGCTATTACTATAAATAATTTCTCTTATTACAATTTGGGAATGTTTTTTGATGTTCTTTGACAACTTGCAATAAGTACTGGAATTGTTCTTCATTTTTGTCAAGCATTGATTATATTCACTGACTAATGCAACAGCTCGCTCTGCTGAATCATTGACAACTTTTAGTTGTTGAAAGTATTCTTTATTTTCGAGATAACTCTCATTAGTAGGCCATAATTCAACATCGACATCAAGAAAGTCATACGGTAGATCGAAGATTTTGAAAAGATTTAATGACTTTTTAGACACAAAGTCACTCAGAGTTCTCTGCGCCAATGAATTCAAATCTTTTTAGCAATTACAAATCTTTTAGCTTTAGAATCTGTACCTTCACGAGTATTAACAGCTTCAACAATACTTTTTTTACTTCTAATGGAACGCCATCGTCAAACAGTGATAAAATGGCAAGTTCATCGCTCAAATACCATAAGTGCGAAATCATTTTTTCACACGTAGCTGAAGAAATCAAAGGATTGATATGTTTGTACTCCAATAAATTTTTCATAAACTGCAAGTCATGATAAGCAGCAGTTGTTGCAGAAGTTGATGAAAACCAAGCTTTTAAATACAATGTGACTATAAAAATACAGAAATGACGAAGACCATGCAATTCTTTCTGAGAGAGTTTGAATTCATCTCTGAATAGATACATTTTCAAACTATAAATGGCCTTAGCCATCCATCTAGCATGATGAACAGCACCAGGACGTTTGAAAGAAATCTTTTCTTGAGGCATTTCTCCAAGGAAAATCAATGATAATTCCAATAATTCTTTATCTAACTTATTATAATATTTCTTTATCGATCGAAACTCAAATTTATGTAAATTTTCCTGAAACTCATAGTTTAAATTAAAATTTATCGAATTATTGATCAAAAACTGGAAATATTGATATTCGTTAATGTTTGACGATGAATATCTCGTAACGGCTTCACTTAATCAAAAAATCATAAGAGACCATTTTTGTAGAGCAGTAAATTTCCTACAAAATCATGAGTTCCGCAATCCGAAATAATTTTTTTCATCGACTTATAAAATTCATAATAAAAACGAATATTTTCCTTAAAATAGCCAAACTTCAACTATGAATATCTTTTAATCGGTTGAGTTTTTGAAAAAGTCATAAGAGACCTTTTTGTAAAGCATTCAATTTCTCACAAAATCTATGCCACGGAATATTTTTCCAAGCAGTTGGAAGCGAGATATAAATTTTTTTATCTGATTATTCGAAAAAAATAGAAACCCGCAAAGCGGAGGACCTTCCCGTTATAATTAAGAGCTTATACTTGGAGAGAATTCTTTTTAGGTGTCTACGAACCTATTTTTCAGAGTATAAAATCAAAAATAAATTATTCGATTTTTTTGACCCACCCTAGTTTATATATATATATATATATATATATATATATATATATATATATATATATATATATATACTTCTGAATGTTTTTGCATTTTAGACTGGAATGAAGATAAAAAAATAAAATTCTAAAACACTGTAATGATGAATGTACAAAAAAAATATAGAGGAGTTGATTTAAAGGTAAATAATAACAGAGGTGACTGTTGCGGTAAACTGCAATACGACTGTCATAGCCGCCCACAACTTACGGTCTTGAGTTATGAATAAAAAAAGATAATTTAAAAATCAAGCAGGATAATAAAATAATTTTTAAATGCTGCAAATACAAGCGAGCGACAACGAGATGATACTTAAATTATGAGAATTAAGTTAGCCGACATCCAAAAATTTTTAGGGTTTTTTTTTTTTTATTGTAAAAATTATTACAAAAAAAATTTTTATTTGTAAAAAACTATAAGTGCAATTTTTTAAAGATATTTTTTAATTCTAATTTAATAAATGAAAAAAAAAAAAAAATTAAAAACGTCCCACATTAACTTTTCATATATTTATATATATTATATACATGTATATATGAAAAATATATAAAAATGCACCTGATAATTTTTAATTTTTTTATTAAATAAAAAATTGCACTTAGAATTTTTCAAATTTTTTCTTTAATTTTTTTTTTTTTAATAAAAAAATAAAAATTTACCAATGTCGGCTAATTTAATATTTATTTATATTTATAGTATCAGGTACTTGGTGACAGGATCATGCACGGGATAAGTATATTATTAATAAACATGTATATTGATAAAAACAGTTTCTCATACATGCAACTAGACACATTACATTACATTAGATATTACATTAATAATCAATTATTTTATCTGGCTATCTCAAGCGAGGTCAAGCCGAGTGATTGCGACTTGTAAGCGAACTGTACAACGAAACGATCAACGACGGCCTTCTTGGAGCCTAGTCAGTCCCAGTACAGTACCATTTGACTAGCTATAGCTGGCAATAATGGATAACGACACTGCACGATATATAATGTATTAACATTGCGAGTGAGTAGAGTGGTGAATAATAGCAAGAGTTGCTCATATCAATGTTGTACGTATATATAGTACCGTTTGCATTTTATTTGCTCACGGTCTTGCTCAGTTATAATAATTTTAATTGTCCACTGTTCTGGGAAGTCTATTGCGATTTGCGATTGTGTTGCACAATAACCTTCAGCTGATGCCGATTTTCTCTTTCTTTTGTTCCCAACTCGTATGTCGAGCAGCTGAAAAATAATCCCATTCCCCTTATATACATTAACATTATTTTTATTTATTTTAATTATACAATGCATACTTATTTATTACAGTCCTTGCTGGCAGTCCTACGAACTAGGATCCTATTTGAATAAACTTAACGATTGCCGACGCTCTAAGCACCTCGCCAAAGTAATTACTTCTGGGCTCTTTAGAGCAAGAATTAAAGGTAGAAGTTTTATTCCTCTGGGTGTACTGCTTTTCGACATAACAAGAAACTACTTTTGGCTGGTGATTAGAACGACACCAAGTTGACACCCGCACCGGCTAGGTGCATGCGGGTCCCAAGTCTGCGACACGCAATAAAATCTATAAATAAAACACTTTGTCGTTAGTGATGATAAGACCAGGCGGTAAAAAAATTTCTACTACGGTGGTTTATTCACAAGTTATATAGATAAATAAATTTTAACGTCATGCATAATTGTATTTCATTTTGTTGCAGGATTGTTATTTGTAAACTTTGGAACTTTAATTCTGAGTAAAGTACTGGGGATAGAAAAAAATTATAAGAGACATTTTTTGTCGGAAATTTTATAATATATAAAAATAAATTTATTTATTTTATTAAATTTTTTTTTGTTACAGAATAAACAAGGTCGAATTGATCCAATAAATTTTGATAGCTTTTTTGCTTTCAAAAGTTGGAAAAAATTTTGGCTCTCATGTTTTTGGATAAAATTTTTATTTTATTTTTTTTTAATATTTTTTTTTTGAAAATTACATAAAAAACAAACAATTTTCAAAAAAATTTATAAATCAACTTTTTTTTTTTATTAATTGTTCATTTTTTTATGTATTTTTCAAAAAAAAAAAAAAATACATCAATAAAATCAAATAAAAATTAAAATGGTTGAGCCCACTTGCAAATATTTACCAAAGTTTTTTTTATCAAAAAGACTTATTATTTTGGAGCAAGAAGAAATTTTTCAAAGAGAAAATTAATTCTCCAACAAAAAAAATTACTTTTTTTGTACATGGAAAAGATTTTAATTAAAAAAATATTTCAGGATAAATTGATATAAAAATATTCGAGAAGCAAGAAGAATTTTGATGTTTGCAGTTGAGCGCTTAGATAAACTAAAATGAAGATAAAAAGCCATAACTTTTGTTATGTCGGAGTGACTACATTGTGGCATGGCGTCGTAAAAAATAAAGCAACATAAACCTTTACTCGGAGCGTATAACTAGCTTGTAACGGGGCTGTAGCCCTTCTGAGGTCTTTCTTACAACACATTCTTACACGGTGTCTGGCTTGGTGATGTAGATATAGATGCATATATATGAATATGTTGAATGTATATGTGTATGTATAAAGCAAGAGGAGTATTGTCGGAAGAAGTTAAGAAATTCCAGTTCCCAGGCGTCGTGGCCGTCGTCGTGATTCCTGGGCAGGCGTTGGTTTCATCCACCAACCGAGCTGAATCCTATTTCTCCCACGGGTCGCCGTTCCAACTGGCCGAGCGTTTCCGCCGATCGCCTTTTTTTGAGCCATCTGCCAGGGCAAATATATTCCTGAGAGTGTCTACAGCACCGTTCCTACACGTAAATAAATATAAATAAATAAGTATATATTTTATTTATGTATATTGTATATCTATATCTGTATCTGTATCTATGGAGGCGCCGCGTTCGTGCGTATCGGTAAAAGGGACCCCAAGGGCCCCTATACAGCCACTTCCGCCGTCTTTCTCTCTGATTTCCGATTGTTGCAATACGTGACCACGACCAGTCTATCGGGGTCTCTCTCCGTTTGCTTTTTTTTATCGCTCTTCCTCCAGGCGGTGAAATCAAAATTTTTTAAGCGCAAGAGAAATCTGTCTTTTTGCTCGACACGCTAAAAACCCTGAATTTATTTCAATCACTGTGGACGAAGCGTCAAGTGATTAATTACGCTGACATTCAATTCTACTAAATATTTTTATTAAAGGTCTTGTTACACATTTTCATCTGCAGGACTAATCAGCAAGCTCCAATTAATACCTGGAAAAAATAGCTTCAACACAGTAAAAAATTTTTTTTAATTCATTGGTAAGTCTCTTTTAAATGTAAATTAAAATATTTGAATAATAGTATATAAAAATAAATAAAAGTAATTAAGTAATGACAGTTAATAGGGGATTTTAAAATTATATTGCAGGTGACTACCGAGTTGGTATGACGATTTACATCAGAGCATGGGAGCGCGGCTTAGAAACCGGAAGCCCGGCTTTCTGCATCGCTGCCCGCGAACAATAAGACCGTCAAGTTCACGGCACCAGCTCGAAGTACTCTTTCTATCTCTTTTACGCGAATACATCAATCCATAATGTATTCCGCTGGCTCATGATTTTCTTGGACAACAAAATAACTCCGCTTGTGTATAAATATAAACACATAAAAAAAAAAAAAAAAAAAAAATTACTTGAATAAAATAAAGAATTTTATCTTATTAATTTAAGTAGAAAAATTCTTAAAAAATTTCTGTCAATTTTTTTGCATAATATATTTGCTAAAAAATTTTTTAAAATTATAAAATATCTTAAAAATCAATTTTCATCAAGAATTTTTCTCTTGATTCAAGTTAATTTTTTTTTTTTTTTTAGTGTATAAAAAGAGTAAAGAACGTAAATATTTTATTTTATTAACTAATTTTACAGCCAGCATAATTTTTTCCATTAATTACTCGGTATTATTATCGCGGAATATTTAAAATACAAAGTTAAAAAAAGAAAAGAAGAAAAAAAAAAACGCTTACGTTTTCAACAAAATAAATTTTTCTAAAGCTCTTACGCAAGAGTTTTATTTTAACTCGTTAACTTATTTATTTATTTATATAATTATTATGCATAAATATCCGGTCGGACAAAAATACCAGCAACAGGTGCATGGCAACAGGTAATCCGCGTGTATGACAGAAATGAATAATCATTTAAAAAAAAGAATACTTCCTCGAATAAGTTTATTGTCTTTATTCGATTGATCTCGGTATGTTATTATAACTTTTATTACTTACGATTACAATTATCATAATTATCATTATTATTTACACTAATTTTATTATTATTTATAGCCCTTGTAAGACGGTGATATATTGAAAAGAAAGAACGCGATTACAGCAGTGTTACACCTGCAGTTTGTCCCGACAGATGCTTGACAAAACCGCGACGAATTCATCAAAAGACTGTCATTTCGCAACATCAATTTGCCTCGACGCAATGCCGAACTCATTGCTCACACATAAAGGTTTACTTTCAATTTATTCTTTAATATAAAACAAAATAAAAAAAATTCCAACACACTAATAATTTATTTCTTTCTTCTTTTCTTCTTCTTAGGTACTAATATTTTAACGCGTAATAAACTCTACAATGAAACTTAATAAAATAATATAAAAATACAATGATAATAATAATAATAATAATAATAATAATAATGATATAATTTATCATAAAACATGATTCGTTCCCGGCGTTGCTTTGTAGCCCTCTTTCTCACGTAATCGCGTGTAAGAGCTAAAAGTTACCGGTGGCTTCTTATTCAGAATCGGAATCAGAATAATAATAATGATAATAATGATGATATACAAGTTAGATGGTTAACTATGCTTGCTGAGAATAAAAACTAAACAAGTACGGCGGGTTTAGTATAGTAGCAGAACGTTGAACTTTGGTGTTGTTTAGTTCAGTTCGAAGAGACTCGAGGTGAATTTAGTTTGATTTGGCGCAAATAAATGCGTCATGATTCATGAAACGCCAAAGTTCCTTTCTCTCTATTATATTATACGGCAGGTATATAATACAACTACAAACTACTAATACAAATACATGTTAGCCGTATAAAGTATGTATAATACCAACCCATTCGTGACGCTGTAACCTCTTGAACTTGTCTTGATTCCGTGGCTCCTTGTGAAGAAAATCCGAGGCATTTTAATGCATTGCAGTCCCAATGGAACTTGACTGGAATGGTGAGTCGAAAATTTTCCATCTGGGCAGAAAAAAAATTTTATTGAATCAACAGAAAAATTCTTGGTAAATAATTACAACCATTTTCATTTTTTTTAACGAAATTTTTATTTGATTTTATTGATGTATTTTTTTTTTTTTTAAATACTTAAAAAAATTAAAAATTTAATTATCACAATTTTACAAATTTTCAAAAAAATTTATAAATTGTTCTTTTTTTTTACTTAAAAAAAAAAAAAAAAAAAAAAAAAATGAAAATAGACATTTTATTCAAAAACATGAAAGCCAAAATTTTTTCCAACTTTTGAAGGCAAAAATACTATCAAAATTTTAATTTTTTTCTTTTACGATATTTTTTATCACGCCAAAAAAATTCTTTAATCAAGTAAAATTAATTTAAACCAAGAAAAATGTTTCAGTGTAAGAATTTTTTCAAGTTAATTTTTTTTTTTTTTCTAGTGGTTGCTGGTGTGCTGAATGAATAATTCGCAGGAATAGAACTAAAGGTGTAAAAAAATGAGGTAGACCTTTGATTACATTACCTTTTATACCAGGCCAGAGTCTTAGGCCTCTCACGAACAACAGTGTACATGCCTTGCGGGTAATTACCTGGTGGCTGGTGCCAGCTAGTTACTAGTGAAATGAAAAGTTATCGATAACGCAGGAGCATTTTTATGAGCAATTAATGTCACGGAAATCGTGACCAGCTACTGATTACAAGTGTGGTTATTGTCGAATGGCCAGACGCTGTGTATGACACGGGAGCTCCACGGGTTCGTTGTTAAAATACCCCGTGAATTCTTCCAGTGCCATTGACAGTGTCTAAGGCTGATAATTATACTGATGGCTGACGAATTAGAGGCTGAAATAAATAATTAAAAAAAGAAGAGAGAGAGTACTTATTAAAAGTTTTAAAAGTTCTCACAGTGATTGAGTGAATTTATGTGGCCGGGGATGGCGGAAATGCTCCTGGATAACATTTCTCAGTTGTCCTTTGGGCCGGATCGTACCGTGACTTGAACATTGCCATCAATCGATCAGCCTCTGGAAATAACTCGCTCCGGGAGCTTAACGATTAAAATCGGGTTCTTCAGCAACTGAATTTAGTAGTACGCACTTGGAGGATATTTTAGCTTGTAAGTCTCAACTGCGATAGAGAAAGAATAATTGAAAAAAAAAAAATACAGAGTTTTTAACTGCTGAAACAGGTTTCTGACGACCTCGCGACTTCTCTTCCTTCTTTTCTTATTCTTTCCGTTTTCATCATCTACCTCGAAGAGCTTCACTGTGTTTTATTATTCTTCAGCTTTAGCTTCTTTAGCTTCTTTATGCCTGTTCTTACTTCTTGAGCACTTTTTATATCACAGCTCGCCCTTGAACCGTGAATATATACGGTTGTGGGAATACGTTATTCCGCTTCCGTTTGGAGTGCTCCAATACACCATGTAATTACGCTCCAGAGGCATTACAATACAAGTTAAGTGTTACAATACCGTCAAATAATATAATCCATAGCTTAAAACTCTTATTCGTGTAATATACTTTTAGCGAGCGAGGGAGTCCAAAAAGAGAGCGGTGATTTAACTTGGTGATGCAAGGACTACAATGAGGCCCCGAAGCAAGACAGAACAAGAAACCAGAAATATATATACAACATATAATGGAGGTTCCTTTCCTGTTCGGCACCTTGAGGAATGCCTTTGAGAGCCACCATTAATTAGCCAGTAATTAATAATTAAAAATAATTATATGATTTTAGATTTTAGTATTTAAACATACCTTGTGTTTAGTGGAGCTGGAGCTGGAGCTGGAGCTGAATCTGGAGAATTGTCGCGTTATATTCTCACCAGTTAGAATCTTGAGTCGCCTTTCCCTCTGTCCGCTGGCTCCGGAACTCTCAGCTTGGAATTTGTTGGATTTAATCGGGCCTGGTTACGTCACGAGTACGATGACCCAATGAGCCGATCTGAGTGAGTCTCAGTGAGGATATAGATAGGAGGAGGCCAAAACGTGGTGCCCACGCGAATTATTATAGTAATAATAAACAAAACTCTCGAGTAACGCGTAATCTCACTGTTTAAAAATAAAAAATTTTTAGATAAGATATTACGTATCGTTTATAAAATAATATTATGTACAATGTAGATTGTAAATTGTAAATTATACATTATATTATTTTAATATATAATTGTAATACAAGTTAACGACTGGAGGAACGTCACTAGCCTCCTTGACCACAAAAGAGAAAGAATGAGACTGATGTACGATTTTCTTTGAAACTCGTATCAAGAGACTCTTCCTCGCTCCAACGTCAGAGCAAGTACTGTCGTCTTTGGTCAAGTCGAACAACCGGTTGCTCGGAGTGACGTGAGCAAACTAAAGCCGTGGGCTGGCAGGTAATACCAGGTAAACTACGCTCGCAACCTGCGTGCCGGCCGGCTGAAGCAGGAAGAGGGGAGTCGAGGAAGAAGGTGCCCACCGGGCCGTGTAGTGTGGAGAGATACTGTGCCGATGCCATACAACCTATAACGAATAACGTGGTGAGTTGAGGAGTAGAGAGCAAGACCCAACCAACGGCTGCTCGTCCATCCGTGGACGTGGGACCAAGACCGAGATACTGGAGAATTGCTGGAAGAGACTGAGACCCATTTCTATGACTTTGCTATTGCTATCATTATGATGGTTGATCGTTGAAGGCTGCTGGAGGAGGGATGGCTTCAGGATAGGGACTCGAACTGGGACTTGGACCCATGCTACTCCCAATCGAGAATAGATGCTGTTTTACTTGTACTGTTTGTGAGTTTCAGGCTACAATTTAAGGAGAGACGGAGAGACGGAGAGACGGAGAGACGAAGAGACGGAAACCTGAGAAAGATGCTCATCTGAGTTTGTATGCTGTGTCTTGTATATGTTGTGAGTCACCTCGGCGAATAATCAGCGAATAGAGCAACGGGTCTGTATGCTGCTGTAGTATAGCATAGATGCCAAATGCCAAGTTGCTCTAAGCCAGCCACACAGTGATTCGTGAGTATGCTTCTCTTTGTAACAAGAAATACAGTTAACTCCAGAGATAAACGCTTTATAGAATTTCAGGTATATTCAGATGCTTTATACTTTCAGGGACTCTTAATATTAATCTGTGGACCAAAAAAGTATTATGGACATCTATGTACGAAGATAGAAAATTAAATTACTGCCGAAATATATCAAAAGATATTATTCCGAGCTTAGTTATTCTTAAATGACAAAAGGACTAAGATTAATCGTTTATTACATTTATATTTTACCTGAGAATACTAATGTTAAGTTATATTACGTGGAGAATTTTTATGTGTGAGCACTTTGTGTGGATGTATTGTAGTTTGTTGGGTAGGAGAAGATGACGTGAACACCCGTTGCATTATAAGATCCTGACTCTGTGTATGTGTCTTTACTTGTACTTGTACTTATTCTCGACATATTTGTATGTAATAGCCAACGGAGCGTGATTTTTCACGTGGAATCAGAGGAGGCGCGGTGGGAACCGCTATGAAAGAAAAGTTGTTTTTCAGAGAAAGAAAATACGTGATTGTCGATCGGGCATGTTATTTTGTTGTTGGATAACTAGTAACTACTGCTAAAAAGTATTCACATTATTTTTTAATTACAATTATGTACTACATATTTTTTGGGGGATTAGTTTAAAGGAAGTAGCTACTAAGTCTGACTTTGAAAAATGCTTAATAAGGAGATTAGATTGTTCATTTTTTAATAGGATAGAGACTTTTTTCGAAATAATTATCTTAATTAGTAATTATTTAAGCAGGAAGAAAGCAATAAATTGCTGGGCGTATCAATTTTAAAAAGGTTCAATGAAAATTTAATTTTAATAATTATAAAATTTTAATATTGGAAAAATTTTTAGGAACTAAAAGGTAAATTAAATTTTAAAATTAATTAATATTTTTTTTTAATTTCTTAATATCAATCCATACACAGAAAAATATTCTGAATAAAATTGTAAAGTAATTTAAAATCATCTTTCATTTTTAAACTCTAAATAAATAAATAAATAAATAATTTTAATTTAATTTTTTTCAGGTAAAAAAAATGAAACTTTAAAAAAAAATTGCGTTGATGATAGCAAGAATGTCTTTAAAATAATGATGATTACATATAAACAAAAATTCTCGAGGACTTTCTTGGCAATAAAGCATACTCTGAGATTAATAAATTCCAGTAATATGACCTCCAGCGGCTGGTCTGGTCTACAGAAGATTTTGTAATATAAAAACTTACGTTATAATATCCTTGAACCTCGAAAACCCGTAGGACATGATTACCGAGTTCGAGAAAGGTTCCTTTCTGGTAATTTCACCGTTTCTATTAAATAAAAAAACGGAATATTATTTTTTCGAGATCGTAAATCAACTGTGACGATCCACAAAACTATCGGCATAGACTAATAGGAAAAAAGTGGCCCAAAGAAAGAGATAAGAGGGCTGAAAAAAATAAGAAAAAGCCGATTTGGAGTATAGTAATAAATTTTTTATGCCTAGCAAAGATTATTACACCTCGAGTAAGAGAAAATAGTAAACTGCTGGCAGTCGGCGACGTTGATGACTCGGTGACTCGTTGGAAACTTTTCTAATCGCGTCATGGAACTCCTAATCAATTATCCATGCTGGAAGATTTTGACGCTACCGTCATTTCGTAATCAATTTGGTGAGTACCGTTCTACGGTTATTTTTAAGACCGCTTTTTTACAGTCGAACCTATCGATAAAAAATGATAAATTCAAACAAGAATCAGAGTGAAGAAAAAAATAAATAAAAAGGATCAGTCGTTGTAAAGTACGATCGTCATTGCAGGTTCCCATCCATTACGTGTATACCACAATATTACTTGTACAAACTAGCATTTTTCCAGTTTCGCTATGCTGTACAACTCGCGTTCATTCACCTCCGCTTTGTGTGAGCCTGTGGGCCATATTAACGAATGAACGAACGCCAGAATAGACGCGGTGTCTTTTCCAAGAGTTAACTAAGAGTATTACAAAATAAATCCTCATCGTCTAAGCTGAACAGTGTTCCAGAAATGAGGGAGAGAACTGAGAGAAGAGCCCCAATAATCACCAGCAGATAAACAGACCTTGATTGTTAACTTTTTGATGACAACGACAACACATAATGCCGTTGAAAGAATAAATGTGCTGTTGCACGTCGTTGATTCAAGTTCTATTCCTGGAGGTCAGTGGACTTGGGAGTCAGCCTACCGGCAACACCAAGAATCAGTCTGTACACTCTAATAGCCAAGATGATGACTATGGCACTACTTCCGTTAAATTTTTAAAATTATTAACAATAAAAAGATTTTTAAAAAAGACTCCGGAGAAAATGGAGAAGTTTACGCCGGCACTGGTGGTCTCTGGGTTTTATTTTTATACAAGTCACTCAACTTTACGATTCTAATTCCGATTCAGACTCTTCCGATTGAAGAATTCTTCAATGTTAAGCCTTGTATTTTTCACAGCTTTTGATTTTGTTCCGTAAAGTTACTCAGTGACCCGGATAATTCAAAATTTTCCCACTAGTTTGGAATCTATTTGCTCTGCGGATGGAACGAATTAAATAAGAGCTCTTCCGAATCCGAATTACGATCTGATATGAAGAGCGACCGGTGTTCACGGCATCTGAGTATGCAGGTGCATTAACCGGGCTCTAGCCTCTTACCGTAACGTCTTTAAGCTTGTACTTACACTTAACTCATAGAGAAGAGATAGCTGTGTATAGCAGTATGACTGTTGTTGCCTGCAGTTGGGTTTAGTTATCAAGTTAAGTCCAAGAGCAAGAGCACTGCCTGCCACCGAGAACACGACAACGACAACACGCTTTTCTTCCTCACCTTGATGGATACCAGATGGCTTCTGTTGCCATGGCTCCCCAATAATTCCCAGTCACGACTCCGACAATGTCCTCATAAAACTCCTCCTGAATTACACGAATAAAACTTTATTTGCCATCAGCAACTCAGTTGTTATTCTAAGTATAAATATTTATTTTTATTTTAATTCAATTTTAATGTAATTATTAAAATATTTAAATGCTCTCTAGGTCTGTTAAGAAATGTTGGAGCACACCCAATTCAATATTCCAGCCCATCAAGAGCTTTCAAATAGACTCTGTAGCTTTCTGGTGACATAGACAGCCCATCGATAATGTTTACAAGCATGGATTTTATTTAACTCTCGCTTGCTTCACCACGGTTTTATTATTATATGGCTTATGCCTCGTTAAGATGAGTATGTCCGGTATAGTTTGTTGTTGTAATGACTTTTTTACTCTGCAACTGGTTTCCGTTATCATCCATTTGGCTCACCAGGACGCACGGACGTGGATCCACGCATATATATTCACTCCCAGGTCATCGGGTCACTCTTTATAAGATCTAAAAAATTTTACAGGGATATACATTACAGTTTTACTTTAAATTTTCTTATGAAGAGTGTACTTTATTTTTATTTTTAAATATTATTTATGTTGATTATGATAAAAAAAATTTTTTTTTCAGATTTTTAATTAAAATTATTAAATAGAAAAAAATTTATTGAATTTAAAGTTTTTATAAATCTGTAAGTATTTTTTTATATTTAATTTTTTTTTAAATTAAATTTTAATCTATATTATTAATAGAATAAGCAAAATTAAATCTTTAAAAATGTCAATAGATTAATTATAAAAATTAATAAAATAAATAATCCTTTAAATATATTTTCAGCTAACGTTTGAACAATTAAAATTGATTGACAAGAAGATAAATAATGTCCTAAATTTAAAAAAAAAAAAAAAAAAAAAAAATATAAAAGAAGCAATTAACCTTCCACACAAAAAAGGAACGAGTTAATATCTCTTCTTTGATCTCTTGAAGAAGTAACTTGACTATGACTCGAATTAAAATAAAAGTCTGGGAGTCCTTTAAAAGGTAGAGACAATACAAATATTCGTGAGAATGTACAGTAAACGTTGAGCGGTGGTACAAAAAATAATTACCAAGTAAAAGACTTGTCTCTTGGTCTAGGTGTTACCTCGATTAAAGTATAACTTGGCGATACGCAAGACAGACGTTGGTGGAATAGTAGCTGGCGATGGGGATGGCAAGTAAAGTAACAGGTGCCGAACGGGCTCTCGAGTTCGCAGGTGCCGAGGAAAAGTCTCTTGATAATCCACTGCAGGTGCTCGTGCTCTGAGTCCTTACGAGGCACGAGTCTGGGCTCCCATTCAGGGGTAACGTCCACTGTCCATCCTCCTCGAGCAAGACATATGCACACAAGTTTGCCATAAAGTGAAAATGCCTCTACATCGGAAAAGACCGAGTAAAGTCGACCGGAGACACGGCTCGCCGCTTCACGCTTCGCTCTGCCGCTTCTACTAAATAAATCATTATTATTATTATTATTATTATTTTAATTCAAAGTAGGGTGCACTTACCCTTCACCCTGACGTTGGATCTCCAGGAGAAAATGTTTTTAAAAAACACACAGCCTGGAATAAAGTAAATAATTGATAATTAGCATAGTTTCGATCTCTAAAAGCAAAGCCCTTTGGTAATAAGTGAACGTGATTATGATTAAAAATAAAATAAAAATAATAAGGGCAGAAGCACTCTTGCAGAGTGCCGCTAAACCATTGCACTATGACTAATAACCGCTACCGAGACGTACTCATTGTTGTGAATACCTCTTTCTTGGAATTTATTTTAGTATTGTAGCGCACCAAACTCATTTTTTACCTCTACTCCATCTACGTCTCAGCCTTTCTCTAGATAATACATTTTTTCTCTAAATTGTATGTCTTCAGCGTTTTTAAATGGGTTACCCAGTACATACATTACTCAAGAAGCTATAAGAAAAAAAATAACTTTTAAATTCTTTGGTATTTCTTAAAATTATTTTACTTTTTGAGGATTATAAAAAAACTAAATAACAATTTTTAATAAGAATCTTCTACTAGAATTTAGAATTTCATTTATTAAGGGAGTATTCTAGTCTAGAAGCATGAATTTCAGGTCATTTTTATGACATTAAAGTTAACGTTCACTTGACAATTTTTTTATTTTTTTTTTTTTAACAAATAAATTTGCTCTAAAAAAATTATTTTTAAAAAATTGCATTTCTAGTTTTTTTTAAATTTCTAAATGTCAATTTTTTTTGCCATAATTTATTTGTTACAAAAATTCTTAAAATTATTAACTATTTGCTAAATTAATTTTCATTAATTTTTAATGACAAACTTCTAGACTAAATTACCCCCTTAATAATTTACAAATTTAAAAATTGACACACTAGCTTTTAAAATTAGCTTTCTTTTGATTTTTTTTTATCAATATATAAGCTTATATAATTATTTTTAATTAATTATCTAAAGAAGAATATATTGTGAATTTAAAAATAATAAAAATAGCAGGTACGTATGAATGTGAGGCCAGTGTCACGGTTAAAAAAGATAACTTGTATCGCTCGGCTTCACACTTTTAATTCCACGTCGAAATAATTAAATTAGTTGAACCATAAATTTTAGATTGCTTCCATTATGCGTACATATAATACATTTATATATAATTATTTTTTTTTTTTTTTTTTTTTTTTATTTTTTTAGCAAAACCACGTGTGTATGAAGCTGGACGTTGATGCTGGTCACACGCATCTGTATTCACTAATTAATTAAGAAAAAAATTAGCGCTAATTATTTAGTGGCATACGTGAGAATTTTACGACATGAATAAATAGCAGCGAAATATAATAGGGAATTATTTACCGATAAGCTGGAATTAAAGATGTTTGTTTTAAAATAAAAATTACGGCGTTGTGCGTTATGAATGGTTTATGGTTGACACAAAATCTCGTCATTGTTCGGCGGTGCGGCATTTTTGATGAGGTATTATCTGGAGGAGGTGGCTTCTCGCTTCAGGAGTGCGACAAACACGGAAGACAGGAACATCCTGTGTCGCTTCTATACCTATATGTATTTATATATTTTTTATAAATTTATTTATATGAAGGAATGAAACCCCTTCGGTTCACGCACCGGTGATTTAACACCGTACGATGATTTCAGAAGCTTCCTTTCTTTCCACGGCGTTGGCTCGTTTAAAAACGCTCCGATAAGTGCTCAAGATAAATTCATTTGTGATTTTAAATAATAAAATATAATAATATTATTATATATTTGTTGAGCTGGATGTAATGGAGATCGTTATAAATTATTTAATATTGTTACAATTTGTTCCATCAAAATAATAATACCAATTATCAGTCTCGGAAAGTTTCTTAATAATCCAATCTGATTGAATTAATTCCATATACTCTTCTTTAATTATTTTCATTCATAAAATCAATTTTTTAATTATATTTTGTTTACAAAAATTATCTTTTCATTTAATATTGTTCTTATCTTCAAGATATTTTTATCAAAATTGAGTGTTAATTTCTTCTTTATTTATCCTGTAATAAATTAAAAAAATTATAAATATTAAATAATATACATTTTAAAAAGTAGTCTTCTCTGATGAACTCTTAATACTTCTATTATAAATATCGAGTATCTGATACACCGCTACATGGTTTAGAGTTACAGAAGATAACTTGAGCTGTCCTTTATCACAAATATTTTATTTCTTCTTTGAAAAAATTGCGGCGAGACAATTTTATTATTTTTTATATTCTTCAGTATGTAAATAATTATTTTTTCTGAAACTATTAATTAATTTAATTAAATTAAAACATAAAATATTAAATTTTACCTTAAAAATTAACCAGAATATTTTATAATAATTAAATAAATTAACAAAATTAAATTGCAGTACGAAAAGAATTAGCAATAAAAATGAAACAGATGTCCCAAGTTAGAATGAGTCCAAATTTATCCGAAATGCTCTTAAACATGTCGCATTAATTCTATTCTTGAACCCGCTGCCTTGAGAATTCGTGGGCTAACATACTCTCTAAGGATAAGCGACTCTGCTCGTTAAATAAAAGTTTCACTGTGTAGTTAAGGTACCGGATCCAGACCTTCAAGCATGTGAGTAACCAAGTACTGAGTACTGAGTACCGAGGAATAACTCGGAACCGAAGCCAGTAACTCCCGATAAAGCTCATGCTCATCATGTCTACATGAGTGTGTTTTCTATTCCTCGTTGTTCTTCATCACGCAATCTCACTTTATTTATAACAAGTCCACCCGCTCAGCTTGGATTTTTAATTACTAATTACTCATTATCATTAATCACTATCATTGAGTGCATTTATGTTCTTAATGCCGCAACTTCCAGCTCCAGGTTTGTGCGTATTGTTTAATAAGACGTGAAAATTAGTTCCGCCAACTGCATCAAGATAGTTTCCTCTAAAAATTTTTTTAGTTTCATTTTTTATATACGCAAATAATATATATAATTATAATTAATATTTTCTTTATTAATGTTACTTACTTTTAATGCAATACTTATCAGTATCCTGGATGTAAATGATCATATTTTTTTTATAATTTTCAAATTACACATCTGATCTTTTTTTGCTTTTTCTTCAAACAAATAAACAAAGAAATTAATGAAAATTAAGTCAGCTGACATTTAAAAATTTTAATAATTTGTTTTATTGAAAAATTATTTAAAAAAAAAATTAAAAGAAAAAATTTTACATGTAATTTTTAATTTTATTTAACCAGTTAACAATCAATTTAATTCTAATAAATAATTTTTAAAAAATTGCATTTTTAATTTATTAAAATTTCTACATGTTAATTTTTTTTTTCTTATAATTTATTTGTTAAAAAAAGTTCTAAAAATTATTAAAAATCTGTTAAATTAATTTTCATAAAAATTTTTTTCAAGAAGTAAGCACACAGCTGTCATTTTTTTTTTTTTAAACTATAATTTTTCTTTTTTTCTTAAAATTCAACGATTTATTTCCATTAAAAAAAAATGACAGCTGTGTACTAATTTTAGATTCTCGAATTTTTTATTTTTATAAAAAATAAATTAATCTGTATACTTATAATTTTTCTTTGTTAATAAATTATAAACTAAAATAATAATAATAAAAAACTATATTTTTCAGATGCGCATGTCATATATATATATATATATATATATATATATATATATATATATATATATAGGGTTAATGAAAATAAGCAGTACCCTGAGCACCCTCTTACGATTGTTGGTCCAGCTGTCAGTTTAACGTTTGGAGGTTAAGCAAACTCACAACTGTCAAGTCAATAACTTGCATAAATTTATTTTCAAACAGAGTTATTTATCGATATAGAAATAAAGTAATTAAAATGGTGCTGAGGATATTTACAGTACTCGTAGTTGTCTGTGTTGTTCAATTATTACCGAGGTGCGACGCTGCCTCAGCACATATCAGGAGTCATCAACACAAGACCAATGGAAATGAAAGATTGGAAGACGGAGCATTTAGTCCCCGAGACAATTATCATTATGTTGACGGAGAGCATCACAATGAATTTGATCATGAAGCTATTTTGGGTAATTTTTAATTAATTTTTACTTATTGATTAATTAACAAATAAAATTAATTTTTTAGGAAGTGTCAAAGAAGCAGAGGAGTTTGACAAATTACCAGTAGCTGAGTCTAAAAAACGGCTGAGAATTTTATTAAATAAAATGGATTTGAATGGAGATCAATTTATTGAAAGGCATGAGCTTAAGGCTTGGATTTTAAGATCATTCAGGTGACATATTTTTTTTTTTTTTTTTTTTTTTTTATTACAAATTATTAGTCCTTTTTTAACTATTGATATTTTTTAAAATATAAGCTTAAATTAAAAAAAAAAATATGATACTAAAATTAGCACATTTTTGACAATTAAAAATTTTTTTAATAAATAAAAATTGCAAGTAAAAAAATATTTTTTTTAAATTGCACTTAGAATTTTTTTTTTAATAAAAAAAAATGCCTATTTAAAAAAAAATTTAATTTTAATCAGCATGCTGACTGAAGAAGAGTCTAAAGATAGACTGGAGGATGCAGACTCAAATGAAGATGGCCGAATAACCTGGGAGGAAATTTTACACGACACCTACGGCTCCGATCCAGAAGATTTGGCTATAGATGAAAAACTAGTGAGCGATGACAAGGCTACTTTTGACATGGCTGATCAAGATAAAGACGGATTTTTAAATACTCAAGAATTTAAAGCTTACACGCATCCTGAGGAGACTCCAAGAATGTTTCCTTTCCTGCTGGAGCAAGCTCTCGATGAAAAAGATACCGATAAAGATGGATTTATTAGTTTCCAAGAGTTCATTGGAGTCAAAGCCAAGAATGAGAATAAAGAGTGGTTGCTCGTAGAAAAAGATAAGTTTGATCATGAGCATGATAAGAACAGTGATGGTAAATTAGATTCTACTGAGATATTGGCCTGGCTTGTTCCCAGTAATGAGTAAGTATTAATATTAATTAATAATTAATAATTAATTATTCCTTCCGCGGTGAATTTATATTTATTAATTTATTAATTTTTAGAGACCTGGCGACTGATGAAGTAGACCATTTATTCGCCGCGTCTGACGATGATCATGACAACAGATTATCTTTTGAAGAAATCCTCGAGCACCATGACGTATTTGTAGGCAGCGAGGCCACTGACTACGGTGACTACCTCCATGACATTGAACGTTTCACCGACGAGCTCTGAAACTTAGTCGTTAATTGGGTTAGAAAAAAATTATTTCGACGGAAAATTAATCAAAAACGTAAATGTTTGAAAGCATTTATTATATTTTTCGACGGGTGTCTTTTATCATTAATATATAACTTGATCCTTTTTCTGTATATTTGCCAGTAATTACATAATTATTTATAACACTTAGGTCAGCAGACATTTGAATTTTTTTTTATTTTTTATTAGAATTAAATTATTTAAAAAACAAATATTTTTTAAAAATTCCACATATAATTTTAAAAATTTTCTACATGTGGAAATTTTGGTTTTAATTTTTTAAAAATTATTTTTAAATGTCAGCTAATTTAATTTTCATAATAATTTTGTAATAAAAATCTAAAAATAAATTAGCAGACATTTACAAATTTTTATTACAAAAATAAAAATAAAAAATTTCACATGTCAAAAATTAAAAAAATTACAAGTGCAATTTATTTAAAATATTTTGTTATTTGTAATTTAATAATTAAATAAATAAATAATTATCAGTTAATTTCAGTATCATAATT
The DNA here is from genome assembly GCF_013202065.1 of Cotesia typhae. Taxonomy (NCBI): domain Eukaryota; kingdom Metazoa; phylum Arthropoda; class Insecta; order Hymenoptera; family Braconidae; genus Cotesia; species Cotesia typhae. The sequence goes on along the minus strand of NW_027423757.1, from coordinate 11,969,916 downwards.
ATGTATAATTTATTGTGCCATAAATATTTCCTAGAAAAGGAGTGTGAATTTGTGTCTTTATAGAGATTATTATTTATGTGAAACAACGCACATTGTTGTCTTCCACTCTGATTATGCACCTCACCTACCACGTACTATTAATTATATTACTATTCTTTTCTTTACTTTTATAAATAAGTATCCATATATTATATATTATATATGCCTAATATTTATTTATAATTACCTCAATTGCTTTTAATTAACTTTTCTGTTTTAGTGTTAATTATCAGCAGAGTAATTTTATTTAGATTTATATGTAACTGTTTGATATTTGTCTGATCAAAACTAATTGAGTTGTGTAGAATAAAATTTTTAATAATTAATTACTAACTGTATTTTATTAGTTCTTTTTAATTAAACAATAATTTATTGTTATTTCATAATTATATTCTATTATAGTCTAGTTATTAATTTTAATAAAATGCAAAGATTGTTTAATTATAATTCTGCTTACTTAGAATGAAAATTAGTTTAGCAAACGTTTAAAATTGTCAAGTGACAGCTAACTTGAATGTCATTACTTGGAATATTTATTAAAATACTTACAAGGTGTGTGTGTGTGTGTGTGTGTGTGTGTGTGTAAATAAAATAAATTCTTTTCAACTATTTTTTTCGTTCTATGGTTTCGTAACAATAGATGTGATTCATTCTTTTAAAGTATGATTTCATAGAAGCCAAAAATAAATATAAATTAATATTTACAAATGGTGTAATCCGTCATAGAAATGTCATTCATCTAAGCAGCCCGATTTTTATAAAAATAAATCTTATTAATAAGTTTATCTGAAGAAAAATGAAAAATATCTTTTACAACGTGGTGTAAAATTACAAACGTCATAAATTAGTCACTAGATTTTTATAAAAATAAAAAAAACCCACTCACAAAGATAATTAATTCTCTAGAAAATTTATAAATGTCATTCACGGCCATTTTGTAAATATTACTGAATTTATTTTTAAATAAAACCGCGAGAATTTAGTACGAGTTCCATCCATCAGAGGCGCTAAAATCAGGAAAAAACATTTCTGGGTTTTGGAGTCAAAACAAGTAGACAATTGTCAAGAAAATAAATAAATATAATAATTAGATTTTTTTTAATAATTAAAGTAATAAAAATAAAGTTAAAATGCCGTACGCTAATCAACCTTCAGTGCATATTTCAGACTTGACCGAAGAAAATGTCAAATTTCAAGTGGAGGATACAGAACTCAGGTTAGAATTTATTTTAATTATTATTTATTACTAAAATTAAGACAGCTGATAATTTTTATAATTTTTTTGACAAATTAATCACATAAAAAAACATTTTTTTAATTTTTTAAAAATAATTTCTTAAAAATTATTTTATTTGTAAAGAAAAATAAAAAAATCATAATAATCTGCTAATTTTATCGTCAAATTATTATTAATTAATAATTATTTATAAATAAATATTTTTATTAATTGTAATTATTAATTTTCAGCGTTGCAAATAGCATGCGCCGAGTATTTATCGCCGAAACACCAACATTGGCCATTGACTGGATCCAATTGGAGGCAAATTCAACGGTCCTAAGTGACGAGTTCCTCGCTCACCGTATCGGCATGATCCCTTTGATCAGCGACGAGGTCGTCGACAAACTCCAGTACACCCGAGATTGCTCCTGTCAAGATTTCTGCCCCGAGTGCAGCGTGGAATTTACTCTTGACGTCAAATGCACTGAGGATTCCACCCGGCATGTAACGACAGCTGATTTGAAGTCCAGCGATCCCCGAGTCATGCCGGTTACTTCTAAGCACCGTGAGGATGACGCTAATGAGTATGGAGAAACAGATGGTAAATATAATTGATATAAATTTATCTAAAGTAAATTAATTTAATATTGATTTTAATTTACTAATTTTTGCTACAGAAATCTTGATAGTAAAGTTGAGAAAAGGGCAAGAATTAAAATTGAGAGCTTACGCTAAAAAAGGATTTGGTAAAGAACACGCTAAATGGAACCCTACTGCTGGAGTTTGTTTTGAATATGATCCAGATAATTCAATGCGTCATACTTTGTACCCAATTCCTAGTGAATGGCCTAAATCTGAGTACAGTGAACTCGAGGAAGATCAGTGTAAGTTTTTTTTTTATTAACTCTAAAATTAACAGACATTAGAATTTTTTTTTTATAATTGTTTAACAATTAAATTATTATGAAAAAAATTTGATAAAAAAATTCTAGGCATAAAAATTAAAAAAAAAAAATAATTAGAGGAAATTTTTAAAATCATTTTTTTTATTGTAATTGATTTTTTTATTTTGTAAATAAATATTTAAATTTTACACGCTTAAATTTAAATACTTTTTAATTTTTATGTAAAAAATAAAACATTTTTAATTAATAAAATTAATTACAGTCGAAGCTCCATTTAACTGGGAAGCCAAGCCGAATAAATATTTCTTCAACGTCGAAAGCAGCGGAGCCCTGAAGCCAGAGAACATCGTCATGATGGGAATAGCCGCACTGAAGAATAAATTATCCAATTTGCAGACTCAATTAAGTCACGAAGTCCAAAACGATGCGCTCAGCATCCATCATTAAAATAATAATAATTTTTTTTTTTTTTTTTTGCTGAAAAATTGAAAAATAAAAATTTTTTGTAAGAAAGACAAATCTAGTAACTTTCACCAGACTGTTGGTTCTCTGTAATTTTTTTCTCCCGCCTAATCTAGGGAATTTTGCTGTTTAATTCCAAGTTTGCCGCCGGTTGCGCTGCTAAACGTTCAATATGTCCGCTAATATCTGACAACAGATTTGTTATTAAATAAATAGATATATTATTTTATTACAAATTGATTAAAAAAAAAATATTTAAATAATAAATTAACTCAAAAATAATGTTACGTTAGACACTAATCATGTACATCAAGCAAGTATGTTTATTTTTTACTTATTATTTATCAACAAACATAACTGTTGATCAACAAATGACGCTTTATATATTTATTAATTTATTTCACACCCATTTTGTTACTAAAATCAATAAACAATATAGTTTATTATTTTTTTTCTTAATTTTTACCAAAATTAATTTATTAATTAATTTCTAATTTTTTGGTTATGTTTACAGGTTATTATCCAAGGTTTTAAATCCTATCGTGAGCAAACGGTCGTTGAACCATTTGATCCTCGTCACAATGTAGTTGGTAAGTAATTTTTGAATAATATTTAATTAAAAAAATAAAAATTAATTATAAAATAATTTATAGTCGGAAGAAATGGATCAGGAAAAAGTAATTTTTTCTACGCGATCCAGTTTGTGCTCAGCGATGAGTTTTCTCATTTGCGTCCGGATCAACGTCAAGGATTACTCCACGAAGGAACGGGTCCAAGAGTTATATCCGCCCACGTAGAGATAATATTTGATAATACAGACGGAAGATTGCCAATTGACAAAGAAGAAGTTTACCTTCGGCGTGTAATTGGTGCTAAAAAGGACCAATATTTTTTGAACAAAAAAAATGTGACCAGGAGTGACGTGATGAACCTTTTGGAGTCAGCAGGGTTCTCTAGATCAAACCCTTATTATATAGTAAAGCAGGGTAAGATCAACCAGATGGCCACAGCACCTGATTCGCAGCGTCTGAAGCTTCTGAGAGAAGTCGCGGGCACGCGGGTATACGACGACAGACGGGAGGAGTCGAAAGCTATTTTGAAGGAGACCGAGGGCAAACTGGAGAAGATCGAGGACTTCCTGCGGACAATCGAGGAGCGGCTGCAGACGCTGAAGGAAGAAAAGGAGGAGCTGAAGGAGTACCAGAGGTGGGACAAGCAGCGCAGGTGTCTCGAGTACACGATTCACGAGCGGGAGCTCAAAGAAAACAAGCGTAAGCTCGAAGACTTGGAGGCTTCCAGGGCGAACAGCGGGGCTGAGCAAGCTAGGCTGGTTTCTGAGCTGAAGAACTCCCAGGAGAAAGTCCGCACGTCTACTAAGCAACTCAAGGAGGCCAAGAAGGAGCTCCAGTCCGCCAAAGAAGAAAGAGACACGCTTAGTGCTGAGCAGCAGCAGCTCCTCAAGGAAAAAACTAAGCTGACCTTGACGATTAATGATCTTTTGGAAGAGGTCAAGGGGGACAATGACAGCAAAAAGCGCGCTCAGCAGGAGCTCGAGAAGCTTAAGGCTACGATTGCTCTTAGGGAGCAGGATCTTGAGAAGATTAAACCTGAGTATGAAGAAATGAAGAGGCGCGAGGAAGAATATACGAGGATGCTGGCGTTGAAGGAACAGAAGAGGAAAGAGCTTTATGCTAAGCAAGGAAGAGGTAGCCAGTTTACTAGCAAGGATGACAGAGACAAATGGATTCAGAATGAGTTGAAACAGCTTACTAAGCAGATTAAGGACAAAGAGGAGCACCAGAGGAAAATTAGTGATGATTTGAAGAAAGATGCTGAGAAGCAGAAGGACTTGGAGAAGAAAATTGAAGAGTATACTAAAGAAATGGAGAAGCAGAGGGTTTCTATTGACGATCATAACAAACAATTCTACGAGCTGACTAAGTTGAAGGATCAGTGCCAGGCTATGCGTAAGGAAATGTATCGCAAGGAGAGTGTCCTTCAGCTGAACTTGTCCGGGTTGAAGGAAGACCTGGCTAAAGCTGATCAGAGTTTGAGGTCTATGGCAGGGAAGCCGATCTTGAACGGGAGAGACAGTGTTCGCAAGGTGTTGGAGACTTTCCGGGAAAGACCTGACATGGCTGATGAGGTCAGCAGCTATTATGGTCCTGTTATTGAGAACTTTGATTGTGATAAGGAAGTCTACATGGCTGTCGAAGTCACTGCTGGTAATCGGCTTTTTCACCACATTGTCAAGTCTGATAAATTCGGGACTAAGATTCTCAAAGAAATGAACAACCAGCGCTTGCCTGGAGAAGTTACCTTCATGCCGCTGAACCGTCTGCATGTCAGGATCCAGAATTACCCGCAGACTAGTGATGCGATTGCCATGATCTCGAAATTGCGGTATGATCCTAAATATGATTTGGCGATGAGATATATTTTTGGAAAGACTTTAATATGCCGTAATTTGGAAGTCGCAACTAATTTAGCGAGAGAGTCTGGATTGGACTGTGTCACCCTTGAGGGAGATCAAGTTTCTTCAAAGGGTTCGCTGACTGGAGGGTATTTTAATACGCTGAGGTCGAGGCTTGAGATCCAGAAAAATAGGTCGGAGTTGATGGCGCAGATAAATACCATGGAGTCGGATTTGGCAACGCTGAGGGAAGATATTAGGAAAGCTGACACTAATATTAGCACGTATGTAACGGAAATGCAGAGAACCGAGACGAAGAACAGCAAGGCTAAGGATATTTATGATAAAATGAAGGCTGAGATTCGGCTGATGAAGGAAGAGCTGAGCGCTATTGAGAGATACAGGACTCCTAAAGAGAGGAGCTTGAACCAGTGCACTTCTAATTTGGAAGCGATGCGAGCTACCAAGGAAGGACTCGAGAGCGAGCTTCATCAAGATCTGATGGCTCAGTTGTCTGTCGCGGATCAGCATCAGGTTGATACTCTGAATGATGAAATTAGAACGCTGACGAAGGAGAACAAGGAGACTTTTGCTAAGAGAATGAGGTTGGAAGCGGAGAAGAACAAGTTGGAGAATCTGCTGACGAATAATTTGCATCGGCGTAAGGATGAGCTGGTCCAAGCGCTCCAGGAGATTTCTGTTGAGGATAGGCAGCGACAGCTCGAGTCTTCTAAGGCTCAGTTGGCTGAAATTGAGAAGCGGCTGGTTAAAGTTAACAGTGATTTTAAAACTCAGAATGACAAAGTGGGCGCTGCTTCGAAGAGACAGAAAGCCGAGGCGGCCAAAGTCGAGGAGTGGAAGGCCAAGGAGAAGGAGATCAAGGAGAAAATAGAGTCGGATTCTAAGGACCTGGAGAAACTGACGATCAAGAAGAATATGTTTGAGCAGAAGATTACTGACTGCACGCAAAAGATTACTGAGTTAGGCGCGCTGCCTAGTCATGATGCCTACGAGAAATTGCAGAACATGTCCACCAAGCAGCTGTTTAAGGAGATGGAGAAGGCCAACAATCAGCTGAAGAAGTACAGCCATGTCAACAAGAAGGCTTTGGACCAATTTATGTCTTTTAGTGATCAGAAAGAGAAGCTGGTGAAGAGGAAAGAGGAGCTGGACCGCGGAGATGAGAAGATCAAGGAGCTGATGAATGTCCTTGAGCAGCGCAAGTGCGAGGCCATTCAGTTCACTTTCAAGCAAGTGAGCAAGTACTTCAGTGAAGTTTTCAAAAAATTAGTGCCTTCTGGTCATGCTCAGCTTGTCATGAGGACCGCTGATGGAGAAGAGGGAGGCGAGGATGTCGCCTCGGCTGCTGCTGACTCTGATAGGTTTATTGGGGTGGGAATTAGGGTGTCTTTTACAGGGCTCAGGGCCGAGATGAGGGAGATGAACCAGCTGTCTGGTGGGCAGAAGTCTCTTGTTGCTTTGGCGCTCATTTTTGCCATTCAGAAGTGCGATCCTGCGCCGTTTTATCTGTTTGATGAAATTGATCAGGCTCTTGATGCGCAGCACAGGAAAGCTGTCGCTGATATGATTCATGAATTGAGCTCTGATGCACAGTTTATTACTACTACTTTCAGGTAAGTTTTTTTTTTTTTTTTTTTTTTTTTCCCACAAGATACAAGGTCATTTCTTAATTATGTATCTAGAGATAGAGCATTTTTGTATTTATAATTTTTTTAAGCTACTAAGGATGGAATTTTTTGAATAAAATTTTCTTGGCTACATTTTATCTATTAAAAAAAAATTATAAAAACTATCAGATGATTAAAATAAATTTTAATTATTATTTTTATTTTAATTTTCAGACCTGAATTACTTCAACATGCTAACAAATTCTATGGTGTTAAATTCCGCAACAAAGTTTCGCATGTTGAATGTGTCACCCGCGAAGAAGCTGCTGACTTCGTGGAAGACGACACGACCCACGGATAAATCTTATATTTATTACTATAACTAACATTTAAAAACAACTTCTTACAAATACAAAAGAAAAACTACTTATTAAAAAGATTTGTATCATTTCCGCTAGATATTTTTATTATAATTATAAGTACTTTTAAATAGTAGTAGGTTTCAGATATAAATGTAAACAAAAAAAATAAATAAATAAATAAATCTTTATACAAATTACTGATTATTATTGAATTATGTATAATAAAATTTATGTTTTAAGGATTAATTAAATGCGTATAAATAATCAAATATCAGCGGGTGGCTACTTGTCTTTGCGTTGAGCCACCAGGCTGTCGTGTAAACTGGCTATGAAGTTGTCCACGAGGTCGAGACACACAATCCCGTTGACGTCGATGAAATTCGCGACGGACTTGATCACTGTAGCCTCGTTCACTACACCAGTAGCTTCATTTTTGACAGAGAAGGTTAAGTTGTACTTGTCATCGTACTTCTTCAGGTACGAGCTCGCTTCCCAGACGTAGTCTGGATCAAAGCCAGCTGGATCCCTTTTAATATAATTAATTGGTTAGTAAAAATTTCTTTTTACAATTAAATGTAATTAATAATAATAAAAGTATTAAAATTAGCCTTTAGTAAAAAAAAAAAAAAAATTGCACGTATAATTTAAAAAATGTTTTCTTTTGAATTTTTTTAACAAAAAAAAATTATAAAAATTTTTAAATGTCAGCTGATTTAATTTGACACTAATTTTTTATGTTTTGATTATTTTTAATTTATTAAATTACAATTAAAAAATATTTTTAAAAAAATGCACAGTTTTTGAAATTTTTTACACATGCAAATTGTTTTTATAATGATGTTTTCAATAAAAAAAAATTCTAAAAATTTTTACATGTCGGCTAACTTAATTTTAATTAATTAAATAAATTTAAAATTACCTTTGAACAGCAACGACAAACATTCCTTTTTCTTTGTAAGTTGAGTAAATATGAAGAATAGTCATCAAAACGAAGTAAGCAGAAACTCCCATTACCAAGACATGTCTCGACACCGGAAAAGGATGGAACCAGTCCCAGAAGAGCGCAACTCCAGCAACTCCAACAGCAATACCACAAATTGCTAGACGGATGTCAAGCAGGGTGAAATTTTCAATGTAATTGTATTTTTTAGTTAATACTTCTTTAACAGCATCATCCAGTGCGTTTTTCACAGCTGCTCCGTCCCATTTGTTTATTTTTATCTGAAAATTTAATTAAAATTGACAGTGGTTATTTTTTTTTTTTTTTGACAGCTGATTTATTTCTTCTTTTTATAAATAAATTTATAAATATTCTTACCGGCTCATCTTTTTGATCTTTTTTTGAAGCCATTTCGACCATAATAATCTGCAAAATAATCACTTAAACAATAGGTTAGCTACACGTCAATTGAAATATAAATTGGGGACGTAGCAAATAAATTTTAAACGAAGATTGTCGATCATTCACGAAGTAATAATACTGAAGTTAGCCGTCAGCTGTCAATTTTAAAAATTTTATTAATAAATCAATGCAGTTAAAAAATGCTTCTAAAAATTTTCACTTATAATTTTTAGTATGAAAATAAAGTTAGCCGACATTATAAAATTTTTAGAATTTTTTATTGAAGAAATTTCAATTAAATAATTAAAACAAAAAATCACAGGTAAAAAATTAAATCAGCTGACATTAAAAAATTTTTATAATTTTTTTTTTTTATTGAAAAAATTATTAAAAAAAAATTTGCACGTGTAGAAAACTTGGAAAACTATTAATGCAATTTTTTTAATTGTAATTTAATAAATGAAAAATAATAATAATTAAACTGCCATTAAATTTTAATAAGAATATTTCCTATGTCTGTCAACTTCAGTGTCATCTAAATTCTCGACCTGACATCTTCAGGTGGATAATAGAGTTAGGACCATGTGGACTACTTTGTACATAATATGTGGTAATGAAAATTAATATTTTTATTTTTGATATATTTTTTCATTTTTTAATTCAAAAATTAATTAATTTGTCTGTTATTTTTCATGCAGGTAATTTATGTTATTAGAAATATTATTGACTTAATCAGCTGATTTGAAAGATTTTTTTTTTAATTTATGACAAGGAGATTAAATGAGTAAAATAATGGGTGTTATTATGTCGAGGCTATCAAAGCCAGCTAGAGCTTTTAATATTGAAAACAGAGCTGCGAAAATTTTGGAAAGAGAAAAACCCATACCTGCTCCACCTCATCCATCTACTGCTCAGCAATTGAAGATTTCTCGAGAAGGTAAATTACTGATTGTAAATTAAGTTAGCCGACATCTAAAAATTTTTTTTAGAATTTTTTTTTATTGAAAAAATTATTACAAAAATTAAAAAAAAAAAACAATTTCATTTTAATAAAATTGAAAAACTGTAAGTGCAATTTTAAAAAATTAATTTTTTGTTCTAATTTAATTATTAAAAAACAATTAAAAGCGTCGGCTAACTTTAGTATTATAATTACTGGTTGTTTATTCACTTGTCATATTTTTATGGTGACAATTCATAAGTAATTGTTGTTTATTTTCAGTTGATCCTAATTTTTTGGAGAATCATTACAAAAAAGATGAAGAATTGTATGGCAGATTGAAACAAGTGTTTGTTTCTTCACACATTGTACATGTAATTAATTATAATTTTTTATTTACTTAATTATTTATGACAAATTATTACCAGATTTATTTTTATGGTTTATTTTTGGTATTTTTTAGAAAATTAGTGATCAAGAGTCTGAAGCAAAAAAGCCGAAGAATAAAAAATGGTCTCAAGATTTTGAATACGGCTTCTGGGAACCTGAAAAAATACCAGAAGGTAGATGTCAATTGAAGACAGCGATGCAATTTATGGCTGACTATCAAGCAGACTCGAAAAAAAATTCTATTGAAAGTATAGCGATGAAATACAAACTAAACCCGGCTGATGTCAGTAAGTACTTAATTTTATCATTTTTAATTAAAAATAATATGGTTATTAATTTGTGCTTTTTAGAGAATATTATTAAGTACTACAGAGTATTCCAAGTAGTCCAGCCGCAAGATAGTAAGATGTACGTACCAAGAGAAGATACAAAACCACTGATAGAAGAGAAATAATTCAATCAAGATTCAAGTCCAACATTAGATTATTTAAAATGTTTTCTTTGATATTAAAATTATTAAAATTACTGTAAATATTTATTAATAATAATAATAGATTGATAAAATATTTATCAGTAAAGAGTGGGTTTTTAATGACACTGAAGTTAGCAGGCGTCTAAAAATTTTTGGATTTTATTTTTTAATTAAATTACAATTAGAAAAATATTTCTAAAAATTTTGAAATGTCAGCTTACTTCATTTTCATGTCACTTAACAATTATTTAATTTTATTTATCAAAAAAAATTAGATTGTTTATTTTTTAAAATTTCTACATGTCAATTTTTTTTCTAATTTTTTTTTGCCCTAATTTATTTGTTATAAATTTTTTACAATTATTAAATATGTGCTAAATTAATTTTCAATAAATTTAGGTGTCACTTCACAATTGTTTTAATTTTTTTTAACAAATAAATTGTAGCAAAAAAAAAAAATTATTAAAAAAATAGACTTGTAGAAATTTTAATAAATTAAAAATGCAATTTTTTTAAAAGTTTTATAAATAAATCACAAGTAAGAAATTAGCTGTCGGTAAGGCAAATTTTGTTAGGTAACTGGCGGTGGAGAAAATTTAAATTATACATTTAATTCAAACACAACCTTTTTATACTAAATAAGAATAATTCTTCTTCAAAATATTTATTGTTTTTATTTATTAAAATATGTAAATATTGATTAATAAAATAAAACAAAAAAATCGCTTATTTAATATATATATATATATATATATATATATATATATATATATATATATATATATATAATATTCATATGACAAGAACGTAATTATTGATAAATGTTGAAAAAGTGTATAAATAAATAAATAATAGTTTAAGTTGAAACAAATAAAAAACAGTTTGATTTGAATATTTTACATAATTAAAAAAAAAAAAATTACTTTATAAATAAAAATAAATTATTTCCCATTAAATAAGCGATTTTTTTGTTTTATTTTATTAATCAATATTTACATATTTTAATAAATAAAAACAATATTTGCCTTACCGACAGCTAATTTCTTACTTGTGATTTATTTACAAAACTTAGAAGACAGATCAATTGTCGTTCTTTTGTAATTTTTCATGGGTTACAGTTTAAATTCTTTCATAAATATAATATTGAAATGTTTTAATGTCTGTATTTTATTACATTGAATTTACTATTATTTGACCTATATTGAGTGTTATGTATGAAGTATTAAATGTATATAACTTGTTAGAGAGCAAGTTACTTTTTGTATTCCTTTACAATTATTAGATTGGCGACATGTCCGTTCGGATCTCTCAGATGACCCCAAACTAGGCTTCTCGGCTGCACCCAGCTGTATGTACATATAAGGCCTCGTGCACATGTGTGAGAGCTCCAAAAGAATCCGCCAATCAAAATCTAGTGCCAAGCAACCAACCAATGCGCAGTCAGATCCAAAAGTTGATCGCTGCGTGTGTGTCAGACAAATTGGAGTAGTAGCAGTCACACGCTATTTGATACCTTATATAGAAACTAAAATAAATATTTTATTATTTTGCAAAATAATATCAAAAACTCATTAAAAAATGTCTGGAGTAACAAGTGCGTTGGCCGTCGCGGGTCAAAGACAATCTGGAGCTCCAGTTCGTTCTCAAAATGGTAATTATTTTTTATTATTAGCGTATAACCTAAAACTCCAAACCCGGCACGTTTTCACTTACAAAAAATTATTAATCCTTTATTTTAGTAGTTATCTCCTCCAAAATTACTCTGAAAATTACTATGAACATTTTTTTATTCAACCTAATTTTTTTATTTCAGTTATGGCCGTGTGTGCTATCGCTAACATTGTTAAAAGCTCTCTTGGTCCAGTTGGTCTGGACAAAATGCTCGTTGATGACATTGGAGTAAGTTTTTATCTAAAATAATTTTCATCATTGAAATTGGCATGAAAATTAATGAAGCACAAATTTAATCACTTTAAAAATTTTATAACAAATAAATTATAGCAAGAAAAAATTGATAGCTAGAAATTTAAAAAAATTAAAAAATGCAATTTTTTAAAAACAATTTTTTGGAACTAATTTTTTTTGTTAAATAAAATTAAAAAATTGCCAAGTGACAGCTAACTTGAATTTCATGAAATTGGCAGACAATTGACAATTTTTTTTTTAAGTATTTTTTCATTTTTAATTTTATTAAAAAAATGAAGCTCTAAAAAATTAAAAAATTTCAATATCATTAATTAAATATTTTTTTAAGACAATAATTTATAGTTATAATGTTAATAATAATAATAATAATAATGATTAGGATGTAACTGTAACCAACGACGGAGCGACAATTCTCCGGCTTTTGGAAGTAGAACACCCAGCTTCGCGTATCCTGGTGGAATTAGCCCAGTTGCAAGACACTGAAGTCGGCGACGGTACCACCTCAGTGGTGATAATCGCTGCAGAATTACTGAAGAACGCGGACGAGCTTGTAAAGCAAAAGATCCACCCGACTACAGTGATCAGCGGCTACAGATTAGCTTGCAAAGAAGCTTGCAAGTACATCCAGGAGCACCTGACAGTAAGCGTGGATGAGCTGGGCAGAGATTGTCTGGTGAACGTCGCGAAGACTTCCATGTCGAGTAAGATCATCGGAGCCGATGCAAACTTCTTCGGCAACATGGTAGTCGACGCAGCGAACTCTGTGAAAATAAACGACGGCAAGGGAGGACACATGTACCCGATAAAAGCGGTGAATGTCCTGAAAGCTCACGGAAAGAGCGCCCGGGAGTCGATCCTGGTCCAAGGATACGCTCTCAACTGTACAGTAGCCTCCCAAGCCATGCCGAAGAAGATCGTCAACGCCAAGATCACCTGCTTGGACTTCTCCCTCCAGAAGGCCAAGATGAAGCTGGGTGTTGAGGTCCTGATCACCGACCCAGAGAAGCTCGAGTCTGTAAGACAGCGCGAGATGGACATCACCAAGGAGCGAATTCAGAAGATCCTCAATGCTGGAGCCAACGTCATCTTGCTCTCCGGAGGCATTGATGACTTGTGTCTCAAGTACTTCGTCGAAGCCGGGGCTATGGCTGTCAGGAGATGCAAGAAAACTGACCTGAAGCGTGTGGCCAAGGCTACTGGCGCTCACTTCCTCACTTCGCTGACCAACATGGAGGGAGATGAAACTTTCGAGGCCAGTTTTCTGGGAGAAGCTGCTGAAGTTGTTCAAGATGTCATCTGCGATGATGAGCTTCTTCTTATTAAAGGGTAATTTTAATTTTTTTAATTTTTTGTTTAAAATTTAATGACTGGATTTATTTTTTGCAGACCTAAAGCCAGAACTGCAGCGTCTATTATTCTTCGTGGGCCCAATGACTTTTACTGCGATGAAATGGAGCGTTCGATTCATGACGCTTTGTGTGTTGTCAAGCGAGTTCTTGAGAGCAAGACTGTTGTTGCTGGTGGTGGATGTGTTGAAGCTGCTCTTTCTATTTATTTGGAAAATTTCGCAACTTCATTGGTAATTTTTTTTTGCTCCATCTTTAGATACATGATTAAAAAATGACCTTGCATCTTGTCTACTACTGACATTTTCAAAGATGTAAGCTCATCTCGACATTACACTCATCAAGACCTTTCATTTGAGTACCCACATCAATTTTTCATATATTTTATATATTTATATATATTATAAATATGTATATATGAAAAATATATCAAAAATGCATGTGGGTACTCAAATAAAAGCTCTTGATGAGCAGGATGAGCTTACATATTTAAAAATATCAATAATTAAAAATAATTACCTTGTATCTTGTCTACTAAAAAAAATTTAATTTATTTAAAGATTAACTTAAATTTTTAAATTTACAGAGCTCACGGGAACAACTTGCCATTGCTGAATTCGCTCGGTCATTATTGGTGATCCCAAAAACACTTGCCGTTAATGCTGCTCAAGATTCGACGGATCTTGTTGCTAAATTGAGAGCTTACCACAACTCCAGCCAGACAACTGTTGACCACGCTAATCTCAAATGGTAAAATATAAATTTAGTATTTTTAATTGATAAAAAAAAAAAAAAAAAAACTTTTGTATGTAATTTAACAATTAAATTTTTTACAGGGTGGGTCTTGATTTGATTGAGGGAACTGTGAAAGACAACAAAAAAGCCGGAGTACTCGAACCCGCTATTTCGAAAATAAAATCCTTGAAATTCGCCACTGAAGCTGCTATCACTATCCTCCGAATCGACGACATGATTAAATTGGACCCGGAGCAGAAGCAAGGAAAGTCCTACGGTGACGCTATGGCTGCCGGAGAGTTGGAGGGTTAAACGCTTAATTTTCATGATTTCATTATTTTAAATAAAATATCTTACTCACTATTTATAAAAATTGATATAAATAAAAGTATTTTATACTATTTATTTATATTAATCAAAATCTTGAGTTAAAGTCTCAATTCATTTTTTTTTTTTTGCAATTCCATTTTTTCATATAAAATTTCTTCTAAGAAATTTTATCCGCATTTTTTATGTGAAACATCTATAGGCTCACTGGTAAACCGAATTGTTGGCGTGGCGACGCTTGCCATGGCGATGGGTCGCCACGCTATACTAAGGTATACATACATATATTTTATGTATAGTAGAGTGTACGGTGTGGCTTCTCACTCAGTTCGACGTTGTTGTTTACTACGGTACGCATAACCTGCGTTTTATTTAATTTTTTATTTTAATTTTTGACAATAAAATATGTGTGATAGTGATAACTCAGAAGATCAAAGTGATCAACCTTGTGCAAAGAAAGTGAAACTACACTATGGCATACTACCAAGTCATCAGTAAGTAGATCGTATTTTTCAAGTGTCCATAAATGTAATTATTATATTTTTATATTTAATTAATTATATTCATATTAATCATATTAGTAATTATATAAATTATACTAAGATTAATAATTATATAAATTATATTAATATTATCTTCAATTAATTATTTTTTTATTATTCATGAAGGAATTAATATGGAAAAATTTATTAATAAAATTTATATTTGCAAATCTTTAGTCATATATTGCAATAATTAACTAAGATTTGAGTTCATGAGTATATTGAAGCCACACTCAAAATTTTTTTTCTTTTTCTTGTGCATTTTAATATCATATTTTTTTAAATATTTCAGTTCCCAACAATCATTACAGGGATCACAAAATATTATTATTGAAATTGGACGCCACCCTGATCAGTTAAACACAAGGCATACTATCAATGTTGTATAAGACTATTAATCGAATAGTACCAGACTATTTTAATTTTTATCTTAGATTTTATTATTATTAACATATTTATATTTTTTTTTCAGAGTAAACAATAGTAAAAGAGAACGTCAAAAACAATACAGGGAGCGGAACAGAGACAAATTGAAACATCGTGAAGCGGAAAGAAGAGAGCGTATACAATCTTCACAAAGCATTATCGGACCGTCTACCTCTTCAAACTCCAATATAATGGAAGTAAATAATGAAGAACCAGTAACTGCTATTTCATCTATTCTTCAAAATAAAAGAGACCGTCAAAAAAGATACTGGGAAAAGAACAGAGAAAAATTGAGTCAGCGTGAAGTGGAAAGAAGGAGACGTCTACAGAATGCAGAAAGTATTATAGAATTATATACTTCTCCAAATATAGGAAATAGAGAAATAATTACAGAACCAATAATCATAATAGATGAAGTAAGAACAAATTCTCGAAATTTAACTGGTTTGGGAGAAATGGAGCATGAAGTGTTTGACATATCTCAGCAAAATTTAAGTAACCTATCAAGCGCAAATATTGCGGCAATTCCGAATAACTACAGTCAATTTAGATACCATAAAACAGCTCATGAATATTTCATCGATAACTTTAAAAATAATGAATTTGGACATGCTTGTTCAATTTGTGATCGATTTTGGTTTGAAAAAGATTTAAAGAAACCATCTACATCTGGAAATATAATTAATACAATAGCTAATGTGCAAAATGTGGATTCTAGTGAATTGCGGCGTAAGGATCGTCGGGAAGTCGATCCTTATCACTTGTTATATATGGCTGTAAAAATTATGAGACTGCGAGTTCGTGACTGTTTAACGATCGCGTTTAAACATGTTGGTACAGATAGCAATATAACCAAGGAACAAATTCAATCTGAAGACTATATTCATAACTGCATGGAGTCAAATCTAGCTTTCTTACGTTCAATACCAAATTCAGTTTGGTACTGGTCTTCAAGGAAAAAAGATTTATTTGCAATGATGCGGCAGCTAGGGAAGCCAACTGCATTCATGACACTAAGCGCAAATGAAATAGGGTGACCGGATTTATTAATATTGCTGTATAAATTAGCTGAAGGAAAAGAAGATGTGCAAAATCTCATCGTACCAGAACTCAATTTTATCCAAAAAAGTTCATTAATTAACAACGATGCTGTAACATGTGCTATTTATTTTAACAAGCTAGTTAATGTTATAATGACGATTTTACAATCAAAGAAGTTCAGTCCTTTTGGTAAATTTAGAGTCATAAACTACTTTCTGTGGATTGAATTTCAACATCGTGGAAGTACACACGCGCATATCCTTTTATGGCTTGATAATGCTCCCACAGATATTCTTGGAAAAGAGCAAAAAAAAACAATAGAAATAATTGATAGTTTAGTGTCAGTATCAACTTCAGAAGCATCCGGAAATATAAAATTACTTACCCATAAGCATACTTTCACGTGCTACAAAAAAATAAGATCTACTTCAGTGCAAAAGTGCCGATTTGAAGCACCATTCATGCCTTGTAAATCCACAATGATTTTAATACCGATGGAAAAAACTGATCCACTTTACAAAAAACATTTGATAAGATATAATGAAATAAGAATTCACTTAGAAAGTAATGATTATTGACAGTATTGATTATTATTGATGATTATTATGAAAGTAATACTTCATTTTTTCATTAGGCTATATTTAATTCCTGTAATAATATTATCTTTTATGCATATTACTTGTACACACACAATGTTTCACATCTGCCAGGCGTCCCATGACGGCTCACATTTTTTTTTTAATCAAACAAATTAAGTTTATTAATTTATATACGTAAACTTTTTACGAAATAATTAATATGACATAAAAATTGTTTATTAAAAAATATTTTATAGGAATAAGAGTTCACTAATAAAGCTTTTTCACTAAATTTAATTTCAATTTGATTTTTTATTTTAATATACCTCTTCCACATTTTGTCCACCAAAGAAACATAAAAACAATAAGTTTGTTATTTTTTTTATTTTTTTATCCATAATATATTACATATATATTTTTTAAACTGTATATACTACAGGATAACTGTCCTATTTAATAGTTTACACTTTTCCATTCATTAATCAGTTGCTCCTTATAAGTCGTTTAATTCAAATACGTCAACCAAATTTAATGACAGTAGTTACATGAAATGATTTGTAAAACATAATAATTTTTTATCTCATATTACCAAAACATATATGTCACTTTGCAATTTTAAAATAAAAATAATAATAAAAAAATTACAATTTTTATTAAATAAAAATTTCTTTTGTTTTTTTTTATTTATATTGAGATTGACACTCGGTAATTAATAATGATGAGATTTTTAGCGTACATGACATTTTATCATCCATACAACAATATCACACTGCTTTCTTACAGCATACAGAGAACAACACAATAGGATTTGCTTTTTTACATATGATGATGAAATGCTCAAGGCCATTATACTTTACAATCACAATCATAACATAGTCTTTTGTTGAATAACACCCGATTAATTAAATAATAGTTATTAATATTATTATCTTTATTTTTTTTTAATTTTGTCTGGGGCTTCTTCAACAAAAAATGGTAATTATTTACAAGTGGGGTCAAAAGCCATTTTGGACCATAATTAGATGAAAAATTAACAATTAAAAAAATAATTTTTTTTCCTTCAAAAGTTGAAAAAAATGTTGGCTCTCAAGATTTTTGATAAAATTTTTATACTATTTTTTTTTGACATTTTTCATATCCTTTTTTTTTTTTTGTTTGAAAAGTACATAAAAAAAAAAAAACAAACAATTAGAAAAAAATCAAATATCACAATTTTCTAAAAAAATTTATAAATTCTTTTGAAAATTTGTAAAATTTGTTAAAATTGTAATAATTAATTTTTTTTTTTTTTTTTTTAAGTATTAAACAAAAATATATCAATAAAACCAAACAGAAATTTCGTTCAAAAAAATAAAAATTAAAATGATTGGCCGCACTTGTAAATATTTACCCAAAAAAGTTTCCCACCGATAAATATTTTTTTTTTTATTTATTAAAATAGAAAATAGAAATCGTCAATTTTTCTTTTTTAATTTTAATATTTTTAACTTAATTATTTTGTTATAACTTAATTAATTTTTAAAGAAGTAATGATTAATTAACTACGATAAAATGTTTACTATACCCATATTTATAATCATAATAAACTTATTAATTTGTTTTAGTCAATAAGTCTAAACTCGATCTGATTATTAGATTCAAAGTGTCGACTCATTAAAATATACTCTTTCTTAAATACTAATTACACTATTTAGCTCAAATCATATATAATAAAAATAAAAGATTAAATGAAATAAATATATTTATATTTATACGGTGTGCTCAATGTAGTTAAGGTGAAATATAAACCTAATTAACTGATGATGTACTATATATTCTTCATACTTAATGTATCAGTGGAATTTTAAAAGATTTTTAGTAGAAAAAAAAAATCCAAGCATCAATTGCCTGTTAATAAGGCAACATTATTGCATCCAATTATTTATTACTCTCTTTTATTTAGAATTGGTGCAGTTATTTTATTTTAAATAAATCCCGGTTACTCTTATAACGATGGGTTTTCCCATTTCGGGCCTTTGGTAACCAAGATTTCTGCATAAGAGTACTCTTGATTCAGTTCTAATACTTGGAATTTTTTCAAAACTAACAAAGTATAAAATTTCTGTGCAGCCTGCAAAAAATAAATTTTTATTAATATATTAATTTTTTTAATTTATAAATTAAAGTTTGAAAAAAAAAAAAAAATATTTAATTGAAATAGAACATACCTGTTTACGTGAATTTTTATATGACATCTCTCCTAAGGTTAATCTATCTTTACCATCTAATTTACTTTTAATAACTTGGTACATATGAGCAGCTCTTTTATTAAGGACACGTTCTTCAAATTGCTCATATGTTTCATCAACTTGTTGTTCTTCTTGCTGTAAAATTAAATAATTATTTAATAATTTAATCAATATAAATTTTAAATTATTTAATGAATAATTTTAAACAGTTAAAAAAAAATTAATTTCTAATAATTCAATAAAAATAAATTTTTAATAATTTAATAATTTAATGAAAATAAAAATTTCCAAATACTTACTGGACCAACAGAGGGAGGAAATTCATAATCTTCATGGTTCCAAGGTGAGGCAGGACCTCTTTCAGAAATACCACCAGGTGTATTTACAGGAGGTTGATTTTCATCAAAGCCCATGTAAGACACCTGAGGTTGCGCTTGGTCATAGCCCATGTTCTCCATCATGGAGTCAGCGGGCTGAAGCGGTTCTTCTCCTAGCAGCGAACTTACTTCCGCGGGAGGAATCTGGGGCATCTCGGTAGTCTCCGTGGGAGGTTCTATGAGAGGAATAGAAGGCTCTGCAGGTAAAGAGACCTCAGACTGCCCTGGAGATTGAGCGAGAGGTGGAATGACCGGTGGCGGAGCGGACAATCGTGTCGGCTCGACAGTCTCCATCGGCGTTTCCTCCATCGGCACTGGAGGAGGAGGAGGAGGAGGTCCCGGCGTCCTCATCGGTTGCACAAGAGATTCCTCGTCCGCGGGAGCTTTACGCTTGCGGCTCAGCCGCTTTCCAATGGAACTCTGATCAAACGAAGCTGGGTCAAGATCAGCGTCTCGCATTTGCTCCAGCGAAAGGCTGTCGTCATCGCCAGCCATTCTTCCGAAGTCCTCGTGGTCGTACGACTTGCTCGTCAAGTGTCGCTGGTAATTTTTGAACAGAACTCGGGCAGGGATCGGTCTTGCCGGAAGAGCAAACAATTTTTCAACGCCTCCAGTTTCCTTCCAATGCATAAGTCTTTTCGTAGGCGGCGCGAGGTCTAATGTTGTCACGATATCGCTGGTATCTGACAATTGTGCTTTCATTTCTTCTCCAGATATATTTTTGACTTCGTCGACGATAAGTTTACGCTTGCGTTTAGCTTTGGTGAAACCTTTTAGAGCTGATGCGTCAACTGGTGCCAAAGCAAAACTTTCTTCTTCGTCGTGAAGTAACGTCGTTTGTTCGAGATGTCTTGGTGCTTGTTCAGCAGCATCAACAGCTGCTTCTTCGGGAATCGTTGGAGGTACAGGTGTAAATCGTCGACTAGCAACACTTGCCCTGCCTGCGATTCCATCAACCTGAAATTTTATTTTATTTTTTTAATTTTATTCGAATTCAATAAAATTTTTTCTTATTTTTTTATTTTGATTTTAAAAATTTTATTCTTCAATTTGATAATAAAATTCCCTGATTTTTTATTTAATTTTTCAAAATTTTATTTTAATTTAATTAAATTTTATAATTTTATTTTTTTGTAATTTGTATTTCAATTTAATAAAAAAATTCCTTGATTTTTATTCAATAAAAATTACTAAAAAAACAATATCAATAAAAAAAAAAAAATTAAATAAATAATTAATAATTACCTGAGTAACAGGAGTCGTAGGACGTGATCCATCAGAACTCATTCCACCCATAGGCGAGGGAGCTCCACCAAAATGATCACCCATGTCATCAGAGTCATCGTGTACCGAAGGAGCACCCGGTACAGCAGTCGCCGAGTCTTGCTGATCAGTCATATTACTAACTTCAGGCACTGGAACTTCCCCCATGGGCGCTTCATCAAATAAGCCGCCTTCAAACAGTCCTCCTGAAATGATATCCTGGCCCAAATGGCCTCCGAACCCATCATCCCGAATAGGGGTGTCAATATCCATGGGCTGAGCCGTGGAAGTACCAGCAATAGGTTCTTTTTCTTTGGGTTCGAGCGCTGCCTCAATACTGGGTCCGTCGCTGAACAACATATGGCTCTGGTCCAACTGAGCTTCCATCGTCGAGCCATGTCGCAGCAGTTCTGGGGGGTCCGCGTCGAAACTCATGTCTCCGAAGCCCTGGTCATGCGTTACCAGGGACAAGTTGCCGTAGTCTTCTCGCATCGTGATCTCCTCAACGCGGGACTGGTTCAAGCTGAACTGCGCTTCAATGTCAACGTCCTTCAGCTCCGGCATTGCCGTATCAAAGTCGTGGAACACTTCGGGCAATGTGATAGCGGTTACTGCAGCCTCACGATGTTCCTCTGGCAAATCGACCATACCTAGTATGACATTAAAGTGTTAGAAGTTAATTGACTATTTTTTCATTTTATTTGACAAAAAAATTTGTTCTAAAGAATTATTTTTGAAAAATTGCATTTAAAATTTTTTTTTTAACTTCTAAATGTAAATTTTTTTTATAATAATAAATTTAGCTGACATTTGATATTTTTTTATTTTGTTTAATTAATTAAATTAGAATTAAAAAAATTTTTTTCTTAACTACATTTACAGTTTTTAAAATTTTTTATAAATGAAATTTAAAAAAAAAATTTTTTATAGTAATTTTTTCAATAAAAAAAAATTCTAAAAATTTTTAAAGGTCGGCTAACTTTAATTTATTAATTAAAAATTAATAAATAATTAATTTTCAACGAAAACACTTAAAATTATGAAATATCTGCCAATTTTTAAATACCTGGTCTAAAGGCCATTTTTATTTTAACAAATGCCTCATTACAATCTGCCAACAAATACTTTGCTTTGCGGGAGTAAATTCTTACTACTCCCAGCAAAAGATGTCCTGATGTTCGCAAAGCCATTTTAACCTAAAAAATAAATTATTTAATTAATAAATAAATATTAAAAAATAATGAAATTAATTATAAAAAATTTTAATACTTTTGGCTGTAAAATTCCGTCGACGGATTTTTCAATATTTGTTTCAAAAACGTGTGCTTTAGTTAATTTTTTGTCCCAATGAGCCGCCAACCAAATCCTGGCCAACGGGCCCTTTTTGGCCAATACAAAATGTGCATAAAACATGATTGCTTATCTAATTCCAACTAGTTCCTGAAAGAAAAAAAAAATAGATTAGTGAAACAAGTACTTGTGTATAAATATATTACCAATAACTTGGAATTAACATCAACATACTATTTAAAGCGCTGTCGGGGTTAGTGTTTCAATGTTTATGTTCACAAAGTTACGCAGTATTAAATGAAAAATAAAAAATAAAAGCGAGCAGATAAACGGAGACCGGTGGGGAAAAAATTCTAACCCATTTGAAAGCCGTGTACGTAATCACGAGAAAAACAATTGAATATTTAAAAATATCAATATGGTGTTGGTTGATTTGGACTAAATTTGTCAACAAAAACTTTTAAGATGGCGTCGATACTCAAGTTTTGGCGGTTACAAGTAATACATACCAATAAAAACGTATTATCATCGTAAATCAACCGTTTAAATGTTTATTGTTACTCAGGCAATTGAGTTTCACAATAAATAAACATTTTATAAATAATAATATTACAATATCCGGTATTTATTCACATAATTTTCACTATCGCAAAATACATACGCAATGAGCGCGTTGGATCGCGTCTTCAGACTGATGTTTCGTGCAACTGCTGCCAACCTAAATTTTTTTTTTAACCACTGTGAAGTTAGTCGGAAGTCTCCATTTTGAAAAAGTCGAAAATTTTCTCTCCTGGAAAATTATTTTCACTGCCAAGAAATAAAATCAAAAAAATTGACTTGAATTTAAAGACAGGTACTTTTTAATGAATAAATAAATATATATTGGAATTGACAGTAATATTATTAATAAAAAATATCAAAAAAATGTTAATTAAACAATTAAAAAGATATTTTTGATATCTAAAAAACTTGAAAAATTATAAGTGCAATTTTTTAAACATATCTTTTTAGTTGTAATTTAATTAATAAAAAAAAATCAAAAATTTTTAGACTTCTGCTAAATTAATTTTTACTGTAAATTTTTTATTTTGCTTTTGCTCACTTCAGGAGCGACATTGTAGAGTAACCAATAGCACCCGCTACTTACAAATTATTTTTATTTCTCAAAAAAAATTTATTTACAAAATAATTTTAAATTAAAAAAAAAAAAAAAAAAGTTACATTTATTAAAGCAATAAAATATTAATTTCCAGGTCCAGTAATTCTCCATCAAGATAAACTCTGAATAATGATTGAATAACTGGGTAAGTGTTTTAATTTTAATCCAGCATGTCTGAGCAAGTAGTGAAAAAAAAAGTGTAACAATAATTTTATTAAAACGCAGAGGTCCAATGATGCTGACACGTCGCTTAGTTTTACGGCAAAAATTGCCGCGAATCGCCCGAGTGAACTTCACTCGTCACAATTCCTCCGAAGAAGTGCAAACAAAATATATTGGGCCGTTAGAAGTGAGGTTATCCCCGCACAAGCCTTTGGGGAAACGGCGAGCGCCGTTCGTCAAGAATCTCTTTTTAGGAAAATACGACACAGAATTCGCTGCTTTCCCGGAGCCGCAGAATTACGACCGACAAAAGGAGTTCTTCGAGTGGCTGAAGCCGATCGAGAACTTGGTGGCGAGTAACGTCAACCCAGATGCAATCGACAAGAGTGGAAAAATTCCTCAGGATGTAATCGACCAGCTTAAAGACCTAGACGTCCTGCGAGCCGCGGTTCCAGAAGAGTACAAAGGTCTGGGTCTAAATTTCAGCGAAATATCTAAAATAATCGAGACACTCTCTCACGTGCCACCCCTAGGTGCTTACTTAGCCAAGCAGGCTCACGCTGTCTCTCTGATAGCCAACCACGCCTCGGACATCCAGAAAGAAATTTATCTAACCAAAATAGCAGCTGGAGAAATAACTCCCACGGCTTGTATATGTGAAAACACCCAGGGGTCCAATGCAGCGGCTATTCAGTGCTACGCAGAGCGATCAGCTGACGACAAGTTTTGGATTTTAAACGGGTCTAAGACCTTTGTAGCCAATGCTGAAAATTCTAATTTATTTTTAGTGTTTGCTGATTATTACGAGCAAGGCAGAAACTTCAGGCCAGAGGACCGGGTGACTGCATTTTTAGTAGAAAAAGATTTCGGAGGAATCACCGTACATGACCCTATCGACACAATGGGTCTCAGAGGACACACATTGAGCCAGGTGACGTTCAACAACACTCCAGTGCCCATCAACAACGTTGTCGGAGAACTGGGTTCAGCTTCCGAGCTCTTCACGAATATCTACAGCGAGGGTAAAGAATTTATCGGCAGCCAAGCGATTGGTTTAACCAAAAACTTTCTCCAGCTGTTAATAAAAAGCATGAAATCCGACCCGGACTTCAACGCGACTACGTTTAAGAACGAGCTGGTCCAGGAAGTCATTGGAAAAATTTCCTGCAGTATATTCGCGATGGAGAGTGTCGTTTACATGACCACCGGGATGGTGGACACCTTCGCGAACCAGGACTGCAACGTGGAGAAGTGTATCGTTGAGTACTTCTGCAATGAAACTTGCATCCAGAGTCTTCTGACGGGCGTACCACTGCTGGGGTCTTCCTCTTTTATCCAAGGCTCGGGAATCGAGCGGCTGCTGAGGGACGCGATGTGCCTCACTAGCTTCGACGGCTCGGTGCTAAACACCAAGGCCGTGATCGCTCTTCAGGGGCTCCAGTACAACGGCAGGGAGACTCATGAGATGGTGAGAGTCCAGAGGAACCCCCCGATGTTCCCCAAGAAAGTTCTGGAGATGATGCTGAAGCTCAAAAAAAACAAGAGCTTGTACATTGCTGATAATATGCATCCGACGCTCATGCACTCGGCGACTCTGCTCGAGCAGACGATTCTCAAGTTTGAGAAGGTCATTGGGACCATTTTCATCCGCTACGG
Source organism: Cotesia typhae (assembly GCF_013202065.1). Lineage (NCBI taxonomy): Eukaryota > Metazoa > Arthropoda > Insecta > Hymenoptera > Braconidae > Cotesia > Cotesia typhae. Next base: position 11,944,688 of record NW_027423757.1, on the reverse strand, counting down.
CGTTGAAGTCCTGAACCAGAAGATGGATCTCTGCAGAATTGCTGATGTTGCTTCTTACTTGTACGTTATTGCTGCTATTCTCGCTCGCTCATCCAGGTCCTACTGCTTGGGCTTCAGGGACAGCGAGCTGGAGCTCAAGATGGCCCAAATTCACGCATACATCTTGTATCAGAAAGCTCAGATGCTGGTTGATGAACTTGAACACGGTGACTGGATCAACGGAGATTATTTAATTAAAGAAATTGCTGATGTCGCTTTTGAGAAGGACAAGTACTTTGTTGAACATCCTCTCGCTAGAGCTTTTTAAGTTATTAATTAATTTATACAATTAAATTTATAATGCATTTTTTTGATTCGTACATTCTGTAGTGTTATAATTATATGTAAATAAATTACGGAAGAATAAATATTGTAACAATAAGTATATTGGTAGTAATGGTTATATTTAATTTGATAATAATAATAATAATATAGATTTATTTTAATTCATTAATTAAGTGATTAATTAATTTTTTGTCCCTCACAGCCGGCCAACAACAATAGAGTATCACTAGAGCCGACTTGAAAAGACAATTAATATCTGATATCCACCCAAGATAAATTAATATTTTTGAAAATATTTACAAGTGCGCTCAACCATTTTAATTTTCTATTTTTTGAATGAAATTTCGATTTTATTTGATTGATATATATTTTTTTTAAATGCATAAAAAAATGAGCAATTAAAAAAAAAAAATTTGACAAATTTCTAAAAAAATTTATGAATTTAAAAATGTTAATTTTTTTATCTAGTTATGGTCTAAAATGGGGTTGACCTCACTTGTAAATAATTACCGTATTTTTAAATGCGAATAATCTACTTAAAATTTAAATCGCATTTTTTATTGTTATTGTTATTATTGTTATTTATATTTTATTTGTATAGAATTCTCAAAAAAGCATTACTAGTTAAAATTGTATTTCTAAAATACAAATATAGATGACTTGATTCAGCTATTTACATTTAAAATCTTAAATTATTGATAAATCAATCGTCAAAGCTAACAGTAGAGCAGTTGCGATTTATCAAATAAATTTTAGCATAAATTTGAACTTTCGGTATATTAAAAATGTTATTTAATATCTAGTGGAAATAAATTTGATAAAAATAAATAAAGATGAGAGCTGTATATCTAATTGAGCGGACGGAAGTCTGCGACAGTGACGAAAAATAAATGCTAATTTATCATTATGGAATTATCGAGTTGGAATATTGACTAATTGATTGTTAATTATTAATTAATTAATTATTATGTATATATTTTGGCTTAATCACTCTTAAGGTTCGGCTTGAACAATCACATATTCTTCTTTATACGTATCGTTAGCAGACCAGCAGCTGGCTGAACACGTAAAAATTAACACTGTACCAAATTCTATCTCGTAGTCACGATCTCTGCATGGCACAAGTTTTAATTTAGGTATTATTGTTGACAAAATTTGTAACTCAAAAATCCTTTCAGCTCCGCAGTTCTTGCAGGGTTCTATATTCCATCTCAGCGGGGAGAGTAATAATGCTGCTGAGTTGTCACGGCAGTATCTAAAAATTTAATGATTAAATTTTAATTAAGATTAAGATTTAATTTTTTAGATAAAATATAATTAAAAATTAGTATTGTGTCTCGAGGACATATTAATAAAGTTAGCCGACGTTTTTAACTTTTTAATTTTCTTTTAATAATTAAATTAGAACTAAAAAAAATTTTTTTTTAATTTCACGCATTGTTTTTGAAGTTTTTTACAATTAAAAATTAAAAAAAAATTTTTTGTAATCATTTTTTCAGTAAAAAAAATTCTAAAAATTTTTAGTTTTATTTCTAAAAATTAAAAATAAATTTAGCAGATATTTAATAATTTTTAGAATTTTTTTTTAACAAATAAATTATGGCAAAAAAAATTTACATTTAGAAATTAAAAAAAAATTAAAAATCTAATTTTTTAAAAATCAGTTTTTTGTTAAATAAAATTTAAAAATTCTCTAATGACTGCTAACTTTAATGTCATAAAAAAATAGATAAAAAAAAAGATCTAAAAAAGTACTCTTATCTTTTATCATATCTTCAATATTTAAAACGTAATTTTAATGGTAATAATAATAATAATAATAATAATAATAATAATAATAATAATAATAATAATAACAAACCGTAATAATTGTCCAGGATTCCTTTTAACCCGACAGTCAAAATTATGAAACATTTCATCACCATGTTTAGGAATACTTTTTTCATACTTTTCTTCCATGCCTTTGTTATCATTAGTCTGAGCTTCCTGATTAGTCTCCTCATTTAAATCATTAGGATTATTTTTCTTATACTGAAGATATAAATCCCTGACATGCTGATTGACTTCCAGCGTCAAATCCTCTTCCTCAACCCCGATAAACATCTCTGCGAAGGTGAGATCAAACGGAGCATCAATATCAGAGTGCTGGAACGGATGAGGAGTGCTGCCGTTAAACAGCTCCATCAGGTTGGACTGGGGGCGAGTTGGAGTGTCAATAGAGATAACTTCGCCCTCCTCTCCCTCGATTTCAGCGGAGGCTTGAGGAGAATCGAGTCTGCCCACTGCACCACCTACGGGGGACTCGACACTGGCTGGACTGTTGGCATTCGGGTCGTCAACTCGCAAGTTTGACAGATCGTCATTCAGCTCGCCGATTGACGTGGACATAAAGAGATGTAACTTATCGACGGTGTCATTGCTGAGCATGTTGTTGCCGTTCTTCTCGGACACGTTGTCATTGCCGTCGTCGCCCCAGTCGTCCGCTTGCGACAGCCAACTGGTCGTCGGCGGGACCACTGATGGCTGCTTCAATGTCTCGTTTATGGTTTTCTCCTCCAGGGATTCCACTCTCAGACACGTCCAGCTATCATTTTGATTGAAGCAGTTTGGATTTATACATGTAAATATATACAATGTTCTATGGTACTTTGAATTTTCTAATGGTGCATAAATTTGTACTACTAATAATTGATTTAGTCCACATAGTTTACAAACTGGCGACGGTAAAGTACTTTCCGTTTTATGTGTGTCCTATTTAACAAAAAAAAAATTAATAATTTAATTATTATAAATGAAAATAAATTTAGCAGATATTTAATAATTTTTAGAATTTTTTTTTTTTTTTTAATTATGGCAAAAAAAAAATTTTTAAAAATTGAAATTTAAATAAATGCAATTTTTTTTAAATAATTTTTTTGAACAAATTTATTTGTTAAAAAAAAAATAAAAAAATTCTCTACTGGAGTATTAAAATTAATTTAAAAGATATTTAATAATCTTTATAACAAAAAAATTGTAGTTAAAAAAAATTAAAAATTCTATTTTTTAAAAATAATTTTTTGGAATAAATTTGTATGACATTAAATTTAGCTGTCACTTTACAATTTTTTATGAAAATTAATTTAACAGATATTAATTAGTTTTGGTGATAAATAAATTATTGCAAAAAAAAATTGACAAACAAATTTGTTCCAAAAAATTGCATTTTTAATTTTTATAAAAATTCTAAAAATTGACAGCTGTCAGCTGACTTCAGTATTGTTAATAAAAGTTTTTAAAAATTCACACTAATTTTTTTATCATAATAATTTCATTATAAAAATAATTTTAAATATCTGCCAACTTAATTTTCATAATAATTACTATTATTCAATAAAAAAAAAAAAAAATTTATTTATTAAATTAACTCACCGGTTTACCACCAATCTTATTAGTGGCAAAATTAATAAGCGATCGATGTTTTTCAGTTATATATTCATCTTCATAACCCAATTGTACTCTTGATTTGTATTTATAAGCCATTTGATCACAACAATTGTTACTCTTAACAAAAAAATAACTTCCGATCCTTAAATAAGCGACCACGTTGTAATAAACAATTAGCTCACTCGAGTGGATGCTGAAAACTCAAACAAAAACCCAGAGCTAAGCAATGCACGTTGATCGCTCCAAAATGGACTGCGCATGCGCCCACCTGGTAACTCTATTGATTTTTCGAGCTAAATATTTACAAAATTAATTAATTAACTGAGAAAATTAAATTAATGGTCCAAGTCCAAATAAAAAATTAATTACCCGTTAACCAACTCTCTATTTACAAGTTTGTAATATTCCTTCAAAAACGATTAAAATATAATTGCAAACTACTTTATCGGCTTTGTCGCAACTAGATATATATGATTTTATGTAACTTTATTTTTACAACTAGATACAAATTATTTATATCCGATATTGTTTGGATTTTTTTTTATTTAAATAATTTTTTTCTTCTATAAATAATTCTAAACAACCATCTCAACGGGCGTCGGCGGCTTTGGTTTATCGAACTCGTTAACTTGCTGCATGTAGTATTCGTATGCACTGAACAATTTCATCTCCCAGTGCATACGCGATGCCATTTTCATCGGCTGGACTCCTAGGTCCGCTAGAGTTGGAAGATGAGCTTGGACAACATCTGAGTGACTTTCCTGTTAAAAAAAAAAAATTAAAATGAAAATTTTTTTTTTTTTAAATTTCACTTAAAAAATTAGAAAAAAAATTGTCACATGTAAAAAACTTGAAAAAATATAAGTGCAATTTTTTATAAATATCTTTTTAGTTCGATATTTTTATTATTTATTATTTTATAATGTATAGTAAACATTTTGTCAAAAGATTACTTCCAAAAAATTATTTTTAAAAAATTGCATTTCTAATTTAAAAAAATTTTTTTTTGCCTTTAATTTATTTATACCTTTTCTAAGCCCTCCCAATGCAAGTAACCCAGAGGTTGGTTGACAGAGAACTCAGCCAGAGAAACTTTCAATTTAAACAAATAAGATTTTTTTAAATCAAATCTCTGGTGTCCGTATTCAACCGGATCAATACGAATGTACGCTTGCATCCAGTCAACAATGTCGCCCAGTTTAAAGCGTTCTGGACTGTAAATTAATTTTAATTATTAATTTTATTAATATAATTAAATAAGGAGTTAAAAATTAAACCTACCCAACAAATTGATAAATTTTGCCAGCAGTTGAAGGATCTTTAACTATGGCAGCAATACCGCCTCCGAAATCACCAGCCCACAGTGGTTGTTTTATTATTGTCTCACCTTTTCCGACAATTGGAATTCCTCTGCAATTGAAATAATTAAGATATTTCAACACTATACAAATATTATATAAAAAAATTCAATTACCGGAAATATTTTCTCCATCTACTGGCCAAAGCATTGAAAAATCTATCCTCCTGTCCGTAGACAGTACCAGGTCTTACGATAGTTGCCGTTGGAAATTCCTGTCTCACTGCTTGTTCGCCTTTCCATTTGGATTTCAAGATTCTTGATCCTTCTTCTAGCAGTATGGGCTTCAATTACACAATTAATTTAATTAATAAAAATTTTTTTTAAGCTTCAAGAAAATTTTTTAAAAGATTTACCGTTGGATTTTCACAGCAGCTTAAATCAGAAATATGAATTAATCGCTCGACACCGCATTCATGAGCTATTCTGGCTATTCTCTGCGCTCCTTCGACATTAACGTCCTCGTAAGTGAAGTTTTTAGTTTCCCAATCTCTTCCGATCAAATTTACTACGACATTGGAGTATTTCATGCATTTTCTTAAGGAGTCTTCATCGCGTAAATGAAAGGGGTGGAATAATACTTGGCCAAGATCACCAGTTAATTTTAGAGGCAACACATCGTAGAAATCTCCACGATATGGCAGGATCATCTAAAAGATTTAATAAATATAATCAATTATCTACTAAAGTAAATGTTTAAGAATTTAATTATTTTTTTTTTAATAAATAAATTTGCTTTGAAAAATTATTTCTAAAAAATTGCATTTTTTTTCTCATTTTCTTTAACATAATTTATTTGTTGAAAAAATTCTTAAAATTATAAAATATCTGCTAAATTAATTTTCTCAGACACTTTGCAACACTTTATGCATCTTTTGGCTGTTAAGGGACGTTGTCCTAGTCAGTTAATAAATTACATTATATTAAATTGATTTTTGTATCTACCTGGGTACCCATTTTCCCCAAACGATTGCAAACATATCTTCCCAGGAACCCTGTACTACCAAAAACAGTACACACGATTCCATTGAAGGAGCTACGTCCACCTGTACCACGTTTAAGTGAAACAGTGGTTGGATTTTTAATAACCCTTAGCTCAGATGCATCCGAATATTGACATGACGGCTGGTGTTGAACCCGAACTGGTCCAGCTGAGCATACCGCGGTCGCTGTAATGAAATTATGATCAATTAAATGTCCAACGTCAAGGATAACAAAGATTATATCACACTTTTTGGAGTTGTGAATTATTCGAGAGGTTTTAGATTATAATGGACATGTCTTACGTGATAAATAAATTGTTTTCAATGCGACTCGGTTTATAGCAGCCATATCTGCTATAAAATTAAATGTACATGTAATTGATGTACGGAAAAATTTTATTTTTTTTACTTTATTATTTTTTGGAGAATAACATTACGGGCATCACTTTCCATGCAGCACAGGCTGCACCATCTGACGGGGTATTTGGCAGTAGATTTTTCAGTGTCGGCAACTAATGTCAAAAAATATTTAAAATATTTAACAAGTGTAATTAAATGAATTATTCAATTGTTTTAATAAATTATAAGTACTTACTATTTTTTATATTTATGAAATTATAACAAAAAAATATTTTTAAAAAATTGCATGTGTAATTTTTAAAATTTTCTCAATGTGAATTTTTTCTTTCAATTTTTTTATAATAATTTTTTCAATTAAAAAAAAATTATAAAAATGAACAGCTGTTATAAAATATAAAATTAATAATAAATAAATTATTAAAATCATTTTTATAAAAAAAACAATTTAATTAAATATTTTTATCAGAAATTTATGACAAGTATTGTAACAATTTAAAAATAAACAAAATGTCCGCTGAGCGCTGAAGTCAAAAGTGTCAGTAGTTTAAACATCTGCCGCAAGAGGCGCTTTTTACAAATTGGAGTCTTTCTTCTTCAGTTTTTGCGCATGAGCACTTGTCAGTGATGCATAAATATAGATATACCGAGTGTGTAAAACAGAACAGACATTTTGCATTTCTCGACTGGGTTTTAGAAAAGAGACGCCACCTAAAAGGGGGAAATTTGTTAGGCGTTGCTCCAAAACATTACCTGTTACCCAAAAACCCGCACCTGCAATGTTTACGAGGTAATTATACCGATTTAAAAATTTCTAATCTCGTTAAAATTATCAAAATCCCATTTAATTATTCTGTATTGCAAATCCGTATGGGTGTGAATATGTGTGATATTTATTTTATATGTAATGTATCTTGCAGTAATCTGTGACGTCATACTGTCGTCACCGTGGGGAGTACCCTTTAGTCGAGGTTAATAAACACCAATACGGCCTTCGCGTAATTATTATGGCGGGTATGTATGATTTATTGTTTGTTTATCATTATCTAATTGCTTTCCAATCGATAAGCTAATCTTTATCGAAAGATAAATATTTAATTACCTGTAATTTAGTTAAATACTCTTTAATGAGGCAATTTAGGTTGTTAACAGTTAATATATTTTTTTTTGTTATTGTTTTTGCAGACTTATATGCTAAGTACACATGTACTTACTGCCAAGAAGACATAACCGGGCTTCGGGTAAAATGTGTTGAATGTCAATATTTTGATTTATGTTTGCAGGTAAATATTCATTTTTTTTTTTATTTTTTATAAACAATTTATTCAAAAAATTAATTTTACTTTTTTAAATTTATTTCAGTGTTTTTCTGCTGGAGCAGAAATAGGACAGCATAAAAATGATCACTCTTATCAATTTATGGTAAATTTATTTAATGTCCTTTTTTTTTTTAACAAACTAGGTCTAAAAAATTATTTAAGAAAAATTGCATTTATAATTTTTTATCGTTTTTAAAAATGAAATTTTATAAATAATTTTTTTTGCTCTAATTTATTTTAAAAAATTTTAAAAATAATCAAATGTCTGTTAATTTTAGTATCATTGATGATAATTAAAAAATGTACTTTACAATTATTAATTCAATATTAAATTAAATAAAAATAATTAATTTATTTTATTTTAAAAATAGGACTCTGGAACAATTAGCATTTTTAATGGTAGTCGAGGTAATTGGACAGCACGAGAACATTTGAGATTACTTGACGCAATTGAACAATTCGGTTTTGGCAATTGGGAAGACATAAGTAAACACATTGAGACCCGAACACCTGAAGGTTATTATTAATCTTAACATTTAATTCTCTAAGAATAAATTCTTCATTATTTTTTCAACTAATGATTATTAAAAATAATCTGAACAGAGGCAAAAGAGCAATACATTGCCAGGTACCTCGAAGGAAACATAGGAAAATACACGTGGCCTCCACGACAGAGACGTTCATCTTCCTCATCATCTACCTCAGAATGTTACACTCCAAATTTAACCGATCAAACAACGAGTCCCGACCACGGGCCGCTGTCACCTGATCTAACGTCCAAGCTGCCGCCACTGGATATCACTCCTGAAGAAGCCCAGCAGCTTGGATACATGCCCCAGCGAGACGATTTTGAGCGTGACTACAACCACGAGGCAGAGTCGCTCGTTTCCTCGCTCTTCCTCAATCCCGCGGAGGACGACGACTTAGATATAGCGTTAAAGTTAGCCCATGTAGATATGTACACTAATAATTTAAGGGAACGGGCTAGGAGAAAAAGAGTCGTTCGTGATTATCAGCTTGTATCTAATTTTTTCTTATCTTCGCGGAAAGGTGAGAATTCAAGTGTCAATAGTAGTGTCTCTGGTAGCAATAAAGGAATTAAAAAGCGACAAACTAAAGAAGAAAAGTAAGCTTATATTTTTTGATTTAACTATATTTTTTTTTTTTTTTTTTTTGGTAATTATTTACAAGTCGGGTCAACCTCATTTTGGGCCATAACTAAGTGAGAAATTAATATTTTCAAATTTTTTATTAAAATTAAAATGATTGACCCCACTTGTAAATATTTACCTTTTTATTTTTTTTTTATTGAAATTAATTTTTATTATTTATTTTATCAACAGAGACTTTAGAGAGAGGATGAGGATATTTGCGCAATTTTACACGGCCCAAGAACATGAACAATTCTTGACAAATTTAGAAAAAGAACGAGATTTAAGGCTCCGGTTATCTGAATTGTATCGCTATAGGGAAAATGGAATCATCCGACACGAAGAATGTGCGCATTTTGAACAAGTAATGGCAGTACAAAATTCAAATGAAATTGTCAACAGCGATCACTGGATGGACAAAAAATCTGTAAGTTATTTTCTTGACTTTGATTAAATTAGCAATTAGAAATTGAATAAGCGATTAAAATATTAAGATATAAAATTTTGCAAACACATAATACACATTAATAAAATTTAAGTTGATCGCGTAGAATTAATTTTTTTTTAAATTTGATAATTGATGATATATATCTGTAAAAAATGTGTCATCGTTTGTTTGTCGTAAATAGTTTGACGAATCACATTAATTAAATTTTAATATTTTTGTGATACGTGTGTGTTTGCCACAGGCGTTTGTGAACAGATTGTATCAGTTTGCATTTCACTTAGGGCAGCAGTGGGCCCACGTCGTTCACGCCAATACACCGGCACACCTCAAAAAAAAGGTGAGTTTCCTTTTTTTCACAGCGTCTAGACTATGAAAAAATTTTGAAGATATTAATATTTTTTGAGCAATTACTGACCTTATTTATTTGTCTGGATAATTAGAGACGAAGAAAAAAGCTGCTCTTTCATCGCCCGAAAATTCACTACAAAAGCCAGCAGTACCAGCAACAGCATCGGCGAATCCGCGCAAAACAACAACAGCAGCGGCGCAAGCGGTTTTTCAATTGCAAACAACAGCAACAGCAACAGCAACAGCAGCAGCAACAACAGCAACAGCAACCAAAATCGGACGACGACGACTCCAGTCAATCAGTCGGGGGCGGGGGGAACGGCGGAACTTGATGGAGTTTCTCCAGCTGGTCATCACCATCAGTCCGGGAGTAGTTTATTGGCTAAGCAAAAGTCTTCCGTTCACAATGGCGGTGTAAATCAGCAAACCACCTGTATAAAGTCAATTAAGAATTTAGATATACAAACGAACAGCTTGGACTTGGAAGCAGCAGCTCACCTTTTAACGCAACAAGAAAAAATACTTTGCCTTCAATTGGGTTTAAAACCGACGCAATACTTGACGCAGAAAACTCTATTGCTTCAGGTGAGCTGAAAAAAAATTTTTGCTAATTATTTACAAGTCGAGTCTACCAATTTTTTTTTTTTTTTTTTTTTTAAATACATTAAAAAATGAACAATTAAAAAAAAAAAGAAAAAAGTTGATTATCTCAATTTTAAATAAAAGTGGACCCCACTTGTAAATAATTACCAAATTTTTATAGTTAATAATTTTATAAAATAATTATTAATTTAATTTAATCATTGATTCAGGAATACTTAAGTGGTAGTAGTGGCGGTCGGCGATCAAACTTTATGGCTCACTCAGAACCAGAAAATAAAATTCTCCATTATCTCGTATCAAATGGGTGGATTGCAGCGGCCACTTAATAGTCCATCCCAGCGTATTACTACATCATTCACTGAAACAAAGAAAAAAAAACCACCAACGATAATAATAATAGTTAAAACTCTCTTCCTTGCTTATTATAATTTTATTGCTCCACATTATAAAATATTTAAAGTTTTATTCGAGTGTAGTAATAAATATAATTATTGGCCATACCGTATGGCGAATAGATAAAATCTTAATATTCATCATCATCATCATCATCATCATCATCATCATCACCCGAGCTGTGTGTATGTAGTCTACGTATGCGTGTGGGTATGGATGGTTTAAATAATAAAATGTTTTTATTGTTGAAATGTCGTATAAGTTTACAACTTTACAAGTCATTTATGCGTTTTGTTCATTTTTTCTGTCTTGTAATTTTTTACGCTTAAGCGATATCGGGTACCGTCATCAATTATGATGCAGTTAGTACTACCATTGCTACTAGACAGACATTATTGCGCTTGTTTTTATTTTATTTACATGCCTACTCGTATAATTATTTATTTTTAAATATACGCGGTGGCTAAATAAAATAAAATCTAAGGACGAAAAATAAAAACATATCTGGTTGTGTAAAAAACAAACAAAGAACAATGTAATTGATTTTATTGAATATATAGGTTCAATAAATTTACGTCCTAATCGCGCAGTATTAGATTAAATATAAATATTGTAATTATTAGGTATGTAATTAATATTATTTTTAAGTTAAATGAGTCACACGCACACAAGTGATATAAATTAATTAATTAATTAATGAGAAGAATAGGTTACTTCTGCAGTGGCTTTGTAGGATGGTTAAGTAAAATAAACAAAAATATATAAATATCTATATATATATATATAATATGAATTTTAAATTTATTCATGACTTGATCAATGATCCTCCTGAAAGTCACAAAATTACCCGAGCAATTGTCGGATTTTTTTTTGGATTTGCAATAGCTATTTTTTATTATGTCACTGTTGTAATTGATTTGGGATTTACACCATACACAACTTTCATGCTGGGTGTAATAAGTGTATTGCTGATGTCTATTGGCTGTGCAATATCCATACAAGTATGTAAAAAAAAATAATTAAAACTAGTAACTTTGAAGTTACATAAATAGTGTAATTTAATTATTTTTTTACAGATAAGATGCGTTTGTTTTCTGACACTTCCGTCATTTTTAGGCCGTACAGGCCGCAATGTACTAAAAACTCTTACAGTTGCTTACATTATTTCTGGGCCGGTGCTTAATTTGAGTTACAATGCAAAAGAAGTTGTCCGTTCATTTGCATGTACCGCGGAAATGCATGCCAATTTAACTAAAAAGCGATTTGATTTAACGTTTGAGCCCTTCAAGCAGGTACTAATTATTTTTTATGTTTAATTAAATATAATTGATAATCAAATGATTATTGTATTAAAAAAGGTGATGCTGGGAATGGAAGAAAGTAAAGCTAACATGAAAGTAGTCGCTGATTCAGTGAGAAAATTAATGCTGCCCATAGTGGAAGAAGTAGAGGGTAAAGAAGCGATGAAAAAATTCAGCGAAGAAAATGATTACATTGACGAAGAATCAGAAGTGAATAAAAATAAAGAAAAATTAAAGTCTAAGCACAGAAAAAAACGGTATAAATTGGTGCTTGATACAAATCGTATTTTTAAAAGAAATCAAAAGGAAGAGACTAATGAAACAGAGGAGACTGTTTTGTCGGCGGCGGATTACGAAACAAAGTATCGAGAAAAAATAAAAGGCAAATGTGAAGATCAGCTCGCTGCGGGCTCTGAAAGATGCCGGTAATGCTAGATATTAATAAATACTCAGTATTTAAATTATGTAGATTAATAATGATGATAATTCTTGAATAAATAGCTCTCTCTTTCCGTTTTGATAATTATTTACAAGTGGGGTCAATTTCATTTTGAGCTATAACTAAGTGAAAAATTAATATTTTCAAATTTTTTTTTATTCTGCTTATTTATGATAAAAAATGTCGTGAAAGAAAAAAAAATAAAGATTTTGATAGCTTTTTTGCTTTCAAAAGTTGAAAAAACTTTTGGCTCTGATGTTTTTGGATAAAATTTATATTTTAACTTTTTTTGATGTTTTTGATATTTTTATATATATATATATATATATATATATATATATATATATATATATATATATATATATATTTTTTTTTTTTTTTTTTTTGAAAAGTATATAAAAATTAAATTAAATTAGTCCTATTGACAGTGCTTTAAATTTTAAATTTAAATTCAAATTTTATAATTTTAATTCAAAATTTAAATTAAAAAAAAATTGCAAATCACGATTGTTTAAAAAATTTATTAATTTTTTTGAAAATTTGTTAAAATTGTGACAAACAGCTTTTTTATTTTAATTGTTCGTTTTTTATGTATTTTTCAAAAAAAAAAAAAAAAAAAAAAAAATATCAATAAAATCAAATAGAAATTTAATTTAAAAAAATGAACATTAAAATAGTTGACCCGACTTGTAAAAATTTACCTTCGTTTTTATTGAAGATATATGTTCGCAAAGTCTTATGACCAGTGTTATGATGCCGTTACATGGGCAGCTGCTTGGCTTCTGTGCTGGCCAATGAAACTTGACTTTATTTGTGACGCTGTTACTTCTCTGGGGGGTGCTAACATATGTAATCCTGATGGCAAAGTTGAAACAGGCATCGGGGAAGGATATGCCGGGCTAAAAGGTATTAATCGGTGGCATTAATTATCTCTTACATCTTATTTCTTCTTTATTTATCATTTTGTTCCTGTAGAGGCTCAAAAATTCCTCGAAGATAACGCCAAAGACGGCCAGCTGCAGTACAAAGTCAATCTGGTTAATTCTTCAGCTCTCGTGGGCGTACACGACGCCAAGGACTCTGCTAAGGCGATCTTACATGAGTTTACAGTTCGTCGTGATTTTTTTGTATCTGTAGTGACGATAATAAAGCGTCTCTTGGCGTTCATCGTCTTCAATATTATTTGGAGCGCACAGAAGTATCACGATCGGTATCTTGATGTTATTGACCACGACAATCGTTACATTACTAAGTTCTTCAAGAAAATAGATGCAAGACGTGCACTAAAAGGAAGTTCTACTCTTCTGCCATTGAAAAAAATCGAACGTTCGAGATACATTAATCCTTATTCAATTAAATTAACCACTCAAGAGCGCCGGAATTTAATTGCTAGATCGCTCAGATTAATATTTGAAGTTTTTACTACTACTATTTTTATTGTGCTTGATTATCTTTTGTATTACACTTTGTTTCTTGTTAATAAGCACGGTAAAATTGAAATTACTCAGGTAATTTTTTTATCTTTAGGTTCAAAATTTTTGCCGAAAATTTTTTTTTTTTATTAAGATCAATAAAAAAAGCTCCAATTTCCAAATTCTGTTTTTTTATTGGTCTTAAAAAAAAATCATAAGAGATATTTTTTTATAAAATTAAATTCTAAACAATTTTTTTATACGACCAATATCAAAAATTCAACACCATTAATTATTACAATTATTTTGAAATTACGGCAAAAATCCTGACGATAATTATCCTCATCTTGATGATTATTATCATTGATATTTTTTATTTGCAGTCTGGCGAACATAATTTGCATATAACCGTACGTGGTGTAGGATTGATGGCCACATTAATGCGCAATATCTTCAACCGATTCAATATTAAAAGGCATATAAAAGTATCTGTATCTAATATCGAATGTCTTCCACATCCTCATAAACTTCCAAATTATATTTTCTACAAAATATACCTTACCTATTTATTAATATGGATTTTAGTATTTATCGACGGTTATATTAAAAGATTAAGATCTAAAATGTGTTCATTTTTTTATCCCAAACGGGAGGAGCAACGTATCGTCTATTTGTACAACGAGACCCTGAGGCGCAGATCACATTTCAATCGTTTCAAACGTAGCCGGATAAGAGTATTGGCCCGAGAACAATTGTTAGAACGTAGTGTCGATGTTTGGTTTGTCCTGAGAAACGACTACCCACGCTGGTTTGGTTGGCTCCGTTTTTTCGCGTTTGCAAGACCTAGATGTCTTCTCTGCAACGAAACGGAGCCTCGAAAAAAATCTAATTTCCACAAATGCGAAACTCCGAGCTGTCCTTTCTTCTATTGCAAAGATTGTTGGAATGACATCGGGGAAATTTGCTACGCTTGCACACCAGATAACTTTGATAGCCAAGACGAGTCCGACGTCCTAGATTCTGATGAAGAAAACGCGCGCATAAATGCCAGATCCGAAGAATCCTACTTCTGGCACCATTGCGTGGTTTGTTAATGATGATTGCCGTTACCTAAGACTTGATAGCTCCAGAGGTCATGAATAAATTTTATAAAAATTAATTTAATGAATTAGTGGCATGCAAATCCTACGTGAAGTTAATAAGCTCAGTGATTTATTTGCGTAGAGCGGATGGAAAAAAATAAATAAAAGGACTGGTAAATCGTGCATCATCATTTTGTCGAAGAGCCACGTACCTTGCATTACTGCATTCGAGTTATCATCATGTTAAACAGACTTACAATGCAGATGCTTATCATTTTCATCGTCTCTGCGACAATTGCATCTCTCAGTAGTTTTGTCTCAGCTGAGGTTCTTAATAAGTCCAGCATGTACTCGACAAAGTATGATAATATTGACATTAATATGGTTATTAAAAACGACCGGCTGGTTAATAATTACGTCGCTTGTATGTTGGATGAAAAACCTTGTACTCCAGATGGTGAAGAACTAAAAAGTAAGTTTTATCTATATTATTATTATTCATAATTCACAAGTCACGGCAGTCACATAGTGACTGCAAGGTTGCTAGTATATTTTATTTTATTAAAATAAATACTTTTACATAATAAAATTACCTTATTGCAGAAAATATTCCAGATGCTTTAGCGACAGAATGCGCAAGTTGTAGTCCAGCTCAAAAAAATATCGCTGAAGTAATGTACCATCATCTGATTGATAATCGACCGGATTTATGGTCCAAACTGGAAGTCAAGTACGATCCATCGGGCAGCTACAGAAGACGTTATCTCAGTCTGGACAAGGATGATGATGATGATGATGATGATGATGATAATGATGAACAAGAAACTCAGTCGACGACAATGAAAGTTTAGCTTGACGGTCTGTAAATAATATTTCGGGTGAATGGACAATAAAAAATAAATAATTCAATGATTAATATGCGTCATAATTATAGGAGGTAATTTAGTATTCTCAAAGTGTGTCTGTTTGTTCTTGGTACGTTTAATCCATACGAAAATTAAAAAAGCACACGGCTCCTAAGACGGACGATTTAGTGACAAGTAACATGCGAAAATGATGGTTCACCTAAGTACTGTATATACATAACGTAACGTGTAACGGAACGTGGGTGGGCCCAAGATATCTTCCCCAGCCAGTCTTCCCGGAATTCCATGTAGCATATAGTATTCTTTGTGTGTTGTACTGGTTGCGAGATGATTCTACAAGTACAAAGAATAATAAAAAATATATTATTTGTATTTTTTTTTTTTTTCTTATTTTCTAGAGTTTCAAGCAAGGGTAAATCCGGTGATGTTGTAAACTTTATAAATATATATCCGTGCATATATGCTCAAATATCCAGACGTGGGATGTAGTGTAATTTTAAAAATTAAAATAAAATATTTAATGGTATTAAAAAATTTTATCTTGAAGTAAAGCCCGCCGGCAAAATTCAAGCAGACATGTCTCGGCATTATGAGTTTGGTGCTTATTGTAGGTATGTGCTTATGCTGTGCAAGTATTTATAAATGATTTTACTTAGAAGTATTAAAAGAAGAAAAAAGTGAGGAGGAGAAGAATAAAAAAAAAAAAAAAAAGCTAAAGGTTGAAGGAAAAAAGGGACGTTAAAAATGGATGTCAACTTTTATTCTTCGCCCCCATCTTTCTTGACGCGCAAATAGAATAGTACAATTTCACAGTCCCCCTGAGAGGTCTTTGTGTTAGTGTATAGTGTGTAGCAATATAATGGAAAGAGTAAAGTAAAGCAGGCAGGCAAGCGCAGCGAACGAATTCGGGGACGAGGAACGAACCAACTCAGAAAGTCTCTTCTTAACGCGCGTTGGGTGGTCTGCCGCTCGCTGTTTATGGGCCACTGCATCTGCGCTAGCCCAAGCTCCACTCGTACCATGTATTACCCGAGCCCGCGCTCGTTCTTTGAGCGACGCTCTGTGTGTGGTCTACGCGCGCCCAGCCTATACAGGTATAACTTCTCTCTCCTTGGTTTGCTATATAACTCGGCTATAACTGAACAACATACACATATAAAATATATATATATACATGTTTGCTGACTCTAATATACATTCAATTCACTGGTTGTTAATGACTTACCCGTATCAACGTGTTGTCTTTGCGCGGATTCGCCCGTACTTAGCTTTCATCCACAATAATTATTTTAGCTATTACATACTTGGATTCTGTTCGAGCTATTTTACATACAATCCTCCTATCCTGACATTCGGATTAAAAGCCTCCGGTCGGTAAATAAATTTTTAATTCAACAGCAAATGCCTCTTAATTAATGACTCTGTCCCAATTACCCGGGTTTCAGTCAATAAAATTTTTTTATTGAGCATTATAGTCAACCAAATGTTCATTAATTAAGTTAGCCGACATCTAAAAATTTTAAGAATTTTTTTTTATTGAAAAAATTATTAAAAAAAAATTTCATTTGTAAAAAACTGGAAGTGCAATTTTTAAAAACTATTTTTTTGTTATAATTTAATTATTGGGGAAAAAAAAAAAAAAAAAAAAAAAAATCAAAAAATCAAAAAATTAAAAGCGTCGGCTAATTTTAATATTTTAAGTAATAATTAACTATTCGCATTTATGTTGCGTAAGTTAGCCCAAGTCCAATCAATTATTCTGAAAAATATATAATAAAATTTATATTATAAATTTCAGTATTTAATGTTAGTTTATAATCCTTAGATTAAAACTCCGATTAAATAACTTTTATTACCTGTTTTTTTTTTTTTTCTTCTATGAAGCTTCAGCTAGCTAGATTGTATCAACTATAATCTACATATAATTGAGCTCATGCAGATGTATAATTTAATAAACTTTTTTAAAAAACAATAGTCTTCTTCGAGCTTGTAAATAATAATAATAATAATATGAGTGTAGGCTTTAAAATGTCACACTGTCTAAAAAGCAAAGAAAAAATAATTAATTGATGTGGTGTATTATAACTTATGTCATTAATTGATAAAGCTTAAATGTTGAATAAAACATGTGTCTTGTCAGTGCAATTTTTCTACTCGATCTAATTCTAGTTATGAAGGATCTTCTTTTGACGTCTGCAATTTTTAAATTCCAGTTGTCCTTTACCTTCATCTTCATACTCTTGTTTATAATATTATAATTATTATTATAATGTGTGGTATACAGGAGAGTTGTGACGAGGACCACACACGTGGCGGCGATCAGTGTGCGCATCAAGCCAGTAGTGTTTTTTATATTTTTTCAGCCTTTTTTTATTAACTTCTTATATATATATTTTCTCTTAGTTATACGTGCGAACGCGTTGGAACGGCCGAGCAGCACAATTCTCGGTAACATCACCTGGAATTAAAATATTTTTAGTATAAACAACAATAAAAAATAACAAAACTAATGGTCTGTTGAGAAGAAATAAAAAAAAAGCCTTGTGTTATCTGCACCGAGGTCTTACTCTGGTGTCTCGAGGGTCCTGGACAGTTCTGGGTACCAAAAGCTGGAGCAAGAGTCCATAATATATACACAATACCCAAATAACATAACAATGATTGTATGTACAGCAAGTATATGTATATTATTGTTGAGAGTTGCTCGGAAAGAACAAATACAGCAAGGACGGCATGATTTTTGTGCGCCACATTGTGAAAAGACCACCCACGATGAGGACAAGGCGCAGAGGCAATATTTAGCGAAAGGCAAATCTCCGTCGGCGGACCACCCACCTTGTATTCGTCGTACTTGGTCGTCGTACTCCGTCGTCGTCGTTTAAGTAATCAGTGGTTCTTGCTCTCTCGATTGCGATCCAACCCAGCTCCGATGTGATGCTGCTATCTTGGGTCTACTCTCTACTCTATACTTCTCTTTAGCTTTAGCTTCAACTTCATCTTTAGCTTAAGCTTTAGCTTGGACTTGGACTTGGCTCTGCTTGATGCTATGCTCCGGGCTCTGTAACTCAAATATATCAGCGCAAGTACTGTACTGCGCCCTCTAACGCGGTGCGCTCATATTATTCTGCTGTTATCCAAAAGAAGAACAAGGCCAAAATCAAGTCCAAGAGCAAGAGCAAACCCAGTACATATGCATGCAGACAACAGCATGAGTATAAGTATAATAAGTAAGGAAGATAGCTTCTTCTTCTTCTTCGTCTTCTTATTTTTGTTCCTCTGGTCTGAGTTGAGTAGAGACTCTTTAAGCTTGAGGCTTCATCCCCGAACCCCGAAGTAAAGACGGTGTGTATTTACCTGATGTACACACTGGAGATAATGATTCTTATGTATCATTAAATTCACTCGATCCTTTCCTTTTTTCGTTATTTTTCAGTTAAATCATCCTCTTCATCTAATCGACTATCCTTTTTAATAAGTACCGGTTAAATTGGAGTTTAATGTACTCCCAGCGGAATCCATTAAGAACCAAAACAATAAGGATTACAATTTAATGTATTACATATTATACATATACTTCTTTGTACATATGAGTACACACACACACACACACACACACACACACACACACACACACACACACACACACACACACACACACACACACACACACACACACACACACACACACACACACACACACACACACACACACACACACACACACAACACACACACACACACACACACATACACACACACACACACACACACACACACATGTGAATATACAAACATATATATATATATATATATATATATATATATATATATATATATATATATATATATATATATATATATATATATATATATATATATATATATATATATATATATATATATATATATATATATATATATATATATATATATATATATATATATATATATATATATATATATGTGTGTGTGTGTGTGTGTGTGTGTGTGTGTGTGTGTGTGTGTGTGTGTGTGTGTGTGTGTGTGTGTGTGTGTGTGTGTGTTTAACAGTGGGGGAATAGAGTGGCGGCGAATACCGGTTAGTATACACGTCAAAACCGTCGTTGGTTTAAACATTGTCTATAGCACCAGGCTCGCGCCCTGGACCACCCAAGTCACCAAGATTGCACACACGGAAGTTAAACCATTCCCTCTCTATATCCACGCGCTTCGCAGACATTCATTTGGGCGCACACTAAAATGTTTACCTGAAATATCTACATACATATAAATATATATACAGATACCTTTATGTGCAGGCACTCTGATCGGAGCAGTTAATATATTATTAAATATTTAAAATGCATGATAATAAAATAACAACGTCGATAGTTATGTGAGCTTGTTAATCTGCTATTTAATTACGCAATAAATAATTTTACCGAGCTAAGACAAATGTATTTGAAATTTCGATTGATAATTTAATTACTGATAAACGACGTGCTATTTATGCCAGCTGACAAGTACCTTTGTTTATTATTCAAGTACTCAGTTTGACGTTAATTAAGTAAATAATTTTTTTTTTTTTTTTTTTTTTTTTATGAAGAATTGATAGCTACTGGATCATATTATTACAAATATGGAGACGCGAGATGTTATCAAGGGAAGAAATAGACAAAATCTAAATAATATTTTTATAGGATAAACAAACAGGATAAATTAATATATTACGCAAGTTAAAAGTTGTTTGTTGAATGAATGAATGGATGAATGAATGAATGAATGAAATAAAAACGTCAGACGTTGCGATGTTATTCTCTGTAGCTAATGTAACATTACGAATTGTGATTGTGAAGTAAATCACACTTACATGCTGGTCTATTGAAATACCATCTAGTACTTTGTATAACGCACATATCTGTGTATACATATGTATGTAGATATATGGGTGTATATAGTTAGTTAGACGCTTTGGGTGGTCCTTAAACATCGCCGTGGGCGGTCTCAGATATTCACTAACACCATTTTGTGTGTGATATTAATCGGAGAGTAGGCATCACGCTTTTTTTATTTAACATCCGTGGTAAATAGTGTTGATAGCGAGTTTCAGTTTTACACTGCTCTCCAAAGCTCCATTCCAAAATTATTGTGTCAGAGCTAACTAATTTAGTTCGCTTTTATTATTATTCATTTTATTTTGTTGGTTTTTATTAGTTATTATTTATCGGTTTTTATCCAGACAACTCCGATGCATAATTAATCACGATCAGTCTTCGTAGGATCATCAGAAGAAGAATTTCCGGTGGAAATTTATATTCATGTGACGTGTCTAATGCCGAACAAAGACAGTCTGGAGTCTAGAGTCTAAAAAAAAATGAATAATAACAATTATTATTTATTATCCCTATTCATAATTGATTACCGCAATATTTTACGTTCTTCCTGATCATCATGATGTAAGTAGCGGCTGAAGAACTAAACTTTTCGCGACTTAATACATCCATATTTAAAATTATAATATATATATATATATATACCTAGATTCAAATTGTTATTAGTTCGAACTTGGATATATAATATATAAACCGCATCGTCATCTGGGTAATCCTCGCGTGCGATTACTTTCTCTCTCCTTCATCAGCTCTCCTGTAAGCTGGTGTTAGTACTCCTGTCTTATCATCACGATCTGAGTTTAGGTTGTGTAGAGAGGACAGTGCAGACCACTGCTTTTACCAGAGCCTTTTGGTACTTTTATCTTGTGAAAATATATTTTTTCCGGGATGTTGGAGTGAAAAATTCCTCTGAAGATTAAATTTGGAGTTTATGGTACCTGTTGAAGAAATGTACCAAGAATAAGATTGGGAAAAAATGTAAATTGGAGTGAGCTAGTGAGAAGGAGACTTACCTGAAGGATACGATCCTGCTGTGACGCACAACTGACGACATGTTTCACCCGAGTATCCAAGGGAGAGCTTGGATTCCTGGAGTGTGTGCTTGAGCGAGATGGAGGAAAGGAAAGTAAGTAGTGGGGAAGAAATATCAACTATGGCTGGCGCTGAAAGCCGTGTTGGAGTTGGAGTGAGCCGGAGCCAGCCTACACGACTACGAAAGAAATGTAGCAGCGAGCAACAGCTCCAGAGAGTGCCAGAGAGCTTCCTTCAGTACCAACTTTGACGGCTAAGCGCGCGATTCGTGTGAGGTTATCCACGCGCTCAACACATCTGATCGCTATTTTTTAAATTATTTACTTTCAAGTTACGTGTTTACTTACTGGAGTTACTCGATATTTAAATACTCGGATTTTTATTTATTAAATATTGATTTTAAAATATTTTAACTGATAGTAAATAGGAGTAAAGTGTGGATTAAATACAAAAAGTGAGAAAGGCTGACTACAGCCTTACACTTAATATTAACACAGTGCGTCACGTACACAGACACACACACTCACAAAATACCACACAAGCATCAGCTCGATTTTTCTCTTTTTCTCGCCGCTTCCTCTTATTCTTTTTGTGAATGCTGCAGCAGCAGCAACAGCAGCAGCAGCAGCATCAACAGTATCACCAGCACCATCACCATCAACCGACCTGTGGTTGTTTAAATAAAATATAGTTTGTTTATTATTTTAATTTAAAAATAAATCGCGGGAAAATTCAAATATTTACTTATATATGTGCAAGTGTGTGCTCAGTGTAAACAAAGTTGTGAAAAGTGACAAATAAAATTTATTATTGAGCTCGGATTGAATGTTTGAGCACCAGCTATCACCACGATTAAAATTGGATATTATAAGGAACACGAGTGTGCGCGGACACGTGGTGTATTATCATCACTGGTACGTGATAGAGAGGGTGCAAATCCAGTGAATAATAATTTTAAAGTGATACGTGGGAGCAAGCAGCAGATGCATGACAGATCATGGTCTCTGAGTCCGAGCCTACAGGGATCCTAGCGGGACGCCCTATTGGTGCTAGTTCTAGTGCTAGTACCTGTTATAATACCAATAATATTAATAATAATAATCACAATAATAATATTAATAATAATAGTATTAATAATTCGCCGGGAAATTCACAACCGGCGCAACATCACACTAAAGATAATAATGCCAATAAAAACATTGAGACGTACGATGTCGACGAGAGGCATATGTCCAATCTATTGGTCAGGCCGAGCTGGACAGATGCTGCCATTGCCCTGGATCAAGTCGAAAAGGTGTGTGTGAATTATTATACTCTGGCTCTGACTTTGCAATATTATTAAACATTATACATTATTTATTTTATTTTAAAGCGAGTCATTTAGCTTTCTTTTATTCTGACAATACCAGACGTCTGACAATTTTTTAGAATTATGGAAAATTTTTTAAAAAGGTTTTGCATGCATTTTTATATTTCTTCTTTTATGTTTTTACTATTTTAAATTATCAGATGTCTGATTTATAGTGAAAATTAAGTTAGCTGACATTTAAAAATTTTTTTTTATTGATAAAGTGATTAAAAAAAATTTTTCACTTGTAAAAAACTTTAAAAACTCTAAATGCAATATTTAAAAAAAATTTTTTTGTTCTAATTTAATTATTAAAAAAAAATTAAAATCGTCGGCTAACTTTAGTATTGATTTATAATACTTAAATTAACAAACTGACATTTTTTTTAGATTTCTTAAAAAATCTAAAAATTAAATTACTATAAAAAAATTATTTAAATATTTAAAAATAAATAATTGTCTGTTATTTTGAGTATCATTATTTTCTTCACACTAAACCAATACTAAAATCTATTTAATAAAATACCAAAGTAAAATAAAAACCAATACTCTTTTTAAAATGCTAATTTGAAACTGAGCATAGCACGGAATAATTTTTTTTGTCCGAGTGACTTTTCTTCTTCTTATTCTTGATCTTCTTCTTAAAGTACTTGATCTCAATACTTGTAACGACTTTTATTTGCCGGACTCTAGAGATATTATACAGTCTGGAGATTAAAAGCTTGAAATTTATCTGTAAAAATAAATAATAAATAGAAAATCTAAAAGTTTAAATGAATAAAAGAAGAAATGAATATATTTATACGACTGTTGTATTGAATTAGAGGATACAAACCGATACTTGAGTAATAGTCTGAAAGTTAATCGTCTTAAAATTCTCTCCCACATCTCGTAACGTTTTTTACTATTATATTTTATTATTCACGGTCCTTTCTCTTTTTCTATCGGTATAATACGTAAATCTGTCGAAATCGCAATCGTAAATGGCAACAAATCAAAAAATATAAAAAACCAAATGTTCCATGACGAATTATATATTTCGATCAGCATAATATAATATAATAACATGACCTGTAACATAAAAAAAAATTTTTTTTTTTTTTATTTCTTCTTAAAAAATACCATACAAAAATGTACTTACACTACTACTCACCATATTACCCACACATACATGAAGATATACAGACAAGTATAATATTATAGTGTACTGTATAATATATAATATATAATATTATACAGTATAGCAGTGTGAACGATTGGTTAGTCGCGCGCGTCACATACCGAAGGATGTCGCTCTACCCAGGTCGGGCAATGGTCCCTTTACTTTTCGACTAGACCCACATACAGAGAACAGAACTTACGGCTTTTCTCAGAAATTTCCGCTTGGGAGGCGAAACGGAAAAGCTTGCCGACCCCCGCCCACTTAACTTAACTTGACTTGAAGTTTCATTTCACATCTCTATTTCTTCTCAACAAAATAAAACCAACTACAGAGTGTAGTGCAGCAGACTCAGACTAGGGAAGACTAGTATAGACTCCAGACTCAGCTCCAACAATGTGTTATTTATTTCCTCTATTATTACTGGAGCCGGGAAGAAATTCCAGACATTCACCATTAAGTAGATCATCATTAATTATCAATAACAGATGCAATGGTTGTTGTATTGATGATGGTTGATGTCTTTACTAAAAATAAAATTCAAAAATTTAGGGAAAAATATCCAGTTAGTTTTTTTTTATTTGACATTAACGACTCTTAGCCGCGGTTTGCTGATTTGCATTTGAAAATTACACGGTTCGCAGGCATGTGGACGGCGGTGGGTTCTGTACCAACATGCTGGTGGAACTGCCTGGGGGTTTCCTGGGCGGTGAAGGCTACGGGGGCTGACACCACTGATGGATATAAAATTACTCGTACTCGTATGTTATACACATAAGCTAATCACGTAAGTCTATTGGAAAAATATTGGAGCACTCCAGCGCACTACCCCGACATTACTCTGCATTAGCATTATACATCATGCCCTCGATCATTTTATTATTAAGTTATTTATTATCTGTAATTCCATCCTGTATTTATTTTCGTAGACATTAAAAACAATCTTGCAATCCCAGTCTCAGTGTGGATTGAGGTAATGATGAGTAAACGATAACTTCCAAGCAAATTGCTGTAAAATCCTGCAAAAAATCAGTGGAATTATCTTCAAAGAAGTTAACTTTGGATTTTTTATAAATAAAAATGATTTCATTTTATTTTTATGTTATAATTTTATTTTTTTCTTTTTGAAATCAATTTTAATTTTCAAAATTCAAGATTTAAAAAAAAAATTACTATCCAAAAAAATAATTTTTAATTTTTTTACAATAATTTTCTTGATTAAAAATTATATTTTCAAATCAAATAAATTTTTTTTTTATCGATATAATTATTTTAATTCAAATAAAACAATTTTAAAAATATATCTTACCTTTTTACTTTAAAAAAAAAAAAAAAATATTAAAATTTGTGATTTCATGCTCCAGCGTTAAATTTTCTTCTTTAAGACCATCAATAGTCTCAATTTTACATCTCAGTAATAATTACTTCATCAGTTGTCAGCAGTATTTAGTATTATATGTTAATCTTCAGACATATTGCAATAATTATTGTTACGTTAATTAACATTAATCAATTACAGAGATTATTAAGTTAATGGAATGACGGAGAAGAATAATTTCTCTTTATGTACATCTTCTCTCTGGTACTTTAAAAGCTTTTTTCTTATTTTCATACAGAAAAGATAAGCGTATTGTTGCGGGTGGTCCAAGAGCCACATTGTCAGAATCAGAGAACTACCACCGGCGGTGACCAGCGGCAGGTAGTGGTGCAACGTTGCCGCTCGCAATGTTGCGCTCAGTCCTTCCCTCGTGCTCGTTTATCTGAAGAAAATTTTATTTAAACTTAAATTTTTATTTCTTCATTTCTTCATTTTTATTTCAATTATTCCTCACACTGTAGAAGAAATAATTTCATTTAATATCTCTGCTTTTATAACACTAATGCATGCCCTGCAGTATCTGTAAAAAAAAAAATAATAATAATAATAAATAAATGAATGTATTTAGAATAAAAATAAAAATAAAATCTATGACTTACCGTAAACTTTCGCTAACTCTAAAGTTATTCGACAGGGCAAGGCAGGCGGTCAGAGGTCAAAGCTGTGGATTCGAGCGAGGTTTCAAGATCATCTCAGTCGAATAGCGGACTTTCTCCAGAGAAACGCTGGCAAGGTACTCTTTGTTACCATCCTGATCCTTGCGACCTTGAGCATTGCTGTCAAATGCGCCCATTCCCGAAACAAAGTCGAACAATTGTGGATTCAAGGTAAATATATCACCTAAAATCAAACTTATCACTCGATCCTTTTTTTTCTCCAGGGTTTTAAACTTAATCCTCGTTACGGTTTCTCCGTGCAAGAATCTGTACTTTTAAGAGTTTATTTTACCGCTTCCCTTTTGTCGGCACGGAAATCCCAGCTAGGTAGATTTTTTAAAAAACCGGAAAAAACTCAACCTGTGTACATATATAATGTTGACTTTAAATGAGTTAAAACATTAAATGGAGATAGAAGAAGAAGAGTATGAAGAAGAAGAAGACGATGATGATGATGATGATGATGATGATGATCATCATCATCATCATCATCATCATCATCATCATCATCATGAAGAAGAAGAAGAAGAAGAAGAACCAGGGAAGAAGTTTGTAGAAGGCGGTAGAAAAAGAAGGCAAGAAGGCACCAGAACTGTATATGGGTTGTAAGAACCCGCGGCGGCTGCTGCTTATAGACATTTTCATTTAGATCCTGTCTCCTCCCCCTGTCCCTGTCTCTCATAGCATGCCTTCCGGCTCGAGCAGGAAAAGAGTAAGAGAGAAGCCTAAATCAAGGGAACAGAGAAGACGATGTACGTATATATAGCCACGGACACATCCAGATGCAACACACACATGGATAGAGAAGAAAAGAGAGAGAGAGAGAGAGAGAGAGAGAGAGAGAGAGAGAGAGAGAGAGAGAGAGAGAGAGAGAGAGAGAGAGAGAGAGAGAGAGAGAGAGAGAGAGACCTACCACCAGGAATCTGTTGTTGTTATTGTTGTTGTTGTTGTTACTGCACCAAACCGGTGATGGTGGAAGGTCTTATTAAACAGGGGATCTCATCTCACGTGGACGTCCTGGATTGGGGCTTCCAGCTCCGGAGCCTCTGGAGCCTCTGGATCCGATCAATAAATGACATAAATATTGAATTAATTGCCGAGAGTTCAGTCGACGTAATAAGAGCTGCGTTATGGAGTCTGGAAGAGGCTAGAGCTGGAGATGCTGGCTGTGTGTGGATGGGATAGTGATGAGCACCGTCGCCGCCGCCACAAGATGGGATGGGGTCCGTGTGCCGTTCCACGCAGTGAATGGTCGCCATGGGTGGCCCGCATCGCCTCAGTCTTTCTCTTTTTCTCTCCTCTCGCTCCTTCAGTTTCCTCGTGGAGTCTGCAGACATGGATAGGATATATATTTTAGTCTGTATAAATGTATAAATGTATAAAATGTATGTCTGTATGAGCGTGTACGTTACCTAGTCAGTTGAGTGAGTCTCTGCTGATGATGCTGCCGGGGCTACGATAGGTACTGCGTGCTACGAGTGCTTATACAACTGAAATTTAACTCCGGCGACGAACAAGACCAAGACGACCAGAGTCGAGACTCCGCATTTCTTCTCCCTCGCTCCTTCCGATACTTTTTACTTTCATCTCTCTCGCGGACATTATGCGTGTCTACTCGCCTCAAACGGTATTTGTCTCTCATCCTTGAAAATTAGTTGTATCATTACGTTGATTATTTTCTTACTTGACGTCTCATTTAGCCAATAAAAATTCACCGGTCTATTTTCATATTCATATTCATATTTGCGAATTTTTTTTATTTTTAACATCTCATTATCCTTAATTGATTTTGTTAAAATACCTTTTTTAATTGGGTATAGATTGATACATTTAAAAGTATCCATAAAAATTTATATAAACGTCACTATGTGACTGCCGTGACTTGTGAACTATAAATAATGATTTTTATTTAATTGCACTGTAATTTCTTGAATATTGACGTTTTTAAAAATATAAGCTCATTTTGATGTTACACTCATCGAGACCTTTTATTTGAATACCCACATGATTTTTTTTTTTTTTTTTATATTTTTCATATATACATATATATAATATATATAAATATATGAAAAATTGATGTGAGTACACAAGATACAGGAGACAAAATTTTTTTTTTATTCTCTTAATAATATAGATTACTTGTCAAGTAGATATTACTCACATAATCATTGATCAATTCTCTCCCTCGGCGGTCAGAGTTTCTTTAACAAGAATTTGCTCCAAAACTACTTTTTTAGTGCCCTAGGTTTAGCTTATTATTATTTTAAGTTATAAGAAGGCTCATATAAAGATAATTGGTTAAATCATTTCTTGGTACTCCAACTTGTAATTTATATTGTATATTGCGTAGATATCTATTCTGTAACAAATAATTATTTTTGGGTATTAATGCGTTTTACAGAAGGCGGAACTCTCGAGCGAGAGCTCAACTATGCGGAGGACTGGCTCGGAGAATCGGCCCCACAGACTCACCAACTGATAATTCAGATGCCAAAACATTCCGGTGCAAATGTCTTGAATCCACAAGCGCTCAAGGAACACCTCAATATTATTTCACAAGCTATGCAAGTCACTGTCGAGATGTTTGAAGTGTAAGTGTTTATATTTTTTATTTAAAAATTTTTAATATCATTTTTATTTATTTTATTTTATTGCAGAACGTGGAGTCTCAGAGATATTTGTGTTAGGATGACGATACCAGATTTCGATAATTATCATATTGAACAGGTATTTAATGCTCTATAAAAGAAATTTACGTTTATTGTAATTAAAATATTTTATTTAATGATCAATAATGAATTTAAATCGGCAGATTTTTGAAAAAATGATCCCGTGTAATATTATGTCACCGCTGGACTGCTTTTGGGAGGGAAGCAAACTCATGGGGCCAGAATATCCTGTTCATATTCCGTAAGTATATAAATTAGTAATAAAATACATTTATTAAATAATAAAGATAAACAATATGGAGGATATTTAAATGAATACTTACTTTATTTTATTTTATTTTATATATAGATTTCTTCCAGCCCACAGATATAAGTGGATAAATTTGGATCCTTTGAAGGTAGTAGAGTACATGAAAAACACCAACGAGACAATGATAGCGGGGTTTCCATTTTACATACTTGAAGAGTACATGAAGAGGGCTGGAATAACAAATGCATATCAAACGAAGCCTTGCTTGGACCCCACGGATCCACATTGCCCCGAGACGGCTCCGAATAAAAAATCCCGGCAACCGCTGGACGTCGCGGGAGAATTAACCGGTGGCTGTCACGGGTTCGCGACTAAATTTATGCACTGGCCCGAGGCGCTCTTGATTGGTGGTGCTAAACGCAACAGGACTGGACACTTGATGCACGCCGCTGCATTGCAAACTGTCATACAGTTGATGTCCGAGCGCGAGCTGTATGATTCATTAACTGAGGACTACAAGACCCACAACATCGGCTGGACCCAAGAGAAAGCTTCCCAGGTGTTGGAATCCTGGCAACGCGCTTTTGCTAACACTGTTAAAAAATTACAGCAGCATACTCATTATCCCAAAAACAGTTCGCTTTCTTTGTACAACTCCTATGCGTTCAGTACTATTACTATGAATGATATCATCAGTAAACACAGTGAAATGTCATTGAAAAATGTTGGCATTGCATGTGGACTTGTGGTTAGTATTCTTTTCATTTTTAATTACACTCAAATCAGCAGACATCTGGAAAAAATTTTTTTTTATTATAAATTAATTATTTAATTTTTTTTTTTTTTTTTATTTTCAGCTGAGAAATTTTTTTATTTTAATTATTTATTTGTTAAAAAAATTTAATATTAATTACAATATCCATTTTTTTAATGATACTAAAATCAGAAGATATCTGAAAATTTTTTTTATATTTATTAGAAATCAAATATAAAAAAATATTTTTTAAAAATTTGTACAACTTAATTATTATAAAAATCCAAAATATTTACAGATGTCTGTCAATTTCAATATCACAATTTTTACAATAAAAATTTGACGTAAAAAATATACTTATTAAATAATTAATTATTTACTTAATTTACAGATACTTTACTCATGCATCGTGCTGTTCCACTGGCAAAATCCAATGTTCTCACAATCTGGAATCGGCCTGGGCGGAGTGATCCTCGTGTGCGCAACAATAACAGCTGGCCTTGGCTTCTGTGCTGTCCTGGGGCTGCCCTTCAACGTAATCACCACTCAAATCCTTCCCTATCTTCTGGTGGGTCTCGGTTGCCACGACACATTCTTGATAACCCACGCCGACGCGAGTGATTCTTGTTCAGCTGTAACCGTGGGATCTAGCGAGGAAACAAGACCGCTTTCATCATCGGCTTACTCTCCAGTCCTGATGAGCGAGTCGCATCGTACAACAATAATCCTAAAGCGCGTAGGACTGTCAATTTTACTAAAAGGACTGTGCACTGCTTCAGGTCTTGGAATTGCAGCAATAATTCCAATTCCAGCTTTGAGAGTATTTTCCCTGAAAGCAGCGGTTCTTTCAATCTTCATTCTCATATCAATGCTTATCGCCTTTCCAGCTCTGCTGAGCTTGGATCTTCGTCGAAGAAAAACCGGCCGGTGGGATATTTTATGCTGCTGTTTTCTGTCTTCAAAAACAGCTGCGCGGATTAATAAAAAAACTCACATAATCTCAGAAAATAAAGCTAATAATATCAGAAATCATGTAACGGCAAACAACAAAAAAACTCATTACGCTGATTGCAAACGCGTTGACCAAAATGAATGGACTGACAGTAATGATGATAACAATATCAACAGAAACAG
This sequence comes from Cotesia typhae, assembly GCF_013202065.1. Lineage (NCBI taxonomy): Eukaryota > Metazoa > Arthropoda > Insecta > Hymenoptera > Braconidae > Cotesia > Cotesia typhae. The sequence continues at coordinate 11,913,628 of NW_027423757.1, read as the reverse complement.
TCACAAAGATAACTACGAAAAGCACGGGGATAATTATGACGAAGTAGACATGAAAGAGCAGAAAAATTTGCAGCACCAGCATTACTGTCACCACCATCAGTATGAAGACACAATAACTTGCTGTGGTGACCGAAGCAAAGATTGTCTCCCGCTTAAATTTTCACTCAGAAAATTCGCTTACATGCACTACGGCCCTTTTCTAACAAAGCCCTTGACTAAAGTCATAGGCATGATATTGTTCGCGATTATTTTAATCGGCAGCGTCTTGAAAGGAATGAACATAGAAGAAGGATTAGAACTGGGTGACCTGGTGCCTCAACACTCAAAAGAGCACGCGTTTCTTGAAGCTCAGTCAAAGTACTACGGATTTTACAGCATGTTTGCAGTGACTGAGCGTGATTTCGACTACCCTAACAACCAACAAATGCTCTACGACTACCACGACGCATTTACGCGGGTGAAGAATGTCATCAAGAAAGACGAAAGCTCGCTACCACAGTTCTGGCTGAGTCTCTTCCGGGACTGGTTGAAAGGTCTTCAGGCGGCGTTTGACAGAGATTATAAGAACGGATGTATAACGCAGGAAAGGTGGTTTAAAAATGCCAGCGATGAAGGCATACTTGCGTATAAATTGCTCGTCCAAACAGGCCACGTTGATAATCCTATTGAGAAGCAATTGATTTCTTCTGTGAGGCTTGTAGATTCGGATGGCATAATTAATCCCCGGGCTTTTTATAATTATTTAAGTGCCTGGGTTTGGAATGACGCTTTGGCTTACGGAGCTTCACAGGCTAACTTGAGACCGGTACCGAGACAATGGATTTTTGTCAACGATGAGGAGCTCAAAATTCCCAAAAGTTCTGCGATAGCTTACGCGCAGATTCCTTTTTATCTTCACCGGCTGAATTCAACCGCTGAGATCACCGAGCTGATCAGAAATGCTCGTAATTTGTGCACAAAATTTGCAGAGCTGGGTCTTCCTAATTTTCCGTATGGAATTCCATTTATTTTTTGGGAGCAGTATATGAATTTAAAACGCTGGCTGCTGATCGCATTTTTCTCTGCGATAGGAGCGAATATATTGATTGTTGGAGTGCTGCTGCTGAATGCCTGGGCAGCGATGCTGGTTGGACTGTCACTTGGAGGAATAGTTGTCCAGCTGTTTGGATTAATGAGCCTGTTTGGGATGAAATTAAACGCAATATCTGCGGTGTTGCTGGTAATAAGTGTTGGAATATCAGTACACTTTACTGCTGACATCTGCTTGAGCTTCGTGACGTGTGTCGGAAGCAACCGCGACCGGAGAATACGGCTGGCTCTGGAACACATGTTCGCTCCGGTAATTCACGGGGCAATAGTCACATTTTTGCCGATCATCATGCTCGCATTTTCAGACTTTGAATTTATTGTACGGTATTTCTTCCCCGTACTGTCTAGTCTCATAGGAATCGGGCTGCTCAATGGGTTGTTTTTCTTTCCAATTCTTTTGTCGCTGGTGGGGCCCAACTCGGAAATTACTCCGCCGACAGCTCATCCAGATCGCATCGCGACTCCGACGCCTCCAGCTTCACCAGAAATTACTCGACGCAAAAGACATCACAGAAGCTCACATCATTCTGAAGGACCTCCCAGGCGGCCTCATAAAATTGATAATAACAGTTCTAGGCAGTTACACCAATTGCACTCCGAGCCTTCGTTAACTACCATTACTGAGGAGCCCAATTCTTGGCACAGTACTCAAGAATCTTGTATTATTGTTCAGCCAGAAGTTAAAGTTGAAACAATGTCGACTTGTGGCAATCAGGTAAATATTTTTTAATCAATTTTTTTGGTTGAAAATTAAAAATTTTAAATATTTAATAAAATTTTTAAAAAATTTTTTAGAATTGCAATGGTAACGGCGGATCTTCAGATAATAATGGAACATCATCTGTACTTACATCAACTCCTCACATAATAACAACGACAAAAGTCACCGCTACAGCTAATATTAAAGTGCAAGTTCACACTCCAATAAGCGGTAAGTTTTTACAATAATTATTAATTTGTAACTTAATTTAAATTATTAACTTGTAATTTAATTTAAAACTGGACACAAAATTTTTCTTATTTTCTAAATAATATAGATGATGTAGAGAATGTTGGCATTTAATTAAATTGAAATTTTTAATTGTTTAGGTGGAATGGTAGATCGCAGTGACAAGTATCGTCATTCATCTTCATCATCATCGGGAAGTTCACAAAAAAAGTCCTGTTGCAACAATAGTAGTAATAATAATAATAATAATAATAATAATAATAATAATAATAATAATAGTAGTAGTAGTAGTAGTAGTAGTAGTAGTAATAGTACAAATACTAATGTCAGCGAAAAAGTATTTACTGGTAATAATTGTAACAATTAAAACTACCAATTTTGCTTGTAACAAGCAATTATTAATATAATAGTAATATATAAATACTATAATAAGAAACGATAAATATTTTTAATAATAAAATAGTAGCTGATATGGGAGCAATAATTTGAACTTGAGCTCAAGTTATAATGCGATATGTTAATAAAATAATAAACGTGAGATAAATTATTGCTCTAATATTATGTTGTAGCGGCGGCGATAATACAAACAAGGCTGACTAGAATTTATTATTAAATAATAGATAAATGTGTATTATATAGCTTGTACTTTTAAATTGATTCATACTGATAAGCTATTTTATTATTATAATTATTTATACTACGATAGTTATTATTATTATAATTAAAAATAATAATATGTATTCAATAATTGTGCATAGATTTTATAACTATTTTTAAATTTGTACATAAAGCGACTATTATTTTATAAATGAATGGACGAGAGATTTTAATAATGAGATTTGTGTAATTCGTTGTTACCAATATAATTGTGTGGAAGCGGCTATACTAGTCTCGCACTTGGCGACTGTCCTGCTGGGTGCGAGGCATCCAAATTGTCAATTATTTTTTAATCAACAAAATATATGAGTTAATATTTTATACTCGTATACGGAAGTTTGTATGTGTGGAATTAATCAATAATATATATTTTATTATATTATTATTAATAATATTACTACGATTATAATTATTTTTATCACTATTAATATAATTAATATGTATAATTCGTGGACGAAAAACAAATTATTTATTATTTATTTTTTAATATTTTCCTCAATATATGAATTGTACTACACGTGATAATTTGTATAAAAAATGAAAATTATAAAAAAAAAAAATGCCAAGGTAATTTTATAATTACTTAACGAAGACTATTTGTCAATTATGTAAAAAATATTGTAATATACTTTTTTTGTAACAATTTATGTATTTTTATGTAATTATATGAATATTCATGATATTCTATTAAAATTTTAATCCTTTTATTTTTATTATTATAAACCTTAAGCTGATTCTTTGCTTAATAAATCACAAAAATTAATATGATACTGTAATTAACGACAGTATTAAAAAAAAAATAATCGAATAACTTAAAAAAATAAAACTTACCCAATTCATCCAATACTCGATAATAACTTTTAGCGGAGTTCATAAAATGTTCCACTTGTAAATTTGCACTTGAGGTATTTTTATGTTCTTCAGAAACTATAGTTTCAAAAAAATAACTGACAGTAGAAATTTAATTTTCATGGAAAAAATTTTTAAACCGCGTTGCAATTACCGTGAATGTTACCATTACCGCGGAATCCGATGGAAGAAATGTTTACGCACTTTTAAAAATCTCTATTCAATTTTTTTTTGTTTAACAATATTTTTTTTCGGCAAAAACAAAACTGTATATATATAATATAAAATAACAATCTTTTCATCTGTTTCAAAGCTTTTCAGCGGCAAAAGAAAATTTTTTAAAGTTTAAACTGAAAATTTTCACTCTTGTCATCACAGTAATTATCAACTACTGAAAAGTAACCTCACTATATTATCTGACAGGTTAGTAATGAAGTTTGCCGCAAGTCACAATTAAAAGAAAGGTTATGTTCAAGTTGCTCAAGTGTCACACGTGCTTGCATTTGTTGGCATATAAAAATAAACCAAAATGCTGTACCTTATAGGTCTAGGACTTGGAGATCCAACTGATATCACCGAGAAAGGTCATAATGCAATAAAAAAATGCGACGATATTTATCTGGAAGCTTATACTTCTGTTTTATCCGCAGGCCAAGATGCTCTAGTATGTAAAATCTAAAATTTTACTAATGACATTCAAGTTAGCAGTCACTTGACTATTTATTTAATAAAAAAAATTGTTTGTAAAAAATTGCATTTTTAATTTTTAAATGTCAATTTTTTTTCTAATTTTTTGCCATAACTTATTGTCACTAAAATTATAAAATTTCTGCTGAGCTAATTTTTATATTTTATTAAAAAAATTTTTATTTTCAGGAAAAACATTACGGCCGATCTATAAAAATAGCAGACCGCGAACTTGTTGAAAGCGACGACAGTATGTCAGAAATAATATCAAGCGCAGCAACAAAAGATGTGGCTTTTTTAGTGATTGGAGATCCTTTTGGAGCTACTACACACATGGACTTAGTTTTGCGAGCTCGAAAGCAAAATGTTCAGGTGAGAGTGATTCATAATGCGTCTATTTTAAATGCAGTTGGATGCTGTGGACTTCAATTGTACTCCTACGGCGAAGTAGTGTCTATTCCCTACTGGACAGACTCTTGGCAGCCCGACAGTTTTCATGAAAAACTAATCGGCAATTTACAAAGAAACCTACATACTCTTTGTCTCCTTGATATCAAAGTAAAAGAGCCTACTCTGGAGAGTTTGACGAAGAAGAAACGCGAATATATGCCTCCGAGGTTCATGAGCGTCGCTGAAGCCGCCAACCAGCTGATTTCTATAATAAAAAACCGTCGAAATTCTAATCAAGAGCTTGGTAATTTATGTTCACCTAAAATTTGTATTTTTTATTTATTTTATTTTATCTTTTTTTTTATTTTTAGTTTTGACAGAAGACAGCTTAGCTGTTGGCTTAGCACGAGTTGGGTCCGATGACCAGCAAATAATTACCTGTACTTTAAGAGAAATGTCTTCTGTAGATCTTGGACCGCCTCTTCATTCTCTGGTTATCCCTGCGAAACATCTTCATCCAATTGAAATTGATTGCCTAGAAGAATTCGCATTAGATAAGAATGAATTTAAGAAATTAATTGAACAGCAAACGTCTTAAGTAAAAGAAATCTAAAAATACTTGAATAAATTTCTAATGAAAATGAAACGATAATAAGATTTAAATATTTTAATTATTATGTAGAGCGCAGGTAATCGATTTGTTTGAATAATTGATAATTTTGTAAATATTTAATCCAATACAGGAAACGTCAATGGATATTTTTATCGAAACATAATTGTAGAAGACTCTATAATGTATTATATTTTCTGGTAAATTTTTTTCAAGGTAAAATTGATTTCTACTGAGGTTCATATAGCAATTTCATCAATAACACCAAGAAGCATCTCTTGATCTAATCAGAACCCAAATAAATACAATAATCTTTTTTCTTTTAATTCTGCTATTTTCCTACCTAGTACTTGCAAAGGAAAATTAAATTAACCGACATTTGAAAATAAAAAAAATTTTTTTATTGAAAAAATGTCTAAAAAAAAAAAAGAAAAAAAAAAAAAAAAAAAGAAGAAAAAAAAAGAAAAAAAAATTGTCATTTGTTAAAAACTTGAAAAACTATAAGTGCAATTTTTTATAAATATCTTTTTATATCTTATTCTATATTTTATATTCTTATTTATATTGCATTAAATAAAATATAAAATAAAATAATATATTTAAAAAGACGGTGACCATGGAGTCCGTGAACGCGAAACAAATCGATCCACGAATGTTGTGGCACTCTTATCGATTTTGCCCCCGGTTGAAAATACATTTCACCTAGTCACACAACATTAAAACCTTTCGTGCTATAAACATCGGAGTCTCTCCTCCTGTCTTCTACATAATAATAAAAACATATATTAAAAAAAAAAAAAAAAAAAAAAAAAACTTACATTTATTTTATTGCAGTTAAAATGGCTACGCTGAGTGAAAACATATTTATAAATGCAAAAATCGGCGGAAGTAATCGGGGAAATTACGTGATAACTCCGAAAATTCCGGACGGATTAGCAGCAGCAGTAGAAAATTTAACCCGCGAAGTGATTCGGCACCATCCTCCGGATATTTACGTGTTTGCTGCCCAGCATTTTTCAAACTTGCTGCAACTGCGTGACCAGAACTACCCGAAGATCAATAGACATTACTCACAGCCTATTTTATACGACTCATCTTCTTCATCTGTCTCATCAAGCTGTCAAGTGACACGTGAATCTCCCTGCGACTGGCAGCCGTACCATCACTACCATCACAAAATTTCCAAGCGGTCTAATCCTAATTATTATTCCCAGTATGAGAAAAGCCGCGACTTTCCCGTGGTGATAACCGAGCACCATCACCACCACCACCACCACCAGCGAAGAAAATCCCGGGACATGAAAACCCAGTCGCCTAGCGTGATCAGCAACGACGAGATGCTCGCCAAGGACATCAAGACCAAGCTGAAGAAGAACAGGATCAGCAGTCGCGAAAGAAGCGAGTCTATGAGAAGCAACAAAGCAGTGACCACTTCAATGACCAACTTGAGTATGAACAAAGTCAAAGATTATGTAGTCAATAAATTTTCACAGTCTTCAAGCTTCGACGAGCCTCTGCAGCCGCTTAATTACGTCGCTAAAGTCCAGGATGTTATCGACGCAACGGAACCGATTATTAACGAGAAATTAAAAATTTTCAGAGAAACTAAATCACTTTCCCGGCAGTCTACTCACAGTCAGACTCAAGACTTGGCTGAAAATAATTTAAATAATAATTCTAATGCTCTGGAGGCCAGGCTGAATGAAACGCACAATATTTTGAAGGATATTTCATCATGTTTTCCACCCCGGAGCAATAAAAATCGGCCGCATTCTGCTGATTTTGTAGCTAGTCGTCGTCGGAAGTATAATGAAGCTACTACTGATGAATTGGAGGCGATGCTACATGAGACTCATAATCTGTTGCAAGGTATTTCGAGCAGTTTGTTGAAAGAAAATAATCTGAGGAAATTCAAGCACGGTGAAGATCATCTTCCTTCGGTTCAGTCTACTGCGGTCAAGGATTCTGTCAAGGTTAATGATAATAAGAGTGATAGCTTTGCTCTTCCACCAGTTGTCACCAGCAGCAGCAGCAGCAGTTCTTCTATTGCTAATGACGATCAGCTTTCTAAAGTTGAAAAAGTCAAACAAGACTTGACGCTTCCTGTTTTGATACCTGCTGTTGTTGATAATAGTGATGTTGCTGATGAAGTGGAGGTAGAAGAAATTACTGAAGTTAAAGCTAAAGAAGAAGAAATTAAAGAAGAATGTTGCTATGTTTTAACTGAAGACAATGATAAGTCTGAAATTCCAAGTAACGTAACTACAGTTATCATTCCAGACCGGGCTGGGTCAATTAATGAGCAAGAAATTCAAGCTGACCCGCTTTTAGATTCTTTTGGAGAAGTCGTTGTAACACAGCCGATGGAATCCGCGATTTCTATCAACGATTTGGTAGATCCAGATGATTTAATGATGAAGAATAAGGTCAGAGTTATCAAACATGATCTGCAGTGTATCAATGAAGAGGAAGGAGGTGAGGATTCTCGGAGCAGCCGGACTGAAACGGGTGAGCAGGAAAATCAAGCTGAGATTGAGAGCGATAATGAATTGAAGGTGGTTGATTATCAGAAAGAAGAAATGACCTCGTCGGCGAAGGAAACGAGTGTTGAAACTGAAGTAGGATCACCCAAGAGCCTGGACGGGAGAGGAGAGACCGAGCAGAGCAGCGGTGATGGAGGTGATCGAGGTGATGTAGGTGAATCGATTACTGACATACCAGAGTCGTCTTCGAATGAAGCTAAAGAGACTACTGTTACAGATAATTGCACTACGGAGCCTCTGATTCAAAGCCTGTCGCTGGACGAACCGGTGAGACCCTTTGTACCGGAGTTGAACCTTGATTCTCTTCAAGATATTACTGTGTCTTCGTTCAAACTCACTTCGACTGATGACGAGTCAGAGCAACCTGAAGATAATGAAATTTCTAACACTCTGGTTGAGAGTGCAGATGTTTTGACTACTACGACTGTTGATAATTCCAGTGAGAAGATTGAGGGAGATATTTTCTCACTGCAGGTCGTGTTGGAAGCTGATAAGAGTGATAAAGATGCCGAGGAAATTTCGTTGGAGGCTGAGAAAGTATCCGGTGGATTTAATGAAGCTGATAAGGTTGATGAAGTTCTTGAAGAACATTCTGATAAAGAAGACAAACAAGAGCCTGATGGTGAAAATGATATGGCTAAATTTAATAGGGCTCTGATTGTTATCCAAGCTGGTAATTATTCTAATTTTTTTATTTAGTTTAGCTGAATATTGATCGAGGGTATTTTTAAAGCTATTCGAGGATTTCTTGCACGTCGCCGTCGTCTTCAGTTGGAAAAAATTAAAGAAGATAATTTAATCAGTAGTATTTTGCTGGCTGAAGATAATACAATGTTAAGTATATAAATGAATAATTTTTTAGAATTTTATTATTATTATTATTATTATTATTATTATTATTTTATAATTTTATTAATTTTAATTAGCAGCCTTGCTTTATTATGAATGATATGAAACCTTGAAAAGGCATAAATTCAAGTCAAGACCTTTGCAATGACACTAAATTTAATTTTAAAAACCGATTTTATTATATGACTATCCTGGAGACAAAATTTTTCTTATTCTTTTAATAATATAGATTATAATAATTTTTTTAATGGTTATAAATAATAATTACTATTGTTTTGCAGACTGATGATGAAGACGTAAGACAACCCTTAGTAATTGTCGAGATCGATGCAGCTGAAAGTATATCAGAGTCACAGGATAAAATCGAAGAAGAAATCCATGAAAATTCTCTCCAGTCGCGTGATCTTCGAAAGCGACTCCACCGAGAAAACGCAATGCAAAAAACCACGACACTGTCTACAGATACTTTGCCCTTGGATATTTCTAATAATGATCAAGACTTTGGATTGCAGCACACTGGAGAATTTCACGACTGTATAGTTCTACCCGCTGATGGTTTTGACTCGCTGATGAACAGCAACACATTTTATCGCCGTCATTCTCGGTACGCTGGGAAGAATACCAGCAAAGACCGAAAGGATGATAAAGATGATGATGATGATGACTCTTCCGACGATAATCAGGTTCTTAAAAATTGGGCCCAAGATGGGCATAAGACAATTACTGATCGCCATGCTGATCAACAAATTAATAATCATGGTAGTACTGGAAAATTTACTGCAAGCAGTAGTGTAATTATTTTAAGCAATAGCACTCCAAACGTTCCACCGACAATCGGCTTCCCGCTTTTTGATTTTGGATTAAACCCACTCACTCAGTCACACATGCCGGGGATTTACAATTACAATTACGTTGACAATGATTTAGGCGCTAATATCAGTAATATTGCTTCATCACCGAGGAGTCTGGACAATGATTCGCTAACCAATGAGGGAGTTATTATTACTGAAGAAATTAATGAGCCAGAGGAAGATAATCAAGTTGAAAATATTAAAGAAGAAATAAAATGCAATGGAGTTAAAATTAGCCAAGAACCGGAGGAACATCAAAATATCAAACCATTGAAATTATTAAATGGCTCAGTCGCTTCTAAAAATAACCAGGTTCTGAAATACGATCTAGGAAACTTGACAACTATTTTTGATCAATCTCTTTTCAATCTACCTGGTCAAATTCCTACCAACGTGCCTTTGGCTTCGCCAGTTAGCATCAAACTTTTAGAAAACAATTTATTGAACGTCGTATTCGGCAATGGAAACTCTATTCCTATCACACTGATGCAAAATATTCCAACGAAAGAGTCTTTGCTTTACACTAACGGCAATCACCAGCTCCATGAAGATTATAAAGTTAAAAATAACTTGTCTTAATTTAAAAAAATTAAGGTAATTATTTATAAGTGGGGTCAGACCCATTTTGGGCTCCTTATAAATTTATAAATTTTTTTGAAAATTTGTCAAAATTGTGATGATCAACTTTTTTTTTAATTAAATTTTTCATTTTTTAATGAGAATTAATTTAGCAGATATTTATCAATTTTTAGAATTTTTTTAACAATAATTTATGGCAAAAATAAATGAGAAAAAAAAAATTGACATGCAGAAATTTCAAAAAATTAGAAATGCAATTTTTTAAAAATATTTTTTCAGAAAAAATTTCTTTGTTAGATAAAATTAAAAAATTATTAAATAACTGCTAACTTTAATGTATTTTTCAAAAAAAAAAAAAAAATCAAAAGAAATTTCGTTCAAAAAAATGAAAATTAAAATGGTTGATCCCGCTTATAAATAACTAGAATTCAAATTTGCGCGCGCAAGCGCCCGCCTTACTATAGCGTTTGCATATATTTTCATGCTTATGATATATTCAACCAATCACGTTACGAATAGTTTGCGGACACATATATTTACATATTTTTCATCTAAATTAAAGAATAGATTATATTTCTTATTACACTTGCAATATTAGTTAACACTTTAGAAATAATTAAAAGGTGAAAAATGAATCAAAGCTAAAATAATTGACAGAGCAAGTATATTTACGTACAATGTACATTGATAAATGTCGACAACTATTTATGTAGAATAAAAAGATCTGATCTGGTCAAATACTGCGAGCGGTGTGTAATGATGTTTAAGTACGTCCAATAAATTTATTTAACCATAAAACATGCGGTTGTTGTTCAGGTCCAGGTACTTCATGTCCCTGTTGGTGTCAATGATGCCGGGAGGTAGGCATGGGTGGTCGAAGTGGGTGTTTGAACACTCTAGGGTATCTGCACTGCATCCGATACATCTTTCACACAAACAAATCATTCCATCACCGCAGACTCCGTTAGTATGACCACCGCATCGCTCATCCGGTCCCTAGAATTTTTTATCATTTTATTTTCTTCTTTATTTATTTATTTATTCATTTACAGAAAATTAAAAAAAATACCTTTCTGCACTCCAAAACTCCACACTGCTGAGATAATACCACTCCGTACTCGCACTTATCACATTCCCCAGCACAGCCACGTGGACACTCGATGCGTCTTTCAGATTCACGCACACGAATTATAGAAGCAGACGAAAGAAGAAATCTGTAATAAAATAAATAATTTTATTTTAAATGAGTACAGATAAATGATTAATGGTAAATAAATTATACTTACGTAGATAAAAAAATAATAAATAATTTAAAGGAGATAAAGCAAAATATTTGTTTCAACATCTTTCAGCTTTATAAAAATAGAACGAAAAATTTTTAATTTAAGTAACAAGTAATATGGACCGGAGGACGGTGAGCTAGCAAGTGATGAAAATATTTCTTCTCCCATGGTTTTTTATACTCTTAGTACCTTCAGCTCACATCAATATTTATTTAGTGTCCAAGAAAATTTGACGCTTGCCAGAAGATTTTTTTTTGTCTGCTGTCTAGTTAGAAAATTTAAACAGCTTCATGTAATTTTTACACATGAATTACTTTATTCATTATTATGGTAATGAGAGTAAGTATCCCAAGGCATGTCTGCTATTTGCCACACTCATTATTTTAGTAAATTATTTTTTAATTAAACGTCTGAAAAGATAATGGCGAGCCGGATTATCCCCGATAACCAGATCAAAATATGCGTGAAAAAATTACTTGATAATTGTTAAGCACTTTGATTTATCAGTACTATCAATAACTCGTAATTTGAAAATATTTACTTATGACATAATTGAAAATCCAGACAATATTTATAATCCATATTATAAAACAAAATGAAATAGTTTTAATTCTTAAAATAGCACTCATTCATATTTTTTATTAGCCTTGACATTATTTCACTAAATGATACATAATTTGACATCAAAGACCCTCAAATTGATTATTTTAATTGATAAACTTATAAATGATTATTCGTTTATTCGCCTTCCCATTTTTTGGATATATCAAAGTAATCTCCATCCGGCATATCGTAGTTTGGAATCGGCGGAGTCCAAGTAGGTCCTGATACTTCTAACAACAGCAAAGACATGTCTAGTTCTATTGCTGCATCATAAAGATCTTGCGACTCGGCTTTGAGCTCTTCAAGAGCTCTGTGCTGGGATGCAATCATGGACTCTATTGTCATTACATCTTCCACGTGTTGGCGGTGTTTGTATCTTGACCAGTCTTTCAGTAACAGAGTTCGTTCTTCTAGAACTTCGGGTGTCAGTTCTGGCTTCGGACGGGTCCTTTGTCTGAAGTAAGTAGTTCATTTTATTTTATTTAATCCCAATTAATTGAAATTATTTTATTTCAATTTTTTTAATTTTTATAATAAATTAATTGCAATAAAAAAATGCTTTAAAAATTTTTACTTGTAAAAATTAGTCAACGTTCAACAATTTTTTATTAATTAAATTAGAACTAAAAAAATATTTTTAAAAAATTGCACGGATAATTTTTAATATTTTCTTCTAATGTAAAATTTTTTTTCAATAAAGATTTTTAATAAAATAAATGATATACATTTTTTTAGTGAATAAAATTAATAAATTGTCAACTAACTGTTAAATTTAGTATCACAATTATTAATTATTTAACTTACTTTAGTTCATCAATTAATTTAAATGGTACTTGACATTCAGTAATCGGTTTTAGCTTTCTAGAATGCTTTTCTAATCGGCGAATATGTTTTTCTAATTTTCGACGTTTACGTTCCTCTCTGTGTCTTATGATAGATGGATCTAATCTTTTCTTCCTCTTCAATGGTTCACCACTGTAAAATTTTTAGATATTTATTAATTTACATAATAAAAAAAATTTTATGTATAATTTTAATGACAGTAAGAACAGCTGATATTAAATTAAAAAGAAGAAATATTGAGATACTTATAAATGTCATTAGAATTAATTAATAATACTAATTAAAAATCAATACTTACAACAAAGTGTCTGTTATTTTAAAACAAACTGGAGAAATATCAGTAAAAATATTCCTTTGAGGACATTGTATCAGTACAGGGTTCAATAATACTCTAAATAAAAAGTAAAAAATTATTTCAGTAAATAAAACTAAAAGAATTTCATTTAAAAAAAAAGAAATGTTAAATAATTACCTAGATTGTTTAGCAAGAGCACTTAAAAAAGACATTATTACTAATTACAATTAAAAGTTAACAAAAGAATTAAATAACCTTCAAAAAATTTTTTGTAAACAACAATAATACATTTTTATCACATACTAAATAAATGAAACCAAATGATTGTGAAAATCTTTTATTTTATTGAGATTATATCTCACCAGTAAACAAATAAATAATGTTTTTTATTTATCAAATTATTTATAAAAAAAAATATAACGTGTAAAACAGTGAGCTAGTAAAAATGGCCGATAGACGGCAGTACAAATAATTCTATTTCGTTGCGTAACGGACGAAATCCCGCGAAAAATTTTATTGCTCGAAATTATTGTAATAAATTACAACTATTATTGTTTTTTTGAAAATGCCCGACAGGCTAAAGTAGCAACTTCGATAGCTCCGATGACAGCTGACCGCATACCGTATTTTTCCAAGTGATGAATCGCCATTATCGTGGAACCGGCTGGAGAAGCCACATCGTCTTTGAGCTGAGCTGGATGACAGCCATCTCCAATACTCTGGTGATGATTTACCATCGCTCCGGCTCCTAGGACTGTCTGAGTTGCTAATTTGTATGCTAATTGACGGGACATTCCCATTTTAACAGCACCATCTGCTAGTGATTCGATCATCATGTAAACCTGGGGTAATTATTAATCATTAATTGTGAAAATAAAATTAGCCGACTAAAAAATGTCAAAAATTTTATGACATTAAATATAAAAATTAATTCAACAGCTATTTATTAATATTTATAATTTTTTAACAAATAAATTATGACAAAAATAAATGAGAAAAAAAAATTTTTTTAAATTATAAATGCAATTTTTTTTTTAATAATTTTTTTGTTAAAAAAAATTAAAACATTCTCAAGTGACAGCTAAATTTAATGTCATAAAAATCTAAGCTTGTGATTATCTATACTAATTGATAAAATATTTTAGATTAAAGTTTGAAATTTACATAAGCCGGTCCTGATCCTGCAAGAGCTGTCACTGTGTCCAACAGACTTTCATCTTCTTCAATTTCTTCGCAAATTCCCATGGAGGTAAATAATTTTTTAACTAAAGCAGCATGTTCTTGATCAGCAAATGTTCCTCTTTTGAATACTGTCGCTCCGTAGCCAATTGAGACCGGAATATTGGGCATCAATCTTATCACTGGGGTTCCTTTTGGTAAATTCTAAATTTTTTTTTTTAGATTAAATGAATTTATTAAAATGTAACACTGAAATTAGCCGACTTTGAACAATTTTTCATCAATTCAATTACTAATAAAAAAATTGCACAGATAATTTTTCAAATCTTCAATTTGTGAAATTTTTTTTTTACATTTTTTTAAATAAACAAATTATCAAAATTTCTAGATTTAATTTATTATTAAAAAAAATTGTCAAGTGTCTGCCAATTTCAATTACATTACTAAGATCATAAATTAATTATATAAATAAGCGTTTTTTACTTTTTCTAAATGTTCAATAGAAGTACCAGCAGCGATTGAAAGAATTAGTTTATCAGAATTTTTAATTTCTGGAAGTATTTTATTAACAACTTGTGGTTTAACTGAAATAATTAAAACATCTCCATGATCCGCAACTTGTTTATTTAAAAAAACAACTTTTGATCCGATAGTCTGAAAAAAATCATATAAAGTAAAAAAATAATTTTTTTCATTTTAAAATATTATATTACCTCAAATGCTTGCTTGCTTTTTAAATCGCTCGGTAAGCAGCTGGCTACCATAGAGTCTCCCTTTAGGCCTGGCGTGTGAAAGAAATCAATAGAATATGAAAATAGAAAAGTGTAACGTAGTAAAAAAAAAAAAATGATTAAATACCGGCTTTGATAAATCCTTTTGCCAAAGCGTGGGCCATTTTTCCACCACCGAAAAATCCGATTTTCATTGTTTGTTAATTGTAAAAAAAAAACAAGTAAATATATTTGTCGAGCAAAATAACGGACTGCCGCTGTCATAAATAAAGTAAATACTGCAATAGGCTTTTGTGTGTTTCGTCATTCATGCGGCAGCAAACCAACGAAAATTACAATGTGTAATCTTATCCAAAAACGTGAACGGTTGAGCGGGAATTGAGCGGAAAGGGAGAGAATTAGGAAGCGAGAGAGTGAATATAGGAATAATTATAATTATAGTTATTAGTTATTACCTATTCGCATTAATTTTTATAGCATGTAGTTATCTCAGCCAGCCCCAGTGACCTTTCCTTTCTTTCAGGTCGCTGACATTAAACATTTATCTCATTGCTATTGCTTTTATAAAAAACGAGTATCTGAATAACTGTGCCACAATCGATTTTGCAAGATAAATGTTAAAAGAAAAAAAATAATACAGAATCCATTCAAGTTCAATTAACTTATTTATTAAATATAATGAACAATAAAAAATTACTCAACATTTTTTTTTTATAAATATATTTAGGCGAAATAATATTAATAACAAACTTCATTTAAAACAATCGTATGTCGTAATTAAGGTACTTGCGAGCAAAATATTTTTATTAAAAATACGTAATTTAAAAAATAAAATAATAAATAACCGTGTGTAAACAATTTAAAATTTTATTACAAATAATTAAATTTATTTAAAAAAATTCAACCAAATAAAAATAAAAAATTATTTTTTTTCACGACTCCGGCGGTCTGGCTTTTTGCTTTTTTTTTCATTTGAATTATTATCAGCCCTGATAACTGCGGGGACGTTATAATCAATTTTAGGTAGATCATCAATTTGATTGATACTACCGTTATCTTCAGACGTAATATCTTTTAGTTTATTACCCTTCATCTCCTGGACTAAATCTTTCAGTGCTTCGCTGAACAATATCAGAGTGTCAGTAATTGGTCGTTCGTCAAATTTATCAGCGATATCTTTAAACTGATAATTCTCTTTGAAAGACAGCTCATCTTTCAGCTCGTAAAACTGGTCAATAACATCTCGAAGATATCCTTTAGCATTATCTAAGACTGCTGCCTCATCATAATTCTCCTCAAACTCATCCGGTTTATCGTCCGCCAATCCTGAGGATGACTGAGTATTCTCTACCTTCTCCTCATTAATCTTACCCATTTTCTTTTTACGCGACCAATTATTTATTTTATTATTTAAATTGCTGGCTGCCGAAGCAGATAGGTCTTTTTCGAATTCCTTGAACTGTTGGATAATATTACGTATATTCTCCTTAACATTAGCTACTTTAGGTTCGGCTATTTTTTTCACCCTATTTTTTTCTTGTTCACTCATTTCAGCTTTTATAGCCGAGATCTGTTTCTTCGGAGTTATAATTCCATTGGATTTATTTTTAATAACTATTTTTTTATCATTTTTAATTACTTCAGTCTCCAATTCATCTTTAAAATTTTTTTTTGGCATTTTTTTATTTATCACTATTGGGTTTTTTTCTTCTCTATCTTTTCCATCACTATTATTATTATTATTATTATTATTATTATTATTATTATTATTATCATTATTATTAATAACAATATTATCTTCTACTATTGATTCTTCAGGTACTTGAGAATAAAAATTATTTTTTTCCATTATTAAATCTACATTATTTCGTCTTTCATTAACAATTTCTACTATCTGCTTTATTTCTTCTTTTACAGACTGATATGTTTTTATTTTTTCACTACTTTTATCTACATTAATTTCTGCTTCATTTATTTTAGGAATTTCCAAGAAGTCATCATCATTATCATCATTATTAATATTACTAAAATCTTTCTCAGCGCTTGCTTGGTCGTCAAAATTTACAGTATTAAAATTGTCATTTATTTTATTATCATTGTTTTCTTCTTCCTCATCTTCCTCATCTTCCTCATCTTCGCTCTCAATTTCTGACTCTAAATTCTGATTGTTCACAGATCGTTTGATCAGGTTTAGGTTATCAATAGCGGGTTTTTTCATGATGAAAATCATGGGCTTCATTTCGATTCGTATAGGCGGTATCATTTTATAATTCAAAGTAATCCGGGAGAACCCGTCAATCGAGTCGATAATTTTATAATTCGGTTGTTTGCTCAAAAATAAATTTTTACTTTTAGCTTCTATAAATAAATGCGTAAATTGACCTACATCGGGATCGTCGTACGTCAAATTTTCTTGCTTGGAATACCTGATGAAAAAAATAAATACTTAAGCACATAATATTTATTTAATTTAAAAATTATAAATCTTAAATTAATACCTCCAGTCTGGATTCATTTGTATGAATCTTGAGACTCCAGTTTGCGCGGTTAAAGTATCTATATGGACATAAACATACGGATTGTCTTTTTCTAATTGATGTAATCTGGTAATAACTCGGCCTCCAGGATAATTTAAACTGGATACACACAAAAGAAACATTGTAAATGCGGCGTTGAATATAAAGTGACTGAGAACTGCTAGGGATAATAAATAATTCCACGTCGTTTTTTTTCTATTATTCCAGCTGAAAATAAATAAATTAAAAATTAAAAATATAATTGAGAAATTTAGAGACATCGGATTATTAAAAAAATTTTTTTAATAAATAAATTATAGCAAGAAAAATTTATTTTAAAAATTCTATCTTTAGAAAATCTAAAAAATTCTAAATAAAATTTTTTAAAAATAATTTTTCATAATTAATTTATTTTTAAAGAATTTAAAAATTTACGTAGAAAAACATTTTTAAAAATACTTACATCCTTTGGCACGCGGAAGCAGTCGCGACGTTCAGTAGCGGAAAAACATAAATGATGAACCTTAATTCTTTATGAGGCAAAAAGGAGTACAATATAACAAATGTAATTGCTGGAACAGTGAGTGCTCTTACTCTGGCATCCCACAGCATTCCCAGAGGTACCAGCACGTATGACAGTCCCATACCTCGGGGCAGAGCTGAGTAAAAGTACCACAGGAATGGAGACGTCTATTTACAAATTAATATTTATATTATATTAAAATTAAGGATAAATAAAATTCTCTTCCAATAAATGGGATAAATTTTTGTCAGATTAAAAAATAATTATGAAAATTAATTTAGGAGATATTTAATTATTTTTGTAACAAATAAATTATGGCAAAAAAAAATTGACATGTAGAAATTTTTAAAAACTAAAAATGCAATTTTTTGGAATAAATTTATTTGTTTAAAAAAAATTAAAAATTGTTTTGTGACAGCTAACTTTAATGTCATGAATATTTGCAAAGGATACACCCCACTGGCTACTTTTATTCAGAACTGTATTGAAATAGAGTACTTCGCCTTCTGGCCAGAGTACTCGCTTCCAGAAAAAAGAGTCTATTAACACAGTTAGTGCTAGAGTACATACACCAGCTGGGATACCTATTTTAAGTACTCTGAAAATAGACTAGTCATAATATCTACAATACAATTTAAATTATTAGGTCTATTTATTTATTTCCTACCTTGGTATTGTTAATTTTTTATAAGCTATGTCGTATAACAAAAATAAACCCAAGAGTAGTGCTAACTCTGCTCTGAATACAACTATTGCCAGAGCCGATGACCATATAAATAAAATATTGTTCTGATTTAGCCAACCACGCAGTGCTAATAAAACTGTAAGAAAAAATTTTAGTTATTATTAATTAATTTTTTTTTCTAATTTTTCTATTCTGAAATTAACATCTGGCCATTTTTTTTTCTTCTTTTTACAAATTTGTAATTTTTTTTTAATTTCCAGATGTTTAATTTTTTAATAATTTGATTGTTATTAAATTCTAAAAATTGACAGATTTTAATTTCAGTATCTCAAGATTTACCTAAAGGCATTGCCATAATATTTGGCAAAGGTCTGCTGAGGTAATACATAAAGTGATACTGCGTGACCATAATAGCGACAAACCAATTAGTCAACTCGATCCCAAATATTTTTTGCAATGTTTGTCTGTACAATCTCAGCGTATAGATTACAAGTAATCCTAAAATTGCTCTCACTGAAAATAATAATGAAATGAAAGGTGCTTATTTATAGTGACAATTAAATTTAAATATAAACCGGAATTGGAGAAAGTGGATACCTGCATACTGAGCGCAAAATTTAGTCAACCCAAAGTATTTAATAACAGCGACTATGGGGTATGACAGTCCAGATACCACCAGGGATCCAAAAAAGGTTCTTGGTACCACTCCAGGAAATTCATGATGGTCATACTGAAAAATTTAAATATCATTTTTATACCTTGTTATGAAATAATTTTTTTTTTTTTTAGGCAATTTATAAAAAAATTTATTGAGACCTCGTCGAGGTTATGCCCATGATAGAGAATATCGTGCATGGCTTGTAAATTAAAACTTTCTTCAACTTTGGTAAATGGACAGTATAATAAATGAACTGCCGCTACTAGAATAACTAATTGATCCATTTCTCCATGTTTTTCATTCATTTATTTTTTTTTTTTTTTTTGTAATTGTTTCTTTAATTACTATGAATTACAACTAAAGTGAATTTTATTCCTGTATAATATTTTTATTTTGAGCACACATTTAAAAATTTTCACATATGTATTTTTACAATTATAACTAAATATACACGTACTAAAAATGTATACAACGTATACAATTCTGAATTTCGGTTATAAAAAAAAATATTAAAAAAAAAATATACCGCATGATAACTGTCATACCGTTTGAAGGTATCTTCAAATGATAATTTTAAAGTTAGCCAACATATTGTTAATTTTTTTAATTATTAAATTAGAACTGAATAATATTTTTAAAAAATTGCACTTATATTTTTAAAGTTTTTTAAAAATGAATTTTTTTAATAAAAAAAATTCTAAAAATTTTTAAATATCGGCTAACTTCATTTTCATCTTCGAATTAATTTAAAAAATGATAGTGAAGTTAGCTGACAGCAGTCAAAATTTTTATAAAAAGTCAACTATAAAAAAAAAAATTTCCACAAATAATTTATATAAATTTTTACATGTTTAATTTTTTAATTAAATTTTTTTTATAATTTTATTTATTTTATTGCTATAAAATAATAATAAAATTTCTTGTCAGTTAACTTCAGTGTCCTTTTAAAAAACAATAACAAATATTCACGTCAATAACAATAACAACTCTTCAACATTGAGGTAAAAATTAAATAAATAAATAATTTACAATAATTATTCTTTATTAAAAAAAATTAATTGTTAATTAATTTTTTAGGTGATGGCGCTTCTGGCGTAGTTGGTTGCCATGGTTAAAACGAATCTAATCTAAACCATTGTTTGCTGTTGATATTTCAAAGACTGTGGTCAATGTGACTAGTGTTATTGATACTCGTGGAGATAAATAATAATTAGAGTAAATAAATAAATATTAAAATGTCAACGGAGGACAAATTCGATGGCATGCTGATGGCCATGGCCCAGCAACATGAAGGAGGAGTCCAGGATGTAAGTTTTTAATTTTTTAGCGGTGACAAATGATATTTTGTCGCTTGATTAACCTTATAAGTTAGATCATTCTAGAAGTTTATCGATGATTCATTTAAAATTGTATTTTGATAATGTTCAATTGATTTGATATTTTTTTTTTTTTTTTTTTTTTAGTTATTGGACACTATCTTCAATTTCCTTGCCCGCAAAACGGACTTTTACACTGGTGGCGGCGAAGGAGCAGCTGAGAAGGTAATTTTTAATACTACTATTCTATAATAATAATAATAATAATTCTTATTATTAACTTATTTTTAATTAAATAAAGCTTTAATTTTTTATTTTTATTTATTTATTTATCAATTTATAATTTTTTTTTTTTATTTTGTAAATTAGAATTAATTTAATTGACATTTTCAGAATTTTTTTAACAAATAATTTATAGTAAAAAAATTTATTTAAAAAATTCCATTTTTAAAAGCTCTGAAAAATTATAAATGCAATTTTTTTAAATTATTTTCTAGGCTTAATTTATTTTTCTACAGGAATTAAAAATTAATTATTATTTATAATAAAAATTAAGAATTAATTTTTATTTAATTTTTAAATAATTTAATGCTTAAGATTAATTTATGATAAATATCAAAAACTATTTATTACTTTTTTTTTTTTTTTTTTTTTTATTAAATGTAATTAAAATTTAATTTTATAATTTTTTAGTTGGTAAATAGCAAATTCAAAAAGCATCAAGCTACAGCCATCGCCAAGCACAACAAAGAAAAAGAAGAACGCGCTGAACAGGAGCGAAAACGCCAGGAAAAATTAGAAAAAAAGCGCAAAGAAGAACAAGAAGCCGCGAAGATGATGTTGGATGATGATAGCCCTTGCAAAATTGAAGAGGTAACTGATGAAATGGCGGATAAGCTGAAAGAAGAGTGGACCAACAAGAAAGGAGAGGTATCTATAATTCCATCAAATTAAAATAATTTTTTTTTTTTTAATTAAAGTACTTTAATTTTAATTTTAAATCCAGTCCAGTGCGTCAGTTCCTGGCACCAGTTCCTCGACGGTGAACGGTCAGACCGAAGCGCCGGCTGAAGAGAAGAAATCCGAGGAAGCGAAGACAAAGGAAGACAATGATGAAGAAGACGAGGCAGAGAAAGGCAAGCTGAAGCCCAACAGTGGAAACGGAGCCGACATGCCCAATTACAAATGGACACAGACCCTTCAGGAGGTCGAAGTAAGTACTACTATATCTACAATGTTATTTTATTCATACATTTTATTGTTTATAAATTATTTATTTATCGATTTACTTGAAATTAGAAGTAGAAAATAAATTTTAACGCATTACAAGATAAATAAGTATCACAGATACAAAGAGCTTCATAGGCGACAATTTATAATTTCAAATAATTAAGTTAATTTATTAATTATTATTTTAATAATTAATTGTTTAATTAGCTGATGTGCGTGTATATTTAAACAAACAAAGTTTAATGGCCGCTTGATTTATTGGCTAAATACAGCACACGCTCCTCTGCTAAGATAATTAAATTTTTCTTCTTTATCCAGAAAGTGCTGCACTGTTAAAGAAAATGAATAATTATCCCATCGTTATTGGCATATCCTCGAGTACCCTGTCGCCGTAATTTTAATTTTAATTAAACAACGTCTGTCTCTCTCTCCCAGTGGTATTTTAATAAGTTATTTATTTAATCGTACTTATCGCGAATTCGCACTGAAAAATAAAGGTGTTTAATTAGTCTCGTCAATCAATTCAATTTATTGATTGATTGATTTAATGATGATGATGATGGTGAAGATAAAACAGTGATTTAAGATGGTATAAATAGCAGTGAGATAAATGAATAATTATTATTGTTAATATATGGAAGTGTAATTGAATAGATGCTTACTCTCCATGTAAATTACTCCGGCTAATAGACCAACCATAAAAAGAAAACTCATCGTACAAACAAGAACCGTCAGCTGATGTCTTGCACACCAGGATTTTTTGTACATAACTACGGATCTGCCTAATCCATTGACGACTGTAAAATGTGTGCTACTTGCTACTGATACTGCGTCTGTTGATTTTTGCTTTTGTGGTACCAGTGTTGGCGGTTGTATGGCTGCTAAATTTGCTGCTGTGAGTAGTAGAGTTCCTGATGATGCTATGCTCTATTTTAAAAATTTTATTGTAATTAATTAATTTAATAATTATCTAAATAATTAAGAACTGACCTTGTATCTTGTGAACTATTGACATTTTTTAAGAAATAAGCTCATCCCGACATTACACTCGTTAAGACCTTTCATTTGAGTACCCACATTAATTTTTCATATATTATATATATATATATATATATATATATATATATATATATATATATATATATATATATATATATATATATATATATATATATAAAAAATATATGAAAAATTGATGTGGGTACTCAAATGAAAGCTCTTGCTGAGTGTAACATCGGGATGAGCTTATATTTTTAAAAACGTCAATCGTTAAAAAAGTACAGTGCAATTTAACATAAGTAATTATTTAATGAATCAAAATTTTATTTATTTACAGTTAACAAGTCACGGCAATCGCATAATGACTGTAAGGTTGCTAATTAATTATTATTTTTAGATAGATAAATTTTAAAAAAGAAGAAAGAAAAAAACTTACATGTGCGCTGACTGTTGATTTCTGTGAAGATGATGAATTTTTAGCAGAAGGTGCGTTGCTATCAGAATTGGAATTAAGATTGTTGTAATGATGATGCTGGACCCAATTATGGACAGAGTACTCGTCGCCACTTTCTTTATCACCAATGCGACCGATAACCAAAGAAGGCCTGGGGATGTGCCAATTTTTGTAGTTCGGATCGGTCATTGTTGCCACCAGCGTCGACGGCTGCGTCTCGCTCGTCGTCAACATTCCGATCGATCCTGATAATAATAAACCGTAAATAATTATTAATTAGAAATTAATTTACACCTTGACGGTGGTAATTATAAATTATCAACGAGTAATAGAGTTTTTAATTGTAATAAGCGAAAAATTACTCGGCAAGGGGTAATTAATTTATTAAATTGTTGGTGAGTTATCTCTCAATAGGATTACGTGTCCTGGAGTCTATAAAAGCAAAAAATTGCAATACATTGCACAATTATTTTTAATTTCTTAATTACTGTCACATAATAAAAATAGTAATTATTAGATTTACATGTGCATGTACCAGTACACGTATATCTGAATCGAGTGTCGAAATATCTGTTGCTTTATATTGTACATTACAATATAGTATAACAAAATAAATAAAACAAGTTGCCAGATAGTGCACAGAACATGAATGTAAGTATATTAAATTATAGTTATAGCATATCTATGACATTTTGTTGGCAAAGTACAATGAACTTACTCAAATCTTCAATAATAATAATAATAATAATAATAATAATAATAATAATAATAATAATAATATAATTATTATTATTATTATTATTATCGCTGTTATTTAAAAAGGTTGTTTCCTCTTTGCAAATAATTATATTTCCTTTTTTAAAAACTTGTTGGATCGTAAATTAAGCCACAGAAAGTAATTTTTAAAAACAAAATTTAAATAACAATCCCAATTATATCTCGCGGCTTTATAACAGCACTCCCGACAACTAAACTTTGGTTTTACGGTCTTGACAATTTAAAAACACACACACACACACATACACACACACAGTAAACGTGCTCTGTGCTTTGACTATCCACCAAGTTTTTTTTTTTTTAATTAAAATTTATATTTATTTTATTTTTTTATTTCAGAGCAATGTTAAAAAAAAAAAAAAAAAAAAAACGAAAAGTAAAATTGGCAATTTGCTAAAACTTGAATATTACATAAAAACTTTCGCGCAATCAGCGAGCGTAATGTGGACATGAACTATCAGCATTTGTGCCAGTTATGATTATGAAACAAAACGTCTATTGGAAAATCGTGCACAGAATCACCCGCGACTACTGTGTGGAGTTTTCTCGAGGATGTCGTCGCTTGTCAAGTAAGATCCTCGATCCTGGAGTCTCCTCACTCTCTCGCACACACGGGCACGCGACTAGAGCGTCTGGTCGTTGGACTGACTCTTACCGATTTTCAGCCGGTTTTATATACCTTCGTATCTCCCACCGCTAGCTCACCTTACTATTGAGTATCAGCGGTTTTACCAGCGGCATGTACGAGGCTGCTGAAACGTCCGTTTTGCTATAGCGAACCATACCGGATATACCACAATACAATCTTATTATATTATAAATTTACTATTTTTCAGTCAAGGGTCTTTGCTTTCTTGCTTGACGAAATAAAACGCTGTTATTTCGTTTTTTATCTACAGTATACGCTCGTATATTTTATTATAATTTATCCAGGTTTCCCAATCAGTTTGACGGGCACGATAACCCAGTCAATTAAATAAATTTTTATTTATTATACTCTCGATGTCAAACTAATCAACCAGGAATTTATCTTTTATTCCGAGTAGTAGATTACTAATAGACATATTATGTTTAATAACTATTCAGTAGTCCAAGTGGTAGTTTGCTGATTATTGTTTGTGTCAATGGCAAGAAAAGGTAAGCCAATAAATATATTTATTATTTTTTTAATTATTTATTACAGATGAGTTACAAGCTTATTGTGTGGAAGCGCAAGTTAATTAACCGGAAAAGATTTCGAGACTTGAAAGAGAGAGGAGACTCAGGCGAGGTCGACTTTGATACTACAAACTACATGTATCTATCTCAATTGGCAGTTCAAGTATATATGGGAATTGCGAGCGGGCCTAACAAGAGCCTGGATAGTGGATATGTATATTGCAAACCAAGTTACATATATAGAAGCGGCAATGTGTCTTTTAGATGTGATACAACATTCTTCAATTCACCGCGGAAGTATCTCCTGAACTAGTCATCAAATTCTATTAAATATCGATGATATTTAATTCTAAAGATACTTAATTATTTTTTTTTAATTTTTTACTTGCTCATGTTTTCTAAAAAAAAATTTATTTCTTTTAAAAAAATTTTTTTAAGTAATTATTTATGAGTGGGGTTTATTTTTGGCCATATCTAGGTAAAAAATTAACATTTAAAATTTTTTTTTGATTCTGCTTATTTTTACGGTGGATTTATGATAAAAAATATCGTGAAAGAAAAAAATAAAAATTTTTGACTTCAAAAGTTGAAAAAAATTTTGGCTCATGTTTTTGGATAATTTTTTTTTTTTTAATTGTTAATAAAAAAAAAAATATATATATATATATATATATATATATATATATATATATATATATATATATATATATATATATATATATATATATATATATATATATATATATATATATATATATATATAAATAAATAAAATCAAATAGAAATTTCGTTAAAAAAAATGAAAATTAAAACAGTTGACCCCAGTTGTAAAAAATTACCAAAAAAATTTTATTTCTTTTAAAAATTATAAAGTTTAATTTTTTATTTCGGGTATTTTCCTAAATAAATTTTAGAAAGAAGTAGACAAAAAAAGGTTGAATACAATCGTACGCTGACAACGCATTTTATCAACTCGGTAAAACCGAGTGATTAATAAAATTAATAAAAGGAACAAACAACAAGATGGTTAATTTAAGGTGCATAAAACACGAAATATAGTTGCTCAATAATGAATACATTAAGAGGCATTTAATTAAAACAGAATGATAAACGGGATTTATTTATGTTTAAGATTAATCTAGATCCCAGGTCAAGGTCCTCGGCATCACGCTAGGATACCTCGCTCCTGGATCCTCAGTCTCCCGTGTCCCGGAGCTAGGTCACTCGAGATGTTGTGCATCTAGTTAAATAATTATTATTTTTCAGTCTTAGCATTGGACATGAAGAATACAATTTCCATAATATTACATTTTATTTCTGCAAGAATTGCCGGTACGTATAATTAAATAAAAATAAAAATATTAATTCTTAAATGTTCCATGTTTCACACAGCATTTTCGTGTGACCGTCATCTCCATCTTCATCATCAACACAACATCAGGATCGGCATCAAGCAATAGACCAGGCAAATACAAGCGATTTAATTAAATGCGTTGGGTTTGCAACGCTACACTGTTTCATATCAAGGAACACTAAATGAGTGTGTACGTGAGTATCGATGAAGACCGCCGAAGGCAAACCGCTTTGGTGTGCCGGTTTATTGTGAGATGCTGAAGCTGAAGAAACACTCGCTGGATTCTTATATATATATATATATATATATATATATATATATATATATATATATATATATATATATATATATATATATATATGTATTTAAAGACTACAAGTTAAAGTAGACAAGAAGTACAGCCAGACTCTGATAATACCTCCAGCTCAAGTAGTTGTGTAGCTAGCTGGTGAGATGACGGTGATTGTACGTGAGCACCAGTACGTCTATGTACTCGTGGAGGCGGCAGCAGTTCCAAGTTCCAACAACATTATTGCGCGTGAGATAAGAAAAGTGAAAGGCTCGCATGTATAGTCAGCCGACGCCCGCAGACAATCAAAGAGCCGAAGCATCCCGACCTAGTGTAACCAATTGTTATTAACATGTGGCTAGTTGACTGTCTTCTGGCTACTGGATTTATTGATTTAATTAATGCGGGTCAAATGGCTCTTGAGGATTTTTTTCAGCAATATTTAAATCCAAATTGCGCAATTGTAATGGATTTGCAAGGATATTTTTATTTTTACTTGTATAGCCACATCTACACCTTTATTTGTATTTACATTTAAGGTGGGTGAGAATGTATAACACGGAAGAGATTTAAACTGTCATAAGAAAGACAAGGCCGGGCCTTGAAGCCGTCAAGTGACTCAACGGTCCAGAATATTGCTGTCAACATTTATACTCTTATTGTTTATGCTAATCTCGAGTATTGTTACCCAAGATTTTGCATTCTTATTAACATAACTCGCGTAATATTTAATCAATATCATTCAACGGCCTTACCACTAGGGCAATGATTTATCTTCTTACTATTGTATTTATATTTTTATTTATTTATTTTTCCATTTACAGAAACAGCGTGAACGTGAATTTATAATCGAGATTATGATTATCTAAGCTTTTTCTCATGGATTATATTTTTTACGGAAGCTAATTATGCGGACTGATGCTCGTGAGTTAAGAATTTAATGGTTAGACTGCGGTGACAATAATTGTGCCCAGTAATCTGAGGCAACAAAGAAATACCAGAACCTTGAAAAAACCAGCTAAATACTCCTATTAGTGTTTTTTTTTTTTCTACATTCTTCAAATCACTTTGAACAATTTTTATTCTTGTAAATATTTTTTTTTTTATCTTTTGCTATTTTTTTATTTTTAATTTTACCCGTAAATCATTTCGGAATTGTGAAAGGCGTCAAGTTAAAAAAAGTTTCAGAAAAACAAACTAACAAGAGTAAAAGTTTAAACACTACTGAAGGGAAGGTCAAAGTAACGGGATTTCCGCCAATTGATATTTTGACTCATCGATCAGAAAAGAAAGCGGAGGTTCAAATGAGTAGGACCTCTAATATAAAAAGAAGACGGAAATAAAATTTCCACGCATGGGATTTTTTCATTTATTTCATCACGTTGGCCAGCGGTCGAACAAGTGTTTAAATAAATAAGGCTATTCAGCATCCGCCAAGATGGAAGGAAGATATCATATGATCCATGATTTTAATAACAATGTTGTTACTAATTATTATCCCTCAAGTTTATGAAAAAAGTAAATCAGCTGCTCAATTTTAAAACACAGTAACTGCAACATTGCAAAAATGGCTGCTATTTCTAAACTATTTGATGGATTTAGCTCATTTTTGAACTCTTGAAAGCTAATTGTCTACAGAATAAGTCTACCAAGTTTTATGAAGATTCATTAAGAATTGTGGGAGCTATCGTGTCCACAAGCCGTGCGTTATATTACATAAATATATATTTAAACTTCTATATACGTACATATAATCGTGGTCATTTATTTAAGTATGTTGTTAATGTTACTGTTTGTAAACTAGAACGCTTATTAACTCTAAATTTGGAAATTAGTTGATAATGTCATTTATAAAATTAGTCGCAAATAAAAAATTATATTAATGAAATTAATGAAATGAAAATTTCATTAAATAAAAATGCAATCATTTATAAAATATATAGCGAAAAAAAAAATCTGTGGCTTCGTGAATTTAGCCAATTCTTAATTGTTTCTAAATTGAATAAAAAATTTAAAAACGGCTAATTTTACAATTAGTGAAGTTTACAATGGCTAATTTTATAAGTTTCTGCAAAAAAAAAAAAAAAAATTGGCTAACTTGACGTAGTCACAGATTTTTGTTTTTCGCTATTTTTTAAATGACTGAATTTATATTTAGTGAAATTTTCATTTCGTTAATTTCATTAATATCTTTTTTTATAATAATTTTACAAATTACATTATTAACTAATTTTTTTAATTTATCTATACAAAATTTATTTTTTACAAAAGATAAAAAAATTAGAATCACATTGATTCAGTTTTATTGAAATGTAATGATCTTTAATATTTATCTAAGGGCTTTATCGTGAGCGAAGCCGCGGGTAAAAGTTAGTAATTTATAAACCTTCTAGTTTACAAATGGCTATTTTTGAGTAAAATTAAAAACATGATTAAATTAATGACCACAATTGTATATAAACTTCCAAACCAGTGTCATTTTTTTTTTTTTTTTTTTAATCTTACTCGACTAAATAATTAATATATGTAGTACGAAATTCTAGGTGAATTTTGACGCAAGGGCCAATGCAATAGATAGATTTTATAAAATCTACCTAAAATAATCCACGTATTAAAATAAAATCTGTATTGGTAGATCGAGCTCTTATTGTGTCGTTAGGTGGCATACAAAGACGAATGAAGCGACCTTGTAGAGCATACTCAACCAGGATCTGAACCGATAAAAGAAATCTATCCAGCTGAAACTGGTGGGGTGACCTGATGGTGCCCGAGAAAAAATTACGAAAGCATTAGGATCTACTTTTATAACATATAATATCTAATGGGTAGTATTAGCCGAGTCCTGTATAATATAAAAATACTTTAACTTTTATTTGTTCCTCTTTCTAGACTCAACTCAGCATCTGCCGTTTGGTGTTATATGTTTAATGATGTGGATGCGGGGATGGCATAACCAGCATCAACACCACTGATGAGTTAAACCATATTAATATATGACAAATATAAATTATAAAGTGATGAAATTTTTGCTAAGCCGATAATGAGACTATAAAACGTTTATCTTTATACGGGTACGTTCTAATTTGTAACGTTACATGTTTTATTATTTTATTTTCACTCAAGGCTAAAAAGTTTAACGAACAGAATAGACTAGAGAAAAAAAATTAAATAGCTTGTGTTAAAAAAATATTAAGTACTTATATATTGTTTTGTTATTATTTTTTAAGCTTAAATTATTTATTGAAACATTGAGCAAACGAATCGAGATAACGATCTTGTGTAGCTACAAGCTACCAACTATATATACAAACTAAAAGTAAAAGGCAATAAGAAATGTGTACTTGACGCGAGAGGCTATTTAATTGAGCGTCCTTAACTCTGCTTACAATCTAGTTCCTAATTTCTGTTTTGTTGAATAATAACTTGTCATTAGAATAAGTAGCTAATTATTTATTCTTGTTTTTGTTTTTCTATCTGGCTAATTTTTATTTTTATTTATATTTTTCAGATTCAGTTTTGTCGATAAAATTTTTAAGTCTGCATTTATTTCAATAGAGTAAAGGCACACAAGACCGGGATAGGAGTGCTATGTGGGTGTTTCACAAATAACTATCAAAATCTGACGTCACAGCTAAAAGGAGGTTAATCGCACCGCAGGAGCGTAAAAAATATATATATATATATATATATATATATATATATATAAAAAAAAAAAAAAAAAACATAAAACTAGTAGTGTAACTCTTGGCTTGTCGCATTCCTTAATACATATATATACATAGAGGTAATTTAACGTTTGTATAAATAATAGCCGTGCAGTGGTATTTTTTAAAAACTCCAGGCACTATTGTCTAGATTGTCCACCGTTAAATCTAGTCAACTATACATATACCTGTTAGATTTTATTAGCATTAATTTTGCTCTAGCGCTCGGAATAAATTATTTAAATAATTTTACAGATAGATTTTTATTTTTATTATAAAATAAAAATACCTGAGGGATGAGAAAGGATGAGATGGATAATGCGGGCTCGTTGGTGCGTGAAAGAAACAGATGACAAGGACGTTAAAAATTGTCCGCGGCCGTCGTGTATCTCTTTGGCGACTCAGTATAACCAGAGACAGGGAAAAAGCAAGGTCGTTCTTTGACCTGTACACGGTTTTGCTGTGATGGTGATGGTAGACTGGCGCCGATTTTTGATTTTACTTCCACTTCTTTGCTTCAAAAGCATAATCATTATAATATAATGAACCGGTCCATCTCTCGTATAACGTGAACGTTAATTCCGACGTAATTCACATGGAATTTCGGATCTGTTTATCTTTACAAGAATAAAAAAAGAAAAAAAAAAACAACACGTTCTATTTCCATCGGATTCTTCGGCGCGGAATATTTTATTTTTAAATAAATTAATCATCACCGGCGTCATCTTCGGCGTAACTGGTAGCGATCAGCGTCATAATTGTCCTGCTTTGGTCACTCAGGATTACGTTACACTAAAAATAAAATTATATCATAATATTTATATCATTTTCACCGATAATCAATTTATTACGATAAGTATTTAATATATCATATATATATGAAATATATAAAAAAAATCATGTGGGTACTCAAATAAAAGGTCTCGATGAGTGTAACATCAAGATGAGCTTATATCTTCATAAACATTATCCGGTGACAAGATACATAAATTCTTAACTATTGAAATTTTTAAGGATATAAGCTCATCCCGATGTTACACTCATCGAGACCTTTTATTTGAATACCCACATCAATTTTTCATATATTTTATATATTTATATATATTATATATATATATATATATATATATATATATATATATATATATATATATATATATATACATATGAAAAATATATGAAAAATTGATGTGGGTACTCAAATGAAAGCTCTTGATGAGTGTAAAATCGGGATGAGCTTATATCTTTAAAAAATTACAGTGTAATTATTTAATAAAGCAAAATTTTATTTATTTCTAGTTCACGACAGTCACATAGTGACTGCAAGGTTGCCAGTAATAAAATAAAATATTTTTGTTGTAATAAGCTCTTATAAAGATATCATCAAGAATATTTTTTTTTTAGTTTATTATACTGACTGTTACTTAAAGACTAAAAGCTGATCTGAGTGTTAAGTAATGGTACATAATATAAAATGTAACTGTAAAATAATCTACTGTACACTTAGTCATGATTATTTATTATTTAAATGTACTTTACTTACAAGTCGACGTGAGACATGTTGCGAGACGTGATTTTGACGTATTTAAATAACTCGCTGACAAAGAAAAGCACGTAGAGAATTATTCGCTTTACTAGTAAGCTGATGCCGAGTTATTTTTTATCTTACGGTCAATTTTTTATGATACATGCATTTAAATTATTTATTTATATGTATGTAAATTGCGAGTACGGGGGATAAACGTATGCGAGAAGCGCAATGTATGTTTAAATGCTTTCAAGTTATCCTTAATACGCACATGTTTCTTATATTACCCTTGGCCCTTTTTATGATTCAATGACAGCGTGTTAACGTAAGTACTGCTGCAGAAGCAGCAGATGTCGTCATCATGGACACAAATCACTGTCTAAGACAATATATGCCGTGTGTTAACTCCTAAGAATGCATCAAACCATAAACTCACACGTGCAGCATTTTCTATAATATCGTATATAATTTATTTATTACTATTATCATTATTGTGATTATGTTCTTTTAACAGATTTTTTTTTACTCTGTCTTTCAGGGTCATTTCACCATTCCCTGAAATAAAGTTAATATTTATTTATTTATTTATTGAGGTATTTTTAAAATTGACAATCGACATGGTATTTTTAAACGAAATATCGCAAGTCATTTATACTATGATTAATAATATTTATTATTGTATTTTTTGTAGCGATACTTTAATTTATGGCCACTCAGTTATTAATGGTAATTTATTTTTTCTGTTGTTGTTACTAAAATCTAGGTAAGAGTACCACTTAAGGTCAGCTTTGTCGCCAGGCCCAAAGATGTTAAAGTCGTAATTACTAAAAAACATCTTACCTGCGGTATTAAAGGTCACCCACCAATTATAGACGGCGATTTTCCGCATGAAGTTAAGCTTGAGGATTCCACTTGGGTTATTGAGGATGGCAAAACTTTGCTCATAAACTTGGAAAAGGTATAAATAATTATTAATTAATATTAATATTAATATAAATTTAAATAATTATTATAATGATAGTAAAATTTATAGTTAAGTATTAAATATTACTATTATTATTGATGTTTATGGTGTAATAATTAATTAATCTATGTTGTTAAGAGAATAAGTAAAATTTTGTGGCCAGTGTATTTATCTGAAACATAATTAAGAAATTACTTTGTATCTTGTGAATTATTGACATTTTTAAAAATATAAGCTCATCCCGATGTTACACTCATTGAGAGCTTTCATTTGAGTACCCACATTAATTTTTCATATATTTATATATATATATATATATATATATATATATATATATATATATATATATATATATATATATATTATATATATGTATATATGAAAAATATATCAAAAATGCATGTGGGTACTCAAATGAAAGCTCTTGATGAGTGTAACATCAGAATGAGCTTATATCTTCAAAAACGTCAATAGTTAAAAAAGTACAGTGCAATTTATCAAAAGCCACTATTTAATAAAGCAAAATTTTATTTATTTATAGTTCACAAGCCACGGCAGTCACATAGTGACTGCAAGGTTGCTAGTATATATATTAAAATAAATTTGACTTGGATCTTTGGTTTAAAGGTCAATAAAATGCAGTGGTGGTCACATATTGTCACATCAGATCCGGAAATAAGTACCAAGAAGGTAAATCCAGAGCCGAGCAAACTCTCGGATCTTGATGGAGAGACTCGCGGTCTTGTTGAGAAGATGATGTACGATCAGCGGCAGAAGGAGCTTGGATTGCCGACATCTGACGAACAGAAGAAGCAAGATGTCATTAAAAAGTATGTACTCTTAGATAATATCCATAAACACAAACGAGGCACAAACACAAACAATTATTAATGCCAATAAAATTTGAACTTTCTATTTTAGGTTTATGCAACAGCATCCAGAGATGGACTTTTCAAAATGTAAATTCAACTGAGCTGCATGTTATTTATTTTATTTTTTTTTTTAAATTACAATATCGTGCGTCGTTTCGTTTTGATTAATTTTTTATCTTTCAAATTTAAAATTCATTTATCATAAGTTTAATCTTGATTTTTAAATAATATTATATAGAATTAAGTCGCAGATATTTTTATTCCGTTCAGCTAATTGTAAGCATCTAGGTCATTAATTATCAATGTTATTTTTTTTTTTTTTTATATTTTAAATTCTTTTTGTATGTCACAATTTCAACCTAATACATATGTCACACTTAACGACGCTGTCACTGTGAATTTTGAATAAAATAAAATGAATAAATAATAAATAATACTGAAATGATAAATACCATGGACGATGGAGCCATTGATTAAGAAAGACTGGATTCTGTTATTCAGTATGTTAAGAAGAATCCTTCATGACAGTAGCAATCCAGTTGATGTAGTTTGTCAATTTGGCATAAATACCAAATTTACCGCGTTTGCCGCAGCCTTCACCGAAACTCGTGATGCCGAAAATCGTCCAAGGATGATTAGGCCTACTGGGATCTCGGCACAAAAGCGGTCCCCCGCTGTCGCCGGCGCAAGAGTCCATTCTGCCGCGGTGGTATCCCGCGCAAAACATATTATTGGTAATTTTATAGTCTTCATACATGTTTCTGCACGCCTCTGACGAGACAATGGGTATCTAAAATTTTAATCAGCTCTAAGTACACACATTACAATAATAATTGCCTGTCTAACCATGTCTTTTTTTTTTTTCTACAAGTTAAATAATTACAGCTTACAAATTAATGTGAGAATTTTTCTCTTCTTTAAATTGCAGATTGTGAATTATTTATATTATTAAAAGAATAAGAAAAAGTTTGTATCCAGGATAGTTATATTATAAAATCAGTTTTTTTAGTGAAATTTAGTGTCATTGCAAAGGTTGTGATTTGAATTTGTGCCTTTTTAAGGTATTTTATATCTTAAAAAATATCAATAATTAAGAACTGGCTTTACTATCTTGTCAATTAATGATATTTTTGAAGATATAAGCTCATTCCGATGTTACACTCATCGAGGCCTTTCATTTGAGTACCCACATCAATTTTTCATATATTTATATATATTACAAATATGTATATATGAAAAATATATAAAAAATGCATGTGGGTACTCAAATGAAAGCTCTTGATAAGTGTAACATCTGGATGAGCTTATTATATCTTCAAAAAAGTCAATATTTAAGAAAGCACAGTGCTATATAATGAAAATTATTATTCAAAAAAGCAAAATTTTATTTATTTATAATTCACAAGCCGCGGCAGTCACATAATGACTGCAAGGTTGCTAATAAATTATAAATTAATTTTAATACTCACACGCGCTTCGTGGAGAACCTCGGTCCCAAAGTTGTCTGTTGTCTTAGATTTTCCCCAGCCGATAATTGTGCAGAGCTGATTAACAGGAAGCGGCTGATTAGGCAACGGCAGGCAAGCGATTCCGCGCGAAGATGATGGATTTAATGAGTAAGGCAAACTTATAAGCGCTACATCATTGTCAACCGTATCGGTGTCGTAGTCTGGATGGATTTTTACAGATAAAGACGAGTCTATTATAAACTCCAGCTCCGTTCCTTCTTTCACCGTTAAATCGTGCTCTCCAAGCCGCACGTAGATGTGCTTGCGGATGCAGTGCGCTGCGGTAAGCACCCATTTTGGAGACACCAATGTCCCACCGCAGAAGGCCTCCTGAAGTAAATTTATTTATTTATTTCACGGTAATAATAATAATAAATAATTTTATTGTATGACTGGTTTCTGCTAGTACCCGATATCGATTAAGGATTGCGACTTGCCAAGGCCAATTCCCAGCCACTGCCGGATGTCCACCAATTATCCTCAATAAATACGATAACTTGCTGTGCTTCTCTTGTTCAGTAACCCCGCATTTCCAATTATTATCATCATCGTAGTTATTATAATTATAATTGTAATTATTTATTTTATTGGGGTTTGATTGCAACTCATCTAATAGATCATTAGTCACTGTTCCTGCAAGAATTTATTAAATTAACTGTTTATGTTGTGTTATGTTTCATCCATTACTCGGAAGACTGTGCAATAAAAAATTTATTACAGTGAGTATGGTGTAAATTATTTGTAAGATTTTAAATACTCATGGTGTAACTCTTACGCAAGATTCTATACTAAATAAAAATATTTTATTTTATAAATTTACACCACGCAATCTCAATAAAAATTTCAAAGTAAAAATGATTTATAAACTTTTATATTTAAACGAGATACTTAAAATTATGAAAGTATCTTTAAAAAATTTAATTATGATTTTAAACTGGTTAATTTACACCAAACTGATTGAGTAAATATTTACAAGTGGGGTCAACGATTTTAATTTTCATTTTTTTGAATGAAATTTTCAATTGATTTTATTAATATATATATATATATATATATATATATATATATATATATATATATATATATATATATATATATATATATTTTTTTTTTAATTTATAAATTTATTAGAAAATTGTGATATTCAATTTTTTTTTAATTGTTTGTTTTTTTATGTACTTTTCAAAAAAATTAAAAAAAGATAAAATATAAATTTTATCCAAAAAAATGAGAGCCAAAATTTTTTCCAAATTTTAAAAGCAAAAAAGCTATTGAAATTTTTATTTTTTTCTTTTCACGACATTTTTTATCATAAATCCGCCGTAAAAGCGAGCAGAATTTAAAAAAAAATTTGAAAATATTAATTTTTTATTTAATTATGGCCTAAAATTGGATTGACCCCACTTGTAAAAAATTACCATTTTTTTTTTTCTAATTTAAAAAAAAAAATACCAGCGTCTGGATACTTCTTAAATCCTTTCCGGACTTTTCGGTATATCCACTTCTGACAAAAACTTCCTTTTACATAACAGTAAGCGGTTTCTCTTATAACGTCACGTTCACAAGTGCCTGGTTCTCTACACCATCTGTTTAGCATAATAAATATTAACATAAATATTTATTTTTAAAATAAAAAAAATAAAGTGAAATTTTTTTATGACAATTACCTTTGACGCTGAGTTGTACATGATTTAGTACAAGGCGACCATTTACTCCAATTTCTATAATTACCGGCAGTAATTCTTTTCTTAACTTTAATATTCTGCCTTTGATGTCTGTAGATTTTTTTCAGGTCCCCAGGTTTAACGAAGCTGTGAATCAGCGTTGAATTGTCGACAGATGTATTTTGCACTTGCAAACCCAACGGCTGATTGAGTTCCTGAAATATTTTATTTAATATTAATTTAAATCAAAGTATCCGCTTGTAGAAGTTATTTTTGGAATAATGCAAACGGGTGCAATGGAATGGTCTCCATAAATAATCTACAATATCTACAATCTAAAATATACAATACAATTTATGAATAGTATTAAATAAATAAATAAATACAAAAGTAACAATTACTCACCGAGTGACACAAAAGTTGCAAATATGTGGTGATAATAAATATCACCACGACATTTATGGTGTCAAAGATTTTAAATGTTAAAACCATTCTGTTAACTTTTTTTCACCGCAAACTAGATCAATTATTATTGTTATTGTTAATTATTATTAAAGAAGACTATAAAAAATAATATTAGCAGTTTAATAAGAGCACTTGGTGTATATACGAGCAGTTATGGGAATAATATTTAAATGGCGCAAGCTTATGTTGATTTCTGGCAAGAGTGTTGTCTGGTTCGGGTCTCGCGTTCACAACCACCCTTTCTTATTATATTACATACATACAAACCAAAGTTATTATATTTTTTGTTTTATTTTCTTTACGTGCCCTCCTGTGTCTTGTCTCAGTCTCGGGTTTTTCTTTTATTACACTGGGAATGTTTTCTCTAAAAATATATCGTAGAGACTTGAAGAATTTCGAAAACGGCGGTAAATAGAAGACCTCCCAAATTTAATATGCTTCGGCGTATAATACTGAAGTTAGCCGTCAGTTGTCAATTTTTAAAATTTTTTTAACGGATCAATTACCATAAAAAATTTTCAATCATAATTTTTATTAATTTTCACATGTGAAATTTTTTAATTAAACTTTTTTTATAATAATTTAATTGTTATAAAGTTCTAAAAAATTTTTAATGTCTGTCAACTTCAGTGTTATTAATTTGCTGCAAAAATTTTTTGCTAAGTAAACATTAATGGAGCACAAAAGCGGTAAAAGCGGTATAATAAAAATGATTGGTCGCAAATTACAAGCTGACCAATGAGATTTCTCCATTGTCACGTGACGTGATTCGCGAAGAGATGGCGGGTCATATCATGTGACAGTTAGCTGGTAATTTCACTCTTTATTCCTAACCTAAAATTCTCCACGTTGTGAATTTTAAATCTAGTTTCTGAAGATGAGTTTTTAAATTTACAAAAAAAAAATGGAAAATTCTATAAAAGTATCTGGAGGAAAAGTCAACGAAGGAAAAGCCGAGATTCTGGTCGAGGAGACTAATGTTTTTTACAATCCTGTGCAGGAGTTTAACCGCGATCTCAGGTTTGTTGTGATTTTGATTATTGTTTTTTTATTTTGATGGATTATTTTTAATTTTGGAATATTTTGACAGCATTGCAGTGCTGAGTTTGTTTGCTAAGGATAAGTATGAGGAAAATTGCAAGAAGAAAGCTGGTGATGATAAAGATGAAGCGGAGAAAACAGATGGTGATAGTGTTGACATGAAACCTGGAGATAAAACTGAGGTGAGGATTAATTATTAGATAATAAAACTGCTGATCGGTTTTTCAAATTATCAATTATTTAATTTAGAAAAGAAGAAATCATTTTTTTTTATTGTACAATGTTAAAATTAATTGTTGGGGTAATTTGTTATTTTTAAAATTATATTGATTATTCAGCTGTCATTTGACATGATACAGAATTTAACAAGCATCTGTAAATTTTTTTTTGTTTTTATTAAAACTCAATTAACTTAATTTTCATAAAAAATGCTTCTAAAAATTTTCACTTGTAATTTTTACATGTGGAATTTTTTTATAATAATTTAATTGCTATAAAATTCTAAAAAAATATCTAATGTCTGTGAACTTCAGTGTCATAAATTTTTAATAATAAAATTCGACATTTAAAAATTTTTTTAATTACAAATATAAGATTAAAAAAAAAAATTATTTTTTTATTAATTGATTTTTAATATAAATAACAAAATTTTCAGATTGGATTAATAGAAAAAAATTAAATACAGCTATTTTTTAAATAAATTAATTGTACAATTTTAAAAATATTATTCGTAAATTTTTATTTAAAATAAATTTGTACAATGATTAATATTAATTATTATTTAACATTATAGAATGGAATATCAGTATTGGAAGCATTATCAGCGACTGGATTACGAAGTATCCGCTACGCTAAAGAAGTCCCGTATTTGAAACAAATAATAGCGAATGATATATCAGCCAAAGCCGCTGAAAGTATTAAAAAAAACATAATACACAATAAAGTAGAGCATTTAGTAACAGCTAGTCAACAAGACGCTACGTAATAATCTCATCTTCAATCAATCATCAAGCATAGTATTTTAATAATAAAAACCTCTACTAATTTTAAAATAATTGTTCTGTAGAATGCTGATGTACCAATCAAGACAAACACGGTTCGACGGTATTGATCTCGATCCTTATGGATGTCCATCGATATTCTTGGACAGCGCGGTCCAGTGTGTAAGCAATGGCGGCCTGTTACTAATTACAGCAACAGATATGGCTGTGCTTGCCGGTAATTCTCCAGAGACCTGTTACGTTAAATATGGAGCTACTTCGCTAAAGTCGAAAGCTTGTCACGAATTAGTAAGAATATTTACCCTACATTTATTTAAATACTCCATTTTTCAGTCTGATGATTAATCATTAATGATTGATGAATTTATAGGCCTTAAGAATATTATTGCAACACATCGCCGCTCATGCTGGCCGCTACGGTCGTTACATCGAGCCTCTGCTCTCCGTCAGCGTTGATTTTTACATCAGAGTATTCGTGCGCGTTTTTACCAGCCAGAAAAAGTGCAAAGACAATACCACCAAGCTGGGAATGGTTTACCAGTGCACTGGCTGCGAGACTATGACACTTGGACCACTTGGTATCAGAGTTAATAAGGCTCATAAACTACCTCAGTCTCTGCCGGTTGGTCAATTATGCAAACACTGCAATCATAAACATCATGTATGATTTTTTGTTTTTTTTAAATTTATCAGTTTATAATCTATATAGTGACTGCAAGGTTGCTAATTTTCTAATTATTTTGTAAATTTTTAGATGGGTGGTCCCATTTGGATTGGACCCTTGCATGATAAGCTCTTTGTTTCAAGACTTTTAAATTCCATTGAAGAAAATCATGCCGAACTTGGAACTGTCAAGAGACTTGAAGGAGTTTTAAATGTTGTTGATGAAGAATTAGAAACACCGCTTTATTATGTGCTGGATAAATTAGTAAGTTAAAAATTAAATAATATAATTAATAATGATACTCTCAATTTTTTTTTGACAATTAAATTATAAAAAAATTTTGAATTTAGAATTAAAAAAAAAAAAGAAGTTTTTTTCATAATTAATTTGTTACATAAATTGTCAGATGTTTGCTGAGCATCATAATTAATAAATAATATTAATTACTGCGTTGATAAGTAAAAAAAAAAAAAAAAAAAAAAACCTCGTGTAATTGAGATGATAAATATTAATTAGTTAATTGATATTTCAGATGTCTATTGTAAGATGCGACACACCCTCGATGATTAAATTTCGATCAGCGATACTAAATGCCGGTTACAATGTATCGATATCACATGCACATAAATTATCGATAAAGACCGACGCGCCAATGGAAGTGATATGGGACATAGTACGCGCTTGGGAGAAGGTTTGTCTAATTTATTATTGACAATTACAAAAATTAAATTTATCTAATAGAAAAAAATATATACTTCATAAAAATAACAATAATTTATAATGACTGATGAATTATAATATATAAATGGACAGATTCATCCGGCAAAACGTGATAGACTGGACAAAAATAGTGCAGCCTTGGCAATCCTATCCGCAGAACCAACAACAGCTGACGTTTCATTTGATTTACATCCTTCAGCGAATCCAATGTCACGTCAGAAACACATGACGAGGTTTCAATTGAATCCCACGTCTTACTGGGGACCCGGCACTAAATCCACTACCATGTAAGTTATTATTTATTTTTTTTTTTATCATTATATTCCTTTTGCATTCTTTCAATTATTTAATACTATTATTAATTTATTTGTACACAATTTTTTTAAGGATCAACTCAAATGAGACAACAGCCAAGAGATTAAAGAACCAAAATAAGCGTTCGAAGAAATCAATGAACGAGCAAGAAGACAATCAGGCAATTGATAGTCCAATAATTGAAAGTGACTCACCGCCTAGTAAACAAAAAAAAATAATAGACAATACATAGTTGTACTCGTATGTATATTTTGTCATTAAAAATTATTTTTTTCCGCATAATACTAAATTTAATTTAGAAAACAACATAATAATTTATTTACTAAAAAAAAAATATATTTTATATATATATATATATATATATATATATATATATATATATATATATATATATATATATATATAAAAAATATATCAAAAATGCATGTGAGTACTCAAATGAAAGCTTTTAATGAGTGTGATACCGGGATGAGCTTATATCTTCAAAAACGTCAATATTTAAAAAAATACAGCACAATTTAACAAAAGTCATAATACAAAGTTATTTTGTATTATCCATTTTGTCAATTTATTTCTAACTGATTTTTTGCTATCATCCAAATTTTTAAGGTCATATGGTAGTTTGTTGTAGTACTTGATGGTAATGTAAGTAATGTAATTAGAGCTTTTACTAGATACAGTTTCATTTCGTGTCAGCAGAGAAATCGGTTTATTCCTGGTGTTTAATTATTTACTCATATTAAGACTTTTAAAGTATTAAATGCATGTGCTAAGTGTATTTAATATAACCGATTATTTTTCACGTCACTCTTAGTAACTTTAAGTACACTGTTAACTTAAGGTATAGATATTTATATTCAAATAGGAAGATCAGCTACGTAAAAAATAATCCTCATACGCGCTGTTGAGTGGATTAAGATGCCCTACAACAGCAAAGTTATCATATAAATACAGGGTCATGACTGGGGGCTGTGAAGAATATAAAAGAACGGCATTTAAACCACCGGATTCAGTTAGTTGACCAGGTTTGCTAGTTGCTAGAATTTATAAGAGAAATGGTTGTTAATTTTAAAGTATTCAAAAAGTGCTCGCCAAATGGCAAGCTCGCGCTTTATCTGGGCAAACGTGACTTTATCGACTACCTGTCAGGAACTGAGCCGATAGACGGAGTTCTTTTAGTCGACCAGGACTACGTGAACAGCGGTCGCAAGATATGGGGCCAGCTGGTGTGCAGTTTTCGGTACGGCCGTGAGGAAGACGAAGTAATGGGCCTGAACTTCCAGAAGAATTTATTCATGGCTTCGGAGAAGCTTTATCCGGCTGCTGAAAAAAAATCGAATGTTAATTTGACAAAATTGCAAGAGAGATTGCTTAAAAAATTGGGACCTAACGCTGTTGCGTTTAATTTTACGTTCCCTCAGTGTTCTCCAGCCAGCGTGACCCTCCAGCAGGGAGCTGGAGAATCCGGAGAGCCTTGCGGTGTCAGTTATTATGTTAAAATATTCGCCGGTGAAAATGAAACGGACGTAAATCACAAGCGCAGTACTATTTGTCTGGGCATAAGAAAAGTCCAATTTGCCCCGACGAAACAGGGACGTCAGCCGTGCACTGTTGTGCGGAAAGACTTTCTGCTGAGCCCGGGAGAGCTGGAACTGGAGGTGACTCTCGACAAGCAGATTTACCACCACGGCGAGAGCATCTCTATCAATATTTGCGTCAGGAATAATAGCAATAAAGTCGTGAAGAAAATTAAAGCCCTGGTTCAGCAGGGCATTGATGTGGTCATCTTCCAAAATGGCCAGTTTAGGACTGTAATTGATGCTATTGAGATGCAAGACGGCTGCCCTATAAGCCCTGGCTCCACTCTGCAGAAGGTGATATATCTGAAACCAGAATTGGAGAATAATAAACACCGACGAGGCATTGCTTTGGACGGAAGACTCAAGCGCGAAGAAGACGAGCTCGCTTCCAGCACTCTTATTACCACTCCTGATGTACGGGATTCTTTTGGAATCATTGTTTCTTATGCTGTCAAGGTCAAGCTGTACTTGGGAGCTCTCGGGGGTGAACTCTGCGCGGAATTGCCCTTCATTTTGATGCGCCAGAAGTCTAATGAACGCGTCAAGCTCATGCCTTCCGAGAGCTTCAATGTTGAAGAGCTGCAATCAGAAGAAAAATGTGTCAAAGAATAAATCATTGTATTGATATATTTATTTTTAATTATTGTTATCTGTAATTGTGCTTGTTGAATTATGAATTACTGATTCTTGGTAACAATTAATCGATTTTTAATTTTTTATTTTATCTTTATTGGTTTTTTTGATGATGATTATTATTATTATTATTATTATTATTATTATGACACATAAAGTAGCAGATATTTTATACTAGTTTAAATATTTGAAGAATTGCATGAAAATTAATTTAACAGATATTTAATCATTTTTTTTTTTTTTTTTTTTTTTAATAAATTATGGCAAAAAAAATTTTAAATTGACATTTCGAAATTTTAAAAAAAAAAATGCAATTTTTTTTTAACTAATTTATTGGTTAAAAAATTCTCGAGTTACTGTTAACTTTAATGTAATAAAAATGGCAATTCATTAAATTTAAAAGAAATAAAAATTAAATATTAAAAAAAAAAAAATTCCACTGATATTTTGTGTGTTATAATTATTTATTGTTACTGTTGTTAATAAATATTTATTTAAAAATGTATATTTAAAATAAAAATATAAATAATGGAAAATAAAAATTGGCTTTTACGGAATTTTTAATAAATAAAATATTTTATTAGTAATATATGTAATTATATATTTAATTATTAAATAAACTTGAGGCGTTTTTAATAAAAATTATTATCGTAAAAAAACCTCAGCAATTTAAAACAACAAACAAAGTGTGTTATTTTAAATTCCTGTATTTAAATCTAACCATTAACTCCCAACAATAAATTTATAAAATCCACAATAAAAGGATAATTTATGACCGGGTATTGTCGGGTAAAATGAACCCGTAATTGTCGCGACCACCTGGATGAAAATAAATAATTAAATTAAACCTGAAGCGAAAAAAATACCGGTGTAGTGGTTTTACTTAGAGAGACTTTTACTTGGCACGTCATGTGTATGAATGTCTGTATTATATGAGAAGTACGTATATAATACAATACAATAAGCGGTGGTAGTACCGCAAAGACGGCACGGTGGTGGCGACGCTAAAT
This sequence comes from Cotesia typhae, assembly GCF_013202065.1. NCBI lineage: Eukaryota > Metazoa > Arthropoda > Insecta > Hymenoptera > Braconidae > Cotesia > Cotesia typhae. The sequence continues at coordinate 11,869,013 of NW_027423757.1, read as the reverse complement.
ATCCAGCCGTTCCTTCCAAGTGGTTCTTCCAAGCTCGTTCTCCATCGCGAATTGCAGCGCAACTCTCAAGAAGCCCCGTAGTCTCAATCCGACTTTAGACTTTTCAAATACATGCGCTGAGCTAAAAAAAAAAAAAATAAATAGATTAGCTTGCATTAAAATTAAATCCAAATCATAAGTGCGAAATTATTAATTAAAATTAATTAATCAGTTTAGTTCAAGTCGGCTTGCTATCATCTTCATGACAAATATTCAGTGATCAGTGTTGTGACATAATACTAAAATTAGCCGACAATTTTAATTATTTAATTGTTTTTTTTTTTTTTTTTTTATTTATTAAATTTGAACAAAAAAATATTTTTTTAAATTGCAATTCAAATTTTTTTTTTTTCAATAAATAAATAATAATAAAATTACCAGTCGCTTGACAATTTTTTAATTTTATTTTACAAAAAAATTTTAATTGTGAAAAACTTGAAAAACAATGCATGAATTTTTTAAAAATATTTTTTAGTTCTAACCTAATCATTAAAAGAAAAATAATACCGAAGTTAGCGGTCAGCTGTCAAATAAAAAAAATTTTTTAAACAATTACTTACAATAAAAAAATGATTCTAAAAATTTTCACTGGTAATTTTTATTAATTTTCACATGTGGAATTTTTTAATTAAATTTTTTTTTATAATAATTGCATAATTATAAAATTTTGAAATAATGTTTACCGTCTGCCAACTTCAGTGTCATTAGTTTTTATAAAAATTAATGAAAATGAAGTTAGTCGACATTTAAAAATTTTTAGAATTTTTTTTAACCGAAAAATTTTTTAAAAATATTTTTTAGCTCTAATTTAATAATTAAAAAATTAAAAACGTCGGCTAACTTTAGTATTATTAATTAATTAGTTAAAAAAATGATTAAAATTTAATAAATATCTGCTAAATTAATTTTTATAATAATAAAAAAAAATCTTTAGATTTTTTAGATATCAGCTGACTCAATTTTTATTGTTGTGACACCAAACTGACCAAAATTAGGAGTTCATAACCTAAAAAAAAAAAGAAGAAAAAAAAAAAAAAAGAAGAAATATTTAGTGGAAATAAAAGTTTGATAAAAAAATAAAATTAAAGCTGAAGACTGGCGTGTATATACGTGGTTGTGGTATTGTAAGTTGTAAGCAAAAGCAACCGGTACGGGTGAGCTCGTGAAAGAGGAAAGAGTGAGTAAGTGAGTGCGGGAAGGTATCTTGTAGTATCTCGCATCATCATCAGTATCTCTCAGTTGGTTTTACTGAGCGTGTCGCGCGCGCGTTCTCCAACTCGCTCGCTCCACTCGCTCAACCTCAACAACTAAACCAACTTAAACTTAACTAAAAGTACAACACACAACACTCGAGCCAACAAAACTCGAGGACGCTTTATTTATCTGTACACTACCGGCTCTCGCACCCACACATCCTCTTACTTCTTCAGTCGAGTCGTGGTCATCGCGATTGTCGTCGGGTAGCTTAACGGTTTTTTTTAACAAATATTTTTTCGAGTTTCTGTGATACCTTTGCTTGGCTGATCCCCCGCCTAAAGGCCTACACTCTGCTGCTCTACCCGGACCAACGTTACTGGTAAGTTGCTTTTATTTTTACAAACAATTTTTACCAAGCTAATTGCTCCTTTTTATTGTAGGTATGTGTTCATTGCATTTATTTTTTATCATATCATGTGTGTTGTGTTTATGTGTGTCGGATAGTAAAAATACACAAGTTACATAGTAGTTCGCCGTAACGCAGGGCTACTTTTGCACATTTTAACATCCGCCGCCACCACCAGACGTCTGGCATATCTAAAATCCCTTTTTTATTCTCACTTACACTGCTTACACTCGACAAGTAGTCATGCTCGTACTTGTACTAATATTTTAACTTTAAATATTAATGTTTATGTGTCAATAATTCAAATTTTATAATTTAAAAAAAAAACCACCAAGGTTTTAAATTTAAATTTAAAAAATTAACACAAAGTTATTTCTTCTTTGCTGTTAATTTAATTTTTATTTATTAAAAAATTATCAAACTTGTTTGCCATTTTCATTTTCGCAAATATTTATGATACTGAAAATAGCTGACATACAAAAAAATATACGACGCGGTATTTTAAATTTTTTGCTGATGAAATTTTTTATAAATTTATTTTTTAAATAAATTTAAATAATTCGCTAATTTCATTGTCACAAATATTATTATATCGTTGAACCAAAGGCTTTAATTTCTCTATTTCTTCGAGAAGAAATATTTTCTTGGGCTAAATATACACGCGGATGTACTAGTTTACATTTGATTTTTTGTGACGGGATAATTTTCATAAGCGTCAGTGGGACTGTGATATAAAATTGGTGATCGAGATGAGTAGGCAAGAGCTATTAATGGTGTGATCTCTGCTCTGGGTGGTATGGATATAGAAAAGTAGAACGGAGAATTGTAGGCCTTTGAAATTCGGAGTCATCTTCACGATGATAATAATAATAATAATAATAATAATAATAATAAAAACAATAATATTAATCTTAAATTTATTTAATAATAATTAGATCAAATTTAAGATTATCATTATCCTTGTTTTTTTTTTTTTTTTTTTTTTTTTTTTAATTTTATTGACCTAAAGAAGAAATTAAATTTTATGAGAGACAATATTTTGATAAAAGAAGATTACATTATAATAATTAAAGTGTTTTTTTTTAATTTTATTATTATTATTATTAATTTTTAAAATTTGCAACTTCATAAAACTAACAATAATAACAATAATAATAATAATAATAATAATAATAATAATAATCTGTAAATCATTACAGATATAATATTATATCAGTGAATTTATATAAAATATATATGTATATAATTTTGACAGTTTATAATTTATGTCTACGTATGTATAAATATTTACACTATTGATATGTACGTATTTTTATCGGTTCTTTCTTTTCTTTGTGATAATAAAGCCAGGTAATTGTATCAACTGTTCACACATGCTCTTTACCGTGAAAAAAACAGTTATGTACCCGAATAAAATATACATATAAATATAAATGTATTGGTATACATTTTTTATTTATTATTATTTAGCCGGGAAAAGATAAATTTATTTTAGCAAAAAATTTATTGTTAAATTTATTAACGAAGTATAAATAATTGTAAATATATTGAGTGAAAAATATGTTAAGTATATCCTACTCAGTCATGCATATAACATCTTAAATTTTAAGTGGTACAGTCGCGAATGAAAGAAATTCTATTTTTGGAATTTTATACAGTGAATCAGTTATAATACTAAAAGAAAGGAATGTGTGTATTTTATCCACACATTTAAATTACACATGCAACATCTGTTTTGCGATGAGAAATATTCACTCTTGGTGTTATTATTTAATATATTTAAACATTAAAAACTTTTAATTTAATTTTATTATTATTATTATTATTATTATTATTTAAATTATTAAATTGAATCATTTCAATTCAGACATTTCCGTTATGAAGAATATTTCTTCATTTAAATGCGTATATTTTTTAATTGCTCATAAATATTACGGTCGTTGTACTTTTTACTCCTAATAAATAAAAAAGGGGCTAGCTATTAATATTTAACACTATTATACTTTTTGTATTAGATATTCGTATATAAAACCGCATTTACAGGAATAATGAAAGTGATAATATTGCGGTTAAAAATAGTGTCACCCTTAAAAGAAACAGTGACTCATAATTGCGTGACATAATATTGCAAGTCCGGCAGCAGCAACTAAACTAACAGAATATACAGAAAAAAAGGTTCACTTGAGCCAAAAAAAATATTTTTCTTTCTAATTATTTTTTTGAGCGAAAAAATAATTTAAAATGGTATCAAATATTCAATTTGAATCAAGAAAAAATTATTTCCATTAAAAAAAATAAATTAAATTATTTTCAGAAACCTGAAAATTTTTTTGAGCCAAGAATTTTGTTCTCCAATCAAAAAATTTTTCTTTCTCTGTAAAAATTAGCTCAAAAAATTAATTTATTCAGAATAAATCCCAAAAATAGTCTTTATAAATCTGAATAAAAGAAGAAAATTCAATTAATTTATATAGTACGAAGGAAGTATAAATAAGAATGAACTTTATTATGAATATGAATATATGAAGTAAGAAGAAACATCCGGAAGATGCTGGATGGAGTTTCTTTATTTTTAAAACATTAATTTCTTTGAAAAATGACTTCTATTTATACATCCTATTCACTATTTTACCTTAAGCATCGTAACCTAATAATACACTGTACTCTAATACTAACTTAAGTTTTATTTAATACAAGCGCATACCAGTTAGCTCGGACGCCCAATACTCAATACTAATGCTATTAAATATTATTAAAGTACGGTTTCACTGAGTCACTTATCTGGACACAACAAGGATCTGTAATCCTCTTTTTTATTTAAATGAATCTGTATTATAGCTATATAATATTACATGTAATATATTTAGTATTTAGATTCCAAGGTATCATCACATCACATGTACACTTCTTCCGTTAATTAACTCAATCTAATCTTATGCATTCCATGCGCAATCATCGCGCACATAATTATTAAACTTTCTGCCAACCATAACAATTATTATTACTTATAATGAAAGTTATACGCAAAATATTTATTTGCTTAGCCCATGAATCTTTCATCTCTTCTTTTATAATTAAGTCTCACTCGCTATTTTAATTCATTGCGCACTTCCTAACTTTGATTTTTAGTTGTTTCATTTTTGGTCATTTATATCTTCTTCTTCATCTTCGTCTAGATTTTCAACTTGATTTCCGAACCAATTCATTATCGTTGCGAGTGATTAAACTTCAAAATTCAAACTGTTACACAATTTTAGAATGTCATTATTTTTATTATTATTATTTTATTGTAAAATCTTAAAAATTTTTTGAGTTTTTGATTTGATATTTAAATTTTGGGTTAAATATTGAAGATATAAAAAAATGATAAGAGTACTTTTTTATAGAAAATTAAATTTTCTATAAAAAAGGTCCTCATCAATTTTATTGTATCTTGTGTCTTTAATTTAAAACTTTAATTTAATTTTTTATCATCAACATATAGCTCAATTATAAATTTTTAAATTTCGCAAAATTATTATTATTATTATAATATTTTTAAAAATATTATTTAAATCACTTAGTAAAAACAGAGAGTCAGTGTCTACATAGCGCGTGCGCTGGTTTTTCTCTTAAGCTGCATGACTCGTAAGAATCCCGGAATGTTTTTTGGCTAAGGTTCAAAGCAAGCGGTTGTACACGTATGTCTAGAACGTTAGTGTGAGCAGTGTATATAAGTAAAACATAGTTTTGTTAGCTAAACATACGAATGGAATCAGATATCAGTTTAAAAGTGAGTTCAAGTACGCATACCTTACCGACAACGATCAGACAGGAGAAAAAGAAGACAACAATTTGTTCTTCTTTGGCCCACAAATAACACAATAACCTGGTACCTATTCCTATATTCTGCTCTATTAACATAAAAATTTTCCAATTTACCTTTTATTAATCCATTAATGTCATACTCATTCTTTATTAATTAAATTAAAAAGTTGATGTCATGTTTTCATTGTTGTTGCTCTTCGTTGCTATGGTGACTATTTTGGCAACAATTACCATACACGGAAAGAACAAGATAACACTGGATATCATTCAAGATTATACTCATTATAATCTGGCTACTATTTAAAAAAATTTTTTCACTCAGTATAATCTGAGATGATATCCATTGTCATCTTTTTCTTTCCGTGTAGAAACGGTTACCATGGCAACGGCTAAAAATTAATAAGCAAAATTTGTACAAATATTGATTAATTATAATTGTCGATAATAAATATTTAAACAGAACCGTGCAAAGCCCATTCGATTTTCTAGTCACATAAATATTTCTTCTTTTCCCAACAACAACAACTTGTTATTTATTTCGGGCGATTTAAAAAAGAAATCCTATTTTAAAAACCGTTCACCGAGGAAGAAAGAACGCTCTCAGCTCATCTGCTGGCTCTTTTTATCCCAGATAGTCCAGCAGCCCTTTTTTACAAATGTCTTGCTGTTAAAGCATGAATACTTGGTTCATTAGGCACTTGTGCGTGAATGACATGAGTAAATTTAATATATAATATATCATTATATTAAATGACCCATAGGAAATAATTTAATTTTTTTCCTCAATGTTAGTATTAATATTATTGTTTTTATTTTTAGAAATCCAACTAAGAGGATTAATTTATAATTTATAATTTATAATAATAAATATTGAATTACAGGGGAAAGAAGCTCGGCGGTTTATTTTGTTGGAATTACGGAAAATCTCGGTCGGAAATCCTGTGGGTATCAACCACAGTAATCTTGTAACTCGTTACTTGTAACCAACAAACATACACGTGATATAACGACAATATCTCGGATTTCATCGTTGTCAAAATAGGTTTTGTTGTTTGGAGCTGGTTACACTTACACTGCTGAGGATAGGATAAATAAGAACGAGAATTAACGGCTAATAATAGGTACATACATGCGTTTGGTGGTTGCTCCGTTGGAAGCAGATCTCCTCTCTACTGTTTAAAGCTGGCCAACGTTAACGGATAGACCTGTACTGACATACTCTCTATACTCTGTTGGTTGTTACTCTTACAATCTCACTGCTTGGGATTCCAAGACCCCTTTTCTTCTTTTTCTAAATAGTGTGCGGGTTACTGGATACCCGCTTAATTTACACCGCCGAGTACTCACCACGTATTTGTCAGCGTTAATTAATTATTACTAATTATTTACCGACTATTATGTGAATAATGACAATCACAATGCAAGTTATAAGACATAGAGCAGAAGAATGAATGAAATCTTGGTTAATTTATTTTAATGAGTTCCCGGGTTTTTTTTTTTTTTTTTTTTTTTTAAAGGGAATGATTAAGTTTCATTCAACAGGTTGACCTAAAGAATTTTGTTCACTTGCTAGAATTACTATTACTTTTTTTCATTTTTTAATTGTTAATTTCATTTTAATAAATTTTTATTTGATAGAAAAAATTAAAATTTAAATAAATTTTTATTAAATACAAATGAATAAAAATTTATTAAAATTTTAATTTTTGAAATTAAATAATTTTTATTAAAAATAATTGAAATCTGACAATTTTTTAAACTAGTTCAATATTAATAGATTAAGATTTAAAAATCAATAAAAATTTTAGAATTTGTATTAAAAAGAATTAATTAAATTTTAATAAATTTTTATTTGATAAAACTGCATGAAAATTTAATAAAATTTCAATTTTTAAATTGAAATAAAATTGATATTAAAAATAATTAAAATCTGACAATTTTGTGAACTAGTTCAATATTAATAGATTAAAAATGTATGAAAAAAATATTTTAAAATAATTCATTTGACATTTTTGAATATTCTTCTCTAATTATAGATGGTTACAACCCAATTCATTAATGAATACAAACAAATTGTCAGATGTCGGCTATTTTTGTTACCATAATAAATGAAGCTTTGAAATTTAAAATTCTTAATCCGTAAAATCAGAAAAAAGAAATAAATAGATATAAAATTAGTATCTTCACAAAATTAACAAAATGTTTTTTTTGTAATTGCAGATAACCCAGTTAAAATATGGCGGAACTAGTGGAAAATAAAACTACAAGTTTAGTAAGTACAAAACAAAACGATAATGCGTGCGGTGCCAATTCTAACATTGCTTTGATAAATATTGACAAAATAACAGCAAGTAGTGAGGAACTTGGTGACAATGATAATAATATTGAGGAAAAGGGGATAATTGGTTGTATAATTATAAATAATGTAGAGGAGAGTAGTCTTAGAAGTATAATTGACAATGAACTCGCATTGATCCGGTTGAAAAATGAACTTGAACAAGAGAATAAGAAAATGTTGATTGATGAGGAGCAGAAGCAACTGACGAATCACCATCATCAATCGGAGCTTTCTTCCCAGCTATGCCAAGATCTGGTGGGCATCAACAACGGTCGACTCATCATAGAAACAGATATTGAGGACTCCAACGGTAACGTCAGCCAAAATCTTGTTTCTGAATTTCTAAATAACTCAGGTGAAATCCACGAGCCTGCTCTCGGGAGTAATATTAAGCTTGTTGATCATCACAGTTATCAAGATAACAATAATGATGTCGCGGCTGCTACTGCTCCTACTTGCGATGCTGCTGGTACAGATTTAGATCCAGAACCGACTGCTCTGAATACTTTAATTGATTTTCTCGAGGATAGAGGGAAGAAAAGTGAAATTTTGCCAGAGGAGTTTAAAAATGCGGAAGAATCTTTACTAGAGCATTCCGTTATTAACAAAAGTTGCGTAAGTATTGTTGGAGATCAAAATCATATTGAAAGTAAATATACTGATAGAAGGATTTAGTAACAACATTTTTATTCATTTATTTGGGAGAAAAAAATATTTTACACCCATCAATATTATTTTTTACAGTTCAACAAATGATTTAGTTTAAATTAAATCTTATATTTTTACTTCAAATTATTTAGAGTAGAAGTACAAGTTTTTGGACTATTTTTGGCCACTTGCTATTTTGAAAAATTTAACTATTCAAGTAGAATTTTTATAGAATTTATGAATTAGTACATTTATACGAATAAAATTAATAAAGTCTTGCGCTTATAAAAATATTTATACAATAATTTTATAATAAAATGGCCAAAAAAAAAAAAATACTTCTACTCTATTTTAATTATTTTGAGTTTAAAAATTAAGTTACACGCTAAAATTAGTTTAAAAAATTTTTTTCTTTGATATTAATAAACGATTTATTGTGTAACAATAAATAATTTGTTAAATACTACTAAATATTTATTTGTTGGAACTAAATGAGCTTTAATAAATAATTCAGTAACCATTACTAAATATATGGTAATTAAAGGTTTGTTATTAAATGCTTCTATCAGTGTATAATGATAATTTTCAGGACGATAATTATTCTCAAATTATTTCTTCTTTTAAGATGAAAGAAAACGTCAGTGAATTTCTCGTTAATGAGAGCGAGAATGGATTTTCAGTGGATTTTCCGTCGCTAGATCTTCAGTCTAGCGGCTGGCAAGATTCAGCGAGGTTTATCTTTAACGAGCAGTTATCAGCGGCTGATAATAATAGCAAAGATATTAAGAAGACAACTGAAGAAATAAATAATAAAAATAAAAATGATGATATTCTCACGGAAACTTGTTTATCTAGACAAGATACTATTGAGAGTACAATAATAAAAAATAATTGCTATGAAGATTTATTAATAGAGTTTGGTAGCAGTTGCAACAGCAGAGAGACTGGTAATAGTCTTTATCGAGAAAATAGTAATGAGGAATCATTGACCGGCTGCAGCCGCCAACAGAAGCAGCAAGTAAAAAATTCTTTACTGCTGACTGAATTAAATCATTTTAATGCCATTGATTCATCAGAACCCGGCGAGGACGAGTACGAGGAGCTGGTTACTCCGGAGCCAGACTCTAAGATAATGTCCGATATAAATTTAACTGGATCCGCCGATATTGTTCTTCCCGACAGCGATAATTGTCAATCTGCCCATTCCGAGTTAATCATTGTCAGCGACTCGCCCAAGAAGACTAACGATCTTATTATTAACAACAACAATAATAATAATAATAATGAACTTACTAATAATTTAGCTGATTGTGAGAGCATGTCTATTTCTTCCCTATTAGACCCATCACCAGTTTACCGAAAAATATTTGATGACAATTTAACAAATGCATGCAGTGTAAGTTTTGAAAATAATCTTTTCTTCTTCTTCTTATTTTTTGCTGAGAAAAAATTTATTTTTAAAAAAATTGACATTTTTGTAAAAATAAATTTATTTATTGATAATTTTTAATTTTTAAATGAAGAAATAGAAATTTTTTTGTTAAAAAAAAATATGGATAGACAATCTATGTCTAAAATTATTTCTTTTCAAATTTAGAAAACTTTTTTTCAACAAGAAAGTTATTGTAAAAGAAAATTAAGTAATTATTTACAAATGGGGTCAACGATTTTAATTTTAATTTTTTTGAATAAAATTTCTGTTAGATTTTATTTATATATATATATTTTTTTTTTTTTAAATACATAAAAAAATGAACAATTTAAAATAATAACAGTTAATTATCACAATTTTAACAAATTAAAAAAAAAAAAAAAATATATTAAAAACATCAAAAAAAGATAAAATAGAAATTTTATTCAAAAATTGTTATTTCTTCAGCAAAAAAATAAAATCGTTTAAATTTTTCAACAAATTAATTTTTTTAAATAAATTTTTCTTCTCAGCGTGTAAAAAATTTTTGGTTTTAATTTAAACATTAAAAATGCGACTTTAACTTGAAAATCTTCTTACCGCAAACCAGAAATTTTTTACAGTGTCTCTATTAAAACTTAAATAACATTGTACTGTATAAAATGTATAAAATATTGTATAGTATTACATTGAAGCAACATGTAATTGTTGCGGTAATTTACAAGTAGATGATTTATCTCTGGTAGATTTAGTGCACGATGTAAATATGGGCTCTACCATGTACAAATTGCAAAGTGTAAAAATATATATAAATGTCTATTTGATTAACGATTATTTGGTGCAGACCGAGAGTTCAGAGGAGGTGATAACAACCAGCACAATAACCTCCACGACAACTAAAAGTTCGGCTAAGATAAAAAAGAAAAAGATCGAGGGTGTCATTGGTAATAGCGACGTTACGTCCCAGTCTCCACCTCAGTCATCAATCAGCGCGTCGCGCACTAAAAAAACTAAAAAGAGCAAAAAAAAGAGCGACCTCGAAAAGGAAAACATTTCAGTGGTTAGTAAAATTCAAATATTTATTTTTTTTTTTTTGTTAAGAAAAATTATAATTTTTTATTAATTCGCCTGCATGATCGCTTCTTTAGCATCCCAACTTTTATACAATCAGTAATTAGCATTAATAATTAGAAATTGTATAAGAGGTTTAATGAGCGTTTAGGCATGGGCAAGTTCTTTAATATGTTTGACGCATGTTTAGTGTATTTTGTGTGCAGAATATTAATACTGGAGACTCAAGCATGCACAACAATAATAGCCACCATAATTACCACAATTCCGTGTCCGCGGAGGAGTGTATTTTAGACCAGGATGATTTTTCAAACGTTAACGTCAAAACTCTCGTGAGTATTGCTATAAATTAAAATCGTTTTTGCACAATATTTTTATTTTTATTTTTATTATTTTGTACGCTGTTAATTATTTTAGAAAAAAAATATATTTTTATATTTAATAGAAATATATTTTTATATAATAGACACCTAAAAAATTTTTTAATTTTTAAAATAATTAATTTATAAAAGAAAATTTCATAAATATAAATTTTATATATTTATAAAAATATTTTTTTATCATAATTTATTTGTTATAAAAATTCCAAGAATTAATTGACTATTTTTCTTGAAAATAAAATTTTTTAATAAATAATTTATAAATTAATTTTAATTTTAAGTTAAAAAAAATAAATAAATAATTAGAATTTTTCTGGAAAATTAAATTAAATTTTTAAATAAATAATTTATAAATTAATTTTAAGATAAAAAAAATAAATAATTAGATTTTTAACAGCGTACTAATTGTGCAGACGTGAAATTTTTGGCACTAAAAAAAAAAAAAAAAAAAAAAACAACGTGAAAATTAGATAATCAAAGTGTCGGAGTTAGCGATATCTGCATGACTAAAAAAAATAATAAAAGCTACTGATTTATTTCAATCGCATGTAGACACAATGTTACACATTGGAAAGTACTAAGTGCAAAGAGCTGACGAAATTCAATAAGGAAACAATCGAGACCGGAGTATCCATTAAACAGTTGGTGAGTGTGACATTAGGGGTCATAAATTACTATACAAGGTATCTTTGTACTCTTTGTACCTTTCCAAGTGCTCAGATTAATGCAAGAACAAAAAGCATAATGCCTTTATGTCATATCATATCATATATTTAGCATTTTATTATATCCTGTGTAATTGCTTTATCAATACTTCTTAACTCTTACAAGAGGTGGCCGTTTAAAATTATGAACTCGAGATTTTTTTGAACTTTTTAAAATAAGTCACACTTATTTATAAACTTAACATATTTTACATCCGCTTTCATCCTGTTATTTATTTATTTATTTTTTTTTTTTTTTTTTTATCTAAATAATTTATTGCTTATCCACACAAACATTCATATAAAAGTATACTCAGCTTGCAAAATCCTTGGGATTAAAAAGTCTTCAGTATAGTTAAGTCACCTTGTTATTTTTATTATTAAATATATTATTTTTTGTTACAGAAGTCGAGTTTCAACAAGTTTGACGCCCTAACTAAAAAATCAGTCCTGCACACCCGGTCTTCAACTGACACGGTAAAAAATTTAATTTTCTCTCAATAATCTAAAAAATAATTTATATTATTGAGAAAATAAGCGAAATTTTGTGGCCAGTGTATTTGTATGATAAAATAGGTTGTTATAATTTTTCATCATTAAAAAATAAAGAAATGACCTTGTATCTTGTGAACTATTGACATTTTTAAAGATATAAGCTCATCCCGATAATATACTCATCAAGACCTTTCATTTGAGTACCCACATAAATTTTTCATATATTTTATATATTTATATATATGTATATATGAAAAATATATAAAAATACATGTGGGTACTCAAATGAAAGCTCTTGATGAGTGTAATATCAGGATGAGCTTATATTTTAAAAAATGTCAATAATTAAAAAATTACAGTGCAATTTAACAAAAGTAATTATTTAATAAAGCAAAAATTGATTTATTTATAGTTCACAAGCAACGGCATTCACAAAGTGATTGCAGGTTGCTAGTTAACAATTAATAAAATAAACCTCTTAAATAGTTGATCATCATAGTATCCTCAAGGACTAAAAAAAAATTTGTCTTTAGGCGGGACAAAATGGTGGGTGTGATGCGAACCCGAATTGCCGCAGCTGTGGCAAGGTTGTGTTTCAAATGGAGCAGACAAAGGCCGAGGGTTTAATATGGCATAAAAATTGCTTCCGATGCATTCAGTGCAGCAAGCAACTTAATGTCGACAATTACGAAAGCCACGAGTGTACGCTCTACTGCAAACCACATTTTAAGGAGTTATTTCAACCGAAACCTGTCGACGACTCGAATCGCTCTCGTAAGTTTGGTTATACACTTTGCTTTGCATTATACATTCTACCATCTACCATCTACCATCTACCATCACTGTACCTATCCCCATACCCCATGCCTATACCTTTAGGCGTGTACGGGTATAGGATGTATGTATATAACTTAACCAGGTGTGTGTCTGTCTGTAATACATGTACGCCAGACAGTAGGACTATCGACATCGACTGGCTGCCCGACTACCAAGCTTCTCTATTATCTTCGACAATTCATATTTATTATTCATCCTAGTTGTGGTTGATTAACAATTAAATAAACTCATTCATTAGTTTATGTAATGATGGGTATACATGATTAATTTGAAAGTCAGTGAAAGTATTAATAGTGATTATATATTATTATTCTTTTGCAGTATGTCCGCAAAAACCGGAGATGATTATTCGAGAGAACCATCCTAAAGAATTACCACCTGACGTTGTTAGAGGTAATTTTTTTTTTTTTTTTATTAATTATTATCTAATATTAAATCCTGTAAAAATATCAGATATTTTTATTTATTTATTATAAAAACATTAAAAAAAAATTTTTTTTTAACTTATTAGAGGTAATTTTTTTTTTTTTTTAATTATTGTCTGATATTAAATGACACTAAAAGTATCAAATATTATTAATAATTTATTTTTTTTATTAATTTATTATTATAAAAACTAAAAAAAAAATTTATTGTCTGATATTTTTATTGTAATTAATTACTCCGGTTTGAATTGTTTGTTTATAACTTATTAATGGTATAAAATGTGGTTGTGCTGAAGCTTCTGATAAACCGGATCTTGGGCTAGAAGAGCTGTCATCACTTAACGTTAAATCACGCTTTCAAGTATTTGAGAAATCATCAACGAACGAGCAAATGAATGACATTGAAAAGTCCGCTTCACAGATATCTGTCAAGAGATCACCGAGTATTCTCAGTAAACTCGCTAAGTAAGTTTATTAATTATTTATAGTTATTAAATCCAGAGTATTTTATTTTTTTATATATATATATATATAAAATGGATTTTGTCTAAAAATAGATTTCAAGCTAAAGGAATGGATATCGGAGTGGCTGATGAATCATTGAACGGGATACCGTATGAAGAGTCAAGTGAAAGTGAAGAAGAGGAAGAAAATGAAGAAGACGAGGAGGGTGATGCAGACATAGTTAAATCGAAAAAATCAATACGCGAACGTCCGATAAGTTTTACTAAAATGGACGACATGAAAAATCGATGGGAAGTGACGAGTCAACAAGGCAGACGTGAATCACAGCGTGAAGCACGCAAAGAAGAAATTGCCGGCATACGTTCAAGGCTCTTTATGGTATTAAAATATACTTTCAAACAATACTTTCAACAATCTAGCTCTAGCTTGTTATTAAAGATTTGTTGCTAGTTTTATTGTATTATTATTCCGTTCTATTATCAGTTTGAAATAGCGTGCTAATTTTTGTGACCTATACTGAGATTTATTTACAGTCATTTAAATCTTGTATTAAATAATTCCGAGCGTAAATCTCTATTGATTGCTCTTTTGTTTTCTTTCGACTCTAAGCAACCATGTTGTAGATCTAATTAGAATTTTATTATTATTATTATTATTATTATTATTATTATTATTATTATTATTATTATTAAAAAGCTCTTTGTCAATTTAATTGTATCTTGCGTCTATTAGATACAATATTAATTTTTAATTACAATTTATTTAAAAAATTCAATCTTAATTTAATTTCTTTTATTTGAAATTTACATTTTTGGTTAAATATTGAAGAAATGAAAAAATAATAAATAAAATTAAATTTTCTATAAAAAAGGTTTTTATCAATTTTATTGTATCTAAAGCCTTTAAGACACAATATTTATTTTTTTTTTTTTAATTTTAGTAAATGATTATAGATTGAGATTAATAATAACAATTAATTGTGCTTTTAGGGTAAGCAGGGTAAAATGAAAGAACTGTATCAGCAAGCAGTGGCTACCAGCGAGCGTGTCACTAAGATAAATCCTGCTGAAGAGTTCCAGTGCACACCAGCTCACGCACGTTCAATAAAAGAAAAATTCGAACGTGGCGAGCCGATAACTTCTTCGAATGCGGATGAAGCTGATAGTAACAGCACAAGCAATAAAATAAAACAGGAAAAACCAGACGAAGATGTTATTGCAGCTGGTAAAAAAAAAAAAAAAATATATATATAGTATAATATAATATAATGTTTATAAATATATCTGTGTAGGACTTAGATTTCGCATAACATCTTGAGGATGTTTATGAGTGTAATTTATGTATGCAACTAAAAATTAGGAGCGAGTTTAAATTAAAGTTTTACGTCTTAATTTCAGGTATAAGTAGAAAATCTCGGAGTTTATTTTTGGAATTGGATGCATCTGCGGCCAAAAGCGGAAGACCAATGACACCCGCAGCCGCAGCAGCCAATTCAAAGTCTCTCACTGATGCTCCAAGACGCGCTAGAGATGTAAGTTATGCTAGTACTATAATACTACATTAAGTAGGCCATTTACTTGGACACAAATGCTACAGCTATTAATTGCTCATTTACTGTTTTGTTTTATTTATAAGAAATTCTTGTAAGTTATAATAACAACCCAGGAATTTAAATACTGTGTACTGTAGATGTAGATATTTGTAATAACTGTTATCAGTATCATCGCGTAAATTACTCGTTTCTATTTTATTTAAATACTTTGAATTTATATATATATTTTTTTTTCCATTATTTTATTATTTAAAAAAGAATGATTGATTAACTGGGGAGTTGTAATAAAAAAAAAGATATTTATGGGACGTCAGGTACGAGTAGACGATGTGGTTCGTAGTACAGATACAACCGAAGAAATTCACGTCGAGACATCCGACATCTCAAATAAATTTAAATTTTTTGAGACGTATAAAGAGCCGGAGAAAGAAAGAAAGCAGTTCAGAATAACGCCACCACGTGATGGACAAGTTAAGGTTTGTTTGCGTATGTGTGATGGGATAATTAAGATTTTATTTTAATGGTGACTTCGCAATTAAATAATACATGCATATACATTCAAATAATTACAATTATTGCTGTGTGTTACGCGTATGCCGGTTTTATCTAACAGCACAATTAACCCTATCAAGATTATTATTATTTCCCATAATTACAATCTTCTTTATAATATTATTATTATTACATAATGACTTTGTGTGATTGAGTTTATTTGCAAGTTAATGTTTTTTTTTTTTTTTTAAATTAATATTTGTTATAATTATGGTCAAGATTTGCTGTAATTTCAAAATAAGAGTTAATAATTGAATTTTTGATATTACGGCGAAAATATTGATCAAATAAAAAAAAATTTTTTTTTATAAAAGTTTTAAATTTAATTTTATAAAAAAAAAAATATCTTAGATTTTTTTTTACGACCAACGAAAAAGCCGCAATTTTTTAAATTAATTTTTTTTAATTAGTTTAAATTTGAATAATTAATTAAAAAATTACGGCAAAAATATTGGCCGTTAAAAAAAAAATCACATAAGAAATTAAAAAAAAAAAAATTAAATTTTTTAAAGAAAGCAAAAATTTTGGACCTAATAATAATGTTTTGCTATGATTTCAAAGAAACAATTATCATAATACTCAATAATTATTTTTATTTTTTAATAAAACTAGGTGAATTCACCGGAACGTGAAATTTATCGGGATCCGGATGTAATACGAGCGGACGACAAAGTAGACCAGCTAGTTCATACAGACACGACAAAAAAAATGCTCTCCATATTCAGACAGATGGAGGAGAAGGCCACGAAAGAAGATGTACCTGATGGACCAAAGCCGCTGAAGCGTTTCACACCGCCGCCGGAGGATAAGTATGCTAAGCTGACTGCTTCTGACACCGACGAGGAAGAGGACGGCGAGGAGGAGGAGGAAGATGGAAACGAGGATATCACCGAGGAGGAAAGAAGAAATCCTAACTATGTTCGGGCTTCCGATAAGGTAATCCTAATGCCATTAATTACTCATTTTTACAATACATATGTAGATAAATATTTTTTCAATGAATCATTTTATCTATCTACTGATAATTGGCTAGAATAATGTTGTGATTCAATTATTCTTACTTATCTAAAATATTCAAATAGTTATTTTAAGAATTAATCACCTTGGATAAAGATAAGACAACGGGTGATTGTTATTTATTATCCATTTATATGATAAAATGAGTTTTCATGGTTAAATTTGGTATCGTTACAAGGAATGACCTTGTATCTTGTGTTTCATTGACATTTTTAAAGATATAAGCTCATTTTGATGTTACACTCATCAAGACCTTTCATTTGAGTACCCACATCAATTTTTCATATATTTATATATTTTATATATATGTATATATGAAAAATATATAAAAATGCATGTGGGTACTCAAATGAAAGCTCTTGATGAGAGTAATATCAAAATGAGCTTATATCTTAAAAAACGTCAATAGTTAAAAAAGTACAGTGCAATTTAATAAGATTCATTAATTACTAAAGCAAAATTTTATTTATTCATAATTCACAAATCACGGCAGTTATTTATCATTTATATTTAATTCCAGATGGAGGATGAATTTTTAAAGAATGCACAAAATGCAGCGAACGCTAAAACTCTTCGTGCCAAGTTTGAACAATGGGAAGTTAATGACAAAAAAATAAACAATCATAGCACCACAATTGTCGATGAAATGGAGTTAATAAAAGCGACTAATGGCGATGGAGAGCAGACTAGCATAGAATCAACAAGAAGTCTTAAAGCAAGATTTGAGTCTTTGGGTACTCAGCAAGTAACCGAGTCTCCACGTACGCCTAAAGTCAAGGTCAACAGATTCGTGGTAAGTTTAAATTTATAAATAAATATATATATATATATATATATATATATATATATATATATATATATATATATATATATATATTTTTTTTTTTTATTTAAAAAAAAATTGCACTATGCATTTGACCATTTTATTATTTTTATTTATTCCTATACTTATATACCTCAGTGATTTATTTTTAATTTAATAATAAATTCTTATAATATATGTAACGCAAATTGGCACAGCATGGGAATGAAGTGAATAAAAATATAATTGTAAGCAGCGAATTATTTAATCCTTTATTCAGAAATTATCTCAGGATTAAAATATGCTTTTTTATATTTATTTTAATTTATTAATCCATACTATTATTTATTTATGTATCAGCTTAATAATTTATTAGCATGTTTAATGAGTGTAAGAGTAGTGTGTAATTTTGCATTTTACTTAAAAGGTAAAAGCCCCAATTATTGACACCATAAGAGACAAAATTATGATTTGGTTTTTTTTAAGCAATTAAATATCAATATCGTTGAATTTTTTTTATAATAATATCTCAAGTAATGTTTTTAATAATCAATTTATTTTTTTTAAATTATAATTAGTGATATTTACTAATTAATTTTAAATAACACCAATTATTAATTAATTAGAATTTAATAAAAATTTATATGATAGATATTTTTATTACAGATGATTAAATAAATTTAAAAATAATTTACGGGGTCAATATTGGGACTTTTAGCTTATTTATTTATTTATTAATTTTTTATTAATGTATTGCATTAAATTTTAGATATTAATACTATTGTCATGGTTTTGTTTTATTAATGTCATGTTTGATTAATTATTTTTTAATGAACATAAATGTATGATGTATGTTAATTTGTAATATTATGTAATTAATTTTTGGGGTAAACAGTGAAACCCGGCGAGGCTGAAGACTAAGGAAAACACAGCCCCGCTGTAGTCGAGCAACAAACTCTCTAAGCAAGCAGGGACTGGGATAATCATTATCAAGAAACTTATCAAAGCTTCGAATTCATCATTTTATTATCTTCGTTATTATTGTCGTATCAAAAAGTGTATTTTATATCATTATTAATTAATTATTATTATTGTTATATAATTGATGTTTAAAACATTTTAAATATGATTTTATTCAATATATTAAATATATTTAAGCGTTAAGTTGCAATATTATTATTATTATTATTATTATTATTATTATATTTTTGAGTTTAAAAATGTAACTCTGTATGTTTTTAATTATTTATTTATAGTATCATTTTATTGACCCGGCATCGAATTTACGAGCTAATAAATTTATAAATATATTCAAAAATACATGACATATTTTAAAAAATTTTTAATTTAACAATTAAATTTATAAAAAAATATTTCATGTATTTTTGAAAGATCTTTCTTAATGTTATACCAATTTTTATGTAAAAGATCTTGTTAGATATTAATTATTTTATAATGAATTTTAATTTATCATAGATACTGATATTTTGAAGCGCTTCCTTTGTTCGGTATGTTATAAATGTTATTTATAAGACAGCCGGCATTATAAACTTGGTATGGTTAATTATTCTTTGTAATCATTGTTTATTTTTAATAACTGACATGACTGAATTTTTACTGATTGATTAAATTGACTTATAAAATGTAGAACTCGTACTTATACAAGTATATTTTGTATATGTTACAACAACGATATACTAATCGACCATAGAAACTTTTTACTTAATATAAATTTCAATAGAAAAAAAAAAAAAAAATTTAATAAATAAGCAATATAACTGACATTTAATATGTGATGCAGTCTTATCTTTAGATTAACTTGTAATTTCCCTTTAATATGTTTAATACATGGAAAGAATAAGATTACACTGAATATCATCCCAGATTATAATGAGTATAATCCAGATTACAATTAGTATAATCCAGATATCACTCAGTATAATCTAAAGTTTTCTAGTTACTATCTGAAATTTTTTTTACCACAGATATCACTGAGTATAATCTGGGATGATACCCAGTGTCATCTTGATCTTTCCGTCTAAGTAAAAAAAAAAAAAAAAATTCTTTTTTCGCTTGTGCTTTTATAATATATTTATAACATGTAAAATCGCTAATGAAAAAAATTTTTAAGTATGTGTGTGTACATGATTAAAAGTAATCAGCGCTTTTTTTTTGTCGCTAAAAAATTGTATAAATTAAAAAATTTTTTTAAACAGAAAAAATAAATTTTTTCAGCGGATTGTTTTTTAAACTTAAGCTTGTTTTTTAAGCTATAAGTTCAACTACATCCAAGAGCTATTTTTAATTTTAATTACGACATAAATAAACAGATGAATTAAAGTTTCTGACTGCACACATACTCGATACTAAGCGAATTAATAAAACCTATTTGTACAAGTATTTTTCAACAATGTATTTATATCGTATAAATCAATGTGTTTATAACAATTTATTTATATCATATACACATTTAAAGTACTGATTCTGCGAATCCTGAATATCGAAAAATAAAACGGTCAAATGCTCACAATAAAAAAATATATTTACTTAATTTATTTATTAATTATAAATAAACTACTAACAATTTTTTATACAATAAATTAGGGGATACCAACGACAGTTGACATAGATATTTGCGAGAGCTGCCAGAAGAAGGTCTACCCCTTGGAAAAAATAGAAACTAACAACAAGATTTTTCACAAGCAGTGCTTCAGATGTTTGCAGTGCAATTGCATCCTCAGGTATTTTTTTTTTCTCAATGATTATAATTTATTTTTAAAGTTTATTAAAGTTTTTTTTTATTATTCATTTTTTTATGAATTTTTCAAAAAAAAAATTATTTCAATAAAATCAAATGAAAATTTCGTTAAAAAAAATGAAAATTAAAATAGTTGACCCCACTAATAAATATTCACCTTTATTTTATGTGAGAAAAAATTTAAATAATAAAATTTTATTATTTTAGAATGGACTCATTTACTCTCAATAACGGCAAGCTCTACTGTATTCCTCACTTTAAACAACTGTTCATTGTCCGAGGCAATTACGAGGAAGGCTTCGGTATAGATCAGCATAAAAACAAATGGATTAGCAACGGGGCCTTAGACATACCTCCTCAAAACACAACATCATCTCCGATTATAATAGACTCATAACCATAACACACATTAGCGTTTACATTCATACTGAATTAAACAGAAAATAAATTTTTTTAATTTTAATAATTAAATAAAAAAAAAAAAAAATCACATGTAGAATTTTTTAAAAATTAAAATTGTGAATTTTTATAATAATTAATTAATTAATTAAAAAAATTAAAAAAAAATTTTTAATACAGCTCCAAAAATTGATCATTTAAATATTGAAATACTCATTGTATTTAATCATAATCATAATTGATAATAATAATCAATAAGTGTTTAATTTTTAATTAATTTAAAATACTACTGATTTATACAATTTTAGTGTAATTAATATTAATATTAATAATAATATTGTAAGTTACAATTTGTAGTAATGCCTCGAAAATAATTGTAATAATATAATTATTATAAATGATAATTTATGGGTTTATAGGTGATAGAGCATGAATATCAATTATTGCCACTTATAAAGTTATAGATAATAAATAATAAAGTATGCTTATATATCAATTAAATATCGTCCGTATAATTTTATTGTTTAAGCTGTTTATCAAGAGCCATTAAACATTTGACTTATCATATAATTATTTTTAAATGATATATAATACAAGACTTTGCTGTAAAACAATAAACATTTCATGATGAATTATTGTATGTTATGTATAATTATAATTATTTAGAATGATATGTAAAAAACAAGATTTATGTTTGTATTTATATTTATATTTATAAAAAAGACCTGTTGAAATTTCCCGGTCCGGTTAGGTCTTTAGTACTTAGTAACTCGGGTGAAAGGCCGATCAATTGGTTACTGCGCATGTTTTGTGATAAACACTAAAGTTATCTTGGGTATGTCACTTGCCGAAGTATAATCAGAGATAAATTGTGTTTTCTCAGTGAATTATTTAATAAATAATTATTGAAAAAATAATAAAAATAATTTTATTGTAAATTTTAAGAATGGAAATTTGCATCGACTCAATAACGTCGGCGAAAAACGCGATAAAAGGTGGCGCCAGCAGATTGGAAGCATGCTCTGCGTTATCCGAAGACGGCTTGACACCGACTCCAGGACTGATAAGATTTATAAAAAATTTTACCAAAGTCCCGGTGCATGCAATGATAAGAATCAGGTCCGGGAATTTTGTCTACACTGAAGAAGAAAAAGAAGCAATGTTATACGACCTGCAAATCCTGGACAGCGTCGGGGCCGACGGGTTCGTCTTCGGGGCTCTGAATCCTGACTTCAGCGTCGACGAAGATATCTGCAGGGAAGTCATCAAAGCTGCCAAGTCCAAGCCGGTAACTTTTCACCGGGCTTTTGATGAGGTGGAAAATCCGCTGGTAGCTTTGGAGAAGATCATCAGCTTGGGCTTCTCCAGGGTTCTCACTTCTGGCCAGAAAAACACGGCTCCAGAAGGCTTGGAGATGATTACTCAGCTTGTTAAGGTGGCTGGTGACCGCATTGTTATTATGCCAG